>NC_135883.1:131763055-132963055 GCF_964194155.1 Cetorhinus maximus
TAGAGAAGAACCACTGGCATGACACCATAATGACAAAGTGACTCCACTAAAATTTTGATTCTTTTGGATGAAAAATAAAATCTAAATACAAGTCTTTTACTTCAGCTCCAAGCTCTGGATTGTAGTCAGCTTGTGACTTAATTGTTCATGAGTTATATGGTCAATCTTATTTGTGGAAATATTTATCATATATCCCCCATGCTGACATACCCTTTATTAATTATCATCGTTTTCATTTGAATTGTACAGTTGCCACTACATTTATCTGGTGCACATGATGCAGTGTTGCCTTCTGCACAAGACACAATGGAGTTGTTCCACTTGGAGCGGTTACAGTCCGGTATCTTGTACAAGTGGCCGATTTTTATTTTTGTGAGACAATTTGTTAGCATCCAAAACTCAAAACAAGGCACCTGCCAGGAACTGGGTTAGCACACTGATGGAATAAAAACCTCTTTATGCTAAACTTCTACACAGGTCTTGAAGTGAAATGAGCTTTGGCAGTCTCAACCCATTTCCTGGTGGGCATAAATCCACAATGCAAAGCTACTACCACCAGGGTGCTGATTAGCACTAAATTACCAATTTCATTCTGTGCCACAAGGGTAGCTGGCACAGAAAGTAGAAATGCTACACCATTATGAAAACTGAATTTAGGCATATTGATGGGACAGAGCACAGGGGGCTTTCCACCAATTGTGCTCAATTGGTTGATAATTGGAAAACGAGTTTCATTTTCTCGCTTAAAAACGTTTTTTTTTAAAAATTTTGGTTCTTTGAAGATATTGCATTGCTCGGATGCTAGCAATCACATCTCCTTTGAGACAAGGTAAGAAAATATTTAGGTCTGGATTTTCATTCCCAGGATAGGTGCGCAAAGTCGGGACACTTCCCAGCTCTGCGGTCCTGACCCTGGAGAAAGAGGCCCAGAAGTTGAGATTTTCACGCTGGGGGGGCGGGCGGGATGGGGCTGGATGAGAAGTCGAGCCCAACACCCATGGAATGAGTGCTGGGTATGGAGGCGGGCTGACCAGAAGGCCTGCATCTGTGCACCAGCTCTTTGTTGAAATTATATAGAAATGAACAAAACATATCCCTAGCCCTCCCCCCTCCCAATCCCCTCACCCCCTACACATGCCATGCCACCTCATCCATGTCACCTCATCCTGCCCACCCACCACTTACGGCCCATCAAAGCCTCTACGCCCTTCTACCCACTGCTATTGCCCCTCATACCCCCAATACCACCCTATTCCCCTCTACTAACCCCCAATGACCCCATATATCCCCTATGCCACCCTATGTCCCTCTACCTATCCCCTATGGCCCCTCATTACTCCAATGCCAACACATGCCTCCCACTTGTCTCCATGACCCTTTATAGCCCCTATGCCAATTTAGTGCCAACTCATGCCATATCTTGCACTCCACCCACCATCCTTTGCCCTTAACCCCTCCATGCCAACTCATCTTGTTTGCAACATGGGCATAACTCAGGAGCCATGCTGCCATAAAACAAAATAATCTGTCAATTGATGACATCACTATAAAAAAAACTATCATTTATTAAATAAACTTTTAATACATTGAAATTCCACCAACTACTCTCTTATGAAAACAAACATTTCACTTAAGTATGCAATCTCTCGCAAAAACAAAAAATTCTATTCCATAACTACTTGGAGCTTCAATTTAACTTCTCACTTAACAGACACCCTACTCTGATAATGTTAGGTGCTAAAATCAGTCATGCAGCACAAATCCTATTATGAGAGCCCTCAGGATCGTGTCAACAGAGTGAAACATCAAGCATTTTTTAAAAATTCCACACTTCTTTTAAATTGAAATCCCAGCAGAGTTAAGTCACTTGTCAGCTTTGACAGTTCCAATGAACTTTGACAGTTTCAATGAGTTTTGACAGCTCCTTGAGAGCTTGACAGTTCTTTGACAGCTTGGACAATTACAATGAGTTTATGCACTTTTTACACACAATCATGCCTACCTCTAACAATCCCAAAGGGCACCTGACCTCTCCCAAAGGGTGCCTTACGTTTCCCAAAAGTGTCCCAGGACTATATCCAAAAGGGTACCTTACCCCTTCATAAGGGTACCCTGGCTACCCAAACAAATCTACAAAGCTCAGACCTGCTCTTACCAGGTCTAATCTGCACACTTCTGGTTTCAGACACCTACCTCACCAAAAACACATATGAGTGGATGCAGCTGCTAAGTTATATGGGCAGCTGCCTCCGTGTACTATGATGTGTTATTTAGAACCCATCCTCATTCCCTCACCTGCAAAAGTGGCGGAGTCCGGGCTCAGGGGCGGGATTTCCGGATTCGAGCCTCTGCCAGAATTTTCAGACAGACAGAGAGCCTTTCCATCTGCATGAAAATTCAGGTCCTAGACTTAAAAATATACCACCAAATAAGAAATGGAGCCTCAACTCTGATTATCATGTCACAATTTTCAGTGCTTGGGAACTTGGGGACCATATAATTGAACCCCTGACTATATTATATAGAAGCAAGCGCACCTGTTCTGAAAGCTCAGTGATTCTTACTAAGCACTCTGTGTGTGTACTTTCATCTGGTGATTCTGACCACGACCTGCCTGTTGTGCTACCCAGTGCTCTTTAATGCCATCACTTTTGTTTCCTCTCCCACCACTCTTGTCAGGTTCCGAACTAATGCCCAAGGCCCTTTCTACCAGGATTGTAGGCGGCATTTGGTGGTTCTTCACGCTGATCATCATTTCATCGTATACCGCTAACCTGGCTGCTTTTCTGACAGTGGAACGCATGGAATCCCCCATAGATTCAGCTGACGACTTGGCAAAACAAACCAAGATAGAGTACGGCGCTGTTGGAGATGGAGCCACTGTGACTTTCTTTAAGGTAAGTTTTTCTTCTTGTGTGCATCATTGCTTAATTGGTATTTGTTGATCATCACAAAGGAAATTGCAAGCCAAGTTAGGGTATGATGTCTCCATGATGCACTTATTAAAATCTGAATGATATCAGCTAAGTAAAACTGATAAATAATACTCAGTACACATTGGTTAATAAATCACAATCGCAATGCAACAGTGGGACCAAACATTTAATATTTTGATGTGTTCAGGCAATTAGTGACAATTAGTTTCAAGGTTGCTTCTGAATTACATGGTGGTTTATTCTTTGTATCCTTAAATCAAAAAGAAAGATAAATTAGGAGCACTTTCTGATGTATGAATATTATTTTGGAATGATTATTTCAAAATTTCATTTATGGACATTCGTGAAATTGAAAGCGGATGTTGCACTGTGAATGTACAGTCAAATTGGCTGTACTTAAAGGTGGTGTGAATCATAGACAGGGCTACACCACTCTAATGCTAATTCTGTGACCCTTCCTCCATTCACACGTGGCTCCCTGTCAGGAGAGCAAAAGTGAGGATCTGCTGAATAAGAAAATCTGCCAGAAGTATGCCATCTGTTTTTTTAGTTGCCCGCCTCTGAAAATAGAACAAATTGTGACATTTTTCTATCAAATTTTAGACAGTGAATTGGGAAATTTTGGGGTAGGACCTTCCTTCCATGCAGTTTTGGATGGTTAGCTGGCAGGCATCCCATCTAGGTGCAATACTGCGCCAGCGGGAGGCTGGGTCCATTTTATATGACTGGTCCTCAGAGGTTGTTTATCTGTGGGTGGTAAATGAGTCATCTAAGACAGCCTACAGGTTACAGGATCAGCACAATATTCAGCAGCCTGGCTGGCCTCCAGGTCTGAAAAAGGTACAGGAAGGGCCTGGTATCAATTGGGGATAGGGGTAGATGTGTGACAGCAACTCAAATTTTTTTTATATAGACCCGTGAGAAGCATTCTTGCTCTTTTCCTGACTGAAATTATTTCACAATTACATTTCTGAACATGCGATTTCCAACTTTGGTAGAAAAGAACTGCGTACACTTCCTGATATTGTCCTAAAGTGTTTCATGGTCAATGAATTATTTTTGAAGTGTGGTTACTGTTGTTATATAAGTAAATTGGTTTTATATTATGTGGCAGCCATGTTATAATGCCTCCCTTAGGATTAAAGCAACCTAAAGAAATTGTGCCAGGGTTAAAGAGGTGAAGCACACTTGATATCCAGTAGAATAGCTTTGAGAAGGAACAACTTACCAAGTTGATATTTTGTTTCAGAGTCAGTGTGGTTTAATTATGATAAAGTCCATTGTGCCTGAAATGGAACATTATGGGTTCAGTTGGTCACTCTTTTACAGCATGGTTTCTAAATACTGCTCTTCAAATTTGAATAATGAAGGCTGTAATAAATTATAATATTTTTTAATTAATTCTCAGGATGTGGGCATCACATAACAATGTCCATTAATGCTCCATGAAGATGGTGGTGGACCTTCTTTTTGAACAAGTGCAGTGTAGCATTTTAATACGACCAAGTGGCTTGTTAGACCACTTCAGAGGACAGTCAACCATGTTAGAGTTAGATTGAAGTTAGGTGTATGCCAGACCTGATAAGGATGTTAGGCTTCCTTTCCTCAAGGACATTAGTGAACCAGTTAGGTTGCTATGACAATTTCACATCTTTGAGATTACTTTCACTGACACCAGTTTCTTATTTGCTTGAGTTTTTAAACTGAATTCAAATTCTCAACCGATCATGGCATTATTTGAACTCTCTAGATTACTAGTCAAATAATCTAATCACTACATGAATGCACATTAAGAGCACAGACCTTTGACTCAGAACCAACATTTTCACCACAACTGGATTTAATAATTAGGAAAGAAATATCGTGCAATTCTATCCTGTAATCATTCAGAAGAAGCAAAACCTGGACAAACATAAGAGAGAGTTACTAATATAACAAACAACTTGCATTTATATACTGACTACAATGACTTCAGGGCACTCTAAAACCAATGAAGTATAACTGAATAGTTGGTACTGGTGGAATACAATTGATCGTGGCACAGTAATTATAAACTGGCTCGTAGTCCAGAGGCTATGACTGTTAATCCAGTGAGTTCCATCCCATTATTGCTGTTTGAGAATTTTAATTTAAAAAACAAAATAAAAAGATGGTAATCCTAAAAATGTGATTATAAAGGTTCTGAATGCATGAGGGGATAAACAATGAATGATTATTGACCTTGCCAGTGATCATGAGAAGGGATAATAATGATACAAATACAACACCAAACATCAAGCAGCAATGAGATAAGTGACCAGTTGTTCTGTTTTGAAGGGTAAGTGTTGGCCAGAAAAACTCATCTTTTTTTTTTGGAATAGTGCTATGGGATATTTTCTTTCCACCTCAGTGAGGAGTTAGGCCATCAGGTTAACACTTGAATTGAAAGCCAACTTCTCGGGCGGTGCAGCACTGAAGTATCAACCTATTCACATACACAAGTCATTGGACGAGTACTTGAACCTTCTAAGTCACAGCAAGAGGTCTACTACTAAGCCAAAGCTGACACCACTCTGATGAACTGATGAATTGTTGGGCTTTGGGTGCCCAATTGTAAAAATGCACCATATAGAATCTCCTGAATTGCGACAAAAATGGGAACACTGTTTCCTTTGGCTGGGAAATCAGTGCTCAGGAATGTGACCTGTGACTAGGTCAGGTCCCAACAGGACTTCCCTCCTCATTGTGGTTGGGAATTTAAAAAAATCTCAGCTGGGATTGGCGTTCGAGCTGAGGTAAACAATGGACACTAAAGAAAATTAAATTTAAAATAAAATACATTTAAAAATTGTTACAAAGAAAAAGGGGCAGAAAGGTATTAATTCAAAAGGTTGTTGGAATTGGAGCATGGAATACTTTGCTACGAGCCATAGCTGAAGCTCAGAACATTGCATCTTTGAAGGCAAAATTGGACAAATATATAAATACTTTAAGCAGCAAGCAGTGTAAGATACTGGTCAAAAGAAAAAGAGAGAGAGAGAGCAGGGCAGTGGTATTAGTGTTTGGATTAAGAACATAGGAACAAGGGAAAGCCATTCAACTCCTCAAGCCTACTCTACCATTCTATTAGATCATGAATGATGTTTCCCTCAACTTAATTCACCTGCTTTTGTTCCATAACTCCCAATACCCTTACTTAATAACATCCTACAGTTCTTTCAGCCCATAAAATTTCAGTTTACCCAGTATTCACAACCCACAACTGAAACTATTTCTAGATTGAGTCACTTTCTCTTTACAGTTGGGGAACACTGGTGTTATATTCTCTCATTCATATCCTTTCTTTGCAGGTAAGTATTGTGCTGTTTGTGAGCAGGGACTTGTATTGGCCTTCAGCAAGGGGATCCAAGCTGCATATACATTCTCAGGCCAACTTTGGGGGAACGAATCAGGGTATTTGCTCTCCAGCCCAGCTACATGATCAAACTGTTCTGAGACGTGTCCTTCTATCTTGGGCTCCATGCATGGGATTTGGTTAATAGACAGAATGTAGACATACTCTGGTACCTGCTTAACACTTGTTTATTAGTACTACACCTAAACAAATTACAGAGTAGGCAGGCATGTTGCTCCTGGGCATGACTCCAACCTCCCTCTCTCTCTCTTTCCAGAGTCTAACACCTGACTCACTGATGTTAGTGGTACATCATCATCTACGTCATATATTAACATAACCCATCTTTTAACCCTTTATACTATACCTCCCCCTAAGTATACTATCCTATTGTTTAACAACAACATGAAACAGTATCTTTAGCTATTTACATTGCATTTCTGTAACTCCCTTTTTACAACTACAGATTCTACCCAACTCCAACTCCTGCTATTCCCCTCCCCAAGTCACAGTGCTGAGAGATTCAATCTTCCACCATATTCCCGGCCCTTAAGGAAGACGTCTTGGAGACATGAGGGCTTACTTCCGCATGTGGTAGGATATCATCATCTGCAGAATGTGACAGCACTTTAGCAGCCGTGTTGTCAGCATTGCTGGGTAGCAGACTGTAGGTTTCAGGTTGACTGGACTGCCAGGACAATGAAGACCTTTCAAAAAAGACTGATCCAAAAGAGAAGACTGAAGAAAATCAACCTTTAGACCCTCTGGGACAAGAAGAGAAGAACTCAGGATTCTCTGAGGAACTTGTTGCTCCCTTGAAGCACACAGTGAAAAAGCTTCAGAAGAGGAATGATCATCAACTCCAGAGAAGACTGTCACAGCTGTATCACCCACTGCTGTATCTGTGACTTAAAAGGCAAAGAAGATCTGAGATTTCAATGAACTTAAATGGTGAAGAAAGAAGTGACCAAATTCCTGTAAAACTGTCAGGAAAGGAAGAGATGATTTCCCAATGATATTTTGGGAGGGCTGTTTACTTCCCGTAGGCAGTGATAAGACAGCCACTCTCTTTGTGTGATGTTGCTCTACCATGAGCAATGGGAAGGATTGCTGAGGATGTGGAGATAAGATACCTCATCTTCAGTAATGAGATGAATTTCTTGTAGACAATTCACACTGGGACAAGATTGCTGTATGTGATTCTGAAGTTTCAGAAGTGCTAAAGATTCTGCTGCAGCTTCTGTGCTGACCTCCAGCTCTGGAGGGAAGAAGACCTTCAGCTGGGACTGAAGTATGGGTGGCAATTGACTTTAACCCTGGAAGGTACCAGCTCTTTAGCAGTGTGATCCTCTATGGATTCTGACCTGGACTCAGGCAAGCCACCCTCTCTGGAAGACTCTTCATGGACAACAGGAGATAGAGTAGGCAATATATCCGTAGTGTCAGTAGAACAAAGATCTGAATGCTGCTCAGCCACTAAAAACACAGCTGACTCCTCTAAGAAGACAACAGAGACTTCATATGATCCACCCATCAACTGGAAAGACAAATCATCCTCTTGGATTTCAACCTCCAGGTGATCACTCAGTACTGACAGGGATTCTTCCTCATCACTCTCTAGGAAGAGCCAATTCAGTTCCAGCCAGTCTTCATGGGGGATGGTCACTCTCTGCTGCAGTGCCTTCTGTATCCTCTGGCCTTACTTCGCGATTAACTGAGAGATTCATAACTTCAAACTCTGCCCAGAGCCTAGTGGATGGTGTCTCTGTGGAAGAAAGGAACTTGATGCTGATTGTGTAAACTTCCTCAGCTTCTGAAGACTGAAGTTCCACCGCTTCTATATAAAAGATCGAAGATTGTTACATGAAAGACAGTGAGTCATTCAAATGATGAGCGTCATCTGTTTTTTTCTAGGATTCCTAGAAATATGCCGACATCGCTACTCAATAAGGATGTCCATTGATTGTGAAGAACATAGAGAGAATCAACGATCTGTTGCTCCTTGTAGCTAAGAGGAGCAATAATACTGTCTTTGATTCTATGCTGCCTGGGCCTTAAAATTTGATGTCTGATGCATAAAGGGCCAATCTTTGTCATCTGCTAATATGTTAACAACAGCTTCAGTATCAAATTTTAAAAAGGTATCGAAGCCATTTACTTGGACTGTAACTGACCAATAGTTTGGACTAAGACTATCATTTCCCCCTAAAAACTGTGAAATTTTGTCTTTTTCTTACCTTTCCAATTCCTGGATGGAATGTGTTTATAAATACTTTCTGGTCTTCGACATCGATTAAAATTGTTGGATTTGCAGGAACGCTTGAAATGTCCAGTTTTGCCATACTGGAAGCATTCCACACCCCTGCTCGGCAGTCCTGGCGCCTATGCTGTTTTTTTCCTTTGCGCCCTTTTGTCCGGTTTGATGGGCTTTTGTGTGGGTGAGGCGGCTGCCTGTTTGGCAGGGTTCATGTGGGTGGGGCTGCTGCCCCTGGGCCTACCCAGTCAACAGAGACATGTGAAGCCTCGGAGTCATGGCAAATTATAGGCCGATTCGGCGCTCAGAGTTTGGCCCGTGTCGCGTACTGAACAGCTTGCTCAATAACAGGGTTCTGTGTTACGATAAAATGTGCAGTAAAAGCTTTGAGTACAGTCTCAAAGTCCACAGTGGACTCCTGAACACCTTGTCTTAGGATAACGTTGTCTGCTACTGAACCTACTGCATAAAGATCGGAACTGTCTTGATACTTTTGCTCCTTTTTGTGAAGGCCTGATGCTGTTTTCGATGCCGGAGAAAATAATGTTGCCATCGCTCCTACTGCTGGCCACTCTGCGGGCCCTTGAGGCAGTCAAATGGGCGGGGCAAGGGGAGGTACAGCTCACCAGGTACGGTCAATGTTACCTCCCTCCAGTGTGCCTCCTTCTTCCACCAGTTTTTTACGAGCTGTTATCAAAGTTTTCCCAACTGTGGTTCCTTCAATTACACCAATGTGTTTTTTTACATTGATGTCTCCACTGCTGCCACCATGTTCTGAAATGTGTCCTTCTCTCTAGGAGTCTAAGCATGGGACCTGGTTAGTAGACAGGCTGTAGGCATACTCTGCTTTCTGCTTAACACTTGTTTCTTTGGACTACATCTAAACAGGTTATAAAGTAGGCATGTAGCTCCTAGGCATGATTCCGACCTCTCTCTTGAGAGTCTAACACATGACCGATTGACGTCAGTGGTACATCCTCATCTACGTCATACATTAGCATATCCCAGCTATTAATCCTTCATATGGCACAAACCTAGTCCAGGAGGTCGCTCAGTCCTGCAATCCCAATTTTCAAACAGAAACATTCATGTTTTGATCAGTACCATTGGGCAGCTAATTATTTACTGAAGGAATTAAGAAACTGTACACTTCTGATTGTTTATCCTGATGGATACATTTTGTCATCAAGGCAACAAAGAAATGTCAACTCGCTGGGCTTTTGACTGGTGAACTGACATAACAAGGATGCACTCATCTCACATATTAATGAAATCACACACAGTGGCCTTAATTTTACCTTTGGCGGGCACTAGCGATCGGCGGGCCCGGGAGCGGTCGGGAAACGGGCCTCTGACCGTGATTTCACGCTGGCTGGCCAATTCACGGCCAGCCAGCGTGAAACATGTGTTGAAAAGCTCAGCGCTGTTGGGTTGGGGGCGGGAAGAGGGCGAGTGAGCGCTGTGAGAAAGCTCCCTGAAGGCAATGAGCTGCCTCAGGGAGCTGCAGGCCTGAGAACGATCAAATAAAGGTTTAAAAAGCTGCAAAAGAAAAAAAGCTGCATGCATCACAATCAATCACCCGAAAATATAGCTGATAAAAATGCTGTCCACAGATATTTTTTTTAAATTTCATAACGGAAATTTCATCCCACTCTTGGATGAGGTTTGATGAAAAATGTAAAGGCCGCCTGGCCGATTCGCCTGTCCGCCAACCGTAAGGTTGGGTGGGCCAAGAAAAGTCGGAGACCATTGTCCCGTTTTTAATTACAGCCTGTAATTGGTTAAAAAAAAATTCTCAATTTGTCTTGCCACCTTCAAAGATTTGGGTACATACACCCCCAGGTCCCCCTGTTTCTGCATCCCTTTAAAGTTGTACCATGTAGTTCGTATTGCCTTTCCTTATTCTTCCTACCAAAATATATCACTTTGCATTTCTCCACGTTAAATTTAATTTGTCATGTGTCTTCCCATTTCATCAGCCTATCTGTGTCCCCCTGAAGTCTTATACTATCATCCTGGCTGTTTACTACATTTCCAAGTTTTGTGCCATCTGAACACTTGAAATTATGGTCCGTATATCCAAGTCCGGATGATTAATGTATAACAAACATAGCAGTATCCTAATACTGGCCGTGGGGAAGAGCATTAGGAAAGTACTCTAAATTCCCTCCTTCTGAAAAACAACCATTCATCACTACTCTCCGATGTCTTTTCTTTAGCCAATTTCTTATCCACACTGTCACTTTCCCTTTACTCCTACAGGTTTTAATTTTGTTTATTTTGTGTAAGTCTGTAAAAACAATGTAAACTGCATTACCTACCCTCATCAACCCTCTCCATTACTTCAATAGAGATGTTTTCTGAGCTATTGCTAGTCGGTTATTATTTCGGAGTCATGCAAAAGAATTGTCCATCTCTCTGTGGAAAACCAACTCAGACGGAGGTCATCTCAGAAATCCTCTTCATCAAAAGCAAGCCCCTGCCCCAAAACAAGCATTAAATTGTTTATATCACTTATCACCACTTCTATGATGTGATGCTTAGAATACAACAATGAATGGAAGATAGCAGTGCCACCACTGGAAGTTAAATGGTTCAAGACAGCAGAGTAATGAAGAGAATGAGCACAGACTGTGAGCTTTAATTGCAATAGCACACCATCATGTTTGTGCCATTGTTTCGCTATCTCAATGTGGTTTGTTGATGGAAGCCAGACATGAGAGTCTTGAACAAGGAGCTGTGAGGGCATCATTAAAACCACTGACGCATTCTAGGATTTTAGAGATGGACATGGTTGAAAATTAGCTGATAGCTGAAAAGACGGAAATGGTTGAGGGTTTTTTTTGAGATGGGGTGGTGTTGGCAACGGCGACGGAGGTGCAACAGCTAAGTAATGTTGACAACGTTGCATTTAGGAATGTTATCATGTGACCAAGAGCTGGGATGGAAAGAGACTTCTGGAATCTAAAATTAAAAAGCTGGTCTCAGTCATGGTGGCCATGTAACTAGCGCATTGTTGTAAAAACCCATCTTGTCCACTAATATCCATTAGGGCAGGAAATCTGTCATCCTTATCCAGCCTGGCCTATATGTTACTCCAGACACTCAACAATTGTGGTTGACTCTTAACTGGCCTAGCAAGCCACTCAGTTATTAAGGTGGCAGCTCGCTTCCATGTTATGATTCCCATGGAGACCAACAAACCAAAAGAACCAAATGTACTGAATGACCCCAACGAGAAAACCAATGGACAAGGTTTCACATTTTATAACTTTAATTTTAACAATAAAACCAAAATCATCATAAATTAAAAATGAATCAACAAGCAAATTGTAGTTAATATAAACTATAAATTGCACATTAAATAGCAGCTACAATGCTGATAGATCTCACAGAGTTATTGGACAGTGCACTTAATATATATGGCTCTAATTTTAGCCACAAAGTCTTTCAAAGCTCTGAACTTTCTCTGGTAGAACTACAGCCCCTTTTTTTTGAGGATTTAGTCTCTGATCCTCAGCCAAGAACAGCATCCAACCAACCTAAGTTCCATGGGCACAGTCTTCACCAAAATTGTGCTCATCTGCAGAACCTTCTAAGCCCTGTTCACAACAATATTGATGGTATAGACCCTCCAGAAATGCCTTTATCTGGATCCTCAGTGACTGTGCACTCTGCCACCAGTTTGGGTCAATCAGTTCCTTTAAAATAACTGAAGCAGCGGCAGTAACTTTACTTTTTCCTTTATCTCCACTCCCAGGTCCAGCCTTCATGTTCACCTTTTTCCAACTGAACCACTGGGTGATCTGATTTTGGCTGGCTCTGTGCCTTTTATCTAATCTCAACCAGCCTCAGTTTCCCCAGAAACCTGAAGTTTCCATTTCAGTTTTAGTTTCCCTAGAATGTTTAGTTCCTTTTTCAGTTCAAACATGGATTTCATCACAATCACAACCTCCTCACGGTCAGTTAGAGGTGGGCAATAAATGCTGGCCTTTCCAGCAATGCCCACATCCTATGAATATATATATATATTTTTAAAAAGCCATTTATCATTTATGGTTGACATGGTCAGTATGAGGTTCCCATGGAAGTGTACCCCAACAAGAGTCATCATCTTTAGCAGAGGAAACAAAGCAGAGAAAAAAGAATTTTGCTTCTCGACTTATAGGCTTTATCAACACGATATAAACACTGCTTTTATTTTGGACTTCTACATTGCTATGAACACTAATTCTGTTAAGGACCATTTTACCACTTGCTGCTGGCATTGGTGGTCATAAACCTTAATTCTATTATGGCCTGTTATAAACTCTACTCCTAATCCACACTGCTGGAATCTCCGTACTTCTGTTCCAGACTGCTGTAAACTTTACTTCCATTATTAACTGCTCTAAACTCCACTTCCTTAACTGGCTGCCATAAAATCAATTTCTGTTAGACTTGCCATAAACTCTAATTCTGTCACGAAATGCAATAAATGCTATATATGCCCGACAACGATAAACTTTACGTTTGTCACATGTATCCATAAACTGTATTTCTATAACAGACAGGAACTGTTATTAGCTCTAATCTTTCTTGCACATACACCAGCTGCCATTAGACATTGGAAAGGTAATAAGAACTGTGTCACTAACTATCATTTATAAAGATGCTTCCTTCTGTTGGACTAACATGTTTATTGTACAAAAAAAAACAGATCCTCAGAAACCTAATGCAAAGATGAGTCTTTTTGTTTTTCTGAAAAGGAAACTTCAGATTCTGAAGAATTGCTTGCAGTATAAACCTGTCATTGAAATAAGGTGATATGGATTGCAGAGCAAATTTTTCCTATTCTGGACAGAACACATGCCTGACAGGGTTCAGTTAAATAGAATTCTGCCCTGTTGATGGTTTAAAAAGTTTATAAGTACTGTACTTAATTGGGTTTCAGTTTACTGGCTGCTGTAGCAGAGCATTCTGTTGGTGTCTACTGGAAGCAATTATAGTGAATCCATACGCATTATCTCCCCAAGCCAGATTGAACAGTTGGTGCTTTGTTTGCAAGAATCACTGAGCATTTACTCATCTCTTTAGAAAATTGATCTGTATAGCAATCTGTACCACACCCTCTTTCCCCAAACAGACACACATTGACATTGTGTTTGAGGCCAAGACAGCGACTTGGTATTATTTTCCAAAATAATACATCGTCACTAATTAATGTTGTTGGACATACAATATCCTTAAATTGTCATTTGCATACTATTAGGAGACAATTTAATTCAAATTATTGAAGGGTCATTGATTGAAATAGTTAATTTTGGGCATGCAAGGTGTTTAAAATATTCCATCTTCACGAATTTCTCCAATTTAACTTTTCTTTTGTTACCACTATTTCACTGCAGTGAAGAAGTTAATTCACTGTGCATAGACAGAGACACATTGTGGGTGGGATAGAGCAAGACCCCATTATTGAGCTGAACACAGCTGCAGTTGCCCTGAATAGTGCCCAGTGCAGTCAACATGACAGAAAATAAGCACAAATGTGCAAACAAATACAATCTATTACAATTTCTAATACATTATATATGGATGCTGGATAAATGTCAAGTCAGCAGTGTGATGCTGTGTGCTGCCTATTCTCTTGAACAGGGTATAGGTCAGCAACAGAAGTAATCATTTATGGAATGTGGTCTCTTGAATAAATCTCCGCTACCAAATTAGGACACAGGGACTTTTTTTTATTCGTTCATGGGATATGGGCATTGCTGCCTAGGCCAGCATTTATTGCCCATCCCTAATTTTCCTTGTTCAGAGAGCATTTAAGAATCAACAACATTGCTGTGGGTCTGGAGTCACATGTACGCCAGACTAGGTAAGGATGGCAGATTTTATTCCCGAAAGGACATTAGTGAACGAGATGAGTTTTTAGGATAATCAGCAATGGTATTGTGGTCATCATCAGACTTTTAATTCCAGATTTTTACAATTTTTTAAAATTTCACCATCTGCCATGGTGGGATTCAAACCCAGGTCCCAGAGCATTACCCTGGGTCCCTGGAATACCAGTCCAATGACAATACCATTATGCCATCGCCTCCCCACTGAGTGAAAAAGTAATTTCTTATTTTTTTAAATTACATAGATATGGATAAAATAGATAGATTAGATATATTATATATATATGGCTTTAAAGAATTTTTTTAACAAATTGTAATATACCCTGTAAAGTAACAATTAATAGGATTTGATAGAGTAGATAAAGAGAAACTACTTCCTCTGTTGGGGTAAAAGCAAAATACTGTAGATTCTGAAAATCTGAAACAAAAACACAAAATGCTCATAGACTCACAGACGTTTACAGCACGGAATGAGGCCATTCGGCCCAACGTGCCTGCACCGGTGAACAAAGACCTGACTACACTAATCCAATTTTCCAACGCTTGGCCCATAGCCCTGGAGGCTATGGCAATGCAAGTGAATATCTAAATACTTCTTAAATGTTATGAGAGTTTCTGACTCAACCACCCTTTCAGGCAGTGAGTTCCAGACTCCCACCACCCTCTGGGTGAAAACATTTCTCCTCATCTCCTCTCTTTGCCTTCTACCTCTTACCTTAAATCTATGCCCCCTGGTTATTGAGCCCTCTACTGATGGAAAAAGTGCCTTCCTATCCACTCTATCTATGCCTCTCATAATCTTATATACCTTTATAAGGTCTCCTCTCAACCTTCACTGCTCCAAGAAAAACAACCCCTGCCTATCCAATCTTTCCTCATAGCTCAGACCCTCCAGCCCAGGCAGCATCCTGGTATATCTCCTCTGCACCCTCTCCAGTACTATCACATCCTTCCTATAATGTGGCGACCAGACTGCATGCAGTACTCCAGTTGTAGCCTAACCAGCGTTTTATACAGCCCCAGCATAAATTCCCTGTTATTATATTCTATGCCTCAGCTTATAAAGGCAAGTAACCCATATGCCTTCTTAACCGCCTTATCTATCTGCCCTACTACCTTCAGGAATCTATGGTTATGCACACCAAGGTCCCTCTGACCTTCAGTTTTTTCCAGGGTCCTACCATTCATAATGTAATCCCTTACCTTGTTAGCCTTGCCCAAGTGTATTACCTCACACTTTGCTGGGTTGAATTCCATTTGCCACTGCTTTGCCCACCTGACTAGTCCATTAATATATTCCCGCAGTTTACAGTTATCCTCCTCACTATTTACCACCCTACCAATTTTCGTGTCATTTGCAAACTTCTTGATCATACCCCCAACATTTAAGTCCAAATCATTTATGTACAACACAAACAGCAAGAGTCCCAACACCAAGCCTTGCGGAACCCCACTGGAAACAGACTCCCAGTCACAGAAACATCCCTTTACCATTACCCTTTGCTTCCTGCCTCTCAGCCACTTTTGGATCCAATGTGTCACTTTGCCTTGGATCCCATAGGCTCTTACTTTCTTTAATAGTCTGCCATGAGGGACCTTATCAAAACCCTTGCTAAAGCCCATGTAGACCACATCAAATGCACTACCCTCATCAACACTCCTGGTTACCTCCTCAAAAAATTCAATCAAATTTGTCAAACACGACCTTCCCTTAACAAATCCTGCTGACTATCCCTGATTAATCCTTGTTTCTCCAAGTGCAGATATATTCTGTCCCTCAGAATTCTTTCTTGTAACTTCCCACCACCAAGGTTAGAGTGACTGGCCTGTAATTCCCTGGTCTATCCCTTCCTCCCTTTTTTAATAGTGGGACAATGTTAGCAGTCCTCCAGTCCTCTGGCACCTCACCTGTGGCCAGAGAGGATTTGAAAATTACTGCCAGGGCCCCTGATATCTCTTCCCTTGCCTCTCTCAACAGTCTGGGATACATCTCATCCAGGCCTGCGGATTTATCCATTTTTAAAGCCGCTAAACCTACTAGTACCTCCTCTCTCTGTTAATTTCCTCTAATATTTAACAGTCCTCCGCCCTGATGTTTATATCTGTGACGTCCTTTTCCATTGTGAAGACTGATGCAAAGTATTCATTGAGGACTGCGCCCACATCTTCCGGGGTGCAGATTACCTCTATGGCCCCTAATTGGCCCTACTCTTTCCCTAGTTATTCTCTTGCTCTTTATATATTTAAAAAAACCTTTTGGGTTTTCCTTTATTCTACCCACAAGTTCTTTCTCATGCACTCTCTTAGCTTTCCTAATTTCCATTTTAAGTTCCCCTCTGCACTTTTTATGCTCCTCTAAGGACTCTGTCGTATTGAGCCCTCGGTATCTTCCATAAGCTTCTCTTTTATTCTTAATCCTAACTTTTATGTCCCTTGACATCCAGGGTTCTCCGGACTTGGTACCCCGATTTGGCTTTACGGGAACATATTTGCCCTGTACTCTCGCTACTTCCTCCTTGAATGCCTCCCACTGCTCTGACAAAGTTTTATCTGCAAGAAGCTGATCCCAGTCCACTTCCACTTGGGCCAAATCATATCTCACCTTAGTAAAATTAGCCTTTCTCCAGTTTAGAACTTTTATTCCCAGCCCAACCTTATCCTTTTCCAATACTATCCTAAATCTAACTGAGTTATGGTCACTATCTCCAATATGCTCCCCTACTGATACTCCCTCCAGCTGCCCAGACTCATTTCCAAATATTAGGTCCAGAACTGCCCCTTCCTTTGTTGGGCTTTCTACATACTGGCTAAAAAAGTTCCCCTGGATGCAACTTAAGAATTTTTCTCCCTCCCTACCTTGCACACTAAAACTATCCCAGTTAAAATTTGGGGAGTTAAAATCCCCTACTATTGCTGCCCTATTATTGCTAGAAAAACTCAGCAGGTCTGGCAGCATATGTAGAGAGAGAAACAGATTTAAAGGCCAGAATCTTCTGTTCGGTGTGCGGGGGCGGGCCCCACATGCCGACACGTAAAATCACGCGCGGTGATGTCAGGCATGCGTCCAGATGTCACCGTGCATCATTGTGATCTTCCGTTCAGCGGGCGCGCACCGGAGTTGGCTGCACGCCCACTGAACTGTCAAAGGCCTGTTAAGGCCAATAATAAAAAAATTAACCCAATTGAGAAAGCTGCCTATCCAACCTTAAGATTGGCGGGCAGGCGAAGAGCCCAGGCGGCCTTCGCATTTTTCATGAAACTTCATCAACGGGCGGGATGAGGTTTCATGAAGGTTTTATTAATTAAATAAAATTTTTGATGAAAATTCATAAACATGTCACATGAGTAGACATGTCTGAATAATTTAATTTTTTTTTTTTTTCCCAACTTTAAAACTGTAGTTAATCTCCCTGAGGCAGCTCCGTGCCTCAGGGAGATTTTTGTGCTGTTTCGCGCGCATGCGCAATAGAGTGCAGGCCCCAACTCTCCCTTCTCCCCCTGCCTGCACAGGTAGTGCTGAGCACTACCAGGCACGCGTCACGCTGGGCGGGCCTTAATTGGCCCGCCCACGTAAAATGGCGGCGCACAGCTGATTGCGGGCAGCGATCAGCTCCGCGCCCACTCCCGACCAGCCCGTCCAATGGGGAAAAATTTCTCCCCAATGTTACGAGTCCATGTGACTTCTTCAAAGCTCAATTGGGGGTTGGCCTAGCATCCTCAGCCTTTGGTGGGAGTGAGCTCCAGAGTGCCACTATTCTTTGTGTGAAGGATACTTTCTGATTTCATTCCTGAAAAGCCTAGCTCTAATTTATTGTGCTCACTTATTTTGGATTCTCCCACCAGTGACATTAGTTGATCTGTATCCACTCTATTAAATCCTTTGGGCTGGAGTCAGGAAATTTCCCGGCTCAACGTGTCCCTCCTCGGGACAAAGTGCCTTTTCAAGCCAGAAGTGGGATGGGGTGCGTGTGCGTGTGCATGCTGGAGTTGGGCCTGCCCCTCTCCACCACCAGATGGGGATCATGGGGGCCATTGGAGGTGGGTGCGGACGCATTGCATGGCATGGGTATGACCTTTTGAAGTTATCTTTCAAAAGGTTCTTGCATCCAGACCATGGTTCACAACTCCTCTGAGTGGCCATGAACCACAAACGCTTGAGAAGCTGGCCTGAGTCCATGAAAATTGCCAGGTGCTAGGAGAGGCCTATTTCTGCAATGGAGCCAGCTAGGTCAGTTCTCCTGCACTGGCGAAAATTAGGGCGTTGGGAAGTGGGGGTGGTGGGAATTCCAAATAGGGTCCCGACTGCCATTTGTAAAGGTCAGTGGAGTCGCGTTAACTCTAAAAATACAGCCCTTTATTATTTGAAACACCTTGGCTTGGATCACTTCTCTAACCTTCCAAACTCAAACTACAAAACAAACCTGTGCAACCTGTCTTGAAAACATTTCAAGCCTGGCATCTCCCTGGTGAATCAGTGCTGTGCATCCCAAAGGCCAATATCTCTTTCTTGAACTTCAGTGTCCAGAGTATTTGAGATGGAGCCTGACCAAAGCTCTGTACAACTGAGGTATAATTTCCTCACTTTTACATTCCAACTCCCCTGAGCTAAAGGCCAATATTTCATAATCCTGTTTTGATTACTTAGCTGTGCACGAGCCTTTACTGAATTTTGTGTATGGACTTCTATATCCCATTGCTCTCCACAGTTCCTCGTCTCTCACCATGAAGAAAATATTGTGATTTATTTTTCTCAGATCTGAAATGAATGACCTCATTCTCTTGCATGATGAACACCACCTGCCTTAATTTTTTCCACTTCATCAGTCTGTGTCCCTTTGTAACTTCTTGCTGCCATCTACATAATTTACCATTCTTCCTAATTTAGGAGTAGTTATTGGATAGGGCCAACCTGCTACTCAAGGCCCAATCAAGTTATGTCTGTGGCTTCATATAAATTAGACCAGCAAATCCCCAGGCAGCTCGCTGACAAAATTGCATTTCATTTTTATGCAGCCTCAGCCCTCAGGTAGGGTGAGGTTGATGCTTGGGTGTTTTGTTTTAATTGATTTGCGGGATGTGGTATTGCAGACTAGGCCAGCATTTATTGCCCATCCCTAGTTGCCCTTGACAAGGTGGTGGTGAGCTGCCTTCTTGAACCGCTGCAGTCCATGTGGTGTAGGTACACCCACGATGCTGTTAGGAAGGGAGTTCCAGGATTTTGACTCAGCAAGAGTGAAGGAACAGCGATATATTTCTAAGTCAGGATGGTGAGTGGCTTGGAGGTCTGTCGAGCAGGGGGCGATAATGGTTTTGTGTCTCCTCATCCTCCTGGCTCCACAATCAGGTTAAAAAAACTGAAACTTACTATTTTTATGGCATCCCCCAGAGATCCCTTAAAGACCACTGCTTAGGTGCCATGAAGACCTAGTTATCCCAAATGTAGCCAGCCCAGCGCCAGCTGTGTTCAAAGGGGATTTAGGAAAGGGTCCGAAATCAGACTTTCGTCCCCTCATTAACATAAACAAAGGACTGTACACCTGTTTTAGCCTCCCAGCTCAATTGGAAAATGGTCCCCACAAACAATTGACTATTGGCCGCTCTCCAAAATTTCCCTTCCCACCTGCAGCGATGCCCGCCACTGGCGGGGCCGGAAAATCCCGCTCTATATATTTTGTAGATTATATATTCCAGTAACCGTCCCACAATTGAAATTAAATGGATTGTAACCTGGCAGCATCTGTATTTCAGGTCAATGACCCTTTATCAGAACTGGTAGTGATTGCTCTGTACTGATTTTTAGGATAGAAACAGGAAGCAGTGCATACCTTATGTGAGTAGGAGCTTCTAGCCTTGCATTTTCTACGTTCATTGCCAGGCTTGTAATCTGTTGGAGTGGATCACCTGCTCAATATGGAACCAGTCCGATTTTCACTTCCATTGATTTTGATGCAGTCAGATAGGTTGTACAATGGGTAGATGATCCACTCTGCTCACTTTACTACTGTTATGATGAAGATACAAATTTACCCACTGTTTCCAATGTAACTTGTTCTTGAAGAACAGGGCAGTTCTCCTGCTGTTTCCTGTCCAACATCCCTTAATCAATGTCACCAAGACATAAGACCACAAGACATAGGAGCAGAAATTAGGCCATTCGGCCCATCGAGTCTGCTCCGCCATTCAATCATGGCCGATAAGTTTCTCAACCCCGTTCTCCCGCCTTCTCCCCATAACCTTTGATCCCCTTACCAATCAAGAACCTATCTATCTCCGTCTTAAATACACTCAATGACCTGGCCTCCACAGCCTTCTGTGGCAATGAATTCCATAGATTCACCACTCCCTGGCTAAAGAAGTTTCTCCTCATCTCTGTTCTAAAAGGTCTTCCCTTTACTCTGAGGCTGTGCCCTCGGGTCCTAGTCTCTCCTATTAATGGAAACATCTTCCCCACGTCCACTCCATCCAGGCCTTTCAGTATTCTGTAAGTTTCAATCAGATCCCCCCTCATCCTTCTAAACTCCATCGAGTATAGACCCAGAGTCCTCAAACGTTTCTCATACGTTAAGCCTTTCATTCCTGGGATCATTCTCGTGAACTTCCTCTGGACCCTCTCCAGGGCCAGAACATCCTTCCTGAGATACGGGGCCCAGAATTGCTCACAATATTCTAAATGTGGTCTGACCAGAGCCTTATAAAGCCTCAGCAGCACATCCCTGCTTTTATATTCTAGTCCTCTCGAAATAAATGCCAACATTGCATTTGCCTTCCTAACTACAGACTCAACCTGCAAGTTAACCTTAAGAGAATCCTGGACTAGGACTCCCAAGTCCCTTTGCACTCCAGATTTCTGAATACTCTCCCCATTTAGAAAATAGTCCATGCCTCTAATCGTCCTCCTGAAGTACATGACCTCACACTTCTCCACGTTGTATTCCATCTGCCACTTCTTTGCCCATTCTCCTAACCTGTCCAAATCCTTCTGCAGCCTCCCCACCTCCTCAATACTACCTGTCCCTCCACCTATCTTTGTATCATCTGCAAACTTAGCCAGGATGCCCTCAGTTCCTTCATCTAGAGCAGGTTCACTGTTCATTTCTCTCACTGATGTTTGTGAGACTTTGCTGTGTATGTATTGGTTGCCACATTTGTCTGCAAACGTGACTACATTCTGTTAGTAATTAATTATGTGTAAAGCACTTTGAAGCATTCTGAGAATGTAGAGGGTGCTATGTGAATGAAAGTTCTTTCCTTCATTTACAAGGGGAGGCGGTGGCATAGTGGTATTATCACTGCATGGGTAATCCAGAGACCCAGGTTAGTGCTTTGAGGACCCCGGTTGCCAGCATGGCAGATGTTGGAATTTGAATCCAATAAAAAATTTGGAATTAGAAGTCTAATGATGAAACATTGCTGTAAAAACCCATCTGGTTCACTGATGTCCTTCAGAGAAGGAAATCTGCCATCCTGACCTACATGTGGCTCCAGACTAATAGCAATGTGGTTGACTCTTAAATGCCCTCTGAATGAGGGCAATAAACACTGGCCTAGCCAGCAATGTCCACATCCATGAATGGATAAAAAAAATAATGCTGTGATTTGTTTACTGCTAATTAATAAATTAAAGAAAGCGCCTGCATTTTGTATTGCTTTATGTCCTCAGGATGGCCCGAGGTGGTTGCATAGCCGATGAAATACTTTTGAAATGCAGTCACTGCTCTAATTTAGCGAAAACTGTAGCCAATTTACACACAGCATTGTCCCACAAACAACGATCGGACAAATGACACCTTAAGCTGTTGTTGGTGATGGTTTGGTGGTGTTGGGTGGTGGATAAATGTAGGGGTGAGTTCTTGGAGAACTCCCTTTCACTTCTTTGAAATATGCATTTGGATCTTACATGCTGACCTGAAGGCAGACAGGATCTTGGTTTAACGTCTCATCTGTAAATGACAGCACTTCAACAGTGCAGCACTCCTTCAGTACTACTGGAGTATTAGCCTGGAGTATGCATATGCCAATCACTAGAGAGGAGATTGAATTGGCAGACATCTGACTCAGAGATGAGAATGCTACCACTGAGCCAAGGCTGACAACATTGCATTCAAACCTATTTAAATCAGTATATCTAAACTCCAGACTCTTGAATCAATGAAGTTGAACTAAATAGTTAATAAAAAGTTTTAAAAAATGATTTGAGTGATTTTTTCTTTCATATTAAATCTATTCTAATGAATACATTACACTGAGTAAAACCTGTTTTAGTCCCTAAATTAAAAGTCATCCTTTGCCCAGATACTCTACATAGATACAGCTAACCAATCTTATCAATTGTTGGAACTCGGAAATAAGGGGTTGAATTTTACAATCCCCTGCTAGCAGTAAAATTGCCTGGTAGTCTTTCCACCGCCATCCCATCTACACATGGATTTTACATGGGGCAGGCAAGACTTAGGCCACCTGTCCTCATCCTATTTAAGGCCCTTCAGTGGGCAATTATTGGCCACTTAAGGGCTGCTTCCTGCTTGGCCACAATTTTGAGGCTGACAGGAGAAATTCAGGGGCAGGGAGGAAGCCCAGCAGGTCACCCTTCTTGGCCCTCAAGCAGGAAGGTGAGGGGGGGTGGCCCTCCCTCAAGGGCCCCATTTCTACATCAGGCCATGACCGCTGACACCCCCCCCCCTCCGCCAAAGTTTTCCTCCCATGGGTGCTCCCTCCCGCCCTGTCCCACCCCGGCCTCTCCATCAAGAGCACCTCCTCCCCAAGCCTCGCCTCCCGTCATGAGACCCCTTGCATTTATTTGTCCTGGACTCCAGGACTTAGAATCTGGGGACTGCTTGTCATCCAGTCCTGTCCGCTGCTGCCACTGGCGCTGCTGGGACTCCAAACTGTTGGTGAGTCAGATTGACCAACAGCTTTCTGAGGTGGGCCTTGCGCCCGAGTGAGGGATGGAAGTCCCTTCTCCGGCCAATTAACGCTGCCTGGGGTATTAAATAGCTGCAGGGCTGCTGTGATCAGTAGAGTTACATTTCCCGCCAACTCTTTGGGTGGCGGGCATCCGAAAATTCCTGCCCAGGGTATCAAAGTGAATGGCGCTCGCTCCTATGTATCTGGTGTTACAATGCTCCACTCTCCTCCCCCGTATATCTCTGAGGTAAAAAGTTTGAAAGAGCCTGCTGCAGAACATTTCCCAAGCTCATCATTGAATTTCCATTTCCTTTCCAGTGTGTAACTCCGCTTGCAGTTTGAATTCCATTCCTTTGGTTTTCTATTTGTATTCTGTGAACCATGAAAACTGCTGTCAGCGGTAGAAAAGGAACATTTTATGAAGAAGTTGTGATTGTTTTTGTGCTGATGTTAACTTGACCATCCTTTCAGGCGTTTTACAGCTGCTCTCGCTACAATCATCAAAATAAAATGGAATTTGAAAGGAATCTTAATTCGCTTCTTTTGTTGCGTTTCTTTCCCAGGACTACTGCAGCAAGTTTTATTTTGCACTCAGAAAATCATTCATCTGTGATTTTTTTGTTCCCCACCCCCCCCCATCCCCCTTCATGTGGTTGTCTTATGCTTCATTGCAGAAATCCAAAATATCAACCTACGAGAAGATGTGGGCCTTCATGAGCAGCAGACAACAGACCGCGCTTGTCAAAAATAACGAAGAAGGAATCCAGCGTGTCTTAACCACAGATTATGCCTTGCTAATGGAGTCAACAACCATCGAGTTTGTCACACAGAGAAACTGCAACTTGACACAGATTGGAGGTCTCATAGATTCCAAAGCTTATGGAGTTGGCACTCCCATGGGTATGTAATAAAGCTGACGTGGTCTCCGTAAATTAAACAGAAATGCAGTAAAACTAAAACTGACCTGCCACTGAATGTCATTAGCTATTTGTACAAACATTATTCACCGTAAGTTTTTTAATGCTGTAATATGTCAAGAAGGACTTAGGCAATGTTTCTGCAGGAAAGCTTTATAAAGATAAATCTTGTCGTTAATTTTGCACTCAGACAAAACACACATAATTTAACCTCCTGACTAATGAATTTTCTCTGCATACTGTGGTTTACAAATGTGCTTTCTGTTACCTAATGGATGCAAAAATGTATTCTGTTAAAAATGTCAGAAAATTTGTATGATATATATGTTTGCAGATTGGAAGCATGGTGTGTAGAACAGGGTGCCTCATGGCTCTGCTTCTCAATAAGTACTCAGTGTGTTAACAAAATGCCTCCCAGGAATGAGTTAGAAATCAAATTTATAACCCTGTTTGAAATTATCCATCTTCTTATATTGAAGAAATAGGCCACACCTGTAACTTAAATTTAACAAGTAGGCCAATATACACAATCTTGTCTAGAAATTGCATAGCAACTTTTGGGCACATGAGGGGGATCATGATTTGTGACCAGCGTACGCCAGTTCAGATTGAGGCGGGCAACAAGTAAACTTGGCATACCCTTCCCATCTGATTGATGGTAGCATTGGCCCATGCGCCTATATCTCCATCTGCCTGCAGCCTTGGCACTCAGTCGGGGGTCCAGCAACATTGTTTGCGAGTTGGTGGTAGAGCCAACTTGCTCTTCTTAAAGGCAGGCTGTACTTTAAAGACAGCCTACACAAAAATGTTGCTGCAGTGTAAATTATTGCAAGCAGGACAAAAAGAGAGAGCTCGATAGTGAAGTACATGGTGCTGGAGGCAGGAGGAGAAACACTGTAGGTCTGCAGGGGTCCAGGAGACTCTCAAAGGCCAGCCTCAGAAGGGAGTGGGACCAGGAATGTCGACACCCAGAGTCTGGACCTGCACACTTTGCAGCAGTGAGACAAGGGACTGGATTTATCACTCGCTGTTGGCTATTTGAATGCAGGGGAGATATGTTAAATCCAGCAGGCCACCTGCCTGGCCACCACCCAGCCACTCCTGCCCCCACCACAATTATACAAGTGGTGGGGGAGGGGGGGGTGGTGGTGGGGTGGGAAACATCACGTGGCCCAAATTGAGGTCCTTAAGTGGGCAATTAATTCCCTGTACTTAAGGGTCTCATACTGCCACTGAGATTTAACTGGTGGCAGGAGAGGCAAATGCTAAGCAACCAACCCGGCAGGTTTCCCTGCCCGCACTGGTAATGGCTAGGTGAGGTCCCTCTTTATCCGGCCCCCTGGGTTATTGGAGTGTTCCTTCCCTGCCACCCCCCAAGATGCAACCCATCCCCCCAAATATTTAGAGCCCAAGCCCCTACCCCTCTTCATTCCATTGCTGTATAATTTCCTTACCCCCCCACCTCCCCACCCTCCCTGCTACCCCAGCCCACCCACGCTTACATCTCTCTGGGGGATCCAGCGACGATCCCTGGCAAAGGCCACAGTTTCCAGTGGAGTTGCGTTACTGGAGAGCAGCTGGCCTGTGATTGTCTGGTAGCTCTCTGATGCTGAACCTCCTGGTCCTTGAGGGGTAGTGGGGGGTGGAAGACGGGGAGGGGTGTCCTTCCTCCAATCTATTAATGGCCAATTAGCTGATAAACAGCTGTGGGGCAACCGTTTTTCCTCTGGACAGGCTCCTCCCTCCTTCCTAGCCGGGGCGATGGCGGGTGGCAGGGACTCCGGTGCCCCATTAACTCCAGCCCAAGAAGCCGAATGACCCTACATTGGTAGTCAATGTCAGTGAATGTATCTTCACATATCCCCTGCCCACCACACGGCCAGCCTCACAGGCTGCTCAATGCACTGCACCCCCGTCACTCAGCCAGCAGTGCACTCCCTGGCACTCAGGACTCAAACCTAATATCCAGGTACTCAGTGTCACCCTCACATACCTCCCATTGTTGCCAGCCTCACACCCACCTCTTGCTGCGTTCACATACCTCTAGCTATTCATCTATGGCAGGCACGCTACCCAATCACTAACATTCTTCTTTCTCTCTTGCAGGACAAGGTGGCACACAATAGAAGGAAACAAAGCAGCACAAGTATGGGACATGGATGTCTGCATCTCCTCAGCCTCATGGATGAGGCCCATGTTATCCAACATTACTGAGAACTTTGAGGATGACAACATCTTCCTTCCTTGTGCCCCTGCCTCAAGTCCCAGCTCGCCCTCATCCAGCTCTCTGGCATGATATGCCAACTGCTAATGGGGCAACAAGAACACATTGCTTTCCACCCGACCTCCCTCCCCTCACATCAAGTTTTCCTTCCTGATTCCTGTTTTCCAACACCCAGCCACAGCAGCCCCAGGAAGAGGGAAAAGAGCTGTAGCACAGCACTGCTAGAAGCCCCATCACTTCATCTGACACTCAGTGCTACCAGTGCAGATACTGGCACTGCGCATACCTTGGAGTCCAGCACAGAGCTGGGGTCAGCACATGGTGAGTCATCCAGGTACAAGTGGCCTGCAGCCCGGCCAGGAATAAAGGATGGCACATTGGCCAGCTCACCAGAGAGCTCAGTCACAGACGAGTACTGCTGCAGAGGACTCAGATGAGAGTCTCGATGAGGCGGCATACAGGAGAGTGCTGATGGGCATTCACACTGGGATGCTGGTGCACTAGCTGGCCTGCCACATAGCCTCCTGTCAATGTAATGGAGTATGGAGAACTACAGCTAAAGCTTGGCAGAGGGGGTGTTGCAGAACCTACACTCTCCACAGCCTCTTCTCCATCTCCCTGTTGTGCTGTGGACTGAGAGGCACTACCATAGCTGACTCCACACCTGTTACAGCCTTTGTGTGGACAGTTCACCTACTCCTCTGCACCCACTGTCCAACTCCCTTTCCCCGCTGTGAGGATGCAACAAAGCTCTCTGACAAACCCAGGAACCCACTAAGACACCTCCCAAGATAACTCCAGAATACTTCTATGCATTTTGCAATAGAAAGAGTTCCAAAAACATTATCTTACCTACAGATTGGGTGCCGGGCACTTTAAATAATGTGAGAGTAAGGCCCATCTTGCAGCTTCATGCTCGTTGTTTACAGAGTGAACAAAGAGGAGGCCACCTGCCCATTCATTGAACAACTTTGGATCCTGTCATCACAGCAGCCGGTTGGGGCAGATAGAATGGCGCAAGGCCTCTGCAGCTCCACTACACTCAGCGCTAAGCAAGACAACTTTGCTACCTCTATGTTTAATAAGCATACAATTTAGTCTAACTCGTTATTTCCGTTATTAATGGATATAATGCCACAGTAAGCTAACAGCTTAGTCCTTCACATGATGGTGCCCAAACTTTTGATTACTTACCTGGGCATTCTCAAAATGACAGTTATGCCATTGTAAGGAATGGGGAGTGAAAGAAGGAGCTCCTCTTTAAGGAAGGGACTAAACATCCAAAGGAACTTCAGATTAGTTAACTGACCTATTTATAATAAAAAGATCTTGGCCTCTCCTTTTCCTCAACTACAAGCAACGTCTCAGAAACATCACAGGGCAGAATTTTATGCTCGGTGGGTGGGCGGGGTCGATGGGCCCGGGAGTGCCTGGGAAATGGCCTGCCGCTTGCGATTGGCCCCTGACCACGATTTCACGCCAGCCAGCCAGCATGAAGCGCGCACTGATACAATCAGCGCTGCTGGGGTGGGGACAGGAGGAGGGAGAGCAGAAGGCAGAAAGCTGCCTCAGGGAGCTGAAGACTGCGCAAGTATTCAAATGAAGATTTTTAAATCCGGTAAAAAATGTCTATGCAACACAAGTGGTTACCTGAGCACAGACATTATAAAAATTCTGTGTGTAGATTTTTTAAAAATTTAATGATAGAAACTTTATCCCGCCCTTGGATGAGGTTTCCTGAAAAATGACTGGCCGATTCGCCCGCCCGCCAACCGTAATGTTGGATGGGCAGTGAAAAGTCCCAGTTAATTGTGCCATTAATGGGCTTAATAGCCCTCTTGATTGTCAGCGGGTGTGTTTCTGAGTTTGGCGCACGCCCGCCAGCTGAAATATCGTGCGAGTGCGTGATGACGTAGGGACGCTCACCCGACATCATCGCACGCTATTTTATGCTCCAGCATGTCGGGTGCATGCCCGCAGGCTGAACGAAATGTGCTGCCAATTCAGTTTGTTGAGGTCAGCCTTCATTTGTGTACCAATTCCACCTAGATCTACCACTCCACTGGCCCTGTGCTCCAAAGCAGCTTGTCTTGACATCCAGTCTTGGATGAGCCATAATTTCTGCCAGTTAAAACTGGGAAGGCCAAAGCCAGTATCTTTTACCCCTGCCATATACTCCATCCCCGTGCCACTGACTCCATCCCTCTCCTTGCCCACTGCCTCGAGCTAAACCAGATTATTTACATCCCATTTGTCTCCAGCCTAATTTTTGAACCTGATTTCCTTTCCTTCACATTTCCATCTTTGTAATATTGCCCGCCTCTGTCCCATCTTCACCCATATGATGTCAAAACCCTCATTTATTCCTTTGTCACATCCAGATTCAATTACTCCCAAGTTCTTCTGGCAGACCTCCCAACCCCCATCTGTTATAACCTTCAACAGCTGATCACACACCCATTACCTCTGTACTCACTGACCTACATTGGCTCCTGGTTCCCGAGTACTTCAATTTTAAATTCTTATTGTAGTGTTTAAATTCCTCCATTCCTTGTCCCTCTTTACCCCTGTAGTCTCCTTCAGTTCTATCACACCCTGACAAGCTGTCCATTCATCTGACTCCACCATCTTGTGCATCGTCCTCTCTCCTCACCCCACTATTGGTGACAAGGGGGCAATCTATGGGTGGAGCCAGAGGACATCGCTCGAGTGTTGAATGAATACTTCACGTCCGTCTTCACCCAAGAGAATGAGACTGAAGGTATCGAACTTGGGGAGAGAGACTGCGAGGTTCTTAAGCAAATTGATATAGGGAATGACAAGGTATTGGAGGTGTTGGCAGGCTTAAAAGTGGACAAATCTCCAGGTCCAGATGAATTGTGTCCCAGGCTGCTGAGGGAGGCAAGGGAGGAGATCGCAGGGGCTCTGACGCAAATTTTTAATTCCTCTCTTGCCACGGGGGAGGTGCCAGAGGACTGCAGAACAGCTAATATGGTTCCACTATTTAAGAAGGGTTGTAGAGATGAGCCAGGGAACTACAGGCCAGTGAGTCTCACGTCAGTGGTAGGGAAACTATTGGAGAAATTTCTGAAGGAGAGTATCTATCTCCACTTGGAGAGGCAAGTTTTGATCAGGGATAGTCAGCATGACTTTGTCAGAGGGAGGTCATGTCTAACAAATTTGATTGAATTTTTTGAGGAGGTGACCAGGTGTGTAGATGAGGGTAGTGCAGTTGATGTAGTGTATATGGATTTCAGCAAAGCCTTTGACAAGATCCTACATGGGAGACTTATAAAGAAGGCAAAGGCACATGGGATACAGGGTAATTTGATAAGGTGGATTCAAAATTGGCTTAGTTGTAGGAGGCAGAGGGTGATGACAGAAGGTTGCTTTAATGACTGGAAGCCAGTGTCCAGTGACATAGCACAGGGATCTGTGCTCAGTCCCCTATTATTTGTCATTTATATAAATGACTTAGATGACTATGTGGGGGTAGGATTAGTAAGTTTGCGGATGACACAAAGATTGACCAGGTAGATAACAGTGAGGTTGAGTGTCTTGGGCTACAGCAAGATGTAGATGGGATGGTCAAATGGGCAGATAAATGGCGGATGGAATTTAACCCTGAAAAGTGTGAGGTGATACACTTTGGAAGGAGTAATTTGACAAGGAAGTATTCAATGAATGGCATGCCACTAGGAAGTCCTGAGGAACAAAGGTATCTTGGCGTGTGTGTCCATAGATCTCTGAAGGCAGAGGGGTATGTTAGTGGGGTGTTGAAAAAGGCATATGGGACACTTGCCTTTATCAATCGAGGCATAGATTACAAAAGTAGGGAGGTCATGTTGGAGTTGTGTAGAACCTTAGTGAGGCCACAGCTGGAGTACTGTGTGCAGTTCTGATCACCACATTATAGGAAGGATGTGATTGCACTGGAGGGGGTGCAGAGGAGATTCACCAGGATGTTGCCTGGGATGAAACATTTAAGTTATGAAGGGAGGTTGGATAGACTTGGGTTGTTTTCATTGGAGCAGAGAAGACTGAGAGGCGACCTGATCGAGGTATACAAGATTATGAGGGGCATGGACAGGGTGGATAGGGAGCAGCTGTTCCCCTCAGTTGAAGGGTCAGTCGCAATCGGGCATAAGCTCAAGGTGAGGGGCAGGAGGTTTAGGGGAGATGTGAAGAAAAACTTTTTTACCCAGAGGGTGGTGACGGTCTGGAATGCACTGCCTGGGAGGGTGGTGGAGGCGGGTTGCCTCACATCATTTAAAAAGTACCTGGATGAGCACTTGGCACGTCATAACATTCAAGGCTATGGGCTAAGTGCTGGTAAATGGGATTAGGTAGGTAGGTCAGGTGTTTCTCACGTGTCGGTGCAGACTCGATGGGCTGAAGGGCCTCTTCTGCACTGTATGATCCTGTGATTCTGAGAGGCCATTTCAGAGACATGTGGGAGGAGTGGGGTGGAATTGGTCACAAAATGGGCAGGCAGGAGGAGAAATTATTTTATTGTGTTCAAGTTCATACCAAATTCTCTTTTTTACAAGCAGTGCTACTTTCCAGTTCCCCCCTCCTCATTTCTTTTTCCTGTGATCTGGTCTGATGCTTTTACCAATGTTGCTTTATACCAACTACAAGAAGGTACTCAATTCTTCCTCTGTGGTGGGACACTCAGTATTAGCTTTGGCTAAGTGGTAACAATTCTCACCTCTGAGTTGGAAAGTCATGGGTTCAATCTCCTCTCCAGAAATGAGTCTTCCAATGGTGATGCTGCAGTGTTTGAAAATTGCCAAATACACCATTGCCCTGCAGAGAACATCTGATGTTCCGAGCAACCCTCTTTCTCTGCTTCCCAAATTTCCGTACATTTTAATTATTAATTATATCTGCACGCCCTGGTCCAACTACCCTCACTTGAAGACTACATTTCCTCTTGATTCTCCACGTGTGATTGGAGATTGACTAGTGCACTATTAATTGTACTAATACACATTAGGAAATTAACTGATTCCTGTTTTTTGGTTGAAAAAGCCATGTCAATGTGGGACAAATTTAGTAGTACGATCTCATGCACCTAGTGCTTCCATCGCCCTCCTCCCCCACATCTCCAGGATGTGCACCAGCTGCTAAATTACCAACCGGCAAGTTCAGTTTTTGGACACCAGTTGAAAACACTCTCATCGGTCCACTTGAATATGCTACTGGAGGAGGCAGGGAAGTGCCAACACTTTCTTTAGGAAATCAGTGCCAAATTCAGGAAAAACTGGGCGGAGCATGCATCACATCTGAGCCTACCTATTTTGGGAAGATTCCAACTGGCGAGATGTATCAGGATGCTGCATTAGCATCATCTGCTTGGCAGTATTATAGTTATGAGGACCAGGGCCTGATTTTCTGGGGGGGAAGGATCTAGTTGTGATGTCCACTTCTGGACTTTTGTCCACCAAATGCATTTTGGCACTAGAATGCTACTCAGACTGAACTCATACAAATCTGCGCAGAAACAGTGCAAGATGCCTGAAGCCAGATCCCAACATCCAAATTGAGGAAATCAGTGATCTACTTGCTAGGGATCAGGGACAGATAGTCAAAATCAGGACCAGCATTCAAGTCATATACTGGAGGGTCATGTGTGGGGCATTTCTCCAATTTTACAATGAAGCTACCAGGCACTGAAAAATATAGCTCTTCACTTGCATTGCTGTGAAAATAAATCCGATACTGTACCCTCACACTGCCGTTATGTTTGTACTCCTCCCTATTTACTTCCTTTTCGCCCCCCTCTCTTCATTGTCACACTTGCTCTCTTCATAGCTTTTTTTCCTGTGGCAGTGGGATTTGCCACAGTTTTTATTCAACATTTGTGGCCTGTCTTTCTCTTAAAAAGAGAGAAGATATGAGAATACTATATGGAAATGAAGCCATCCTATCATTCCTAGCGTTCGTGTAAGCATTCTATTAAAGATCAGGTACTGGCACTTCTGCTATGTGAATTGGGAGACTCCTGCCTCAATGGCAATGTTTTGTTGCACTTCAAAGAAGTGAAGGCAGAGCATCTGACTTCTAAAACTGTGAACTACCAGCGCAGACCAAGCAAGTGGGTCAGGTGTTTTTTCTTGAACCAAATGGATTTCAACAATCATGTTCACAGGGAAGGAGCTACAGATTAAATAAAGAAATGGCCCAGGCCCAGAGACAAAGGGAAGAGACATTCTCTGTCATTTTCTGGATTAAATATAAATGATTCTCTACTGCATTGCAGAGGCACTGAGGCAATAGTGCACTGCATCGTCAACATTGGAGCCGAATCACACTTAAACTGGAAAGGTGGATAGACCCTGATGAGAAAACATTTTTCTGACTTACCACAGAAACAAATATTGTTCTTACTTGAGGAAGGGAGAGGGAGTCCTTCGGTTGTGAAAGAGACATTGAATATCACTGATTATTGAGCAAGATGCTTGCTCACTTATAAAGAACTTTTCATTGCCACTGAAGGGGCTTTTGGTTGAAATCCCTCTACTTGTTGGAGTTTATCTCGTGAGGATGCAGTCAGTTGAACCATAAAGGACAGTGGCCAGAGAATCATCTTTTAACGCAGTGTAATTCAGCTTTGATTCGACATCATCACGAACAGTTCACAGACTGCAGTACTGAACAAGTGATTCCACTAAAAAATGTTCACGTAGTGGAATGTTACAAATCTATCACTGTATCAGGAACTATTATTCTGTACTGTTTAAACTGGCTAGTTCAATACTGTTGATGGAACTAACAGACATTATTTTATTAAACCTCAGTAACTCACACTGACTCATACGACTGTCAGGAGCATACATTCATGAATTATTTATCTTCAGTATAAAGGTTACTCTCCAAGCTTTAATTTATCAAAAATGAGATGCTCGTATAATTTATAGGTATTTGCAGGAACAATGGAATGCAAACAAGACTATCCCATTATAACATGTAACGATATGTAACACAATATTGAATTAACAGTAATTTAATCTCTCATAATGTGATAACTGATAGCTACGGTTGACTGACTATTGAGATTGTCAGAATACTGATATATTGACCATAATATTTTTTTATATTTGTTCATGGGATGTGAGCATCGCTGGCTAGGGCAGCATTTATTGCCCATCCCTAACTGTTTGTGAGAAGGTGGTGGTGAGCTGCCTTCTTGAACCGCTGCAGTCCAACGTTATCTCGGAGGAAAGGAGTGAGGGGGTGGGGCGAGGGGGCGCAATTTTCATGCAGGCTCAGACCCTGCCAAATTTAGCAACAGGGCACGATCTAATCATATTCATCCTCTCCATTTCCCAGCCGCAGTCAGCCAGATTAAGAGGCTGACTGGACATTGCACAGGGAGAGTTTTGCCACCAGACCACAGAAAGGGAGCAGAAAGCAGGGAAGGATATTTCAGAACATACAGAATAGATACATTCCAATTAGTAAGCAAAAGTCCAAGGGACGGACACACCACCTGTGGTTTACAAGAAGGGTTAAAGACTATATCAAGCTTAAAGAAAAAAGCAAAAGAACATGGAGAGAGAGAGACGAGAGACCATTAAAGAGTGCGGAGAGAGAGAGAGGAGAGACCATTAAAGAGTGCGGAGAGAAGAGAGACCATTAAAGAGTGCGGAGAGAGAGAGAGACGAGAGACTATTAAAGAGCACGGGGAGAGAGGCAAGAGACCATTAAAAAGTGCGGGGAGAGAGGCGAGAGTTCATTAAAGATTGCAGAGAAAAGAGACGAGAGCCCATTAAAAAGCACGGCGAGAGAGATGAGAGTCCATTAAAAAGCGCAAGAGGGAAAAGAGCGCAGAGAGCAGCTGATTGGTGAGTAGGATTGGTAAGTATTTCTAATCGTTAAAGTAAAAGTATGGTCTTTAGCTCGTGTTTAGGCCTCTAGTTTTTTCCCCTTTTCTTAAAAATTTATTAAGTATAAGGTCAATACTGGTGTGTCAAACAAATAATTACAATAAAGTGTAAAGAGCAGGGATATTAGATTAATTAATTAATTAATTAAATTAAATATGATAGCGATGGCAGGATGCGAGATGTGTTGCTGCTGCTGCATGTCGGGGGTGCTGGACACCAAGGTGATCCAGAGCAAACTCATCTGTCGTGTTTGCAGCTCGAGGAACTTTGGATCCGAGTTAAGGAGCTGGAGTTCGAGCTGCAGACATTGCGCGACATCAGGGAGGGAGAATGTTACTGCAGCAAATAGGGTCAAAGCGGGAAAGAATGGTAAAAAGGCAAAATGAATGGCTTTTTACTTGAATGCACGTAGTATTCATAGTATTAATGAATTAACAGCACAAATAGAGATCAATGGGTATGATCTTATAGCGATTATGGAGACATGGTTGTAAGGAGATCAATGCTAGGAATAAATATTCAGAGGTATGTAACTTTTCGAAAGGACAGGCAGGAAGGAAAGGGTGGTGGGGTAGCTTTGTTAGTATGAGATGGAATAAGTACAATAGCACAAAATTATCATGGATCGGAAGATGTAGAATCCATATCGGTGGAGGTAAGAAATAATAAGGGGAAGACGACACTGGTGGGAGTAGTCTATAGACCCCCTAACAACAGCTATACTGTAGGACAGAGAATAAATCAGGAGATAATGAGGGCATGTAAAAAAGGCAGTACATTAATTGTGGGTGATTTTAATCTTCATGTAGATTGGGAAAATCAAATTGGCAGAGGTAGCCATGAGCAAGGATTCATAGAGTGTATACGGAACAGTTTCCTAGAATAATATGTTGTGGATTCAACCAGGGATCAGGCTATTTTGGATCTGGTAATGTGTAATGAGGCAGGTTTAATAAATGATCTCAGAGTAAAAGATCCCCTCGGAAACAGTGATCATAATATGGTAGAAGTTAGCATTCAGTTTGAGAGTGAGAAACTTGGATCGGAAACAACTGTGCTAAACTTAAATAAGGATAATTACAAAGGAATGAGGGCATTATTGTCCGGAGTGAACAGAGAAAGGAGTTTAGCAGAAATGATGTTTGATGAACAATGGCAGACTTTTAAGAAAATAGTTCAAGACTCACACTAAAGGGATATCCCAGTGAGGAAGAAGGATTCAAGGAAGGGGGTAAACCAACCATGGTTAACCAAGTAAGTTAAGGACAGTATCAAATTGAAAGAAAAAACATACAATGTGGCAAAGATTAATGGTAAGCCAGAGGATTGGGAAAGTTTTAAAAACTAACAAAAGATGACCAAAAAAAAGGAGAAAATAAACTTTGAGGGTAAACTAGCAAGTAATATAAAAATGGACAGTAAGGTGCTTCCTTAAATATATAAAAAGGAAGAGAGAGGCAAAATTGAACATAGGCCCCTTAGAAAATGAGGCTGAGGAAATAATAATGGGGAACCAGGAGATAGCAGAGGAGTTGAATAAATACTTTGCATCAGTCTTCATGGTAGAAGACATGAATAGCATTCCAAAAATATTAAATAATCAAGGAGCAAAAGGTGGGGAGGAAATAAATACAATAACTATTACTAGAGAAAATGTACTAGAGAAACTAATGGAGCTAAAGGCTGATAAGTCCCCTGGACCTGATGGGTTGCATCCTAAGATAGTAAAGGAAGTAACTACTCAAATAGTGGATGCACTGGTAGTAATCTCCCAAGAATCATTAGATTCTAGAAAAGTCCCAGAAGATTGGAAAACTGCCGATGTAATGCCCTTATCCAAAAAGAAAAGGAGACAGAAAAACAGGTAACGAGAGGCCAGTTAACTTAACATCCATCATTGGGAGAATGTTGGAGTCTTTTATAAAGGATGTAAAGCAGAGCATTTAGAAATGCATAATATAAGCAAGCAGAGTCAGCATGGCTTCATGAAGGGGAAATCATGCCTGACAAATTTATTAGAATTCTTTGAGGAGGTAACAAGCAGGATAGATAAAGGGGAACCAGTAAACGTAATACATTTGGATTTCCAAAAGGCGTTCGATAGGATACCACACATAAAATTACTTAATAAGATGAGCCCATGGTGTTGGGTGTAGTATATTAGCATGGATGGAGGATTGGCTAACTAATAGAAGACAGAGAGTTGGGATAAGGGGGCATTTTCAGGATGGCAACCTGTAACTAGTGGAGTGCCATAGGGATCAGTGCTGGGGCCACAATAATTTACAATATATATTAATGACTTGGATGAGGGAAGTGAATGTACTATCGCCAAGTTTGCGGATGACACAAAAATAGATGGGAAGGCAAGTGGTGATGATTACACAAAGAGTCTGCAGAGAGATATAGACAGATTAAGCGAAAGATTAGGCAAAAACTTGGCAGATGGAATATAATGTCGGAAAATGTGAGATTATGTACTTTGGCAGGAAGAATAGAGGAGCTGAATATGACTTAAATGGAGAAAGACTGCAGAATGCTGCAGCACAGAGGGATTTGGAGGTCCTCGTACATGAATCCCAAAAAGCTAACATACAAGTTCAGCAGGTAATAGGAATGGCAAATGGAATGTTGGCCTTTATTTAAAAGCGAATGGAGTATAAAAATAGGGAAGTCTTGCTAAAACTATAAAGGCACTAGTTAAACCAGACCTGGAATACTGTGAACAGTTTTAGCTCCTTTATCTAAGGATAGGTATACTGGAATTGGAGGCAGTCCAGAGAAGGTTCACTAGGTTGATTCCGGGTATGGAGGGATTTTCTTAGGAGGAGAGGTTGAGTAGGTTGGGCCTGTACTCATTGGAGTTTAGAAGAATGAGAGGTGACCTTATTGAAACATACAAGATTCTTAGGGGGCTTGACAAGGTGGATGCTGAGAAGTTGTTTCCCCGTGGGAGAGTCTAGGACCAGAGGGCATAATCTCAGAGTAAGAGGTCGCCCATTTAAGACAGAGATGAGGAGGAATTTCTTCTCTCAGAGGGTTGTGAATCTGTGGAATTCATTACCACAGAGGGCTGTAGAGGCTGTGTCATTAAGTATATTCAAGGCTGAGATAGATTTTTAATCAGTAAGAGAATCAAGGGTTATGGGGAAAAGGCAGGAAAGTGGAGTTGAGGATTATCAGATCAGCCATGATCTCATTGAATGGCGGAGCAGACTCGATGGGCCAAATGGCCTACTTCTGCTCCTATGTCTTATGGTCGTCTTATGCAAAGACAGGTAGCAGGTCAGAAGATTGGATAGAATATCAGGGACAGCAAGAATGACTAAAAGACTAATAAAGAGGGAGAAAATTGGAGTATGAGAGAAAGCTAGCCCAGAAATATAAAAACAGATAATAAGAGTTTTAAAAAATATGTTATAAACAAAATTGTTAACAAAGTGAGCGTTGGTCCTATAGGAAGTGAGTCTGGAGAATTGATCATGGAAAACAATGAGATGGCAGATGAACTGAGCAGGTATTTGGCATCAGTTTTCACTATAGAGGATGTAAGTAACATCCCAGCAGCAGCTATAAACCAGGAAATGGAAGTGGGGAATGAAGTCAGGAAAATTACAGTCATCAGAGAAGTGGTACTGAGTAAATTGTTGGAGCTGCGGGCTGACAAGAGCCCGGGTCGTGATGTACTTCGTCCTAGGGTTTTAAAAGAAGTGTCTAGTGAGATAGTTGATGCATTTTTCATAATTTTCCAAAACTCCCTAGATTCGGGGAAGGTTCCATTAGATTGGAAGATAGCAAATGTAACTCCATTATTCAAAAAGGGAGGGAGATAGAAAGCTGGAAACCACAAGCCAGTTAGCTTAACATCTGTCATAGGGAAAATGTTAGAAGCTATTATTAAAGAAGTTACAGCAGGGTAGTTGGATAAGCTCAAGGTCATCAGACAGAGTCAACATGGTTTTGTGAAAGGGAAATCGTGTTTAACCAACTTATTGGAGTTCTTTGGGGAAGTAACGTGCTTTGGATAAAGAGGAACTAGTGGATGTACTGTACTTAGACTTCCAGAAGGCATTTGATAAAGTGTCACAGGTTATTGCAGAAAATAAAAGCTCATGATATACTGGGTAACATATTGGCATGGATAAAAGATTGATTGGCTAACAGGAAGCAGAGAGTGGGCTAAATGGGTTTTTTTCAGGTTGGCAAGATGTAACGAGTGGTGTGCCACAGGGATCAGTTCTGGGATCTCAACTGTTTTCAATTTATATAAATTATTTGGATGAAGGGATTGAAGAGATGGCTGCCAAATTTGCTGATGGCACAAAGATAGGTAGGAAAGTAAGTTGTGAAGAGGACGTAAGGAGGATACAAAAAGATATAGATAGGTTAAGTGAGTGAGCAAAGATCTGGCAAATGGAGTATAATGTGGGAAAATGTGAAATTGTCCATTATGGCAGGAAGAATAAAAGACCTTGTGCAATAGTGTAAAATGGATGATAGTAAATTAACAACCATTTTTACATCTCTCCTGATTTTTACTTCTATTGTTGTCTTACTATTACCAATCCTACACCATTGCACAAAGACAAGATCTATCCCCACAGTGTTCTGATCTTTGTGAATAGGGAACAGACTGCAGGCTCACTGCAATTTTTGAATTATTCTTTTCCATCTCCCTTTTCTGAAAGCATTCATTTCCGTTGGAGCACGCCTCCATGAGCAGTTATTGCCCTCCATTGCCCAAGTGGTCATTCTTTGCATGTAAGCTAAGTTAGGTGGGATATTCTTCAATGGGAAGTGTCACAACTTCTCCCTCCCTATTTTGAGATGAGGCGGCCAATTGTAGATCCTCAACTATGGCCCTGGATGTGATCAGCTAACACTGGATAAGGATTCATATTTTTTTCAAATCATTTTTGTAATGTAGGCATTTGTTACCCATTTCTAGTTGCCCTTGAAATACTTGAGCCGCCTTGGACAAGTGTGGTGAAGGGACACAGTTCTTGGATCCTTTGATCTGTATTAGTTGGTTTTTTGTTGCCTTTATCATCAGAGGAGCTAGAACTAATGCACACGATCAGCAAAGATAAGGGGGTAGATTTTCCACTCTGGGTGACCCATGGGGCAATGTACTGGAGACGAGGCAGGTACAAGTATTTATCTTCTCCTTTGCCTATAAAATGGGTGCCAGAGTGAGGTCTTCAGCTGCAAGTCAGGCCTTGAAGAATTAGGGATTTCCAAATTCTGAGTCTAGCAGCCAGAATTTACCGAGTTTCTCAATTCTTTCAACGGAGAGTTGTTAAATTACAAGAAAAAACACCTAATTGCCAATCTTTGGTCTGCACTGGGACACCTGAAGCCCCTCTGTTCAATGAAGGTCATAATAGCAAATTTTATGTGGCACAAGTACACTGACATATCCAGCAAATGTAGTTATATAAAATGGAGATAGGAATCAGGAAACGCTTCCTCCTCCCACATGTATTACTGCTTCTGCAATGTGGACCTTCCCTCCACCTCATTGCCCTTGTTCATGTATCTTTGCTTTATAGATTTGCAATATTTGACTCTTTAGGTGCAGACATTGGAGGTGTAGCTGTTTTTTTTTGGGTGCTACACATGGCTCGAGGGGTCCAAAATGGCATCTCAGGGCGTGCACACTCTTCTGGTGAGGGTGTTAGAGTGCAGAAAGTTTGTGGAATAGACCATCAGCATGTAATGATAATTTAATGTCAGTGCTGTCACATTGGAACTCAATGCACCAGCTAACTTTTGTCTGTTAATCACTCATGGTTGATCATACGTTCAGCAGGAAGGACCTGCCACCAGCACTATATAAGGGCAGCATCAATTACTTTCAGGTTAGTTGCTAATTGATTTATGCTGTCTGTTACTACAGTTGTATAAGTTGTTGGTTCTTACTAGAGTTCTTTAAAGTTGTTGAAATTCACAGGAAGTGATGCAGCAGTTTCTAGAGGACATTGGCCCTGACTTCAAGGTTTCTGTGCAAAATAGTTTCTCCCGGACATAGGTGCACAAGAAGACATTCCCCTTGGAACACAGCATGACTGAAATACTTACAGCAGCACTATGTATGAGGGAGAGATTAAGCATATAAATGTTAATTGTCAGTCTTGATTGATAAGGATTGTTGGTTGATGAATCATGAGGGTGTAATGAATTGAGGAGTCTGTAAGGCTAGTGGTATAGTTAGTGGGATATGACATGTGAAGTTGTTTTCACTGACCTTGAGCACTTGTGCAAGGCCATTGGACTCCTTGACGTACTGCATCAGAGTCTCCAAAGCTCGACTTCTGGCATTGACCTCCATAGCTATCTGCTCCCACTGCCTTCTGTGCGTGTGCCTGGAGGGCCTTTTTAGACATCTCTCCTCCTTATCACCACTTCCTGGCAGCCTCCAACTATCTCAGAGCCCGTGCTCCCTATGTTGTGCCATTGTTCAGTGTTCCCCAGGTTAAATTCAGTTCCTGCAGGGCTGCCAGCTCCTGTTCCTGCCACAATGCACCTTCCCTTTAAGTCAGGGGTGGGGAACCATTTTCTTATCAAGGGCCACTCACACAGACGAAATCAGTCACAGGCCACACACACATAAACCAACTTAATTTATTTTCTTTTAAAGAAAGAATGCAGAAACATTCAACTCACTCACTGTTTTAATGTAATGGTTGAGTTCTTGCTGTCTCTCACCCCCAAACTAGCCCAGGGCAGTCACTCAACACCCAAGGCTCTGGCCAACTCCCAATCAGAGGCTGGACCTGGGCCTTTTCCTCAGTCTACAGGAGCTGAGCCCCTGTCCTGGGACACCAGTGGGGATGGTGAGTCATCAATGGAGCCAGGTGCCCTGTTCCTTTTCTCCTCCGCCCCAGGTTACTCACACTTCACTGCCCAATCGGAAGCTGGCAGCTTCCCATCCCTGCCCTTGCTCCCGGATCTCAGGCTTCCCTCTCTCCCAGCAGGCCAGATGAAAAAGTGCAATGGCCTAGGGCCCACCATTGTTTTAAGCAGTGCAGACTAGCTTTATATTATTGCCACTTACAATACTGTCCCCTGCATCCCATTCAAGCATCCAGCCATTCAACAGTGCAGTTAGCTAAAATCAATTAAAACAGCAGGCAGCATGAAGCTCCAGCCAGTGTTAGAGACAATGGGTCCAGGTGAATCACATAGAGGCTATCCACTTTATTCCCCATTTACAAATGGTGAAGTCACACCATAATTAGCACCAGTCCAAAGTGGCCATGCTTCAGTTGAATTCTACAATTGTAATGTTAATGGAACCTGAATCAATATTGTAAGTATGGAGTCCCATATAATGTCTGAAATAATGTAAATATGGAGACTCATATGGAGTCTCTGGACCAACTTGACACCAGAGCGAAAAGTAGTCAGTCTCCCTAGAGGAGATTATTCAGCTTAATTTTGGACTTGGTTTGAGCCTTGACACTGATTGATATTCTACAAGTTTAACATCAGTAAAAAGCTGAAACAGCTTTGCACCGCTACTAAACTTGTACTATGAATGCATTGAAAATTGAACAAGCATTGAAGGAAAAAAGGCATTAAATATTCCTGTCATTCTATCTACGAACACATCGAGCACGTAGAGGCCCCAGTGCCTTTCACATTCCCGGAACAAAAATCCTGTGCAGGAAAGGTTAACACCCTAAAATTGTTCCATCACATCACTGACGAGATCTGCAGCTGCGGACTGGTTAGGATAAGATGGTGGTGATGATCTTCCTAAAATAATCCAACTTGAATTTGCAAGTTTATTGTGCAATGTAAATCAGAGGGTTTTCTCCAACTGAACAGGCTGACAGTTCTCAGTCAAGCAACACCATCAATTGGTCATTCGTCATGGCTGTTTGCGAGATCTTAAAGTGAGTGGCTGCCATGTTTGCTGACATAATAGTTTTTTGCACTTCAAGGTAACTCATTGTATATGGAGCCCTTAGAGTCCTTTTTTGTTTTCCTTTTCAGCTTGTTTGTTGGGCTGATTAGATATTTAATTGCTTTTCTAGGTTGCTTGATGATGAAATAATTACTCCTTTAATTGTTGTGACATGCCGCATTGTTATTCTTAAGAAGGTGAAGGCAGACTTTGCAATGTTCTGTAATTAAGTTACTCAGCTTTTTGTCAAGGATTTGCGCAGGCTGGTCGAACAAACTGGCTTTGATTTTGTTTAAATTCCAGCAGGCATTTATCTTGTCTCTTTTTGTAACCTGGTGCTGTTTTTACATTTTTGACCTGTTTAATCCATGTTTCATCTGAGTTCATGCTTGAAAGGGAAATGATATTTTCTCTCATCATCAGTACGATTGGTCCTTGGCCATCCTTACCATTTTAAAAAATTATTTCCTTGCCAGCACTCATTTATCAATTTATCTATGACCTGAATGAACAGTGCATAATGCATTTCTCTGCAACAACAGATGCATATTCTCAATGGTTTTGAGTGCAGGACAGAGGGGGTGAGATTGGTTTTAGGTGTTAGTCTAAAGTGGGCAATAGTGAATCAACAGCTCATTTTACTCTCTGCTCTATTTTCATTTTCATTAATGTTGATGGAAAAGAAATAAGGGTAAAGTGTAAAACAGGCTGGCAATTTGCAATTGCTCCTTTTGAACTTCTACCCATGACCATGATTTCAGCCTCGAAAGACTCTTAAACTTGATTATTTGCCCTTAGTCTTCTGCCTATGTTTCTTCATTGGGATAGTGTTTGGAATACTTGGACTATTATGCTATTTACATCTATTTTTATTTGAAATTTGAGGCTAACATTTTCTGTTTATCATTAATTATATCACCTCAGTGCATTTTCTACATTTAGAATGCACTCTGGGTATAGTTCTGATTGGACAATTTGTGGACAGTTCCATAGGTTCAAACATACTGGGAATGATTTTGAATGAGATTAGGTTACTCACAGCTCTACTAGTTTAACCTAATCTACTTTACTGCATGATGGAGCTGCCCTTGGAGTTGTATTCCAGTATGGGACTCTTGATTGACTTGTTTTCTTTGCTGCACATCACTGTTTCTCAACCTTGCTAAATCATATTGATGTGTTGTTACAACCAGGTGAGGAGGAATGAGCTGGCTCTCCTTTTTAATCACCCCCCTCGGTTGGTTCCAATCCAAATGTATTTATTTTTTCTCGCACGCACGCACACACCAGAAATAGGAAAGAAAATTAAGAGTCCAAATAAAAGTTTTAAAACATTGTGAGGTGTAGATGGTGGTGTGTTGCAGCCGTTAACTTACATGATTCAGGTTGAACTTTGGAGCTGGCATTGGCGCTTCACAGTCTGCTGGGGATGCTTGTTCCCAGAGGGAGAGATGACCTGCTTGTCTCTGTAGAGGTGACTGAGGAGGCTGTCCTGTTTGTTCCTGCTTGTCTGTCTCTGCTAAAACACACTTCTCTCCAGTGAGAGGGAGATCACCTGCTTGTCTCTGCAGGGGTGACTTAGGCTGATGTTGCTTCTTGCTTCTGCCACTGCCAAACACTAGTCTTCAGCCAGGGAGGGAGGGAAATAGGCATGTCTTGCATCCACAGTCTGTTTTGCTTTCATCTCAGAAACTTTATCACACCTTCTGTGATACAAATCAACAGAAGGTGTGTTTTTGGATGTCTGATGAGATGTAGCTGGCTAGGGAGAAGCAGTTTCTCTACACAAACATAGGAGGTTAAATTCCAGACTTTTGCATTTTCCATACCTTACTTTCAAGTGTCCCTTTTTGAGGTAGGCCTTCACACCTCTTCAGGTGTGAAATTCCATGTTCTCTCAGGAAAGGTCTGTCAGTGTAATCCAACAGGAATTTTCCAGAAAGTGGGCACATTACACTATCAGCCATCAGTGTCTTTCCTTGCATTTCTTTTTTAAAAACCACGGGCCTTCCCAAAAGAGTTCAATATGTCCATATTTAGTTGGTGAAATTGTAGTCCATCTTCATGACAATACTCTATACATACATTTTATTGGAAAATAATGCACACATAAAAGACCTGCTAGCCCATCAAGCCTGTGTCATATACCATCAGGATTCAACACAACTCCATGACCAGGAATAACCCATGTTCTATCGTTAGTGTGTTCAGAGTAAGCCAACCTCAAATGGAAGAGTTGTGAAGATTTTGCAACTTACTTTACCATTCAAAGATAGAAGGGTGAAATTGTCCACTGTTGTTGCTCCTGATCGCTGTCAAGGACCTCTACTGAAAACATGGCCAGAATGTTACACTTGTTGGGCAGGCGCGCACCCGACCTGAATGAGCGTAAAATGTTGCGAATTGATGTCGGGCGAGCGTCCCGACATCATCACGTACTCACGTGATATTTCAGTCGATGGGTGCGTGCAGGAGTTGGCAGCCTTACGGTTGGTGGGCAGGCGAGAAGGCCAAGCAGCCTTTGGATTTTTTAGGAAACCACAGGTGGGATGAGGTTTCCAACAGCTATTAAAAATTAAATTAAAATTAAAACATTTCATTAATAACATGTTCCTGCTCATGTGACAGAGTCACATGAGCGGATGGTTTTTTTGAACAATTTAAAATTCTTTATTTTCATTTCTTAAAACGTTCATCTCCCTGAGGCAGCCCTATGCCTCAGGGAGCTTTTCCTGTGCGCGCATACTCAAACTTGCGCACTCGCCCTCCTCCCCCCCACCCCCCACAGGCAGCGCTGAGCGCTGCAGTGCTCATTTCACACTGGGCGGGCCTTAATTTGCCCGCCAGTGTGAAATCGCTGTCCGGCCCCAATTGCGGGCGGCGATTGGCATCCCGACCGCTCCTGCCCGCCTCTATCGGGCCTGCCCGATGAGGGCAAAATCCTGGCCCATATGTGTGTGTGACACCAAGATGAACTTTCCCAAGTTAGTAATTTTAAAGACAAAATTGGTATGAATGGAAAGTGGGTAACCTACTTTGTACTGCCACTTTTTCAGAAAACATATCTGTAGGCCCCTAGACAGTCAGAGAGAAATGGAAGAGCAGATATGTAGGCAAATTTCAGAGAAGTGTAAAAATAATAGTGTAGTAAGAGTGGGGGATTTCAACTTCCCCAACATTACCTGGGTTAGTCATGGTGTGATAGGTTTAGAGGGAGTGGAATTCCTAAAATGCATCCAGGAGGGCTTTTTAAGGCAGGACATAGAAGGTCCTACAAGAGAGGGGGCGGTCCTGGTCTTAATTTTAGGAAATGAAACTGGGCAAGTGGTAGAGATATCAATAGGGGAGCATTTTGCAGATAGCGATCATAACTCCGTTAGATTCAATGTTGTTATGGAAAAGGACAAGGAAGGGCCAGAAATCAGAGATCTAAATTGGGGGAAGGCCGATTTTAAACAGATATGATTTGGCCAGAGTGGACTGGGAGCAGCTACTTTTAGGTAAATCTGCGTCAGAGCAGTGGGACTCATTCAAGAAGGAAATAGGGAGAGTATAGGGTCAACATATTCCAGCAAAGATAAAAGGTGGGACCAACAAATCCAGGGAACCCTGGATGTTGAGGGATAAACAGGATTGGATAAGGAGAAAAGGGAGGCTTATGGCATATACCGAGGGCTCAAAATAGTGGAAGCCCTAGAGGAATATGGATGTGTAGGGGGGAACTCAAAAAGGAAATTAGGAGAGCCAAAAGGGGGCATGAAAAAACATTGGCAGGTAAAATAAAGGAAAATCCAAAGTTATTTTACAAGTACATTAAGAGTAAGAGGATAACTAGGGAAAGAGTAGGACCCATTAAGGACCATAATTGTAATTTGTGTGTGGAGCCGGAAGATGTAGGTAGGGTTCTAAATGAATACTTTGTGTCAGTGTTCACAAGTGAGAGGGACGACCTGGGTATGGAAATCAGACAGAAGTACTGTGATATAATTAAAGAAAATAGCATAGAAAGGGAGGAGGTTCTAAGTTGTTTGGCAGGCTTAAAAGTAGATAAATCTCCAGGCCCAGATGAAATGTATCCCAGGTTGTTGAGTGAGGCAAGGGAGGAGATAGCAGGGGCGCTGGCAATAATTTTCAATGCCTCTCTGGCCACAGGAGAGGTGCCAGAGGACTGGAGGACAACCAGTGTGGTACTGTTATTCAAGAAGGGAGGAAGGGATAAACCAGGGAACTACAGGCCAGTCAGTCTAACCTCAGTGGTGGGGAAACTATTGGAAGCAATTCTGAGGGACAGAATTAATCTACACTTGGAGAGGCAGAGATTAATCAAGGACAGTCAGCATGGTTTTGTTAAGGGGAGGTCATCTCTGACCAATTTGAATGAATTTTTCAAAGAGGTGACCAGGTGTGTAGATTAGGGCAATACATTTGACATAGCCTATTTGGACTTCAACAAGGCTTTTGATAATGTCCCGCAAGGGAGACTGATAATGAATATAAGAGCCCATGGGATCCAAGGCAATTTGGAAAATTAGATGTAGAATTGGCTGAGTGGCAGGAAGCAGAGGGTGATGGTCGAGGGGTGTTTTTGTGACTGGATGCCTGCGTCCATTGGGGTTCCACAGGGATCGGTGTTGGGTCCCTTGCTGTTTGTGGTATATGTAAACGATTTAGACTTGAATGTAGGAGGGTTGATCAGTAAGTTCACGGATGACACGAAAATTGGCGGGGTGGTAAATAGTGAGGAGGATAGCCTTAGATTACAGGAGGATATAGATGGGCTGGTCAGATGGGCTGATCAGTGGCAAATGGCATTTAACCCGGATAAGCGTGAGGTGATGCACTTGGGCAGGACAAACAAGGCACGGGAATACACGATGAATGGTAAGACCCTGGGAAGTACAGAGGATCAGAGGGACCTTGTGTGCATGTCCACCAGTCCCTTAAGATAGCCGGACAGGTAGATAAGGTGGTTAAGAAGGCATATGGGATACTTGCCTTTATTAGCCGAGGCATAGAATATAAGAGCAGGGAGGTTATGCTGGAACTGTATAAAACGCTGGTTAGGCCACAGCTAGAGTATTGCGTGCAGGTCTGGAATCCGCATTATAGGGAGGATGAGATTGCACTAGAGAGATTGCAGAGGAGATTTACCAGGATGTTGCCGGGGCTGGAGAGTTTTAGTTATGAGGAGAGATTGGGTAGTCTGGGGTTATTTTCCCTGGAGCTGAGGAGGTTGAGGGGGGACATGATTGAGGTGTATAAAATTATGAGGGGCATAGATAGGGTAGACAGGAAGGAACTTTTCCCCTTGGTGGAGGGATCAATAACCAGGGGCCATAGGTTTAAGGTAAGGGGCAGGAGGTTTAGAGGGGATGTGAGGAAGAATTTTTTCACCCAGAGGATGGTGGGAATCTGGAACTCTCTGCCTGAAAGAGTGGTAGAGGCAGAAACCCTCATAACATTTAAGAAGTATTCGGATGTGCACTTGCAATGCCATGGCATACAAGGCTATGGGTTTAGTGCTGGAAAATGGGATTAAAATAGTTAGGTACTTGTCTGACTGGCGTAGACTCGATGTGCCGAAAGGCCTTCATCTGTGCTGTAGACCTCTATGACTCTATGTATCAAGAGGAAATTTGAATCTTCAGATGAAGATAGTCAGAAATGCCCATAACGGCCATCACAGACAAATGTGCAATGATTTATCGCTCTGAGTAAAGCAATTTAGAGATGATTCCTTAACACCAGTAGACACTGTGCTAATATTGTCGCTGGGCAACTGGCTAGATTCAGACTGGGCAAATCAATCTTCAAAATGGAGATGGTAAAATAGCAGCAGCTCGTGTGTGCAAAGTTGTAACAATAAACCATCCTAAATGTAATCCTTTATTACATCCTATTTCAAATAAATGAGTTAATCCCTATGTTGAAGTAACAGTCAGAGGATTGGCATATTGGCGTACACATTAAGTGCTCATTTGTTATTATCAGCATCGATAATTTCCAGACCTTGGCTTTCCATTTTGCTGACGGTCTCTAACAGGAATAAGTTGCAAAATTATTTCAAGCGCTTTCATGTTCATTGCTCTATTAAGACGATGCAACATTTTGTTTACCAGGCACAGTGGAAATTTGAAATGTGAAAACATGAAGAACTATAATTAGACTAAAATAACCACTATGTATGGCAGGACCTATAATTATTGCTAGGGGAACAGAAATGGGTCTTTCTGTTGTTAATTGTTGCATGGTAACAGCTAGCCTTCAGCTGGGGAAACAAAAGTCTACTAAATAATGTGTTAAAAAATGCAGCAATATCAATTTTATTCAGCACAATGATTCAAAAGCAATATTAATTTAACTGCATAAAATTTAAATTTCAATTGATTTTAGAAAGGAGCAATAAATCTGATATGCATATTTCAACCCCAGTAAAATCACTCTACAGTTTGTAAAAATAGGCTGGTTTTCTTAGTCTCGGTAGAAAAGCTTCTATTTTCTAACACAGTATTATATTGGCTAAGTGTTCTGTTGTTTCTAATGTAACTGAATTTAGAACATGATTTCTGTCCCAGTTCTCCACACATTTTATCTAAGAGGATGCTACTCTCAACTCCATCAGCAAAGAGGGCAGGGCAAAGCTGAGTTGTTCATGTCTCAAAGCTGTCACTAACAGCACTTTTCAATTGCACACTGAACATCTCATTTTATTCCACTCTTCTCACCTCTCATTTAAATTCCTCATTCTCTACCGCCCAGCTAAGTACCATAAAAATGTTGTCATTTGAGATACCTTCACTTTGTTTCTCACGTAGCCCCTGTGCTGAACAACTTCTCATCCTTGGTGATTTCAACCTCCATTTCAATTCATCATGCTTCCTGTCCCCTAAATTCACTCCTTTATCTTTCCCCTGTGTCCTCCTTTATCTTCACCTCCATGTAACCTCCTCTACCCATATTCATGACTACTCACTTGACCTTGCTATCTTGTCTGGCCTTGCTGCTCGAATCATGTCAATCACAGACAAAGTCATTCCTGATCACTTCCTTGTATTGATCCTTACTGACACCCTCTTTCCCCCTCCTAACCCTAATTCCTCCTGTGTCCACCCTTGGAGCAAATCTCACCGAATTTACTTAAAACTGCACTTTCAAAATCCCAAATGTCTAGCCTTTGGCCCTCCATTCACCATGACATTTTTACAGCTACTAATCTGCTCAATCACTTTCACTTCCACCTTTGATTCCCTAGTCCCTGTTAAGACCATTACCCTCTCTCTCACACCCTGGCCACTTCCTCATCTCCCCTCCTTTAAGTCCAAGATATACGGCGGATATCCAACAGACCTGTTAGCCTGACATCAGTAGTCTGGAAAATGCTAGAATTGATAATAAACAGGACACAAATTTGAAAATAATGGTAGGATTGGGCAGAGTCAATTTAAATTTATGAAAGGAAAATCATGTTTGACAAACGTTTCGGATTTTTTTCAGGATGTAATGAGCAGAATAGATAATGGAGAACCACTGGATGTGGTGTATTTGGATTTTCAAAAGACTTTCAATGAGGTCTATGCAAGAGGTCAGATGGCAAAATTACAGCACATGGGATTGGGGGTAATCGACTGGCATAGATTGCGAATTGGTTAAGGGACAGAAACCAGAGAATAGGAATGAATGGGTCATTCTCAGGTTGGCAGGCTGTGATTCATGGGGTATCTCAAGGATAAGTGCTTGGGCCACAGCTATCAATCTATATCAGTGATTTGGCTGTAAGGACCAAATGTAATATTTCTAAGTTTGCTGATGACACAAAACTAAGTGAGAATATGAGTTGTGAGAAGGATGCAAAGAGGCTTCAAGGGGATTTAGACAGGTTAAGTGGGTAGGAAAGAACATGGCAGGTGGAATAAAATGTGGAAAATGTGAAGTTATCCACATCGGTAGGCAAAACAGAAATTCAGAGTATTCTTAAATGGTGAGAGATTGGGAAGCGTTGATATCCAAAGGGACCTGGGCGTCCTTGTTCATAAGTCACTGAAAACTAATATGCAGGTGTAACAAACAATTAGAAAGACAAATGGTATGGTGGCCTTTATTGCAAGAGTATTTGAGTACAGGAGTAAGGAAATCTTGCTGCAACTGTATAGAACCTTGGTGAGACCGCACCTGGGGTATTGTGTGCTGTTTTGATCTCCTTACCAAAGAAAAGATACACTTTCCATAGAGGGTGTGCAATGAACATTCGCCAAACTAGCCCCTGGGATGGCAAGATTGTCCTTTGTGGAGAGATTGAGGAGACTGGGTCTGTATTCTCTAGAGTTCCAAAGAATGAGAGGTGATCTTGTTGAAGCATACAAAATTCTTACAGGACTCAACAGGGTAGATGCAGGAAAGATGTTTCCCCGAGCTGGGGGAAATAGAACCAGAGGACACAGTCTCAGAATGAGAGGTAGGTGATTTAGGACTAAGATGAGGAGGAATTTCTTCACTCAGAGGGTGGTGAAACTTTGGAATTTTCTAGCACAGAGGGATGTCCAGAACAAAAAAACCATAAAAACGGGGAAATAAGAATACTGGTCTGAACTGGTTTTGTATACCTTAAAATGGGACGCCAGTAAAAACTGGGAAAGAAGAGTACTGGTCTGAATTGTTTTTTTTCCTTCAGTAATTGAGCATGTTCAAGACAGAAATTGAAAGATTTCTTGATTTTAAAGGTATCAAGGGATAGGGGGATAGTGTGGGAAAATGGTGATGAATTGGAAGATCAGCCATGATCTAGTCGAGTGGCAGAGCAGGTTCGAGGGGTTGAATAGCCTACTCCTGCTCCTATGTTCTTATCTGGCTAGGCATTGAGCTGTATCAGGTTTTGCTTTCATCTACCAAAACTGCTCACTATTTCAGGATCATCCTGAAACGCAAAGATAATCAATCCCGAGCTTCTTTTCTCATCTATACACCATCTTCTCAAACCCCTCCCCACTGTCTCTTCTACCCTCATCAGCAATAGGTGCGAGGAGCTCGTGGACATCCGATCACCTGTCATTTTAATACTCCACCTTGTTCTCATATTGACCTCTCTATCCTCAGCCTCCTTCTGTGTTCCAGTGAAGCTCAATGTAAGCACGATGCATAACACTTCATCTTTCACGTAGGCAGTTTTACAGCCTTCTGGACTCAGCATTGAGTTCTACAATTTGAGACCAAAAATCTCTGCTCCCATTTTTGTTTCCTTTTTCTTTGCAGGTTTATTTTTGTCCTCTCCTTATAGACTTCTTTATCATTAAGTTTGAGAATGTCCAACCAACTGCCTCTGCTGCTTCCCTCTCTTCCCCATGTCCACCAGGCCAAGCTTCCTCTAAGATCTCTTCCTGCCCTTGCCATGGACTTGCGTCTTTTTGCTGGTTTCTCTCCTCTCCCCTCCCCCCCCGCCCCCAATGCCATCTCCAAGCTTATCTTGTCTATGGGTAGAATTGTCCCCCCCCATCGGGGGCTTTGTGCAGGGGCAGGCGCAGACCCAATTGGCGCTCCCGATCAGGTCCGCGCCGCCATTTTACGTTGGCGGGCCAATTAAGGCCCACCCAGCGTGATGCGTACCTGGAAACGCTGAGCGCTCCCTGTGCGGGTTGTGGGGGGGTCCTGAGTCGGGACCTGCGTTCTTTTGCGCATGTGTGTGAAAGAGTGCAGAAATCTCCCTGAGGCACACAACTGCCTCAGGGAGATTAGTTTAACAGTTCAATAAAGTGTTAAAAAAAAATTTATGACATGTCCCCTCATGAAACTGTCAGATGAGCTGCGACATGTGCATTAATTTAATAAAAAATTTTGAGAAAATTTAAAATCATTCACGAAACCTCATCCCGCTCGTGGATGAGGTTCCATGAAAATTGCGAAGGCCGCCTCCATTAATTATTTTAATTGTTAGTTAAATGGCCTCAATAGGCCTTTGACAGTTCGGCGGGCATGCATCCGACTCAACTGCATGCCCACCGGACTGAAAATCTAAATGATGTGCGGTGACGTTGGGATGCACGCCCGACGTCACCCCGCATCATTTTACGCCTTGGCGAGCGGGCCCCTCCCCCACTCACCGAGCCGAAGATTCTCCCCCATGATATGTATCTAAAGCTCCCTTGAGCCTAATCTCACAAAAATTCTGACCACCCAGCTCCCCTTCCTAGGATAACCGATATTGTGTGGTTTCTCTCCTCCAATAATGTTCCTCTCTCTTCCATATCTGCCATCTTCACCACTCTTCGCCATCTTCACCAGCCTTAAAGCCTGTCCACCATCTACAAGGCACAAGTCAGGAGTGTGATGGAATACTCCCCACTTGTCTGGATGAGTGCAGCTTCAACAACACTCAAGAAGCTTGACACTATCCAGGGCAAAGCAGACTCCTTGATCGGCACCCCATCCACGACCTTCAATATTCACTCCCTCCACCACTGGTACATAGTGGCAGCAGTGTGTACCATCTGCAAGATGCACTGCAGCAACTCATCAAGGTTCCTTCAGCAGCACCTTCCAAACCCATGACCTCTACCACCTTAAAGGACAAAGGCAGTAGATGCATGGGAACACCACCATCTGTAAGTTCCCCTCCGAGCCACACTGACTTGAAACTAAATCATCGTTCCTTCACTATCGCTGAGTCAAAATCCTGGAACTCCCTTCCTAACATCATACCTACACCACATGGACTGCAGTGGTTCAAGAAGGCAGCTCACCACCACCTTCTTGAGGGCATTTAGGGATCAACAATAAATGTTGGCCTAGCCAGTGATACCCACATCCCATGAACAAATACATTTTTAAAAAACTCTCTTCATAAAACCAGACTTGTTCTTCTCTGTTCTATTTCCGACCATTCTTTCTTCACCAAAGTCCTTGAATATGCTCTCATTGCCAAAACCTGTGATCATCTTTCCTGGAACTCCAAGTTTAAACCTCTCCAATCAGGCTTTTAACCCTGCCACAGTCCTGAAATGTCACTTATGAAGGTCAAAAATGATACTCAGTGTCACTCTGACCTGAGATAAACTGTCCCTCCACGTCCTTCTCGACCTGTCTGCAGCCTTTGACATGGTTGACTACACCATCCTTCCCCAATACCTCTCCACTGTTGTCCAAGCGAGTGGGACTGTTCTCATCTGCTTCCATTCTTAACCAATGTATCTAATGACAGCTGGAGTACTTGCAATAACTTCCCTTCCCCCTCCTGCACTTCTGGTGTCCCTCAAGAATCTATCCTTGGCATCCTCCTATTTCTCATCTACATGTTGCCCTCTTGGTGACATTATATTAAAGCAGAGTCAGTTTCCATATGTATGCTGATGACCACCAGCTCTGTCTTACCACCATCACCTCTCTCCACCGTATATAAATTGGTGGACTCTTTGTCTATCATTCATTACTGGATAAGTAGAAATTGCCTCCCGCTAAGTTTTGAGATGACCAATATCATTGTTTTCTATCCCCACCATAAGCTCCATTCCTTGGCCACCGATTCCATCCCTCTCCCTAGCAGCTGTCTTAAGCTGAACCTGACTACTAATCATCGCCCCTTGACATTCAATGGTATTACCATCACTGAATCTCCCTCTATCAACATCCTGACTGTTACCATTGACCAGAAACTGAACTGGACTAGCCATATAAATGCTATGGCTACAAGAACAGGTCAGAGGCTAGGAATCCTGTGATGAGTAACTCACCTCCTGACTCCTCAAAGCCTGTCCACCATCTACAAGGCACAAGTCAGGAATGTGATGGAATACTCCCCACTTGCCTGGATGAATGCAGCCTCAACAACACTCAAGAAACTTGACACCATCCAGGGCAAAGCAGCCTGCTTGTTTGGCACCCCATCCATAAACATTCACGACCTCCACCACTGACGTACAATAGCAGCAGTGTGTACCAACTACAAGATGCACTGCAGTAATTCACCCAGGCTCCTTAGACAGCACCTTCCAAACCCACGGCCGCTACTATCTACAAGGACAAGGGCAGCAGATAGATGGGAACACCATCACTTGGAAGTTCCCCTCCAAGCCACTCACCATCCTAACTTGGAAATATATTGCTGTTCCTTCACTGCCGCTGGGTCAAAATGCTGGAAGTCCCTCCCTAATACCATTGTGGGTGTACCTACACCACATGGACTGCAGTGGTTCAAGAAGGCAGCTCCCCACCACCTTCTCAAGGGCAACTAGGGATGGGCCATAAATGCTGGCCTAGGCAGCGAAGCCCACATCCCATGAATGAATTAAAAAAAACTAACAACCCTGGTGTGATAGTCGACCCCTAGATGTGTTCCCTAGGCCTCTTATTTCAACCTCTGTAGCCATGTCTGCCTTTGTCCCTGTCTGAGCTCATCTGCTGCTAGAGCTCTCATCTTTGCATTTGTTGCCTCAAGACATGACTATTCTAATTCCTGGGCTGTCTCCCACTTTTCACGCCGCTGTTAACTTGAGATCCAAAACTCCATTGCCCATGTCATAACTTGCACCAAGTTCCGTTCATTCATCACCCCTGTGCTCCTTGACCTATATTGGCTCCCAGTTAAGCAACACCTCAATTTCAAAATTATTATCCTTATTTTTAAACCCCTCCTAGTCCTCATCCATCCCTCTCCCTGTAATCTCCTCTAGCTCTACAACCCTCTGAGACATTTGCACTTTCCAATTCTGGCCTCTCGAACTTTCTCGATTGTAATTGCTCACAGTTGTTGGCCAGGCTTTCAGCTGCCAAGGCCCTAAGCTCTGGAATTCCCTCCCTAAATTTTTCTGCCTCTCTATCTCTCTCCCTCCTATTAGACACTCCGTAAAACCAACCTCTTTGACCAAGCTTTTGATCATCTGCCTAAATATCTCCCGGTATGGTTAATGGTCAATTTTGTTTGATAAGTCTTCAGTGAAGTGCTTGTGATGTTTTACTGTATTGAAGGCATTATCTGATACAAATTGTTACTATTGTAGGTCTGTCGTATTTTCATTTTTCATCCCATCTTAAATGGAATGGCTAACATTTGGCACTCCTCCAAGCAAGTTGGTTGAAAACTGACGTAACTCATCCAACAGAGGAAACAGAAAGACTCACAACCCTAGGATATCATTTCATGGAGCCAAAATGTTCAACTGCTTTAGCACTTTAGCTACAATATTGAAAAGGATTGTATTTTTTTAGAGATGTTGAACACAGCATCTTTGCATGAGTAAAATTCTCCCCCTTTGTACCAATTGACTGTAACAATGGAGGAACAGTGTTAGTACATTGTGGATTTTATTTTTTGAGTTGGCTAATTTGTGGAAGCAGGCATAATCTTAGATCAGAATCTATCTGCCGACTTGTTTGTGAGTTAATTATTTTTTTGTGTGTGTGGAAGGAGCTACTTTTGCAGTATGTTTTTTTTTCTTAAAATGCTGTGAATAATAATTGCTTGTCAGAGCAAGCGTGATGATAACACAATAGCAACATGGAATAAGTATATTTATACCAGCTTTCTCATGACATGCTGAGAGGGAAAGGTCTTTACAATGTCAGATCAGGCAATTAGTTTTAAAGGTCCCATTATAATTACAATTTGCCATGGGTAATATTTATCCCTCAGCTCACATCACTAAAACAGATTATCTGGCCATTATCACTGCTGTTTGTGGTCCTTGCTGTACACAAATTTGCTGCTGCATTCCCTACATTGCAGTGGCTACATTTCAATGTGCTTCGTTGCCATAAAGCATTTTGGCCCTGAGGTCATGAAAGGCTCTCTATAAATCCAAGTACTTTCTTTTCTCATGTTTTATGGATTATCTGTACAGGATCCGTCAGTTGCAACAGTTGTAACTATAACCTGGGCTCCGCCAACCTGACTAGGGAAAAAGAGGCCCAGAAGGACGGATTTTCATTCCGTGTGGCAGGCTGGATTAGAAATCAGGCCCCTCAACCCTGGAAGGAGTGCGGCGACTGCCAGGTGTGAAGGTGGGCTGGGTGGAAGGTCTGCCTCTGTGCTCTGGCACTTTGTATAAAATATTTAAACAATGATTAATAAACAGCACCCCCCCACACCCACCATCACCCCTCCACACACACTCCCCATGCCCCATCCATGCCAACCTATTGCACCCCCATGGCCCCTCCTAATCTCCAATGCCACCTTATGCCCCTCTACCTACCCCATGGCCCTTTATAGTCCTATGCCAATTTAGTGCCAACTCATGCCCCCATCCACCACCATTTGCACTCCTGCCCCCCCCACCCCATGCCAGCTCACATTGTATTCTCCATGGACAAACCTCAGGACCTATGCTGTCATAAAATAATCTGTCTATTGATGATGTCACTATTTTTAAAAAAAATCTCACTAATTAAAAAAAATCAATACATTGAAATTTCTTCAACTAATCTCTTATGAAATCAAAAAATTCACTTAGGTACTTACTCTCTTATGAGAACAAACATTGGAAATATATCGCCGTGCCTTCACTGCCGCTGGGTCAAAATCCTGGAACTCCCTCCCTAACAGCACTGTGGATGTACCTACACCACGTGGCCTGCAGCGGATCAAGAAGGCAGCTCACCACCACCTTCTCGAGGACAATTAGGGATGGGCAATAAATGCTGGCCCAGCCAGCGACATCCACATCCCATGAATGAATTTTTAAAAAATCACTTGGTGCTGTCAATCAAACTGCTCGCTAAACAGGCAACCCACTGTGATAATGTTGGGTTGTAAAATCAGTCATGCAACACAAATCATATAATAGCCCTTGGGCTTATGTCAACAGAAAGAGTGAAATAGCAGGCACTAATCTTTTTTAAACTTAACACTTTTTATTTGAAGTTAAAGCCCAGCGGAGTTAAACTTCCTGACAGCTTTAACAGTTCCAATGAGTTTTGGCAGTTCTTGGATAGCTTTCACAGTTTTCAGTTTGACAGTTCTTTAATGGCTTGATGGATCTTTCACAGTTTGGCAGTTCCAATTATGCACTTTTTATGCACAATCATGTCTATTTTAACAATACCGAATGCACCTGACCTCTCCCAAAGGATGCCTTATTTCTCCCAAAGGTGTCCTTAGTCTATATCCAAAAAGATACCCAAATGAATCCACAAGATTCAGACCTGCTGCTACCAGGTTTAATCTGCACACTACAGGCGGAATTGTTCATGCCCGCTGGCGTCGAGCGCGTTCAGTGGTGTGAGCAGACAATATGGTGAGAAGGCAAAGAATCGGTTTCACAACGTCATGAAACCAGTTTGCAATCGGCCCCTCAGCCCATCGATGGCGAGCCAAATTTCCCGCCCTTGGACATCGGGAACCTCATTGTAATACACCAGCATATCATTATAAGGCTGGCCTGCTGGACTCATTGACCACCCCCCACAGCCCCCCATTGGCCCTTGCTGAATCGTCCGCTCACATCGGCATGCATGTTTCAAAACAGCATATAAAGGGCATGCACTTGGTGGGATCTGTGTTGAGGGGAACCTGGAGGTGAGTGCATAGTAACATGGTGGAGCACTCACGAGGGACCCTGCAGTTGAGGTGACTTTGGGGTGGGGGGTGCGGGAGAGCAAAGGCTGCCCTGCGGTTGAGGTGACTTCGGTGGGGGGGAAGGCTGCTCTGCTGTTGAGGCAACTTGGTGGGGGGAGAGGCAAAGGCTGCCCTGCAGTTGAAGGTAGCGCACAAACATGTGTGGGGTGGCAGGGATTGGGCGAGGGAAGTGGCCATGCATTAGGAACACATTATAGAAAGTGACCATCCCTTTGCAGCTGAGACAGTTCAGGCACCATCGGCAACACTCACATGGTGCTCAGATCTCCATCGCAACGCACGGTCAACTATGTCAACCGCAAGGGATTCCACTTGCTGAATGTGCAGCTGGTGCATGACCACCACAAATGCATCCTGCAGATGTGCGCACGGTTTCCAGGGAGTGTGCACGACTCCTACGCCCTCAGTCGGCCACAGCTCCCTGACATCTTCCAGGGTCCACAGAAGCTGCAAGGATGGCTCCTCGGGTACAAGGGGATGCAGAGGACGTGGCTGATGACACCCGTGCGGTGGCCTCAGGCTGCAGTAGAGCAAAGGTGTAATGAGGCTCATGCAGCACCTCGCAGCGTGATGGAGCAGACCATCGGGATGCTGAAAATGAGGTTCCAATGCCTGGACCGGGCTGGTGGAGCCCTGCAATATAGTCCACAGAGGGTGTCACGCAAGGTCGCCGCCTGCTACACCCTTCACAACCTGGCGCTGCAACGGGGAGAAGAGTTTGCTGAGGAGGAGTTGCAGGAGCTGGAGGTCTCCTCCGATGAGGAGGACATTGATGGTGATGAGGGTGAGGAGGTTCTCGAAGGCGACAATAACAACGATGATGCCCTCGCACTAGCCAGACAAGGTAGGCACACTTGGGAGGCTGTCATAGATGTTAGATTTGTGGAGGACGATGATGACATGCAATGAGGTGACCTCATAGATCCTCACATTGCATCTATGACATTTGACTCCAGTCTGGCTTACGGCGGTGTGAATACCCTCTGTGAGAATGCTCCTGTCATGGAGACGTAGTGGAGGCCCTAATAGTCAATCAATTGCAGGATGATGATGATGACATGCAGTGAGGACACTCCTTAGATCTTCACATAGCCTCTGAGAATGTCTGACTCCTGTCTGGCCGAGGGCAGCTCGCTTGCGCTCTGTGATCAGGGTCATATCATAGAGACACAACCATGAATCTTTAGAAGCATCTGATCCTTTGTCTGTCTTCAGCACCTGAGCCCTTCAGGTGCATAGCGTCACTGGTCACAGATGCCAGCCCCACCTTAAAGGTGCTGAGAGCACACAGAAAGAATGGCAGAACTCTGTGACGCCTGCCCATGACATTTTGGCAGCAATGACAACACCATCGAGGTGCAGGCATCAGTAATGTGCCCAGGGAGTGTGAGGCCGGACCATCAATTTGGTCTGAAGGCTGCACAGAGCACAGGGAGGAGGCCCTGGACTGAGAAACCTGCCTTTATCTTGTGCAGAAAGGTTTCACATCTGAGTAACAAAAACACTGCCCATCAGAACAAGGAGCCATAGGCAGGGAGACATTCTTGGGAGTTTATTGACAATAGTGAACGTTTTGTACAAGTGATTAACACCCGAGCCCAGGCTGTGCTTCCTGACTGGGCTCAGGTGCAGCTCACCCCTGCCTGAGTGGGAGCTCTTGCTCCTTGAGGAGAAGGGGTGGCTGGAGTGAGAGCAGCCCTCTTGCATACACACTATGGGAGGCCAACTATGGCATGAGCAATGGAGTTCAGCCCATGCAGCAGTACAGGAGCAACGTTGCAGACCAAGGTCTCTATGGCAGCTGTCATCCTACCAGTGTTGACCTTGGTGTGTTGGCATGCCGGTGCTATCACCTCAGACTGATGGCGGACGGACTCCTCCAATGTGCCTTGCAATCTGAGGAGTGCAGCAGACATCCCTTCCTGGTGTTCGCAAGCTTGTCTTTGCAGCTCCCACAACTGTGACAAGTCCAGAGGTTGGTCATCTGACTCAGACTCTGCAACTTTCTGGCTTCCAGGAGTCCTCTGAGTGCTGGACATCTGGGAAGTCCCTGCCTCCACCTGCTGTGGATCAGAAAGTGTGATGTGCTCACCAGATTGTGATCCCGAGGCTACTTTAAAGCTAGGATCCAATGAGGTGTGTGTCTCTGCACTGGTGGAGGGTGTGGGTGACGCTGTGACGGGACTTCAGGGAGGGTGCCTTCAGATTCCTCTTCAGAGGCTTCTCCTGACTTGGTTGGAGGCCCTGGGTCATGGACTCTGTCAAATGTTTGGCAGATGTGCCTGCAAAAACAAGGAGAGATAATTAGTGCACGGCAGTGGCTGTGAAACAGGACACATCACTCACAACATGGTTGTCTGGTGGATATTGTACTGCTGGATCCTCACTTGGTAGAGCACCGCCGGCCTCACTGTCAGCACAGGAATGGTCTAGAACCTCGCCGGCTAACTGGATGGCTCTGTTTTCAAAGTCTGTGAGAACCTTGATTTCAGGCATTCCTCCACCAGTCTGTGAGCTCTCCCTTTTGTTGTGTGCCAATTTGTCCTGCATGAATAGAGATGGAGAGAGTGTAAACAGGATGCCTACCAGGCCAGATGATAAGTATGCCTGACATGTGTGGGTGTTGAGTGGTCCCATGGATGGCATAAGGACAATGAACGTGTGTGTGAGAGAATGAATGGTGATGTCCCTTGAACCGGCAGTGAGTGAGATCCCTGTGGATGTGTGATGGGTTTGTGAGTGTGAGAGTTGAGAGGGATGAGAAGATTGACTTACCCTGGTGGATTGGAGGAGATCATTCATCCTCTTGCGGCACTGGGTGGCTGTCCTCTTCAGAGCTCTGAAGAAGTGTCAACAGACTCAAAACATTAACTCTGTTTCTCTCTCCATAGATGCTGCTAGATCTGCTGAGTTTTTCCAGCATTTTCTGTTTTTGCTGCTGTTGTTGTTAGTGATGTTGCTGCCCATCCTGTGGCCAGAACTGGGGTACAGGACATCACAGTGGGCCTCCACTGCATCCGAAAGGCACTCGAGGGACACATCATTGAACCTGGGGGCTGAAGTCTTTTTGCCTTTCAGGGCCATGGCTTCTTTGCAGCAGTCATGGGCTGGAAACACTGAGATATGTGCGCTCGGCTGGACTTTAAATATGGTGCCCGGAGTGATGAAGCGACGAGGTGATGGTGTGGTGGGCGAATGAGAGCCCGCCTAACATGGAAACGGCGTGTTTCCCAGGAATGCCTAAATAATGTGGCAGGATTGGGACAATACAGCGTGAAAAGCCACCGTTGCGGCCAGTGGGCAAAATGTCGTTGCAGCCGCCCGACACCACACTTAGCGTAAATCTGGGACGATTCCGCCCTCTGTGTTTCAGACACCTACTTCCTCAAAATTACACACGAGTGGAGACAGCTGCTGATTTAAGTTGCCCCTTGAGCCAACAGATGTGCAATTTATAACCTCATCCCCCCCCCAATCCGCCCATCTCCCCCACCACAAAAATGGCGGTGACCGGGTTCGGGGGCGGGACTTCCAGATTTGGGCATCCGGCAACATTTTTGCTGCGCAAAGAGCCTCTGTATATTTATCTAGTTATAGAAGTTCATCAATTAATAAGATTTATCCATCTTATATTTAAGGCTTTTAGGAACAAATATAACAAATACGTAATTTAACTTATTGAGTTAAAGAAAATTGTTGTTTAATCTTTAAAACATGAATAATTATGTTGATTATTATCAAACATGAATTGGGAAGACATTTATCGAATGGAATGCTGAGGATATAATGTAACAACTTTAACTGGTGCAAAATTATTACATTCATATTAACAACCAGTAGTTTCTTGTAGACCTGTCTATCGGGCCAAATTCGCTTAAACACTCCATGCCGTTGGCCTTTTGCTCCTCCTTCTCATCTTCCCAGTTGGTTTTTCAACCCTTATCCTTGGCTACCTTTTAGTTAAGGTAGGAAACTGGCTCCAGAACTTATGCTACGAAGAAAAAAATAAGGAGGTTGCTTTTATTGTCCCTTTATCCAGAGAATCCATTGAAAAGAAAGAAAATGGAAGGCTGTGATGGGAATAGACCATTAAGTGATAGACATTTTTGATAGTTACAACGGAGGTAGAACAGATAGACATGACATTAAATGATCAGGTGAATAATGAGATAAGTGTGCCTAAAACAAAAAAGGATGATATATTAAATAACCGGAATAAACTCAAAGACGATGAAACCCCTGGACCAGATGGATTGCATTCGTGTTTTTCTAAAGAATCTAGGGAGAGATAGCAGAAATATAGCTACTCATATTTAATAATTTGTTAGAAAAAGGTGCGGTGCCCAAGGTCTGGGGGATAACTAATGTAATTCCTATATTTAAGAAGGGGGATGGAGCATGTCCAGGGAATTATGGGCAGAATATTACACTTGGCATGTGGGTGTGTGCTCAACATGCCCGAGCGTAAAATGACGCATGATGAAGCCAGACGTGCGTCCCAATGTTGTTGCGCAGTCTCACGATATTTCGTTCGGCGGACACGCGCCGGAGTCGGCTGCGTGCCCGCCAATAATTAAAAGGCCTATTAAGGCCATGAACAATCTAATTAAATTCAAATTTACACTGCCCATTCAACCTTATGGTTGGCGGGCAGGTGAAAAGGCCAAGCAGCCTTTACAGTTTTTAGGAAACCTCATCCACAGGTGGAATGAGGTTTCCTAAAGCAAATAAACATTAAATAAAAACTTTATTTTTGAATTAAAAACATGTCCCAGCTCATGTGACAGGGGCAGCTCCGTGACTCGGGGGATTGAAGTGCTCTTTCTCGCACCCGTGCTCTTCCTCTTCCCCCCCACCCACACAGGCAGCGCTGCCGCTTAAGATCCACGCAGGGCAGGCTTTAATTGGCCCGCCCACATGAAATTGTGGTGTGGAGCTGATTGCGGGCAGCTTCCGGACTGACCCCGCCAAGCACCCCCACCAAGGGCAAAACCCTGCCCTAAAAAGTCAGCTTAACATCAGTGGTAGGAAAAATAATGGAAACCTCACTAAAGGAGAGAATAAAAGGACGCCTATAACTAAAAATAGAACAATGAATAGTCTGTATGGATTTCAAAATGGAAACTCTTGCCTGACCAACCTACTGAATTTTTTGAAGAGGTAACAGAGTAGGCAATGGTAATGCGGTAGATGTAATTTATTTGGATTTTCAAAAGGCCTTTGATGAGGTGCCCCATATCAGATTAAAGAATAAGGTCAGAGAATGTGGAGTAAGAGGACAACTGGCAGAACGGATTGATAGCTGGCTTCAAGGTAGCAGAAGGTGGGAATTGGTGTTCCACAAGGTTTAGTGCTGGGGCCACTGCTGTTCACAATTCAAAATAATGATTAGGACTTTGGAATCAAAAACACAATTTTTAAAAATTTGCAGATGACAACAAATTGGGGGGAGATAGTCAATATTGAGGAGGACTGCAACAAATTGCAAGAGGACGTTAATAAAGTTGCAGGATGGGCAAAAAAATTGTAAATTAAGTTCAACACAGATAATGTGAACTAGCACATTTTGGTAGGAAGAATACGGAGGTCACTTACTAATCGGAAGTCGCAAATCAAGGTGGGGTAGAGGAACAAAGGGATCTCTTTGGAAAGCTCTGCTTTAGGAGGCGGTGGAGGCGGGGTCATTGAATATTTTTAAGGCAGAGGTAGGTAGATTATCTTAGGCCAGGGAATCAAAGGTTATCAGGGGTAAATGGGAATGTGGAAATCACACACAAGGGGCAGAATTTGCTGGATGTGTGGGGGGTGGTGGGGGGGGGTGGTTGCGGAGCAGGCACGGGTGGGTGCGGATCCGATTGTCACTTGTAATCGGGTCCGAGCTACCTTTTATGCGGATGGGCCAATTAAGGCCCACATAGAGTAATGCCCAACTCCCAAGGGTAGCGGGAGTGGGCAGGGGGCAGGGCTGGCTCAGCCCGCCGGGTCCAATGGTGACCCGACAGCCTGTATAAAGGAAGGCCTGGCAGGAGGGTAGGGCGGGAGGGCCAGTGTGCCCAGCATTTTTCTGATGACTGCCTTGCTGCCCTCCTCAAGGAAGTGGCAGCACGCCGGGACATGCTGGTTCCCCAGGATGGGAGGAGGAGGCTCCCCCACATGACGAAACATGCCTGGGGGGAGGTGGCGGATGTGGTGAGCTCCCGCGAGGTGTTGCGGCGCAGCTGGATCCAGTGTCGCAAGCGCTTCAATGACTTGTTGCGCTCAGGAAGGGTGAGGACCATGTTAGCATTGGTCATTTAACCCAGCAGGCAGGCTTTCCCCCCTGCTGCCCCCCGACCCCGATCCCCTGCAAATCTGTGTGTAGTGACTGCATTGAATCATTGACTGCACATGTCCTTTGCTGGGTGGGCCAGCAGATATTGCCCATGCCGAGGTCACCCTAAGAGGGTGGTGAAGAGATGGGTTCTGTGCCCGCAGCATGTGGTACACTGAGACCCACATGACTGTTTTGGGGGCAACCTGGAGGAGCTGCACCTAGGCGCTGTGTTTGAACTCGAGGACATGTCCAAGTCAGGGTAATGACATGCTGGGAGGGGAGCTTCCAGGTAGCATGGCAATGAACCATCTGCTGCCCTCTACGCTCCATGTGCTTGCGCCTCCTTGCTATGGAAGGATGTACCGTGTGGTGCCTAATGTGATGTAGGCAGCATGAGGCCAAGGTGGGTGGCGGGGGTGGGGAAGGCCTAGCACCTTTGTGTGAGTGTTCGGCAGCAGCGGGGTGAGGAGGCTCTGGAGCCCTAACATGTCCCACTCTGGTTGGGGTGGGCCATGTGCGAAGAGAGTCCATGTATAATTTGCACAAATCAATGCTTTTCTCTTATTTTGAAGAAGAATACTCATAACGTGGCAGAGCGTGTGAGGACTGGCGGAGGCCAGGGGCAGATCGTCATTCTCAGCTGGTTTGAGCGGGAGGCCCTGGATTTGGAGAGGCGCCTTGCACCCATGTCCACTGGTGTCAGTGATGCTGGGGTGCCATGGCCAGGTATTTATGCCCAGCAGTGAGGTCAGCATTGTTCTCCCAACAGCCATGGCACTGCTGAATGTTCAGTGATTGAAGTTAGCAACATGGCTCGACCATTGCTTATGGAAGGATCAGCGCATAATGAACCGGGGAACAGGGATACACTTTGTCATTGTCTCCACGTTAACTGATCCACTGTCCTTGTTCTTCCTTTCAGCATTAGCGGAGCAGGGCCAGGAGGAGGAGCAGCAGAGGCCCCCTCTCACTCCTGAGGGGCCTGAAGTCACACCAGCGTCACACCATCTCTGCCAGGCACCAGCGCAGATACTAGCACCTCAGTGGGAGTTAGAACATCGGCTAGTGTCCTGGGGCACAGCGGTGAGGGCACTTCACAGCCACTGGAGGAGTTGACAGAGACAAAGAGTGCCCATGGCTCCAGCAGTCGGAGGACTGCAGGGGATCAGGCACATGCTCAGTCGGTGCCTGATGATGTGCCTCTGGAGTTGACCGCAACGCAGCAGAGGCAGGAAATGCGGCCGGGTGTGCAGGAGCTTCTGGGGGAGATAGATGAGGCTGTGCTTGGCCTGGTCTCCGTGGTGGACGAGTCTACACGCACGATCACCGAAGCAATGAGCCACATGTCCGAGCGCCAAGCGTCCTTCATGGAGAGAGTGGCGACTCTCGTGGAGAGCCTCCTCCAGCAGACCCATCAGGACTTCCTGGGGATGCGCTCTAACCAACAAGCCCTCACATCAGCATTGACTTCAGCTGGTCAGCGCCAGTGTGGGAGATGGTGTGGGCACCAAGTTTCCCAGCTCAGTGCCCATCCATCCACGGTGAGCAGGGAGGTCCTTAGCAACCTCATGTCAGCGCAGCAGCTGCCTGTCATCTCTGCGGGCTCCTCTCAGGGTGCTCTGAATGAGGGCAGCAGCTCCTCCGCCCCTCTCCCAGTGGCCATGCCATCCGGTGAGGCTGCGACGACTGGGGAGATGCCAGCTGTGGAACTGGCAGCTTCCTCCCAGGCGGGGCCAGCACAGGCTTCACGGGCCAGAGGACGACTGCCAAGGTCATCGAGGCCAACAGGACAGCAGAGTCAGCAGGCTGTCTCAGATACCACTCCCAGCGATGGAGCAGCACCAAGATGTAGCATCCGGACACGAAAACATAAGGCACATTAGGCACATCACGGGTTTTTAACTGGTGCTTTTGTGTTGGCCCGAGGTGAGGTCTTCATGATTTGCTTTGAATTGGAACACCATTGTCATTTTGTTTCATTAAGTTTCTTTGCCTGTGATATTAAAATCAGACATGTGACCATTACTGAGGGTGCCTCTTTCCTTCTGCATGTGTATGGTTTCCAAAAATGTTAGGAGTGCTTTGTGGGACATTCAGCTTTATTAACAAGGCCCTGAGTTACTGTTCTTAACCTGGAAGATGTGGCACTTTGGTATCGAGTATGGAGCCTACAGCCCAGGCTTGTCCTAGCGTGCTAGCTGAAGGTTCGTTGGATTAAAGCCTCCCGGGTGTCCCTGCCTCCCTGCAGTATGCCCGGGTCAGCGTCTACCCCCTCAGCATTTCCCTGTGCGTGCTCATCCTCGGACTCACTGCTGAACTTATCGTGTGCAGCCGCAGCCACTGCGTCGACACCTTCATCATCCACAGCGTCCTCCCTTTCCAGCGCAAGATTGTGTAGAGCGCAGCACGCAACCACTATCACTCAGACATGATCTGTGGGCTACTGGAGAGCGCCCCCCCCCCCCGTGCCGTCCAGGCATTGGAAGCGCATTGAGAAGACCGATGGTTCTCTCTACCACAGCCCTTGTGGTGCCGTGGCTCCTATTGTACCACTGCTCAGATTCTGTTCTTGGATGGCGGAGAGGTGTCATGAGCCACCTTCTGAGGGGATAGCCCTTGTCACCCAGCAGCCATCCATCCAGCCAAGCCGGAGCACTGAAGAGTCCTGGCACCTGGGAGTGTCTGAGGATGTAGGTGTCGTGGGAGTTGCCTGGGTACCTTGCACAGACTTGTAGAATCAGCATCCTGTGGTCACACACTATCTGCACATTCATGGAGTGGGAGCCCTTCCTGTTGACGAAGGCACCGGGCTCACCTGCTGGTGCCTTGATGGCCACATGTGTGCAGTCTATTGCACCCTGGACGCGGGGGAAGCCAGCAATGGCCACGAAGCCTCTGGGTCGCTGTGCCTGGCTAGCCCGGTCCCAAGGTCAATGCACACCTAAGCAGAGCATCTATAACCTGTTTAACCCAAGTGTGGACAGCTGATTCGGAGACACCACAAAGATCACCCACCAACCCCTGGAAGGAGCCAGAGGCATGGAAGTTGAGAGCAGCTGTGACCTTCAGAGCCACTGACATGTGGTGTCCACCCACACAGTTAGCAGAGATCTCAGGCCCAATCACCTGACAGATATAGTTGACTGTCTGCCTTGAGAAATGGAGCCTCCTTCGGCACTGCACCTCAGACAAATTGACGTAGCTGCTTTGCCGCCTGTATATGTTGGCAGCAGGATAGTGGTGTCTTCTGCGGCCCCTTCTGCCTTGGACTACCTCTTGGCCCTGCGCCGCTTGTGCCTGCGCCTGTCTCCCAAAGGTGGCTCCCCTGGTGGCTGAATGTGCACTCCTGGCCTCGTGCCCCTTCTAGCCCTCCCTTCCTCCTCAGAGGAGCTGCCTCCAGTGGACAGTTCAGCTTCCATTCCCAGGCTAAGGGAAGGCTTCCTGAAACCTGCAGGCCCAAAAAAGATTCCTCACTGCAGAGTGCTGACCTGAAGGTTAAGTGTCCAGACAAAGCAGCTGGTATGCGTTTTGAAGTATTGCAAATCACACAGGCAATGTTCAAAAACTTTGAAAAATCAATGCTTGACTGTGCACACTCGCGACCCCAGTGAGCCCTCTTATCCTGCCCGTGGATGAGGTTTATACAAATGTGTCCTACCCGCCTGCCCGTTGCACCCATGCGCCGACCCGAAGATTGCACGGGTGCTGGAAAATCAGTATTGATTGGTGAGTCAAGGGCCTTAAGTGGTCCATTAATTAATGGGCGCGCGTCGGACATCATTGCACGCCTGCCCAGCGAAATATCACAATGGCGTGTGGTGATGTCGGGATGCTTGCCCGATGTCACTGCGTGTCATTTTACGCGCAGACTCGCGGGCTCGCCCCCGCACGCCAACAGGAAAATTCTGCCCAAGGAGATCAGCCATGATCTTATTGAATGGCGGAGCAGGCTCGAGGGGCCGAATGGTCTACTCCTATTCCAGTTTCTTATGTTCTTATCTCGGAGTTAAAATGCACCAATCACTAAAGGTTGCACTGCAGCTTAGCAAGACCATAAAAAAGCAAATGGATGAGTCGGCTTTATTTCTGGAAGGATAGAATTGAAAAATAGGGAAGTTATTCTAAACCTGTATCAAGCTTTGGTTAGGCCACACTTAGAATGCTGCATGCAGTTTTGGCCACCATATTATAAAATGGATCAAGAGGCTCAGGAGTGAGTGCATAGAAGATTTACAAGGATGATACCAGAAATATGCAGGTATACGTATCAGGAAAGGATTAACAGGCTGGGCCTCTCTTGAAAAGAGGAGGCTGATGAATGACCTAGTTGAGGTCTTTGCAATTATGAAAGGCTTTGATAGAATGAGTACAGAGAGAATGTTTCCCCCTGTGGGGAAGAGCATAAGTAGATGCCTTCAACATGAGATCATCAGTTGGTGCCATGTGACAGCCTCCAACCACCCAATCTTCCACTGCCGTCAGCCAGCTGCTGTTTTCCGCCCCTTTCGGGTAGGCAGCAAATGAGGCCATGCTTCCTCTTTCCGTCGGGCTTTCAACACAGGTCATGAAGCAACGTGGGATTCACCGCACAGGCCTGCGGTTAATATTGCCATCCGGAGCAATCGGAGACTGATCTGCATATTTCTAGAGGGAGCCTGCTGCCTTCTGGTGGATTTACCAATGAGTAAGAGCAGATAAAAATCAGAACCTGTGGAAAAACAGTGGGTTTGGAGGAGGGGCATTTTAACAGCCCATCCCTACCAGACAGGGGTCAAAACTCCCCGCAATGTGTCTAAGGTATAAGAAAATCTATCAGCAGAGCCACTGCTGAACCTTATTGTGCTGCCATCTTCAGTAAGTAGTTAACTACTGAAAAGTGTGATCCAAGCATAGAATTTACAACTACTGAACCACAAACCATTCATTCTCTTGGCATGCAGTTACTTATCCAAGCAGTTCAAAACTCTGATTTAAGTAGTAAATCTTCTTTTTGTTACCGGCCTTTTAGCACTGTACATTGTAACCCCTCCACTGCCAAATCTCACCTAAACACAGAGGAGCATTATAAAAAGAAATCATGATTTTAGCTGAAAATATATACTTTTTATTGCTTGTTGCTTTCTGATTGAAAAGATGCTTAAAGTCCAATCTCTACAAATTGGTTATTTTTATCAGTCGGTTATTAATCAAATGCACCTGATTTCTGGCCAAAAAATGGGAGTAAAAATGACCAAGTTTGCAGGGAATGCTGAATGCTCTTAAGGGCGTCTAAACAACCTCCAGAGTGGCCATCTAAGAGAGACATTAGGGCCCTTATTTATGCTAATCAGGGGCAGAATGTGTGTTTTAGAAGCTGGCTCCGTAAGCACTTCAGCCACAAACAAGGTCCACAGCATGCTTGCCAGTCATGATTGACATCCCAGCCCGCTGTCCTTTTCTCCAACTCCGGGACTTAGCTGAAGATAAGGAATAACAGCCCAATGTTCAATCCTCCTGAAGAGTGAACCACCTGTGAAGGCACAACGGGTGTTGGAACATTGAGGCCTGACCTGAGGCGGGCATTGGACTTATTCCTGGAGCTTTCATCAGATGTCGTGCTGCCTCCAAACACCCTGCTCAGTCAAACTGGATGCACTGCACCAGGGCTTCTTAGCCAGTACTTTCCAAACCCACAACCACTACCACCTCGAAGGACAAGGGCAGCAGATACATGGGAACACCGCCACCTGGAAGTTGCCTTCCAAGTCACTCACTATCCTGACTTGGAAACATATCACCACCGTTCCTTCACTGTCGCTGAGTTAAAATCCTGGAACTCCCTTCCTGACGGCACTGTGGGTGTACCTACACCACATGGACTGCAGCAGTTCAAGAAGACAGCTCACCACCACCTTTTCAAGGGCAACTAGGGATGGGCAATAAATGCTGACCTAGCATTGACGCCCAGATCCAGTGAATGAATTTAAAAAACCAGCCTTACCCCCCCACCCCTTCTATCTCCGACATTTTAATAAACAGATGTGTTCAAAGAAAATGAAAGAATGCAACACAATTGTTTTTAATGCCCCTATGATTTTTCCATCAGGTTGCACTCAGCAGTGTCCAGGAGATTCCAGGACATTACTGCTGAACTGTTGGTAACCTTACTTGAGGTCCAATTCTGGGCTGACCTCAGTTTGGGCCTGCAGCACTGCCTGACTGCCTCACTGCCACCAAGGTAACACTTCCCAGTGAATGGGCAGTAATGGTGTGATGTATTTGATTGTGCAGCATTTTGAGAACATATAAGCGTAAAGCAATTTGGCTGTCATGTAAACACAAAAGATTGCAGCAGCTAACCTTGCTTTATTTTGTTAATCTTCAGGTTCACCGTATAGGGAAAAGATCACTATCGCCATTCTCCAGCTGCAGGAGGAGGGGAAACTGCACATGATGAAAGAGAAATGGTGGAGGGGAAATGGCTGCCCAGAGGAAGAGAGCAAGGAAGCCAGTGCTTTAGGAGTCCAGAACATTGGTGGCATCTTTATAGTACTGGCTGCAGGCCTAGTACTTTCCATCTTTGTGGCAGTGGGCGAATTTCTGTACAAGTCGAAAAAAAATGCACAGCTTGAGAAGGTAAAAGACTTTTCCAGTGCATCTGTAAGTTACTGGAGATTGTATAGTGCAGTCCCACTGATTTTTCATTAGAGTGAAATCTTACTGAATTATACAAAAATGTCCAGATTCTCTGACAAGAATAAGAACATTTTGAGTGTATGTTTTGTGATAGCAAAATCATATGAACTCAGAATTCCAATTTTATAAAAAGAATCTGTGCTGTTTAATTAATGGTCACTGGCTTTGTTCAAGCCCATTTATTTAAAACGAAAGAAATATTTATTTCTTTGAAAGTGTATGGAAATGATTCTTCCATGTAACCATTAATGCAGTGGTCTTTGATATAAAATATTTATTGTGTTAGACAAGCATGGATATAAATTCAAGCACAACATGAATAATCCAGTCAGCAATGCCATAAATATTGTTTAATCTCTGAACTGCATTCTGAACTTGGAGCTGCAAAAAATGGAATATATTTGATTTTTTTCATTGTTTACCCATTGTATGTGGTGTTCAATTCAATAAATGTAATTGTGTTAAGTAGTTATTGGCAGTTCAATGTATTTCAGTGCAGTAAGAAAACATCAAAGATAAGCAATAAGACTGTGTTTCATTAACACAGATAAAACAGCAGAAGGGAAAGTGTATTAGAACAGCAATCGTTGAATCCATATCTCAATTCGTAACCATGTTAGCACTGATTCAGTGTTTGTCAGATAATAGGCTTAAGTAGCTGAATCCATGTTTGTCATTTCTAGCAGTTTTGATTCATGCTATAATCTGCTGTGCTTTTCAATAACTATAAGGCTTTGTCTCTACTGTGCAACCCCTGATTTTTCTTTTTTAATTAAACACTGTTTATTTCTCTAGATATGCAATGATTACTCTGTCAATATTAGACTAAAAAGTGATGACGTGCAATTCCTTTGGTGGCAGGTTGTAGCAAGTAGCTTAGCAGTGGGACAGACCCTGCCCTGTGTTCAGGAGAATTTCCTACGGCAGTACACGTCCACTCCAACAAGAAAGGAGGTGCTGCTAGACCTGGTTCTTGGGAATGAGGTGGGCCAAGTAGGTCAAGTGACAGCGGGGGAACATTTAGAGCACAGTGATCATTGTATCATAAGGTTTAGGATTACGGTGGAAAAGGATACTAGTCAATCCAGAGTAAGAATAATCAACTGGCATAGAGTAAACTTCAATGGGGCAAGAACGGAGCTGGGCCACATAGACTGGAACCAAAGGTAGGTGGGAAAAACAGTAGCTGAACAATGGGCCACCATCAAAGAGGAGATGATTTGGTTTCCGTCAAAAGAAAAGGGTAGGACAAACAAATCCAGAGCTCCCTGGATGACAAAGGAGATAGAAATTAAGTTAAAGAAGAAAAAATGTACTTACGACAAGTGTCAGGTAGCAAATACAATTGAGAACCAAGCTGCATACAGAAGGTTCAGAAGGGATGTGAAGAAGTAAATAAGAGAAGCAAAGAGGGATTATGAAAAAAGACTGGCAGCTAACATAAAAGGAAATCCCAAAGTATTCTATAAGCACATCAATTGTAAAAGAGTGGTAAAAGGAGGAGCAGGGCTGATTAGAGACCAAAATGAGGATTTCCACATAGAGGCAAGAGGCATGGCTGAGATGGTAAATGAATATTTTGCATCTGTCTTTACCTATGAGGTAGATGCTGCCCAGGCCATGGTGACAGAGGAGGAAACTCAGTCACTAGAAGGGTTTAAAATTGATAAGGAGGAGATATTGGTTAAGCTGTTGGTATTTAAAGTTTATAAGGCACCGGGACTGGGTGAGATGCACCCAAGAATATTGAAGGGAGTGAGAGTGGAAATTGCAGAGGCAATGGCAATAAACTTTCAATGTTCCCTGGATTCTAGGAGGTGCCGAAGGACTGAAAAATTTCAAACATTACGCCCTTGTTCAAAAAGGTTGTAAAGATCTGCCCTGCAATTACAGATCAGTCAGTTTAACTTCGGTGGTGGGGAAACTTCCAGAAATAATCATTCGGGATGGAATTAATAGTCACATGGAAAATTTTGGATTGATTGGTAAGGGTCAGCATGGATTTGTTAAAGGAAACATGTGTCTAACTAACTTGCTGGATTTTTTTGAAGAGATAACAGAGATGGTTGATGAGGGCAATGCCATTGATGTGGTGTATATGGACTTCCAAAAGGCGTTCAATACAATGCCAAACAACAGACTTGTGAGGAAGGTTATATGTCATGGAATAAAAGGGACAGTAGCAACGTGGATACAAAATTGGCTGAGAGGAAACAGAGAGTAATGGTTAATGGGTATTTTTCAGGGCTGGAAGAAGATTTGTAGCGGAGTTCCCCAGGGGTGGCTATTGCGACCTTGCTTTTCCTGATATATATGTAAAAATGATCTCGATCTTGGTGTGCAGGGGACAATTTCAAAGTTCGCAGACGACACCAAACTTGGCAGAATTGTAAACAGTGAGGAGGACAGTGTAGAACTTCAAAGGGACATTGACACATTGGTGGAGTGGGCAGATAGGTGGCAGATGAAGTTCAATGCAGAGAAGCGTGAGGTGCAAAGAACATGGAGAGACAGTAAAATAAAGGATACTATTCTAAAGGTTGTGCAGGAGCAGAGAGACCTGGGTGTATATGTAAATAAGTCATTAAAGGTGGCAGAACAGGTAGAGAGAGCTATTTCTAAAGCATACAGTATGCTAGGCTTCATTAATAAGGGTATAGAGTACAAGAGCAGGGAGGTTTTGATGAACTTATATAAGACATTGGTTAGACCTCAGCTGGAGTATTGTGTACAGTTCTGGGCACCACACTATAGGAAGGATGTGAACGCATTGTAAAGAGTGCAGAAGAGATTTATGAGAATGGTTCCAGGGATGAGACAGTTCAGGTATGAGGAGGGATTGGAGAAGTTGGGACTGTTTTCCTTGGAGAGGAGAAGACCGAGAGGAGACTTGATAGAAGTTTTCAAAATAATGAGGGGCCTGGACAGAGCAGATAGGGAGAAACTGTTCCCGCTCGTAAACAGACCAAGAACCAGAGGGCACAGTTTTAAAGTGTTTTGCAAAAGAAGCAAATACGAGGTGAGAAAAAACTTCTTCACACAGCGAAAAGTTAGGGTTTGGGATGCACTGCCTAGAAGACTGGTGGAGGCAGGTTCGATTGAGGCATTCAAGAGGGCATTAGATGATTATCTAAATAGAAACAATGTGCCGGGTTATGGGGAGAAGGCAGGGCATTGGCACTAAGTTAAAATGCTCGGAGAGCCGGTGCATTCATGATGGGCTGAGTGGTCTCCTTCTACACTGTAACAATTGTGTGATTCTGATCCTGTGATTTACTGCTGATTACAGAATGATCAAATGACTCAAGTTTGTTACCATCGCATACATTTCAAATTAGAAAACAAAATGTTGAATTTCCCCATAGAGAAATTTTGTTTGGTCATTTGAGCCACAATTAATAAATCTAAACCTTTAATTTGTTTACTGCCAAATCTGCTATTTAGCCTTAAGGTGCAACTGTCTCATGCAGTTGTTCACTGTTTAAAAAGGATTATGATTGTAGCGATAGAAAATTGATGGACTGTAGTGAATAATATAAAATCAAACAATTGTGGTTATTGCATGTTGCTCCTGTTTAATCCTGTCATGCAAAAATTACATCTTGTCACGTGTCCAAATTTTTGTAGGGCTTATTTTGCCTCTGGGGTTAAATTGCTGGATTGATGGTTTCTTCACGATTCATCACGTGAATACCCTGATGCAGTGGCAGAAGGAGTCACAAATTGATTAGAAAGGAAGTTTGGGGTCTAAGCCTTTCAACCAATATCTGTGCAAACGTTAAAAGATGAAAAGATTGATTTTTCATAGTTGATGTTCAAATACTAGCTGAGACATCTCCTACAGGTCAAAGGATTACTGCATTAACATTCTTTTTACAACTATTAACCAGGCTAGCAGCAGCAGCAGAGTCCCAGGTTGCTGGATTTGAATTCAGGGCCCGCCTTTTTGTTCTGGGGGTGGGTGAGGGTGGTGGCAGTGGGGGGTTTGCTGGATTTAAATTCGAGCCCGCCAACCCCGGAGCAAGTGTGGAGGCTGCCAGGTGGGGAGGCAGACTGGGCAGGACGCCCGCCTCTGTGCTCGAACATGTGTTGAGTTAAATAAAAAGAAAAGATTGAAACAAAAAACAGCCCTCCAGCCCTCACCCCTCGTTATCCTCACCCACCCCCCACCCCCCACACAATCCCCATGCCCCATTCATGACAAACTATGCCACCTCATGCCTCCCCACCCATACCCCTATGCCCACACCACAGCCCCTCATGCCCCCTATACCAACACATGCCCCTCTACCCACCTCATGGCCCTTTATAGTGTCTATGCCAACTTAGTGCCAACTCATGCCAACCCATGCCCCCAACCCACCACACTTTGCCCTTACCCTCTCCATGCCAAACTACCTAGTATCCTTTGACAGCTTGACAACTCTTTGACGGCTTTGAGAGTTCCAATGAGTTTATGCATTTTTTACACACAATGTGTACTTTTAAAAATCCCAAAGGGTGCCTTACCTCTCCCAAATATGTCCTGGGACAATATCCAAAGGGGTACCTTGCCTCTCCAAAGGGGTACCCTCGCTATTCAAACAAGTCCACCAAATTCAGATCTTCTGTTACCTGGTCTAACCTGCACACTCCGGGTTTCACAGTCCTGACCTATCAACATCCCACTTCATTGGAGGCAGCTGTTTCGAAAATGTTTTAGTTGACGGACAATATGATGGGTGCAGGCTTGGAGGGCCGAAGGGCCTGTTCCTGTGCTGTACTTTTCTTTGTTCTTTGTTCTTTGAACACTGGCCCAACTCCAGTCCTTTTCCCATGAAAGTAGGAAGTGCCATGTTGGGGGACCAGGGCTTAGAATTTCTGGGTTCATCTGCCATTTTTGCCATGACCGAAAGACTCTCCATCATGGCAAAAGTCTGGGCCTTGCCTTAGTGTTAATGTGATTATGTAGGTTTTCTTTTATCAGATAACTGTTTCATTTTAAGATTTTGAACACAGATTAAAGTCTAAGGGCTGAAATTTAGCCACATAGGTGGGAAACAGGAACCATTTTTTTTTCATGTCAGAAACCCGCCTCCAGGGGAATCTGATTAAAGATAAAATTTTGAAGCCGATGAGCCCTTATTTGGTATGGAGACATGGACAGACGTCCATAAGTGCAGCAAGTGGGCTCTTGAAGTTGGAGGACTAATCAGAGGTCTTACAGCTTCAGAGAAGCACTTGGCTGCAATAGAAGGTAAGTAACTGGACGGGCATCTCAAGAAGCAGGTCCCCCTCTCAGCCACTCCTTGAAAACTTTCATTAAAAAATCCAGAAAAGCTGCCAGACCACCGTGGCAAGTGGACCCCTCCGCAGGGGGGCCTTTGGTCATACCTCCACCCAAGCAGGCAGGTAGGGCCTGTCAGCCTGCCAAGGGTGCTGGTACTCCTGCATGCCCACTTCCAGGCAGTTGATCTGGAAAATCCCAGTTGGCCTGCTGGACCTATCTATAACAATGCTCTTAATGAGCCTAATTGCTTGTAGGATTGGTAGGCCTTCTAGGGCCCTGAACTTGTTGGCCCTGAATGGCCAACACCAGCAACAGCATCCTGCAACTGGTACACCAGCTGACGCTGCTACCCCACCACCATTCCGGTCTTTGGGGGTCCACGAAAATTCAACCTTAGAGGATGGGAATATCAGAAATCATTTTCCTTCGTTTGTTTAATATTCATTTAACTTCTAGGAATCTTAAACAAACATCTCATTCCAGCTTAGAAACTCTAAGGTGGAAAATTGTATTGGTGTAATTCAGACTCACTTCAATTCCCCGGTAGTAGGTGGCGGGCAGGTAGCACCATGGGCTACCACCTATACTGGCCGGGTGGCATTCTTCAATGATACCACAATGCCAGAAGAATTGCTACATGACAAATTTCTCCCCCTAAATTGTTTTACTATTAATGTTAGAGAATGGTTAGGTAATGGTGGGGTGGGGAAACAATTGGATTCCTCCCAGTTGGAGCTAATGACTCACAGTATTATGACTATCATTTATTAATACTGTATACATAGTTATCAAGTGGATGAAATATTTGATAACTATTAAGTGCAGTAAATACAACATTCCTACATAGTGGTTCCTTACAATTTAAAGACAGCACATTATTCTTAAAAGCAATCTTGTCATTTTTATTTAAAGGCAAGTAGTAAACTAAATACTTTTCTTTCAATCATTGCCAAGCTTGCCTGGTGTTAGGGCAGAGAAATCTAAGCTAACATGTGATTTCACTGTCGCTTCAAGGCATTGCAGTTTGATCTCATTTTCAGTCTTTAATTTTCCCCACAGAGGTCCTTCTGTAGTGCCATGGTTGAGGAGCTCAGGTTGTCTCTCAAGTGTCAACGGCGTCTGAAACACAGGCCTCAGGCACCAGTCATAGTGAAAACAGAAGAAGTTATCAACATGCATACGTTCAACGACAGGAGATTGCCTGGCAAAGAAACAATGGCATAAAGTGTAGAAAATCCACATCGAGCACAAACAGTAATCTTTGTTCCCAATGACCTGCAAGAGTGTTTCCTGTGGAAATATGCAAACCGTGCCGAACAAGCGAGTTACCTCATGATGCCGTGTCGAAAAAAATTACCTACCATATGAAAACAGGGTGGTCAAAGTCAGATTCCGAAACATTGTCAAGGACCACAACTTGCAAATAAAATAATTAAATGCAGTAAAGACTTTTCCCTCCGTCCCTCTTCTCACCCCTCCCTCTCTTTTTTCCCATTATAGGAAATGGATGGTGATAATAAAGGGAAAACAAAACACTGGACAACGAATGGGAAAACTGATATTGAGTTATAGCTAAAGTTATAGGAGGTGGAAATGGTGCTGAGAAATGTCCAAACTTGTACAGTTGCTGTAATAGAGGCTGTTCCAAATAATTGAGGTTAAAGGTGAAGGAGAACTGAGAGGCATTGGAAAGAAACAGTGAAACCTTCATGCGATATTTCACGTGTTTGTATCACCACCAGAAGTGAACACAAGGCAATAATTGTTTTCCGTCAATTTTGTTTTTTTTTTAAATGGATCAGACTGCATTGAACCCTCACAAAATGAAAAAACTGTTAAACAATTAAACTTTCTAAACAATGGATTGCAAAGTCGTTTTCCAAAATTTGAATGAAGTAGGGTTTAAACGAACAGCCTATAGTCCTTTAAGTTTGCATACCTCATTGTGGTAACAGAAGAGTGTGTGCACTTGCCCCATCTCCCCAATCCCGGGTCTCAAGAATTGTTCCTTTCAAGTTGCTTCACCCACCTGCTCCCACATCCAGCTGAACTGATTTGACACCTGGCCTTTCAACTCGTGTGGTTCCGCCTGATTAATTATGGTTATAGGATTTTCATTGACATGATCCCATGGTAATGTTGCAGGAGACTCTTTTGTAGAATGCACTAAATCTCAAGTCACTACTGCTACAACTCCTTGCGAGCAGTTTTTCAAGATGTTCATGTTTATTTGTGGAAATGCAAGATTTATATGAAAATAGTTTTTGTATGGAATTTTTGTAATAATTTTTATCAAAAAATGAACACACGGGCACTAAATCTCAATGGGTTTCCATTAGGCTGATAGCATACAGTGATGAACTATTGTGTGTAAGAAAAGGCGCAGAGTCTTGGCCATATATTGTGATAATAAATGAAGTGCATACTGAGTATTGTCTGAAATTAATGCACAATCTTAAAAAAAAGATAAAGGAATAGAGACATTTTTATTTAAATATTTCACATCACATTTAGGACAGTATTTTACACAAATTGGTTTGGGGCCAATGGCAAAACATCTGATTTTGACTTCTCAGATGGTATTATTCGGCGAATTTTCTAAAAATAACCCCAATAGAGGAATTATACGGTAGTGTGGCAAGTAAAGCTGAAGTTTTCCCCTGTGCTTATGTTTTCAGGTACCTAAATGATAAAATGTAAATGTAATTGCCTTTGCTGTGTCCTTGCAATGAGAAATGTCAGCAAAAATACCAGTGAATGCAGAGTCCATATTCCTACAATCACATGATATGTCCATATAAAGATGGTAATTTTGCCTTTTTTGGCTCTTACACCCAGAAAGACACTATAGAAAGCACCCCCCCCCCACCCCTCAATCTAGTATTTGGTTGTTTTAAATTTATTCCAGGCTTTTTGATATTTGCTACCCTACCTAGATGTTCTTTGACCACTGTCAGGGTGAAGGAGGACTGCCTGTTATCAGTCCCCCAAATTTACCTTTTAACAGTTTGAACCCGTGTCCCTTGTACTGTTCTCATTGTTTATTTAGAAGTGATTTCCTGGGTCTACCTTTTCCATACCGGTTACTATCTCACATCCTTCTTTAAAGCTCCTTCTCCTTTCAAGGCCAAAAAAGTCCACATTTCTTCAGTTTCTCATCATGCCACAGCCCTCAGCCTCTGATGCTGAGGATCAGTCTCATGACTGTCCCTTGACCTGCCTCCAGTGCTTGAATATCTCTTAGTCAGTGTTCAGAACTGGTCACAAGACTCAATTTGTAGTCTGACTAGTATATTGTACAGATGGACTATGCCTTTCTCTAACATGTATGCTACTGTTTTGCCTATATAGATCAGCATTGTATTTGCTTTGTTGGTTTCTCCTCTGTATTTATTGAACATGTTGACCATTGAGTCTACCAAGAACTTTAGATAATTCTCAATTTCATCATCAGCCATTTTAACACCATTGCTGGAGTACATCTGTCCCATAGTACATATGCTTTTATTTGCCTATTTACAGAACTTCACGTGTTTGCCCACTCACATATTTGGGGTAATTCTCCAACCTTGCACTTCTAGTGGAGTGCTTTTGCCTGCCAGTAGAGCACATTCTGACCATGCTTGGAAAGTCATGCTGCATGTGCTTGAATTCCCATTTTGTCTGTGAGGGTTTCAATGAGCAGCACAAAGTCAGAAGGTTACCTCTTATTTTGCCCAACTCATTTTATAGTCCTCGAATTGCATCCTCAGATTCAATTACCCCTCCTAGTGTGATGGCAACACACACACATGTACAAGTACACCTGCAAGTGATGGCATTGTTGCACCTCAGTTTTGCACCTTCCAGTCCTTTGCCTGTACTACAGTGAAACTCCTATTTGTGAACCAATTGTTTCTCTACTTCTAAGAGTGTCATATATATTAAATCAATGGATTACATAAAAATGAAGACAGAATATAATCCTTTAAAATGACGATTATGTTAGCCTATTCTGGTCCAATTATCACCTGCCCTCTAACTCTCCTTCATTTGAAGACTCCCCTTCGTCTTGACTCACCATGTGAAATGCTGCAGGATGTCAGCTAATGTGTATTATATACATGCTCACATATATACACATACATCACATTGGTTAGCACCATTTTGATTCGTTTTGGGGTCAAAGAACCATGAAAAAAACATGCACTTAAAAAAATCAGGAATACAAAAAGTTGACCTATAGCACTTGAAAGGCAGATTAGCATTTCAGGGCAACAAAAAAACAAACAATTATTTTGTCATTAAGAGTGCATTCAGCTAAATTAGGAAAAAAAAATCTAACACATTTTGCATTTCACTGCCCCACATAACTGGCTTTCTTCTATATCATACGACTTGTAAATACTCTGAGGAGATTCTGCTGAAGTTGAAAATGTTATCTTTGTTTTATAAGTGCACACACAACTTTGAAGAAGGAGCAGAGCTATGATGTACTGTACATTAAAGCACTGTCCTTTCATCATTGAGGCCTGGAATCAAATCCAACACATGGCTTCGCACAAGAGGCTTTCCTGTCTGTCTGATGCCTGAAGGATCAACACGGATCTTAGTGGCCATTGTTCTGCAACATAAAAGTTTTAATAGTGGTTGAATTGAATTGGCCATATGATGCGGAGATGTCATTAAGATGGCTAATGAGAAATGGAAATGTAACATTATTGCAGTATAGGCTGTCCTGCGAACTTGAGTTTAAGGGACTTTAAAGAAGATTCCTCTGTGCATTAGGTATAACAAACATATTCAAAATGTATTGGGTAAGAAGTTGGGTTTGTGCAGGCCTTTTTTAGGGTGCCCTCAGCTTGAATACTCCAAAAAGGAATCTGTAGTGCATGTACACAGTTTTGCAGCAAATTACATCAGATGTCATACTGGCGTAGGCATTTGCACACGTGCAGTGAATGTCCACTGCAAGCTTGCAAAGCAGGCACATATTGACGTCAATCAGCATGCAATGTTGATTTGACACCGGCAGTACCATTTTGGAGCTCATAATTCCAGCTAATGCCATCCCTTAACCTCCCAGAGATGAGCATGCATTCAGCAGCAGGAAGGACCCTCTGACAACACTATTTAAAGGAAGCAGCAACTACTTACACATTAGTTGCAGGCTGATTTTTTATGTCTGTTGTTACAATTTTACAAGTTTTTAGAATATTCTAGAGTTCTTTAAAGTTGCTAAAGTCTATAGGGAATGATGTGGATTTAGTGCTGACTTCCAGGCTTCTGCACAAGACAATTGCTCCCAAACATGGGTGCACTAGTACACATTCCCCTTTGAATTCAGCACTGGGAGAATGAACAGATGCCACACAGAGCAGGACAAGCTGCTAGAAAAAGGAGGAGGATGAGGAGAGGGCAAAGGGCACCCAGCAGGAGGTCATTTCCACCCAGGGCATTCAGGGAACAATTCTTCTAACTGACCCTCAGTGAGGAACAATGTGTGAGGTGTCTGCACTTCTGTAACAATGTGCTCACTAGTACTGCAGCCACAACTGCAACCTCAGAACAGGCCAAGGATGGCATTGCCAGTGACTGTGAAGGTGGCCATGGTGGTGAATTTTTATGTGATTTGTTCTTGAGCTACAGTTATTTGTGACATCTTGCAGTTTGCCATCCACTGTTGCATAAGGGAGGTCACTGAAGCTGACTGTTCAAAGACAGCTAACTACATTTCATTCTGTCTTGCCAAATTAGCTGATAAAGCAACCACACAGCTTTGCTAGGTAGGACCGCATGGTGCAGGGTGCCCTTGGCAGAATGCACATCATTTGCGAGCACTGTATGTCAACTCTGCCCTACACTAGAGCCTAAAGGGATTCCACTCTGTCAATGTCCAGTGGTGTGCGACTATAAGCAGCGAATCCTCCAGGTCAGTGTCCGATATTCTGGTCACAGTCATGACTTTATTCGGTGGCAGTCCACTGTGCCACCTGCATTTGAGCCACCATGGTAAGCCCAGCTGTGGCTACTGGGTGACAGGGCTATCTGCTGGCCACATGGCTGATGACTCCATTGCACAACCCACGCACACATGCGCAGCATCCATACAATGAAAGCCACACTGTCACAGCATGTGATAGAGTGGACCATTGGTGTGCTGCAACAATGCTTCTACTGCTTGGAACATTCTGGAGGAGCCCTACAGTACTCGGTGGGGTGGGTGTCAAAATTTATGATGGCCTGTTGTATGCTGCACAACCTCACCATCATGGGGAAAGCCCTTGGCACCAATTAAATTGGGAGCAGCTGAAGAGCAGAAGCATGAGAAGGAGGAGGATAAGTAGAAGGCAACCCAGATATTTCTGTTCTGGCCATGAAGAACTCATCAAACCTTGATATCGGTAACTTCACCACAGGCAAAAATGAAAGCCACGACAAAATAAACATTCCAAACCAAATCTATAAATGCAATCATCGCATGTTGCATTCAGAAGTAATGAACTTTGTGCATTCTCTTAGTGTCTGATGAGGGTTTGCCTGTCTAATTGTTCCTATGTAGTGCGACAGTCACTGCAGCATAACTGGTGGATGGCTGCTCACATACAGTGGAGGAAACTGCAGATAGCCTTGGAGAACAACCTGGAGCAGTTCTGGACCCAGAAGGTAGCAGGGCTGGCTGGCTAATAGCAACAGCAAGGGCAATGGCAGAACGGGAGGATGAATGCTCTCTTCCTGAAAGAGGGCAGCAGGTTCTTGATCCATGGAATCACTGCCCAACTCCCAGGTGGTGCCTTAGCAATCCTAGTATTCTGTTGGAGGACAGATTACTGGACAGCTGTGAGACTCAGCAAGCCCCTTTGCACACCGATGGCGGCAGTTTCAGCTTGTAAAACAGCAGTCTAAGCTTCCATTGTAGCACAAAGTCATTGCATGACTTGTTTGTGCTGCAGTGGAAGCTGTAATATTGGCCATCAGATGCTGCATCATGGTTGGGTCCACGAGTGCTGATGGAATTCACCGCCATTTCCATGCTGGAATGGATGGGTTCCAAGCTCTGTGCAAAGCCCTGAACTACATTGGTGCTGGTCCATTCCATGTCTTTCGACATTGACTGCAGGTTTTCTGAAAGGCTTCCCATTGCACCAAACATTTTGTCGTGCTCCTCTGTAAGCTGCTCCTTTGAAGTGATAATCATCTGTGCCTTCTGCAGGAGAACTTGTGTGTGACGCTGTCCACTTGCAAGCTGGCACCTGCACTATCCTTTCCCCCTGCTCTGGCTGCAGTCCATTCATGCCAGGTGTCTTACCCTTGAAAATCTCACCTCTAAGTTATGTGCAGTTATCTGAGCTCATGGTTGTGAGTGTGAAAGCAATTGTGACAGTGTTTCATCACCACTGTCATCTTGCCTGTCCATGTTGCTCTTCTTGGGATTTGAAAGAAGAAAAGCACATGTGTAAGGTTGTGGTGTGAAGAGTTGAGAGGAAAGGTATGAGGGACATGCTTAAAACATCTGCAATTGTAAATCAGAAGAGATTGAAGGATGAGAAGAAGTTGAGAAGGATGATTTCATATGAGGACACCACCATCTGTTGTTTTCATCCTTTCTGCTGGTCAGAGCCTCAACAATTGGAGTCCCAGTAATAGCCAGCAATGTGTCCTCCATGGGGGTCAGGACATGCTGGCGGGCCTGTCCTGCTCCAGTTAGCTGTTGCTGCCTCTGGTTATGAACCAACTTTTTTCTGCAAGAGAAAGGGAAATGTGTCAGTGAGTGTCAGTCAATGTGTCTGGCTGAAATGGCTATGATATGGTTAATAGCTGACAGTGTATGCAACCTGTGAGATATGGATGTGAGGTTTGCACCAGTGCAGTGTGTTAGGGAAAGATAAACATGTGAAGGTTAGGTTTGAACCCTAGTTAAATTGTTAGTAGGTGAATAGTGTGATGATTTGAGCAGTGGCTTCGGCTACTGGTGCAAATGGTAGAATGTGGCTTTTGAATGTGCAGTAACTTACCTTGATCACTCTTGTGAGGTCATCGGACTTCTTGCAGCACTGCCTCCAGCCTTGACTTTTGAACAAAAGAGATACTTGTTTGTCCCTGATGTACAGCATTGCTATGGATGGCAGAATGGACTTAAGAGGTTAGTTTCCCTATTCCAATTAATCTCAGCAAAGAAAAAAACTTATTGAGGCTTGTGTGATGCAAAACACCAACATAGATCCATTGAGCCACATGTTTCTGTGTTTTAAATCCTATGTCATTTCTAAAGACATTTTAGAAGTCAGAGTCTGGCCACTTACAATGTAGGAATCAAAATACTGTAGTAACACATCAGGCAGGTGTACTTGTGGCACAGTAGTGCAAGTGTCTGCCTAGAATACATAAAAGCCTCTCACCCTAGGAAATGTCTTGGGTCAGAGATGCATGCATTGAGGCCAGCTAGATGTTCCACTGTACCCCCAAAACACTCCAGCTGAATTATCTGGCACATCATGTGTAAGGTATTGCCAAATTTGCTTCACCTTGTGCACAGAGGAAATTGTTCCCCACTGTTAGAACCAAATACAGAAAGAGTTTTACTTTGCATCTCATGGCCTATAGTTCAAAAAATAAAAGAACTGTTTCATTCTTCACCATTGACATCCCTCACCTTGATAAACAAAATAAATGATCAGGCGAAAAGTAGCTTTTCCTTCTCATTCTGATAGGCACTATTTGCGGGTGTTACACCTGAGCGAGCTGCATATGTGTTGCTTTGGCTACGGTTGTAATTCTGTTATCAAAGGTTTTCATAAATTGAAAATAAAATATGGTCCTCCTCCACCTCCTTATGTTCTCCCTCATCATTTTACATGGCAACAAATCCTTGATTAAAAACAAAACATTTTTTTTAAATACCCTTCTGCTTCGCACCTGCTACCACTTAATGGATTATCTTATAGTTTACCATTTGTAGTGATATATGTCCATTGTTTGCAGATACCTTGTGCTTGGCCTTCATAGTCCAATTGTAGGGGTACAATTCCAGTTCTAAATTTAAAAAATAATAATGCTAATAAAAGTGTGATTAAGGACAATAAATGTATGATGTGAAAAAGCAAATGGTTGGGCTGGATGGTTGAATCCTTGGTGGATTTTTGATGCCCCTCATGCAGGTCCAATCATAGACCCAATATGAAACCAACATATTCCTTTGTACTACACTCCTGGCCCTCCATTACACTGTAAAACAAAGGCAAGCTATACTGGTTAATATGCATTTAATACTGTAATGTTCTTTACTGTTGACTTTTTATGGCATCATCATAAAATGATGCAAGGAGAAAAATAAGTCCCGAAACACAGTGAAATCTGCAAACATTCTCAACTGTTTAAACAAATCTTCTTTCCTGACTAATCTAATAGCTGCCTTATTGAACACAAATGAAAGCTGGCTTTTTAATTTGTAATTAATGAATCAAGCAGACAATGTAGCTCAAGTAAGAAAAAGAATACAGCAGCTTTCACGGAATGGAGCAGAACAAGGAGATCATTAAATTCCCAAATGATGGATTAAAACTGAGTCCACAAACCGGAAGATGCCATTTGTACAGTATGCTGCAGCAAGCATTTATGTACTTAAATTGTAATGTACTTACGTGAATGAAATCTATATCGAAGAAGCTTTAAGGACGTAATGATTCTCGCTAGAAGCTGATTATTTCACTGGCTGAATAATATGGCTCCAGTGGCTGACTGATGAGGGGTAGTGCCCTCTCTTACTGTGTTTCAAAAAAATACATGTTATGGAGTAAAGCTCTTTTGAGCAATCCTTTACTCTTAAGGTTGATTGTGGAGTTAGGTGCCAGTAAAATGAATTCTTGATTAAAAATTGGCTTAGCTCCTGTTAATTGAGTTTTAAATAACCTTTCTTTTAACTTTTGCACTAGAATCTAAGATAACAGATCTTTCATGGTTTTTCACTAACAGAGATACAGTATAAATAGTCTTTGTACAATAACTCCATTGCTGCACAGTAATATGCTTTTCATATGGTTTTTGAAAACAGTATTTTATGAAGGTCACCGCAAACAAAGCAAGATTTCTTACCAATGTTTCTGTGCTCCTTTTCTTCCCAAGTTGATCTTTGCAGCTTTGTAACTTTCACATGTCTTCTAACAAGTTTCACTGCTCTCTGGGCTAATAAATGGCATGCAATTGCTGAAGACAAAAATTAGAACAGTTCGTTACTGTGCACAAATGAAATCTCTAAGTGCTGCAGGGCTGGAGGTGAAGAAAATGAAGACAGTTATATGAGAAAATGGTTTGAAAGCAGGGACTGTGCATCTTGAAATCCTGCCCTTTAATCTCAGCAAGATGGGTTCCAATCTTTTTTCAGTCCCAAGAGATAAGATAAATGTCTCCTTTCTGCAAAGGCTATAAAAGATCTCAATTGAAATTAACTAGGGCATTCTCAATCTAGGTCCCAATGAACATAAGCCTGTTGAAGAAGATTGCTGAAGAAAAATAGTACCATGAATTCCTACAAATGCAACAATCTCACTTTAATTCACAAGGTAATATGAGTGGTAATATGGGGCAGAGGGGAGGGAGATGATAGCAGCAGAGAGAGATTTCTGCAAATGGACTTTATGCTTGCAAAGAGAGTTTTGATTTACACTAGACATTGAGTAACTGTTCAGTTTTTCATTCTTCCACAGTATACAGTTAAAAAAAAATTCTTCCCCAGTATGGTCACCCTTCCTTTGCTCAGCATGCAAATTAAATAACATGAAGGAAAATGAGGCAGAGGTCAGTTTAAAAAAGGGAGATCAAATTATCTAGCTAAGTAAGAGATCAATAGATATTAGTACCTAGTCATCCATTGGTCATGGAAGATAATCCATGAATGACCTAACTTGGCAACCATGAATGACTAACCTGCCAGGGAGATATGTAGCTGAAATTTAAAGTGGAATGGTGTCACTGGTAAACATGTAGTATTCTATTCACTGTATACAAGCGTTAGAAAACAATAGCATAACAGATCACTTAGCTCATATTTTGATGAACATTTTCCAGGTCAAACTTTCTCCTTTCCCTTTGTCACTTAATTAGTGATTCTTTACATGTGAGTCTAGACATTGAGTACTGGCAGGTTAGCCAATTGTGAATGCATCAGAGCTGATCACATTGCAGTCGCTCAATGTCCACCCCCACTCTCCAACAGGAATTCCTGGTTAGCAAACAGCAATAAGAACCTTCACTGATTTTTCCACCCTAGCCCAGTGATGTTGAGGCTGATTATCGTGCCCCTGTCATCATCCCAACTAAGACTAACGATGCCAACACAGACCAGGATGTGAACCTATCTATATTTACTTGCACACAAATGTTGTGTTTTGTCATTAACTTCCATAAAAAACAGGAGAGGAGGATAAATGTCAAAGCAACTGCAAAATCTGAAACAATTCCTTGTTCAAAGGGCAAGTCAAATGCAGTTAAATGTTAGATTTTGCCAATCTCCGTTCACACTTGGCTTGGATTTATCCACATGTAAGTCTTCCTGCAGTAGAACTTTATTGTTTCCAGCCAAAGTGTTGAGCAAAACCAATTGACCTGCAACTAAAATTGTGCCTGTAGAAAAGTGAAGTTTATCAGTCTGATCTGGTTTACACAAAGTGTGGTGACATTGATGTTTCAGCTGCTAGTTCATTAGTTATGCTTCATATGACAGAAGACGATTGGTTGTCTATTTAGCCAATACGAAATGAATTTGTCACCTTTGGTTGACACATCCTGTAAAAGCTGGTGTTTCAGTTTCAATGAAAGATAATGGCTGCCAGTGCATGCCAATGGTGTCAATGAACCATGGAGTTCATTGTAGAAGTGAAGGTGTGCTGCATTGTCAGAAGCACTGCTTTTTGGATGAGATGTTAGACTGAGTTTCTGTCTGCCTGTTCTGGTGTAGAATCGCACATCACAACAAGTTCTTCTGGTGCTCTTATAAAGCTTCCTTCCAACACTGCCAATCATAAGTTAACTTGCCATTCAACTCATTGCTATTTGTACAATGTAGTTTAGTGCAAATTGGCTGCTGCATTTATAATTTCACTTCAAGAGAAATTTATTGACTGCAAAGAGCTTCAGGGTGTGACAAAATGCCACATAAATGCAAACATTTCTTTTGGTTTCTTGGTTTCTTGTTCACAACCAGATATTCTTTCTAAATTTGTTGACTGGATTATTTTTGGCTCAAAACTGGTTTAAGAAATATTAGCTACTTGCAAACCGGCTGAAATAACAATTTGACTTGCTTTGCAATGGATTCAAACCTGTCAGCAAAGCCACCAATATTATTGACTTGCTGTAAGTAGGGCTTTTGCAATATATACATCCTTGTAACTAAAAGTAGGCCTCACTGGGAGCTGAGCCTTGTTGCTGAAAACCTCTTAGTGCAGCTTTCAGCGCAATTAACTTGTGTATGGATCTAATTTATATAATTGCAAAGCAATGACTTTGCTTACACAGCCTATTTTTCAGCACACACAATTTAATTATTTAGGAAGACAATGCAGCAGAAATATATTTTTTGAGTCTCATTTTGTTTTTGATGTCTGCTGTGCTTTTGAAATGGTGTTGGTCTGATGTTCAGCAACTGTCAAATTGTCCACCGCAGTAGGTAGTGTTTTAAATAATATTCTGCTTTTCTATTCTTTTTACCAAAGTGGACAACCTTTGCCTTATTCTCTCTCCCTTGCCCAGTATCTTCCTCTACTTCAAATATTTATCCCATTTTCACAAGATATATTGACCTCTGCCTCAATCACTCCCTCTGTACAGCATCTTATGTTCCAACAACCTTCTGTGTGAAGAAATCTCACCTAACCTCCCTCCTGAAGCTCAGTTAAAATTTCAAATGAATGATACTTCCCCGTAGTAGAAACAGCTTCAGTATCTCAAGTTCCTTCTCATTACAAGTCTCTCATCATCATTATTATTGGGGTGAATCCACCTCAGGCGCTTTTCAGGGCTTTAATGTAATTTTCCATGCAGTAAGAAGCCACAAACAGGAATGAGATGAGTTACCAATTAATCTGTACTTGCTGCTGACGGCTGAGGGAGGAATGTTGGCCACGCTATCAGGAGAAACTCTTGCGCTTCTTCAAATAGTATAGGGTTTTTGTCACAGATCTGAGCAAGTTTCTGTTTAACATCTCACCCAAGGAATACTGGCTCTAATAATGCATCATTCACCTGGTACTACACTGCAGTGACAGCGTTGATTATGTACTCAAATCATGAAGTGGGGCTTCACCTCCACTGCCCTTCTGACTCAGACAAGTGCTACTAACTGAGTCAAACCAGCACTATATCAATCTGACATGAGGTAGTAAATCTGCTGTTTGAAATCTTGGTATCAATCCAAGAAAGTCAATTTTGTATCCTGTAATAATGGGCAGAGTTTTACCACCCTTGATATTTCTCTTCCAATGGCGACAAAAATGAGTCTGGCCCCAATGGTGACAGGCTGTCCAAGTGGTGCCAAGATTGTCCTGGAGGTGGCCAAATAAGATGGCGGCTGTGGGAACGCTGTCCAATTAAAGCCAGTGGGCAGAGCAGGGTATTTTTTCAGCAATACTCAAGTTCTGTACTACCAAATGACAATTTAAATCTACTTGTACATACTGGGAGGATTAACTGTCAAAGAAACTACAATGTCCATTTATGCACCTGTGGCAGAGTCATCTGCTGCTGTGATGATTAGTAGCTATGAATACTGGGCATAATAGCATTGATGTGGCTGCGAAGTCAGAAATGGAATACTATTCTTCAGATGAGATGTTAAATTGAAGAGTCTGTCTGTCTGATTAGGTGGATGTTAAAAACTGTAGAGGGAAGTTGGTAAGATTGATATTCTGGAGAACCAGATTAAAAGAGTAGGGACTTTATTCAACATTTCTTTATGAAAGAAGCATTTGGAAATCTTCGGTGTTCCTTGGTAGTTCTAAGGTTGGTGCAATATCCCTAACAATCTGATATTAGTATATCCACGTGGGTCAAGTTGCATTATTGACAGTATAAGTGGAAGCCATGTTTCCATTTCCCTCTCATTCACTCATTATGTACATTTCTAATCAGCACATCACTCCATATCAAGGAGGGAAATGATTCCCAGATGAGCGGACAAGAATCAGTCAAAATGACTGATCAAAATGTGATTACACAGCGGGCTGAATTTTACAGGGACTGATGAAGTCTTGTCACTGGAGCCGAAAGTGGGAGGCTTCCTGCTTCGGCTGGTGGCAGGACCCTGGGGAGTTCTGGCAGATATTCCTTGCAGTTAGGTGATCATTGCTGGGGTCACTGTCCATGGGGCTACAGCTCAACAGCACCATTGCTAGCAGTGGTCAGTGCTGATGTTGCGGCTGCAGAGAGAGGGTGCCTCAATGACTGGTCACCCTTGAAAAGAGGGATTAGTGGTGTTGAGGATGTCGGGGTCTGACAGGTGGCCCCGGCGATTGGTGGGGGAGGGAGGGGTCAACAGTGCAATGGCAGCACTTTTGCTGCGGGGATGGCTATTGCCACTAGGGGTGGGGGGGAGTCCTCCGTGGGCTGTGGTCCTCCCAAGAAGGGGCTCCCCCAGACTAGGTCCCACTGGGAGGCTGCCCCACATGGCAGTGGCCCCTGAAATTTGGGACAGATGTCCGTAGAGTCGGAAAATGGCCCATAAATGTTCACTAAACTGGCACAATTGGTCTCCCAGCGGGTAGCCGATCTGCCAACTTCCCCACTGTTGGAAAAGTGGCATGGCGGTGGGAAGACATCATGCTACCCACCCATACCATCCTGTGCCATTTTGCAAGGCTTCTCACCTCCCAGTTGGCTGTCAAACGGCCAGTAAAATTCCCGTCTCTTTTTTTCTTTATTCGTTTATGGGATGTGGGCGTCGCTGGCAAGGCCAGTGTTTTTTGCCCATCCATTATTACCCTTTGAACTGAGTGTCTTGCTAGGCCATTTCAGAGAGCAGTTAAGAGTCAACCACATTGCTGTGGGTCTGGAGTCACATGACGGCCAGGCCGGATAAGGATGGCATGTTTCCTTCCCTAAAGGGAATTAATGAACCAGATGGGTGTTTGCAACAGTCAATGATAGTTTTATGGTCCCCATTACTGAGACTAGCTTTTACATTCCAGGTTTATTGATTGAATTTAAATTCCACCAGCTGCCATGGTGGGATTTGAACCCATGTCCCTAGAGCATTAGCCTGGGTATTTGAATTACCAGTCATAGGTACATAGGAACACAGAAAAATAGGAGCAAGGAGTAGGCAATTTGACCCCTCAAGCCTGCTCTGTATTCAATTAGATTGTGCTAATTATCTTCTACTTTAATGCTGTTTTCCCGCACTATGCCCATAACCCTTTAACATCCAGAAATCTATCGATCTCTGTCTTGAACATACTCAATGACTGAGTCTCCATGGCTTGCTGGGGTAAAGAATTCCAAAGATTCACCACTCTCTGACTGAAAAAAATTCTCCTCATCTCAGTCCTAAATGGCTTGCCTCTTATTCTGAGACTGTGCCCCCAGGTCCTAGAATACAAACTGCCCTAACCCCCAGCACAGGGAAACATCCTTTCTGCATCTACCCTGTTGAGCCCAGAATTTTGTACACTTCAATGAGATCACCTCTCATTCTTCTAAACTCTAGAGAATACAAGCTGCCTCCTCAACCTGATTACATTACCACTCCACTACTGTGTCTCCCGACAACAGACCAGCTAATGTACCCTAATAATTTTTAATGTTCAGCATATGGATAACTTTGAAATTTGGGTTCATCCAAAACTAAAAGTGAATACATTAATAAGAAAATGTGTTTTTATTAAATCCCTTAAATCTGTAACTGTCACCCAAAAGTGACTTCCTTCCACTTGCAAAGTGCTAATGTACACAGAGAGAATTAAAAAATAACCTCCTTAGTGACTTTTAATGTAGGGAATGTTGAACCTCTTTGTACCAAAACAGCCAGTGCTTTCCTCAATTTGGAAGGAAATCAAAGAAAGTGGTAGTCTTGGTTAGCGAAAAGTAAACTTGGCTTATTGCCAGAGGTAAAGGTGAGTATGTTTTTCTCTATGAGTTTAATGACATAAGTTTTTATTACGGTGCAAGTGGAAAACAATAATAATATGGTTAAATAATGTGTTCTTTACCTTTACACACACAAGAAAATATACCTCCTAGCATCAGGGCCTGTATTATTTGAAGCAGAGAGTCTAATTTTCAGGAGAGTTGCATGTCCATCCCACTGTAATTTCTGATCTCTTTAATTCTTATGTGGTTCCTGCAGTCAACTGTGCTCTCTGCACCTAAGCTTTATCTGGTTCTATGGTGCTAGAGTCAATTGGAATTACATGAGTTTCTGATATTTTTCTTTGCTGTACAATGCTACAGCCTCAGCTGTAAATCACTCTCAACCTTCCTCTTCTGTATACTGTACAAAGCCACTGACGTGCGCAAATGTGGCTCTTTAACAAATAAAATTCTATAAAATCATAACTTATCGTGCCTTGACTGTGTGCTCCCCATAGATTTTATGCATTTCTGCCAAGCATTTAATTTGATTATAATGCAAAGCACCATGTGCCAAATTCATGAAACCTGTGAATTACAGACAGCTAAGGGACTGGCATCAGCAGTCAGTTTGTTTTTGCAGGTATCTGTATTTTTCAAATGGTCATTGTACTGGATAGAGTTTTAACCAGGTTGTACATAAATTGTCATTGATTGATGCATTTCACCCAGTAAATAGTGATATATTCCTACAAACAAATCTCTTATCGAACATTCCATGATCATTAGACATGGGATTTCTCAGAAACTGAAGCAGTCCACATCCAAATGCAGCAAGACCTGGACAATATCCAGGCTTGGGCTGACAAGTAGCAAGTAACATTCATGCCACACAAATGCCAGACAACGACGATCTCCAACAAGAGAGAATCTAACCATCACCCTTTAATATTCAATGGCATCACCATTACTGAAGCCAGAGGTTACCATTGAGCAGAAAATGAACTGGACTAACCATATAAATACTGTGGCTACAAGGGCAGGTCAGAGACTAGGAATCCTGCGATGAGTAACTCACCTCCTGACTCCCCAAAGCCTGTCCACCATCTACAAGGCACAAGTCAGGAGAATGATGGAATACCCCCCACTTGCCTGGATGAGTGCAGCTCCCACAACACTCAAGAAGCTTGACACTACCCAGGACAAAGGAACCGACTTAATTGGCACCCAATCCACAAACATTCACTCCCTCCACCACCAACGAACAGTAACAGCAGTGTGTACCATCTACAAGATGCGCTGTGAAACTCACCAAGGCTCCTTCGACAGCACCTTCCAAACCCATGACTGCTACCATCTAGAAGGACAAGGGCAGCAGATAGATGGGAACACCACCACCCGGAAGTTCCCGTCCAAGCCACTCACCATCCTGACTTGGAAATATATCGCCGTTCCTTCACTGTCGCTGGGTCAAAATCCTGGAACTCCCTCCCTAACAGCACTGTGGGTGCACCTACACCATAAGGACTGTAGCGGTTCAAAAAGGCAGCTCACCACCAATTTCTCAAGGGCAGTTAAGCATGGGCAATAAATGCTGGCCTAGCCAGCGAAGCCCATATCCCGTAAATGAATTTTAAAAATGCAACGAACTCCTTGTAATTAGGCAGCAGTGACAAATCCGGTGGAAAAATTCACAGGTGCTTGTGCCCTGTGTTCGTGCAAAATATCCCAATTAAACAGGAAATGTTACATTACAGGCTACCTGTGGTCCATAACTTCTGTGTCTGTTATTTCCCATAATGTAAAGTGTTTGGAATCATCATGGAATGTCAGTGTTTTATGGTTCCTTCTAATTTGCAAGTGTCTCACAGAACCAGGTTTCACTGTACAAGTTTGATGCCTAAATGAAGAGAGGGTGATGAACTATCACACTTTGAGAATGTTCAAATAAATGAAGCTTCAATGTGTGAGTATCTATTTGAAATGATAGATCCTTGAAAGCCATGATCCATATTCTTTCCTAGGATATAAATAGCCATATTTGCTATTTGGAGAAGTTCAGGGCATGTCTTCTTCTTATGGAAAATTTGCCAATGGATTCTGAGGCTTTTATATATCACACATTGAAACTGTTGTTTCCTGTGCATGCTTGCTGGCAGCAAAATTGTGCAGGACCAGATGGTGGACGTTTTAGCAAAGGAACGTTGTGGACTTAGAATGCTCAGCATGACAGCTGCCAGTGACCCAGTTAAAAAGCTCCCATGCAAGGCAGAGTGATCTGGAGCTCACCAAAGAGCATTGTCTGATCAGACTCAAGCTGAACAATCGGCTATCTTTCATTGAGTTCTCCTATGTGTAAGGTGAAGTCCGAGGCTGAGGTCACCAGACAGCAAAGAAACTGTTGACACTGCACTAAATTCGAAGGTCACCAACACTTTCCAGAAGCTCAATAGGCACTTGACAGAAATTAAGTAACTCACCTGACTGCCCTTCCACCATACAACTTGTCTATCTCATACTCTGGTGCCTGTAGCTATCTTGTACCAAACTCTATTCATCATCACCCTTGTGCTTGCTAACTTTCATTGCCTCCTGATTTGGCCATGTTCCGATTTAAAGTTCCAATTCTTGTTTTCAAGTCTCAATATGGCCTCAGCGCTCCCAATCTCTGTAAGCTCCACCAGCTCCACAGCCCTTTGAGGTACCTGGACTCCTCCAATTCTGACCTCTTGCACATCCCTGATTTTCGCCATCCCTAAATTGGTGACCATGCCTTCAACTGTCTTGGCCTTATATTCTGGAATTCCATCCATAGATCTTTCCACCCATCTACCTCTCCTCCTTTAGAGGCTCCTTAAAATCTATCATCTTGACCAAACTTTTGATCACTTAGTCTAAGGTCTCCTTTTGTGGTCTGATATTAAATTTTGTTTGATATCTTCACTGTGAAGTGCCTTGCAATGCTTAACTTTGGAAAGACACTATATAAATGCAAGCTACTGACCTGCAGAGTTCATAATTAAGCTTTCTACCAAAAGATACACCAATTCACCATGGAACACATGCAACATCTTTTACCAGTTAAAGTGTAGAACAATATTGTTAACCCCCCACCCCACTGTGCCCTGCGCCTGTTACTCCTTCCAGCCCGCCCCCGAAGCCCAATACAAGTACCGGGATGTAGACTGAGGAAACATTTGTGGTACTGAAATATATCACTTGCCATGATTGGATTATTCCTGTGGGGTTTTGCCATATGCTCCTATGAAAGTTTGAAATCTGTTACAATGTGCTGTAATTTGACCAAAGTTGCATTGACAGAGGTCTGGTTTTGGTGGAGTATAAGGGCATTAGGAAGAGAGGGAGCTGCAGAATGAAGATCATGTTGAAGAACCCAAAGGACACTAGGTATTGGAGGAAATGAATTGAGGTGCAGAAAGTCAAACACTGACTCCTTTGCATCCTACTGCCAATCCAAATAATGATCAAAGTTAAAATCTCCCCCAAAAGTTTCTTATTTATGTTCATCCATCACAACCTCTCTACACGGTGCACAGGCACCATACATTCTGTTGTGACACCATGCTTTACATTGAAAAATGATTTTTGAATTTACTGGCTGGAAACCCCTAATTGATTTATTTTCAAATGACTAAAGCCACATTCCAATGACTTGGGCTCACAGGCTGCACATTGACATCACTGTACCTTCCACATTCCAAAATTATTCAAATGGAGGCAATCTTTCTACAAAGCCGCACCAGGAACAATTGCCTCAAAAGAGATAAATGGGGGCTATCTTGTATCCTATTAGCAAAGCGTCCAGGCAATCACCTGGGTACTCAACTGGGTAGAGACAAACTGTTAGACAAAATCACTTGGACAATGGGAGCCTGGCTGAGAGAGGAATTCCCAGCCATGATCTAATCAACTGGAGTACACTAGCTGTGACTGTATTTAGGTCACTGGGCAGTTGGAGAGAGAAGGTCAAGTTACAGGCCAGCCCTTTGTGTGATTAAGCGCCTGCTTTCTCTGCAGCACAGGACAAACAACTGAGATGCTAAAGGAAAAATACCTTGAATGGGCTCCTTGCCTCTCTCCATCTCTCTCTCCATCCAACTTGCAAGTTGAACACTGCCTGCTAATTTTTACTACCCAGGTGCCTCAGAGAGAGCTTTTAAAAAGAACTCAACCCAGTGCTGTTTTCTCCGGAAGAGCAGATAACTCATCTGCCTATAGCTTTAAACTGCCTCGATGCCAAAAGCAGCAGAGCCATCGAGTGAAAGCAGTAGGATTCTGCTTCACAGCTTGAAGCCAGCCAAGTTACCAAAATTCAACAGCCGTATACCCCTTTAATTTTATTGGACTTTAAATTACTTAACCTATCCTCCCCACTCTGTAATCTATCTCTGTGTGTGAACTTTGTGTGTGTGTGCTTGTGAAAGTCAGAGGTTTTTATAAAATTATTTTTACCTGGTTGAGCATAATAAAAACTATGCTCTTTACTTTTTGAAAACTCAAGGAAAGCTGTCTGAGTGTGTCTTTACGGTCAAAGCACTTGAACAGTTAAACACTCCTGAAATTGGCAAATCTGTTAGGTAAAAAACCTGTTGTAGTTAAACGAGACAGACGAGAAGGGAGCCATTCAGCCCCCCTCACCTGTTTGTAACAACTCTAATATGTGGAATACGCACAAAGCTGAAACCACTAGCCAGTAATAGTTGTTCTGTTTCAGCTGCTTTAATCATTTCTTTTCTCACTCAGTAAGGTGGAATGGAACTGATTGCATTGCCTGACGGAGAGCCAGCATAGACTCAATGGACTGAATGACCTCCTTCTGACCTGTAAACCTTTTTTTATTCATTCATGAGATGTGGGCGTCTCTGGCTAGGCCAGCATTTATTGTACATCCCTAATTGCCCTTGGTCACAGGGAATTTAAGAGTCAACCATATTGCTGCAGGTCTGGAGTCACATGTAGGCCAGACCAGGTAAGGCCGGCAGATTTCCTTCCCTAAAGGACATTAGTTCACTAGATGGGTTTCTATGACAATTGGCAATGGTTCCGTGGCCGCCAACAGACTCTTACGCCAGAATTTTTGGCTTGGCGAGCAGGAGCGGGGCCTATTATGGGCATTTAAAAACTAATTAAACCAATAAACTGAGCTGGCCGCCCAACCTAAAGGTTGTCGGGCAGGTGAAGAGCCCAGGCGGCCTTCGCATTTTTCATGGAACCTCATCCACGGGTGGGATTAGGTTTCATGAAGTGTTTATAAATTGAAAAAAATGTTTTTATAAAAATTCATTGACATGTCCCAGCTCATGTGACACTGTCACATGAGAGAACATGTCCTAATTTTTTTTTCTTTATTTAGCTTTTTAAAACTTAAACTAATCTCCCTGAGGCAGCTCTGTGCCTCAGGGAGATTTCTGCACTCTTCCGTGCGCATGCTCAGCACTTCCGGGCGTGCGTCACGCTGGGTGCGCCTTAAATGGCCTGCCCACGTAAAATGGCGCCCGGCCCTGCCCGCCCCCGCACAACCCCCCCGATGGGAGGAAAATTCTCCCCTTAATTTCAGATTTTTATTGAGTTCAAATTTCACCATCTGCCATGGTGAGCATTAACCTGGATCTCTGGAATACTAGTCCATTGACAATACCACAATGCCACCACCTCCCGGTAAATTACTTTATGCTTCTATGAATTTATATGGCGCTTGAGTATTAGCATCCTACAACATCCCCTCCTCACCATCTTCATCGCTAGAACAGAAAGGCAACAGTTGAACTCATTCCCATATTGAATCATCTCATCCCTAAATCATACAACCTCAAGCTTTTTAGCAGCTTTAAGGTTTCCGTGAAGGATTTACAAATGACGAACATTTGAATTCAGCCAACTCAAACATGATTTTCTCATTCCTGTATGATAATCCGATGCGTTGCAATCGGAAACAGGCAGTTCCTTTGACATATTGTTGGCCCACATATAGCCCCAGGTTCAACTCATCCCGTTGCAGATAGTTAGATTGCTAGCTGCCTAGGTTCCCTTGAATTAAATAAATGATGTTTAGCAGTTCGCAAGATCATCTTGTGGCATGAATATTTATCATTTGTGTAGGTAAATTTAAATGGTCGAAGCGTTTGTTTATACTCCTTGTTTTCTCACAAAAAGGAGATTGAGAGGCACAGTGACATTAGGCTGCAGCTCAGTGCCTTTAATCCTCCAGCTCACAGAACAGAGAGAGGCAGTTGCTTCTGTGTTGTGACTGATCCTCTGAGTCCATGCTACAAGCATAATCCTGAATTTACAGTGAGCTGAGCTGACCTCCCAATCCAAACCATGAACAGATTACTTTGCACTGTGCACCAAATCATTCCATACAGTACAATACTCACAGAGGTTTAAGGCATCTTTTTTCTTAACAGCTTTCAGGCATTTAATCTCCCTGGGGACGCCTATGGAAGCCACTTGTCACCCAATTGTAAAGCTATGTTGTTTGCACTGAATACATTAAAAGCTTTGAATGGATTTTATTTGTAACAATCTTTTGACACTTGCTTCAACACAATTGCTCCAGGTTTGTTTTACCAATAGCCCCTACCAATTTACTGTATTTTTCTGTTTGTAACATTTAAAACTTGCAAAATATATAATCAATGCATACATGCATTCTTTTGTTTACATGTGTCTCCTTCTACAAAGAATGGGGATCATAGTAATCATGGAAAAACTGAGCAGGTCTGGCAGCATCTGCGGAGAGGAGCACAGTTAACATTTCGAGTCCGAATGACCATTCGACAGAACAAAGTAAAAATAGAAGAGAGGTGAAATATAAGCTGGTTTAAGGGGGTGGGGGGCGTGGTGGGACAAGTAGAGCTGGATAGAGGGCCAGTGATAGGTGGAGATAACCAAAAGATGTCACAGACAAAAGGACAAAGAGGTGTTGAATGTGGTGATATTATCTGAGGAATGTGCTAATTAAGGGTAGAAAGCAGGACGAGCAAGGTACAGATAGCCCTAGTGGGGGTTGGGTGGGGTGAAGGGATCAAAAAAGGCTAAAAGGTAGAGATAAAACAATGGATGGAAATACATTTAAAAATAAAGGAAGTAGGTGGGAAAAGAAAAATCTATATAAATAATTGGAAAAAAAAGGGGGGGTTGGAATCGGAAAAGGGGTGGGGATGGAGGAGAGAGTTCATGATCTAAAATTGTTGAACTCAATATTCAGTCCGGAAGGCTGTAAAGTGCTTCCTGTAAGGACTCCGTCCCATTCTCTCAGTTCCTTCGCCTCCGTCACATCTGTTCTGATGATGCCACTTTCAAAAACAGTTCCTCTGACATGTCCTCCTTCTTCCTTAACCGAGGTTTTCCACTCACGGTGGTTGACAGGGCCCTCAACCGTGTCCGGCCCATCTCCCGCGCATCTACCCTCACACCTTCTCCCTCCCAGAAACATGATAGGGTCCCCCGTGTCCTCACTTACCACCCCACCAGCCTCCGCATTCAAAGGATTATCCTCCGCCATTTCTGCCAACTCCAGCATGATGGGACTCCAAACTCATCTTGCCTTCACCCCCCGGTGGCATTCCGCAGGGATCGTTCCCTCTGGGACACCCTGGTCCACTCCTCCATCACCCCCTACACCTCAACCCCCTCCCACGGCACCTTCCCATGCAACCGCAGAAGGTGCAACACCTGCCCCTTTACTTCCCCTCTCCTCACCATCCAAGGGTCCAAACACTCTTTTCAAGTGAAGCAGCATTTTACTTGCACTTCCCTCAATTTAGTCTACTGCATTCGTTGCTCCCAATGCAGTTTCCTCTACATTGGAGAGACCAAACGCAGACTGGGTGACCGCTTTGCAGAACACCTTCGGTCTGTCCGCAAGCATTACCCAGACCTCCCTATCGCTTGCCATTTCAACACTCCACCCTGCTCTCATGCCCACATGTCCATCCTTGGCTTGCTGCATTGTTCCAGTGAAGCTCAACGCAAACTGGAGGAACAGCACCTCATCTTCCGACTAGGCACTTTACAGCCTTCCAGACTGAATATTGAGTTCAACAATTTTAGATCATGAACTCTTTCCTCCATTCCCACCCCTTTTCTGATCCCCCCCCTTTTTTTTTCCAATAATTTATATAGATTTTTCTTTTCCCCTACTTCCTTTATTTTTAAATGTATTACCATCCATTGTTTTATCTCTACCTTTTAGCCTTTTTTGATTCCTTCACCCCACCCCACCCCACTATGGCTATCTGTACCTTGCTTGTCCTGCTTTCTACCCTTAACTAGCACATTCCTCAGTTAATATCACCACCTTCAACACCTTTTTGTCCTTTTGTCTGTGACATCTTTTGGTTATCTCCACCTATCACTGGCCCTCTATCCAGCTCTACTTGTCCCACACCCCCCCCTTAAACCAGCTTATATTTCACCTCTCTTCTATTTTTACTTAGTTCTATTGAAGGGTCATTCGGACTCGAAACGTTAACTGTGCTCCTCTCCGCAGATGCTGCCAGACCTGCTGAGTTTTTCCAGGTGTTTTTGTTTTTGGTTTGGATTTCCAGTATCCGCAGTTTTTTGCTTTTATCATAGTAATCATAGCTGAGTCAGAATCCTGGGCCTGAATTTTTTTCCGCGTCGGTCGGGCTCGGCGGGAGCAGGCAGGGGGTGGTCACGGAGCTGACCGCTGCCCGCGATCGGCTCCATGCTGCCATTTTACGCAGGAGGGAGGAGGGAGAGCGGGCCTGGTACGCGGTTTGCGCATGTGCGCTAAAGAGCGCTTCAATCTCCCTGAGGCACGGAGTTGCCTCGGGGAGATTGAAGCGGTTTGTTAAAAACATTTTTACAGAAATTAAAAATTTAATGAGACATGCCCCCCTCATGTGACTGTGTCATATGAGATGAGACGTGCTTTTATTTCTTATGTAAAATTTTTATTTATGTAGTAAAAGCTTTAGGGAACTTCATCCCGCTCATGGATGAGGTTTCCTAAAAAATGTGAAGGCCACTTGGCCTTTTCGCCTGCCCGTCAACCATAAGGTTGGATGGGCAGCGTAAACAATGACATTAATTAATTTGCTAATGGCCTTATTAGGCCTATCAGTTATCAGCTGGTACGTAGCTGACTCTGGCGCGTGCCCGCCGAACGAAACATCGCGAGACAGCGTGATGACATCAGGACGCACGCCCGACATCATCGCATGTCATTTTACGCTCTGGCATGTCGGACCCGCCCCCGCAAGCCGACTGAAAAATCCTGGCCCCAGAACTGCCTCCCTAACAGCACTGTGGGTGTACCTACACCACATGGACTGCAGCGGTTCAAGAAGGCAGCTCACCGCCATCTTCTCAAGGGTAACTGGGGATGGGCAATAAATGCTGGCCCAGCCAGCAAAGCTGACATCCTGTGAATGAAAAAAAATAATGTTCTGCTCTTTACTATACTTGATAGGGCCGGATATTTCTCAATGTGCATCATAGAAAGATATGAGAGGATTTCAGCCTCTCTTCAGAAATCCCAAAGAGTTTACAACACGTTAATTACTTTTGAAGGACAAGCACAGTTGTTATGTCCGGGAAGCATATTTTCTTCTTCTCTGCACTTGGTGAGCCAACATTCCCAGGTGTAGGAAAAGGGAAAATGGGGAGGAGACCTATTACATCAGGCCTTTGTCCTAGAGTTTCCTGAGGCTTCCCCAGTAAGCATAATTGGGACTGCACCCGCATTAGATGCTGGCCCACCCTCCCTATTTAAACTAGGCAGAGGGGGGTAATATTGACCTTACATATCATTTTCTGAATGCTTTGGTAGATTAATGAAAGGCTGCTTGTAGAAAAAAATGACAAGATCTTGTTACAACACATTCCCTGGACAATTGAGTCTGCAGACTGGAGACATGTCCCAAAATTTCTTCTGGCTGCCACCCATCAGCACAATCTAATGGCTTCAAGACTTTCTGTTGCTTTATCAGCAGCAGTAGGCCCCAGTGTTGGCAGTCAGGAATGTAGCTGTCAACGTGAGAGGCCTGTACTGTGCTCCTGTTTTGTCCCTGATTTCTGGGTGATCAACCCAACAGGGGACAGGCTTGAGCCTCGGAATATGCTGGGCCATGTGCTTGGCCAGGAGAGAAAAAATATAGTACTTTTTTCCAGGCAAATGCTTTCCTTCCTTCTGGAATTCATTAGAAGACATACTTAACTATTCTTTAAATAGTCGTTTGGTAGTACAGAACTTGAGTATTGCTGAAAAAAGACACATGTCAAAGCTTTTTGTATTGCACTCATCAGGACATTCACAAAAATAACAAATGTAAAGGGAACAACAATTTATACTTCATGAAAAGAGAGTGCTGATTGGTTGGCAAGTGGACTCTGATTAGTAGAGGCATTGCCATGGAGAATGCACCAATTAACTGATGACTGACAGTTAACTGCCAAGCTTTATCTAAATTCAGATCAGCCAGGTTGACTCTCATTGGGCAAGGCATTGCCCTGGGGAATGAACCAGAGAATGGCTGTCGCCTATTTTGTTCAGTTGAAACATTGGGCATGTTTCAATTGTACATAAGAGGTAACTGCCATTGTCTGGTTCATTCCCCAGGGCAATACCTTGACCAATCAGAGTCAACCTGCCTGGTTTGTATTCTTTAAATATTGAGAACCTTGCTTATGTTTGTAGATCGGAATTAACCTTTTTTCATAGATTGACTAACATTTTCCTCATAGTGTTAAATGTAATAAAAAAATTGAAGCATGTAAATGGTATGAAAATCTGATATTTTGGTAAAGTGTCTATACAATACATTAGTTTCACTTAAACTAATCCCACTTGCTGTAAAAAGTATTCATGAAGCAAAGAAAAGTGGACCAGAAGTAAACATTGTTATGGACTTGTTAACTTCAGGAATATGTTTATTTGAGCTCAGTTGCATGGAATGGAAACTTCCTCAACAAGCTAATTAAAGTGAAATTCTCCTCTCATCGGGCCTACAGTTTGTTTTCAATTGAAGGTCAAACAACTCAGTGCCTTGTGCTAATCTCAGTACAACATCACCAACAACCCTCAGCTAACTTCCATTGTCGTCCTTCATCTGATTCCTACTCACAACACAAACCATAGCCCAGCTGGTTGCTGTTATCTTACCCCCTGCTACACAAAAACCCCTGGTGCCTGACTTCAGCAAGATTCCCAATATAAGCTCTCAACAGGATGTTTGGCACGAGGCAGTTGTAGAATTTCCAGCATCAGGTCCAAGGAGAAGCTTAGAGGGCAGCCCTCAGTGGAATCTCCAATGATACCCCAAGCACTGAAATGAAAGGAGCTATGGCTGGGATTTTGTCAACAGTATGCCATTCCCTATGGCGTAAACGAAAATGTGCACCACATCTGCTTTCTCTCTTTTTGTCTTTTCTCACAATTGCAATTAAAATTCTAAGTGCAGGTGCCTTGCAAGCAAAACACATTTGATTTTGCGGCAGAGGAAATTTTCATTAGTGAAACCTGTCATTAGCTGACAATGCTGTATCTACAGGTGGCCTATTAAAGCGTCTCCTGGTTAAAGAGGGAAGCTCTGCATCACAGACACAACTTTCCTGCCCAACGTCATCACCATTAACACAGGATTTGAATGTACAAAGGTGGCATGGGTATTTTCAAAAGTTACACTTTACTTGTAAATATTTCATGTTACTTTGTTTTTACTTCATTCATGTGTACATGATCATTATTTGTTGAGACTAGCTTAGTTACAGGGCTAAATGTACTGGCACACTTCATGGTTGACATACATTAGTGGTTACAGAGGAGTTAGGGACATTTCTTTATTGTGGAAGAAACAAAGTTGGGCAGAATTTTCTGCCTGCCGATCCCCGCTGGAGAAGCGGGCCCTGCCGCCATTTTAAGTGGGCGGACCAATTTAGGCCCGTCCAGCGTGATGTCCGCCGGGATTCCCCAAATGCGAGAGTGTGCTCTTTTGCGCATGCGCACGAAAGAGCGCACATCTCCCTGAGGCTAAGTGCTGCCTCAGGGAGATTGCTGACAGCTGTATAAACTTTAAAAATAGAAAAATAATAAAATCTTTAACATGTCCTCCTCATGTGACAATGACGAGATGGGACATGTTAATAAATATCACATAAAGTTTATTAAAGTTTTTAAAAACAGACATGAAACCTTATCCCGCTGGTGGATGAGGTTTCATATTTTTTCAGAAGCCCGCTGGGGCTCCTGGCCTGCCCGCCAGCCTTAAGGTTGGATGGGCAGGGCCTTTAATTAGCTTAATTATCCTGTCAATGGCCTCAATTGGCCATTGACAGGTCGGCGGGCGGACAGCTGATCTTGCTGTGCTCCCGCCTTCCTGAAAATTTAAATGGGGTGGGATGACATCGGGGGTTCCGCCCAACGTTATCCTGTGTCATTTTTCCGTCGGTGAGTGGGCCCCGTCCTCTGCTCGCCAATGTCAAAATCCAGCCCGTTGTGTTTTTGCATTCGCTCCTTATTGAATGTTCATATTAGTGTCCAGTATTGTACTCACCACTCCGTGAGATGTGGCTGGAGTTGCAGGCTCAGTTGGCCCTTGTGCACTGTAAAGGACATTGTCAAAGAGCAATCTCAGCGAAGGGTAATAGAAATGTTGCTGGTGAACTCAAAACCCTGTAAGGACTCTGCCAGCCAACACCCTAAGGTGGACACGCGTTTGGACAGTGCTGTCACCACCCTTTAGGTCCTCATTTTATTATCTTGACTGACTTTCCCCACCAGTACCCCCACACCACACCCAGGACCTTTGCACTTTGCTCCTCCATGCCCCTGACCTCACCCTCTATATTCCCATCGATCCCTCTTCCACTCCTCCCTGCTCCCGACTTCATTCAACAAACCCCTTCATCACTTACTCACCCTTTCCAGCCCCAAACCCCCATGCAAGAGTCTTTTCCCCTCCCTCGTCCCATAGAGTTAAACTAGGAAAGCTACTAACCTTACACACAACTGCACAAAGCGGACTGGTGCACACCACCTTTAAACAAATGTGAACTGGGTGCCACGAGATTCTCGTGTGCCACTGACTTTATCTTGAAGTTAGGACTTTATTGAAAAACGTTTCATGTTAATGAGTGTTCAGGCCATGCAAATGTATTAAAAGTATGAGCCCACCACAGTCCGGCATAACATGTAACATGCTGCAAAGACACCACCGACTTCATCCCTGCATCTCAACCTGCTGTCGGGAAGTCAAAATTTCCCATCCTGTCTAATTAAGCCACCCCGTGCACCATGTTTCCTGCCCTGTAGCCTCTATAAAACCCCCCCACCTCCCACTTCCCACCTCCCAACCCACCCCCAACCTCATGAGTGACTTTCATGCACAGAAAGGAATTAAGTTACAGCTGAATTATCAACCAACATGTGAGCTGGGATTGGGAATCTTACCAAGGGCTGACAGAGGGGGGTGGGGGGGAGGGGGGTCCTGTTAATGGCTGACATGGCGGGTTGTAAGGAATTTTAAATTTCTCTTGTGTTTCTGTTTGCAAATAAAATGTAACCAACTGTGGCATTGACCAGTGTGTGGAGCTCGCTGGGTGGTAGGAACATGGAGTGTGGAGGACATTGGGATGAAGTTGGGATGAAGGAAAGGAATTCTGACTGAAGACATCATCACTGGGGCTTGTATTGGATCTTTTAAAAAATAAAGACAGTTTTAGCTTAGCAGGGACACATACACACACACACACACAGTCATGTCAGGACATGTCATTAAGGTGGTGGCCCAGGCTAATTGCACCACCAGACACTTTGTCCATGACAACTCTCATTTACAGTAGCCTCTCTGGATACATGTAAATGGCTTTCTTCCTGCCTTATCAAGATGAAGGTATTACAGCCATTGCTGGTATGCACATGCTGAGAACGGGAAATGACCACATGCAGGTGGGACCATGGCAGGATTGATGAGGCACTGAAACCCAATGGGGTTTGAGGTATTGTCTTATATGTCAAGGGACCAGGGTCAGGAGGGTTATAAAGCCACAGCCCGCAAGGACATTGTTGCTTCAGCCAGAGAAGTGTGACTTGGTCAGTCACAGGAAGTCAAGCAGAAGAATTCGTTCAGCTGACCGACCACTCAGGAACGAACTCCTGTACATGGGTCTTACTAAGCAACTGGTGTTAAAAGTATATACTATTGCCTAGCAGGTTAATAAAGGTTTTCCACATGAAGTGGAAATTTTAACCAAACTTTGTTCTGTGCCATTGATACTAAGTATGGGGGTCTGGACCTTAGAGAGAAGAGTTTAATGCTGGTTAAGGCTCTTACAGGGTTGAGCTGTGTGATGGTACTAGGATTAGTACCATCACACAGCATGTCCACCATCTACAAGGCACAAGTCTGGATGCCTGGATGAGTGCATAATATTCAAGAAGTTTGTCAACATCCAGGATAAAGCAGCCCGCTTGATTGGCACCTTTTCCACAAACATTTACTCCCTCCACCACCAACACACAGTAGTAGCAGTGTGTATCATCTACATGATGCACTGCAGGAACTCACCAAGGCTTCTTAGATAGCACCCACGACCGCTACCATCTAGAAGGACAAGGGTAACAGATAGATGGGAAGACCATCACCTGGAAGTTCCCCTCCAAGCCATCTCACCACCCTGACTTCGAAATACATCGCCGTTCCTCCACTGTCGCTGGGTCAAAATCCTGGGACTCCCTCCCTAACAGCACTGTGGGTGTACCTACACCACATGGACTGCAGCGGTTCAAGAAGGCAGCTCACCTCCACCTTCTCAAGGGCAATTAGGGCTGGGCAATAAATGCTGGCCCAGCCAGTGAAGCCCACATTCCGTCAATGAATAAAAAAAAGTTGAGGATTACTTGTGACTCGTGATGCTGTGCTAAAGGATGCCACTAAGATTCACGTGGGAAATGTTCAAAGGTGTTGGGGGTTTGGGGGCAGGCCATGTGAAGACAAGTCTGAAAGAATAAAATGTTCTGAGCAGGATACTCGGGCACATAAATTATTCAAATTAGTTTTGGCATTCAAGTAAATAAATTTATGGATTTTCACACTTTTCAGCTAATTACGCAGCCTATTATCTGCCTGAGGAGTGTGACACAAGCCATCAGTGCCAGCATCTGCTGACTGCCTGGCCTGTACTGAGTGAGAAAATTCTCCAGCACTGAATCTGACTGGAGGAACCAAAAATTAAATTGACAGATAATACTCCTGAACAGAAAAAAAAATGTTTTTATTTGAAAATATCCTTTCCAAAAAAACGATAACTGGTGCAATGCTAAACATACCTGTCTTCTTTCTGTTGGCGCACAATCCCTTTTGGGCTGAATAATATCCAAATAAAATCCACTTCATTGTGAACATTGCAAGCCCAAATCCAACCAGGGTGCAAAAACTGTCTGTGTTGACATAAAGGATAATATCTAAAACATCTAAAAATTATATTGTTATCCTGCAATAAATCGTAATATATTACTGTACACTTAATTTTAAAGACAACAGGAGTCTTGCTTAACACTTGATTTTGTAGCTGACAGATATGGCTTTGTGCAACAGTGAAAAGCAGACGACAGTATATCAGCAGGACTTCTCACATCTCCCGATTTTTACTCCCATCGAAGCCATGGAGCCTGATTTTCAAATGCTGGCAGGGTGGAAAACTGGTGTGGGTGCAATGGGAAAATCATTAACCCCAGATGTTGACTTAGGAGCCCAATCCCCCTGCTTTCCCTCCACTGCCCTGATTCGGCTCATGACGGGATGGCCCATGGATGGTCTTCTCACCTCACCACTAATTGAGGCTCTTAAGTGGAGAGTTAATGCCCACTTTATGGCCTCATCCTGCTGTGGGTATTAACCCAGTGGTGGGTGGGGAAGACTCGCCATGCAGGGAAGGTGACAGGCAAGTCCGTGCAGGGTTGCTTGCAGCCTCTTGCGGGGGGGGTCTATCATTCAAAGGCACTTAGTGTCTGATTGAAGGACCTGGCCACAGAAGGGAGTGCCCGCTGAGACCACCTGCCTGCTTTTGCTGTTGTAACCCCCTCACCTCCCTTTATCACAACCTCCATCCCGTGACTTGGTCCCACCACCATTGGTCCTGGGTGGGTGTCGTACTGGCAGCAGCCATTGCCTCTCCACTGCTGCTGCTGTTCAATAGAGCTGCTGGCCTCTGATTGGCAGGATTTCTGCCCCTGGGGCCCTTGATCCCAGGAAAGTCTCACTGTTGTCCAAGTAAATGCCAGAGTGGCACTTAATTCGGGAGGCCTTCCCTAAAAGAGGTGATGCAATGCTTTTGCCGCCTCTACAGCTGGTGGGCAAGAATCCAGTCGCCTCTGTTAAATACTGCTCCCCAGTGTGGAGTGACGAATGCAGGGAGCACATCTAGATAAATCTGGAGTACATGACTTTCAATTGTGAGTGTGCGTATGTGGTTTCTTGAGTTGCATTCCTCACTGATTCACAAAAAAACATCCCTAATTGGTTCAGTTCAGAAACAGTGAACAAGAAGGTGCAAGAAGATTGTGAATTTAGCTTTGCCGGAAGCTGCATTGTACATAAAAGTGATCATTGCAACTTTCTCGGCACCAAGACTGAGCTGCACATGCCTGGAAAATGCCAGATGTAGTGGTTAGTCTATCCTGGGTTTTCTGAGGCATAGACTATGGCAGGAGAGCAAATCGGTTTCAGTGCGATTGGGCTAGTGAGGAGAAAATCAGTCACTCGATCACTGTCCAATTACCACTCCTGGAAAGTACATATGTGCAGACTTACAGCTAGGATAGAATAGAGTTTGACTTTGATGCCGCCCTCTGTTAGTCAGCCTGCTGACACCTCCTGACGATGCTCCCAAACCGGAGCAACACTTGGCTTGAATGGGACACCTACAAATGTTGGGTTTGGTGCCTCCATGTTTTTTAGACGATTGTGCAAAATCTTTTCTTCTGGTGACCAATCCACGCGTGTATGATCATGAGAAGGCGCGTTTGTGATAAGTAATACAAAAGTAGTTGACAGCATGATGAGAGAGAAGGCGGGTAGGACACATTTGTATAAACCTCATCCAGGAGCGGAATAAGAGGGGTGAGTGGGATCATGGCTGTTAATTGTCAGACATTTACTGATATCGATACAGTTACTGGTACTTGCCTGTGTGAGCAGGAATACTTCAAAACTCTTCACAGCTGCTTGAACAAAAGTAACAGCCTTCAGGTCAGGTCTCTGAGTCAATATCATTGCTGGGGCCTTGCTGGTTTCAGGAAGCCTTCCCATAGCCTGGGAATGGGAGTTGTGCTCTCCACTGGAGGCACCTCCTCTGAGGAGGAAGGGAGGGCCAGAAGGGGGAGGAGGCCAGGAGCCCACATTCAGCCTCCCCGGAACCAGCTTTCGGAGGACACACAGGCAAAAGGGGCGCAGGGCCAAGAGGTAGTCCAAGGCAGAAGGGGCCGCAGAAGACACCACTATCCTGCTGCCAGGGTAGACAGGCGGCAAAGCAGCTACCTCAATATGAGTGAGGTGCAGTGTCGAAGGAGGCTCCGTCTCTCAAGGGAGACAGTCACCTCCATCTTGTGTGCAGCTTTGGTCTCCTTACCTGAGGAAGGATGTACTTGCTGTAGAGAGAGTGCAGCGAAGGTTTACCCGACTGATTCCTGGGATGGCAGGACTGACATATGAGGCGAGATTGAGTCGATTGGGATTATATTCGCTGGAGTTGAGAAGAATGAAGGGGAATCTCATAGAAACCTATAAAATTCTAACAGGACTAGACAGGGTAGATGCAGGAAGAGTGTTTCCAATGGTGGAGGGGTCCAGAACCAGAGGCCACTGTCTGAGGATATGGGGTATTAGGATTAGGGTATTAGGTATTAGGCATTTAGTACTGAGATGAGGAGAAATTTCTTCACCCAGAGAGTGGTGAGCCTGTGGAATTCATTACCACAGAAAGTAGTTGAGACCAAAACATTGTATGTTTTCAAGAAGGAGTTAGATATAGCTCTTGGGGCAAAAGGGATCAAAGGGTATGGGGAGAAAGCGGGAGCAGGCTATTGAGTTTGATGATCAGCCATGATCATAATGAATGGCGGAGTAGGTTCGAAGGGCCGCATGGCCTACTCCTGCTCCTAGTTTCTATGTTTCTATCTGTCAGATGATAGGCCCTGAGATCTGTTTAAATGTGTGGGTGGGCACCTCATGCCAGCGGCGCTGAAGGTCATGGCTGCCTCGACTTCTATGCCTCCGGCTCCTTCCAGGGCTCGGTGGGTGATCTTTGTGGTGTCTCCCCAATCAGCTGTCCACAGTTGTGTCAAGCAGGTCAAAGACGCTCTGTTCAGGTTCGCATTGACTTTCACCCACTACCGTTGGGACCAGACAAGCCAGACACAGCGAGCCAGAGGCTTCGCGGCCTTTGCTGGCTTCCCCCGTGTTCAGGGTGCTATAGACTGTACACATATGGCCATCAAGGTGCCAGCAGGTGAGCCCGGTGCCTTCGTCAACAGGAAGGGCTTCCACTCTATGAACGTGCAGATAGTGTGTGATCACAGGATGCTGATTCTGCAAGTCTGTGCAAGGTACCCAGGCAGCTCCCATGACACTTACATCCTCAGACACTCCCAGGTGCCGGGGCTCTTCAGTGCTCCAGCCCGGCTGGATGGATGGCTGCTGGGTGACAAGGGCTATCTCCTCAGAAGGTGACTCATGACGCCTCTCCGCCATCTAAGAACAGAAGCTGAGCAGCGGTACAATAGGAGCCACGGCACCACAAGGGCTGTGGTGGAGAGAGCCATCGGTCTTCTCAAGGTGTGCTTCCGTTGCCTGGAGCACTCAGGGCGCACTCCAATACCCCCCAGATCGTGTGTCGCTGATAGTGGTTGCATGCTGTACTCTCCACAGTCTGGTGCTGGGAAGGGGCGCCCCAGTGGATGAAGAAATGTAGACGCAGTTGCTCCAGCTGCACAAGATGTGCCCAGCAGTGTGTCCGAGGGTGAGCACGCACAGGAGTACGCTGAGGGGGTAGACGCTGACCCGGGCATACACCAGGGAGGCAGGGACACCCGGGAGGCTTTAATCCAATGAACCTTCAGCTAGCCCACCACAGATGGACAACCAGGACAAGCCCGGGCTGCAGGCTCCATACTCGATACCGGAGTGCAAATTCTGCCTGGGTAAGAACATTAACTAAGGGCCTTCTCAATAAAGCTCAATGTTAAACCAGCCATTCGTAACATCATGGGTTCCCGTCCACCTGCAGAAGTAAGGAGTCACCCTGAGGCATGCTCACATATCAATACTTAATGATTTAACAAAATGAAGTACAAAGAAAAATAATTACAAAGGCGTTACACATCACACTGAGTGGTCATGAACTAATTGTGGGGCAACATAAAACCACCAGTGAGAAACCCATGGTGTGCCTAAAGTGCTTTAGGTTTACGTTTGTGTGTGTTATGTCTAGGTGCTCCCCAACTCTGGCACTGGCATCTGAGACAGCCTGTTGGTCTTGATGATCTTGGCGGGCATCCTTGGAGCCTTTGATGGTCCCACCTGGCAGGGAGCGGCCAGCTCCACAGCTGGCATCTCCCCAGTCACCATAGCCTCATTGGATTCCACGGTCACTGGCAGAGGGGCGTGGGAGCTGCTGCCCTCATCTGGAGTGCCCTGAGAGGAGCCCGCAAAGACGACAGGCAGCTCCTGCGCCAATGTGAGGTGGATTTATGAAAGGGAAATCATGCTTGACAAATCTACTGGAATTTTTCGAGGATGTAACTCGTAGAGTTGATGAGGGGGAGCCAGTGGATGTAGTTTATTTGGAGTTTCAGAAGGCTTTCGACAAAGTCGCACATAAGAGATTGGCGTGTAAAATTAAAGCGCATGGGATTGGGGGTAGTGTATTGAGATGGATAGAAAACTGATTGGCAGACAGGAAACAAAGAGTAGGAATAAATGGGTCTTATTCCAAATGGCAGGCAGTAACTAGTGGGGTACCGCAGGGATCGGTGCTGGGACCCCAGTTATTCACAATATATTACAATATAGTGATTTAGATGAGGGAATTAAATTTAATATCTCCAAATTCGCAGATGACACAAAGCTGGGTGGGAGGGTGAGCTGTTAGGAGGATGCACAGATGCTTCAGTGTGATTTGGACAAGCTGAGTGAGTGGGCAACTGCATGGCAGATGGAGTATAATGTGGATAAATGTGAAGTTATCCATTTTGGTAGCAAAAGCAGGAAGGCAGATTATTATCTGAATGGCTTTAAATTGAGAGAGGGGAATGTGCAAGGAGACCTGGATGTCCTTGTACACCAGTCGCTGAAGGTAAGCATGCAGGTGCAACAGGCGGTTAAGAAGACAAATGGTATGTTGGCCTTCATAGCCAGAGGATTCGAGTACAGGAACAGGGATGTCTTGCTGCAACTGTACAGGGCCTTGGTGAGACCACACCTGGAATATTGTGTGCAGTTTTGGTCTCCTTATCTTAGGAAAGATGTACTTGCTATAGAGGGAATGCAGCGAAGGTTTACCCGACTGATTCCTGGGATGGCAGGACTGACATATGAGGAGAGGTTGAGTCGATTAGGATTATATTTGCTGGAGTTCAGAAGAATGAGGGGGGAATCATAAAATCCTAACAGGACTAGGTAGGGTAGTTGCAGGAAGGATGTACGCGATGGTGAGGGAGTCCAGAACCAGAGATCGCAGTCTGAGGATATGGGGTGGACCATTTAGGACTGAGATAAGGAGAAATTTCTTCACCCAGAGAGTGATGAGCCTGTGGAATTCATTACCACAGAAAGTAGTTGAGATCAAAATATTGTATGTTTTCAAGAAGGAGTTAGATATCGCTCTTGGGGCGAAAGGGATCAAAGGGTCTGGGGAGAAAGTGGGAGCAGACTATTGAGTTGGAAGATCAGCCATGGTCATAATGAATGGTGGAGCAGGCTTGAAGGGCTGAATGGCCTACTCCTGCTCCTAGTTTCTATGTTTCTATGTTTCAATGCTTCGGACCTCCTTGCTCACCATTGATGGATGGGCACTGAGCTGGGATACTTGGTACCCAAACCATCTCCCACACTGGCACTGACCAGCTGTGAATGTCAATGTCACTGTGAGGGCTTTGCAGGTCCGAGTGCAATCCCAGGAAACCCTGATTGTTCTCCTGGAGGAGCCTCTCCACAAGAGTCACCACTCTATCCATGGAGGAAGCATGGTGCTCAGCCATGAGGCTCATTGCATTGATGATGCTCCATATGGACTCCTCCAGCACGAGCACCATGTCACACATTGCCTCATGTATCTCCACCAGATCATCCCGCATACCCTGCTGCACTTCCAGTGTCTGCTGCCTCACGGACAACTCCAGAGGCACATCATCAGCCACTGACTGAGCATGTGCCTGGTTCCCAGCAGTCCTCCTCAGAGGAGAGAAGAGCATTGATTAGTCCAGCCTGTACCTGGATTCCCATTGTATCCCTGCCAGCCCAACTAGAATGTGTCATTGCAGGGCTCTAGTGCTTCATCACCCTGCAGCTGCCGCACACTCACACAAAGAAGCCAGGGCTGACCCCCCTTGCCCAAATGCTGCCGCCATCACATTTGGCACCACATGGTCTAGCCTTGCAAATCAAGGAAGCACAAGCACGTGGAATACCAAGAACAGCAGATAGATTGGTGCCCGGCCACCAGGAAGCTCCCCTCCCAGCATGTCAGCACCCTGACTTTGACATATTTCGCAGTTCCAGTATTGTGACTAGGTGCAGATCCTTGAGGTTGCCCCCAAAACTGTACTCTGGGTGTTAGTGTCACACATGCTACAGGTGCAGAACCAATCTCAGCACAACCCTCTCAGGGTGAACTAGGCATGGGCAATATCTGCTGGCCCACCCAGCGAGGGAAACATGCTGTAAAGGATTCAATGCTGTAACTGCACTCAGAATGGAGGGGGGCTGTTGCTTGGGGGGAAAGCCTACCTACTGTGTTAAGCGACCTCTGCCAACATGGCACTCACCCTTCCTGAGTGCAAGAGGTCATTGAATCGCTTGCGGCACTGGACCCACTTGCATCGCACCACATCATGGGAGGCTGACTATCTCTGCCACCTGGTGTGAGCAGTAAACACCGTCTAGATGGAAAACTCTTTAACCTCAGTCACCTCCATGCCCAAACTAAACTGACCACTATAGTGTTAGGAAATAGAGACAGTTTAAGTAAGTTATATTTGTATTTGTAGTTGTTAGGGATGAACTTTTAATTTTAAGTTTGATTTATAGCTCTGTTAAGAAAAGGTCAAGTTGAATTTTAGATTCACTTTAAAAGGTGAAACCTGGGATCTGGTTTCATTTTTGAGGGAGACAGTGGATCGAAAGCTGTTTATATACCTTTAAATTTATACCATTAAATTTCTAATGAATTTTAGGACTCTGAGAGAAGTTAAAGCAAACCAGAGTAGAAAAACTGTGCTGTTGCCTATCAACAGGGGTCCAGACAGGGAGACCTACCCACACACACTCACACACACAGAAAGCTAGAGTGAAAGCAATTTGAGTTCAGTAGGGGGCAGCTGCCAGGCAGAAGCAGCCTAGAAGGGACAGTTAGCCAGTCCAAAGCTAAAGAAGAAAGTCTCCAAGTCCAGGGGAGTGGAACAGGAAAGATCCCAAGCAGGCCTGCTAGTCAAAGGATGGACAGGAAACTGGGAAAAGGTCCTGTTAAATGAAGTTAAGAGTGAGGAGCAGGGGAAGGCTCCAAGCTTCAAACTTAAAGAGACAAAAGCTGCAGGAAGCAGATTTAAAGCGAGAACAGCTTGTGAGAAGTCAGAAGATTCAAAGAGACATAAGAACATTAGAACATAAGAAATAGGAGCAGGAGTAGGACATTTGGCCCCTCAAGCCTGCCCCGCCATTCAATAAGATCATTGCTGATCTGCCCCAGGACTCAACTCCTCTTCTGTGCCAGCTCCTCATAACCCTCAACTCCCTGATATTTAAAAAATATATCTACCTCCTTTTTAAATACTTTCAGTGATCTAGCCTCCACAACTCTCTGAGGTAGAGAAGAAATTCCTTTGCATCTCAGTTTTAAATAAGTGTCCCCTTATTCTGTATCTATGTCCCCTAGTTCGCGATTCCCGCACTCGTGGAAACATCTTCTCAACATCTACCCTGTCAAGCCCCCTCAGAATCTTGTATGTTTCAATAAGATCACCCCTCATTCTTCTAAACTCTAATGAATAAAGGCCTAACCTGTTTAGCCGTTCTTGATAAAAGTCAGTCCCAGGAATCAGCCTAGTGAATCTCTTTTCAACTGCGTCCAATTCCAGTATATCCTTTCTTTAATATGGGGGCCAAACTGCACATAGTAATGCATGTGCGGCCTCACCAACACCCTATAAAGTTATATCAAGACTTCCTTATTTTTAATCTCCAACCCCTGAGCAATACAGGCTAAAATTTCATTTGCCTTCTTAATTAGTTGCTGTACCTACATGCTAACTTTTTGTGTTTCATGCACAAGAACACCCTGATCCCTCTGTGCTGCACTGTTTTAGAGTCTCTCTCCATTTAAATAATAGTCTGCCTTTTGATTTTCCCTACAAAAGTGCATGATCTCACACTTTCCTACATTAAACACCATCTGCCAAGTTTTTGCCCACTCACTCAACCTATATCCCCTTGCAGATTCCTTATATCCTCATCACAACATGCCCTCCCACCTATTTTTGTCTGGTCAGAAAATTTGAATATTTTACACTCTGCCCCCTCCTCCAAGTCAATAATATAAATGGTAAATAATTGAGGCCCTAGGACTGATCCTTGTGGCACTCCACTAGTTACGTCTTTCCAACCTGAAAAAGACCCATTAAACCTGACTTTCTGTTAACCAATCCTCAATTCATGCTAATTCATTACCTCCAATACTGTGGGTTCCTATCTTGTGCAATAACCTTTTATGTGGCACCTTATCAAATGCCTTCTGGAAATCCAAATGCACTACATTTACCGGTTCCCCTTTATCAACTCTGCTTGTTATATCCTCAAAGAACTCTAACAAATTTGCCAAACATGATTTCCCTCTCACAAAACCATGTTGATTCTGATTGCATTAAGCTTTTCTAAATGTCCTGCTATTTCTTCCTTAATAATGAACTCTAGCATTTTCCCAACAACTGATGTTAGGCTGACTGGCCTATAGCTTTCTGCTTTTTGTTTGCCTCCCTTCTTGAACAGGGGCATCACATTAGCTGTTTTCCAATCCGCTGGGGCCCCCTGGAATCCAATGAGCTCTGGAACATTTCGACCAATGCCTCCCACTATTTCTGCAGCCACTTCCTTTAAAATCCTTGGATGCAGGCCATCAGGTCCTGGAGACTTGTATGCATTTAGTCCCATTAATTTGTCAAATACTTTATCTTTTGTGATAGAGACTATTACAAGATCTCTCCTCCCATTAGTTCCTTGCTTATCTGATATCTTTGGAATGTTTACAGTGTCCTCCACCATGAAGACCGATGCCAAATATTGGTTCAAATTACCTGCCATTTCCCTGTTCCTCATTATCAATTCTCCAGCCACATCCTCCAAGGGTCCCACGCTCACTTTAGCTCTTTCTTTTTATATACCCGTAGAATCTCTTGTTGTTTGTTTTTATATTTCTTGCCAATTTACTTTCATAATCAATTTTCTCACTTGTTATTAGCTTTTTAGTCATCCGCTGCTGGTTCCTAAAAAAATTCCCAATCCTCTGACCTACCACTAATTTTCGCTGTTTTATATGCCTTAGTTTTTGATTGGATACTCTCCTTGACTGCCTTTGTTAACCACTGGTGGTTCATCTTTCTCATTGAGTACTCCTTTTTGACCATGATAAATTTTTACTGACTGTTATGAAATATCTGCTTAAATGTCTGCCACTGCTCATCTACTGACGTTCCCTTTAATCTATTTTCCCAGCCCACTTTAGACAACTCTTTCTTCATACCTCTGTAATTGGCCTTATTTAATTGAGGACACCGGTTTGAGACCCAAGTAGCTTGCCCTCAAATTGCATTTGAAATTCTATCATTTTGTGATTGCTGCCCCCTAGAGGATCCTTAATAATCCTACCTCATTACACAATACTAGATCTAAAATAGCCTGTTCCGGTTAGGTTCTGCAACATGTCGCTCTAAGAAACAATTCTTGATGCACTCTCAAACTTGTCTTCCATGTTACCCCTGCCAATCTAATTTGTCCAGTCAATATGCAAATTAAAATCACCCATGACAATTGTAGTGCCCTTTTTACTGCCTCCATTATTTCCCGATTTATACTTTGCCCTACAGTCAGGAAACTCTTCGGGGGCCTGTAAATGACTCCCTCCTGTGACTTCTTCCCCTTGCTATTCCTTTTTTCCACCCAAACTGATTCCACATCACGATGTATTGCACCTATATCACTACTCACCACTGCACTGATACATTCCTTTATGAACAAAGCTACCCCACCTCCATTTCCTTTTTGCCTATTTTTCCAGAACGTTGAACACCCTTGAATATTGAGTCCCCAGTCTTGGTCACCCTGCAACCACGTCTCTGTAATAGCTATCGAGTCATATCCATTTATTTCTATTTGTGCCGTCAACTCATCTATCTTGTTACAAATGCTGCTTGCATTCAGATAAAGAGCCTTAAGCTTTGACTTTTTTACCATTATTACTCATTCTGGTTCTAATTTCTGCTGCACTCTTCTGCTTATATTTTCTGCCCCTTCCTGTCACACTTTGATTATCGTTTGCCTCTCCACAACCCTGCACCTCTACTCTCTCGTTTCTTTTTGATTTTTTAAACATCACTTCAATTGAACCCTCCCTAATTAGTTTAAAGACCTATCTACAACACTAGTTATATGATTCGCCAGGACACTGGTCCCAGCATGGTTCAAATAAAACTGCCCCCAACGGAACAGCTCTCTCCTGCCCCAATACTGATGCCAGTGTCCCATGAATCGGAACCCATTTCTCTCATGCCAATCTTTGAGCCATGCATTTACCTCTCTAATCTTATTTGCCCTACGCCAATTTGCAAGTGGCTCAGGTAGTAATCCAGAGATTATTACCTTTGTGGTTCTGCTTTTTAATTTAGCCCTGAGCTGCTCATAGTCCCTCAGCAGAACCTCTTTCCTAGTTCTACCTATGTCGTCGGTACCTACATGGACCATGGCAACTGGATCTTTCCCCTCCAACTCCAAGTTCCTCTCCAGCCCAGAAGAGATGTCCTTAACCATGGCACCAGGTAGGCAACACAGCCTTCGGGACTCTCTGTCTTTGCTGCAGAGAACAGTATCTATTCCCCTAACTATGCAATCTCCTATAACTACTACATTTCTCTTTTCTCCCACTAGTTAGTTAGTTAGTTAAAACGTTAGTTAGGGGTAATATATTAGCTTGGATAGAGGATTGGCTAACCAACAGAAAGCAGAGAGTCGAGATAAATGGGTCTTTTTCTGGATGACAAGCTGTAACTAGTGGGGTGCCACAGGGTTCAGTCCTTGAGCCCCATCTATTTACAATCTATATTAATGACTTGGATTCAGGGATAGAAGGTACTATAGCTAAATTTGCAGATGACACCAAAACAGGTGGGAAAGTAAGTTGCATTGAAAAAATAAGAAATTTACAAATGGATATGGACAGGTTAGATGAATGGGCCAAAATTTGGCAGATGGAGTTTAACGTGGATAAGTATGAGGTTATCCATTTTGGTCGGAAGAATAAAAAGATGACTTATTATTTAAATGGAGAGAAACTTCAGAATGCTTCAATGCAGAGGGATCTGGGTGTCCTCGTGCATGAATCGCTGAAAGCTAGTATGCAGGTACAGCAGGTAATAAGGAAGGCAAATGGAATTTTGGCATTTATTGCTAAAGGAATAGAGTATAAAAATAGGAAAGTGTTGTTGCAACTGTACAAGGTATTGGTGAGACCACACCTGGAGTACTGTGCACAGTTTTGGTCCCCTTACTTGAGGAAGGATGTAGTTGCATTGGAGGCGGTTCAGAGGAGGTTCACTAGATTGATTCCAGAGATGCGGGGCTTGTCTTATGAGGAGAGATTGAACAGTTTAGGCCTATATTCGCTAGAGTTTAGAAGGATGAGAGGAGATCTACCTGAGGTATATAAGATGCTAGAGGGAATAGACAAAGTAGACGTGGAGCGGATGTTTCCCCTTGTGGGGCATTCTAGACTGAGAGGCCATAGTTTTAAGCTAAGGGGTGGTAGATTTAAATCAGGGATGAGGAGGAATTACTTTTCTCAAAGGGTCGTAAATCTGTGGAATTCACTACCTCAGATTGCAGTGGATGCCGGGACCCTGAATAAATTTAAGGAGGAGATAGACAGATTTTTAATTAGTGACAGGTTGAAAGGTTATGGGGAGAGGGCGGGAAATTGGAGTTGAGGCTGAAATGAGAACAGCCATGATCGTATTGAATGTTGGGGCAGGCTCGAGGGGCTGTATTGCCTACTCCTGCTCCTAGTTCTTATGTTCTTATGTTCCCCCCACTTGAATGGCACTCTGTACCACAGTGCTCTGGTCAGTTCACTCATCCTCCCTGCAGTCTGTACCTTCGTCCACACTGGGAGCAAGAACCTCATATCTATTGGACAAGGGGACTGGCTAAGGCTCCTCCAAAGCTAAATTCTGGATCCGCATACCTGCCTCACTCGCAGTCACACCCTCCTGTCCCTGACCACAGACAAAATTTGTTGTAATTAATCTAAGCTGTGTGACTGCCTCCTGAAACACATTGCCCAGGTAACTCTCCCTCTCCCTGATGCGTTGCAGTGTCTGCAGCTCAGACTACAGCTCATCAACTCTGAGCCGAAGTTCCTCAAGCAGCCAACATTTGCTGTATATGTAGTAATTGTGGATCACACCAGCGTCCACCAATCCCCATATTCTACAGCTGCAACACATCGCCTGCTCAGCCATCTCTATTCTACTTAATTAATTAATTTGGATGTTAACTATTTTAAAAGTGAATTCTTAACTGTACTCTTTAGCTGTAATAACATCTCCTGATTTAACCCACTTGGTCAATAAAAAGAGACACCTGATGCTCTGTAATTCTTTCTTCGGGCATGTGAAGCAGTGGTGTACTGTTGATGGCTGAGCTGGTGAGAGAGAGCTATTGGAAGACAGCTTTAACGCATGTGGTGATCCAGGGGAAAGGAACATCGAAAGGAGAGTTTGAAACCCTGGAGATGGACCCTTGCTGAAAGCGTCTGAGAGAGTGTCAGTTTGAGAGAAGATTCCAAAGCCAGTTCTTGGAGAGTGGAGGTTTGAAACCCTTGTGTGAAAGACATAGTCAGTGAGACCAATTGGCTCTCGGTGTGACAAACGTCTGGAGGGTTTTGAGGAGAGATCCACAGCATCTGTCTGGGGTGGCATCTGTCACTTGGTTTCAGAGTGTGGTGTGTCTGACCACAAGTTGCTTATTGGTTTACATGAACGGTGTGCTTACTGTGAACATTAGAGCGTAAGATAGCTTTTATAACTTGTGTTATCCTTATAAATCTGTAAAGGTATAATTGTGGGTGAAGGAGTAATGTAATATAGTTAATCTTTTCTTGTTTAATAAATGTTTTATTCTTTCATTAAAAATTCATCAGCTGACTCCTGTGATTCTGTTCAGTAGCCACTCTCCACGTATCTAAACAAAAAATTAAAAGTTAGGACCTATCAAGTTGGGTTCAATCCCGGGATCAGGTTTATCCAGTGGTAACATCAGCTGGGATCATAACAATAGACATACATGAGCTATGGTTTGTAGATGACTGTAGCGTCATTTCCCACTCTGCACCAGATTTGCAAGCCACTCGTGGCATCTCCAATTCTGCATAGAAGAAACATGGCCTGGCCTTGAATATTGCCAAAACAAAACTCATATATCAGCCCACACCTGGTCAGCCAAATGTTCCACCTCCCATGCATGTTGAATGAGAGACTCTGGAATATGTTGAGTACTTCCTGTACCTTGGCAGCCACCACTCTCAAAAGGCTACCATTGATGAGGAGATCCAACAACAGATTATGAGGGATTGGCAATAAAAGTGCTGGCCTGGCCTAGTTCCATGAGAAAAATAAAGAAAAAAAAATCAGCTGTGCAAGCTCAGCTTTCTACAAACTGGAAGTGAGTGTTTGACAACAAAGACTTCTGCAAGTCAACAAAAGTTCTATAGTTACAGAGCAGTTGCCATCACCACACTCCTTTATTGCAGTGAGACCTGGACAGTGCATCGGCGAGACATAAGACCACCAGAGAAATTCCATCAGCTGTGCCTCTTCCCCTTCTTCCCGATTCAATGGGAGGACCATCGACAAATGCTAGTGTCCTTCTTCAAGCCAGATCCAGAAGCATTCAGGCAAAACTTCTGGAAAAAACCAACTTCGACAGACTGGACACTGTGTCCAGGTGGCTGAAAACAGTCTCCCCCACTATACCCTGTTTTCTCAACTCTCAAATGGACAGCATTGCACGTGAGGACAAAACAAACATTTCACAGACATTCTGAAGCTCTCCTTGAAGCATGGCAGCATTGACATTAATGACTGGGAGGAGCTTGCTACCAATCATTCAAAATGGTGGTAACTTATCCACTGAGCTGCATCACGCTTTCAGTCACAATGTCTTAATGATGAGGCAGAGCAGTGGCAGAGAAGGAAAGAAAAGGAAGCAAATCCTGCACTCTGGATCCCACTATCTCGTAAGACATCCTACGCCATGTTCCCAAAGATTTATGGGTTTAAAATTGGCCTGTTCAGTCACATGAAGACCCATGGCAAAAACTCATGGCCCAGAGAAGACATCATCCTTAAATTGAGGGACAGCTGACAATGATTATGAAGGAATATTAGCAACCTATACCCACCGAATTCTATCTCTGTCCCTTTTCACTTCATCTGCTACTGAAACCCTTATCCATGTCATGTTACCGCTAGACTTGAGTATTCTAAGGCACTCCTGACTGAAATCCTATCCTCCACCCTCCATGAACTTTAATGCATCAATAATTCTGTTGCCTATATTCTAATTTTCACAAAGTCCTGTTCACCTATCCCCATGAGCTCACTGACTTACATTGATTCTCAGTCTAGAAATGTCTTAATTTTAAAATTTTTATTCTTTGCAAATCCCTACTTGGCCTTGGCCTTGCCCTTTCCTATCTCAGTCAGCTCCTTCAGTGCTGCAACTCTCAAGGTTTCTGCACACTTCTAATTCCAGCTTCTTCTGCATTTCCAATTTTAATCGCTGTACCATATGCCTTCAGCTGTCTCTGCCTTAAACTCTGAAATACCCCCAAGGCTCTATCTCGCTCCTCCTTTAAGACACTCTTTAAGACGCACCTCTTTGACCTAGTTTTGGGTCACCTGCCCTAATAACTCCATAAGTAGTGCGCACATGCAACCACTATAATTGACACCTGCTCTGTGGGGTATTGTAGTGCTACCCCCGAACAGCCCAGGCATCGGAAGCACATTCTGAGAAGGCCTATAGCTCTCTCTACCACCGCCCTTGTGGAGGCATGACTCCTGTTGTACCGCTGCTCAGCCTCTGTTCTTGGGTGGCAGGGAGGCGTCATAAGCCACCTTTTCAACGGAAACCCTTGTCACCCAGCAACCATCCATCCAGTTGGGCATGAGCACTGAAGAACTTCTGGGAGTGTTTCAGGATGTAAACGCCATGACAGCAGCCAGGGTACCTTGTACAGACTTGCAGAATCTGCATCCTATGGCCACACACTATCTGCATGTTCATGGAGTGGAATCTCTTCTGGTTGACAAAGGCACCCGGCTGACCCTTTGGCACCTTGATGGCTACATATGTGGAGTCGATTGCACCCTGGACGTGGGGGAACCCAGCAATCGCGGCAAAGCCTCTGGCTTGCTCAGCCTGGCTGGCTTCGCCCATACTGCAAAGAATAAAGGTCAGTACCTGCCTGAACAGAGCTTCTGTTACCAGCTTCAAGCAACTTTGCACAGCTGATTGGGAGACTCCACAAAGATCCCTCACTGACCCCTGGTAAGAGCCAGAGGCATAGGAGTTGAGAGCCACTGTGACCTTCAGAGCCACTGGCATGGGGTGTCCACCCACACAGTCAGAGCTGATCTCAGGCCCAATCATCTGACAAATGGAGGTCACGGTCTCCCTTGAGAGGCGGAGCCTCCTTTGGCACTGCACCTCGGACATATTGAGGTAGCTGCATCGCTGCCTGTAAACCCTGGCAGCAGGATAGTGGTGTCTTCTGCGGCCCCTTCCACCTTGGACTTCTTGCTGGCCCTGTGCCCCTTGTGCCTGCACCTCTCCTCCCACAGGTCCCTCCTCTGGGAGCTCCACATCTGGCCTCCTCTCCCTTCTACCCCGCTCTTCCTCCTCAGAGGAGGTACCTCTGGCAGAGACCACAAACCCCATTACCAGGGTAACGGAAGGCTGTTTGATACCTGGAAGGGTCCACACGGTCTGAATGCTCCGGGGGCCTTGGAGACACCAATAAGTCCTGAAATGAATCCTGGAAATGTTAATAATGAAGCCCCGAACAGAGATGAAGTTAGTAAGTTCCAATAAGCAACCAGCAGCAAACTATCTCCAAAACTCCTCACTGCTCACAATGGCAATGCTGCTGATCCTTTTCTTCCTGCCATTGGATGAGGTTTTGCAAAATATCGACCACCTGCCTGCCAGTTTTGCCCATGCGAAATCACACTGGCAACGTAAAATCTACCTTACTTGCCTTTTTAATGGCCTTAACTGGCCTTGTAATTGATGGCTGGCGTGGCTCCGACTCCTGTGGGTGCCCGCCGACTGCAATATCGCTTGAATGCACAATGACGTTTGGACATGCGCCCGCTCAGTGAAAAATTCTGCGCCAGCTTTCCAATATCCGTGGTATTTTGCTTTTGCCTCCAAGCCATCCCTGGTACAAAGCATTTCTGATTGTGCTCGGGAGCTAAATTTCTGTTTCTTTACCCAGAGCCAACAAAAATAATCAACTGGAGCCAGTGCACAGGTGGGCAATTTTTTCCCAATCACGAGCAACTGAAAATTGGTTGCCTTGGGTGCCAAGTTCTGCTCAGCGTCTGCTCTTTGTTTTCAGTTTCATTTTTTAATTGGACTGAATTTCGAGCAGAAGAGCCTAATCAGTTGCTTGTTATTTTCTGGTGATTAGCAGCTTTCCATTTGCAAACCTGGGTTTGCAATTGATCCAAATCACAGGTGGTTGCGTTTGCACAAAGTGAAATCCCTTGCCAGAGCTCAGGAACGCAAGAGGAGAAAATCAGGGGCCATAGTCCTGAAAGGGCCTGAGCTGTTCTAAGTCCATCTGCTCTGTGCTCTGTAAATCTATCTGCTGGCTGGGTGGAGAGTTGCAGAGACTATCTCTGAAAAATGCTTCATTGTAAATGGTGCAAGGATCAGCATTTCTCATCTCTCCATCAGTTTCCCTGTAATGTAATTGGTTTACATTCATTCAAACCTTGAAGATTAAAAATCCTTTCAATTATTATTTTCAATTAAGTCCTTTTGTTGAATCTTTATAATACATTGAAAGCACGCTCATGCATTTTAAAATGTACATTATGTTCCCGGATTACTCGTTTCATTACAATGAAGGGAATAAATATTACATTTTTGTACTTGGTTTGTATTTAGTCATTAATTCAGCTCTCTTCCCTTTGCCTCTGAATGAGAATTTAGGGCATTGCTCTTAGGCCAAGTGATGTCTGTGCATCTATATATCATCCATTATATATAATCTGTAGGTAATGCACTGAAGCAGCTGGTTTATATCATGGACCATATATACACAAATATATGTTTTCACTTTGCCACTATTAAAGTAATTGAGGTCGTTCTAATACCACTGGATGCTACAGCAACATATAAGGTGGCAACCCATATACCTAATGGGAAAGCCATTTTTTAATGAACACTCACAGGGTGTGGCCATTGCTGGCATGGCCAACATTTATTACTTGTCCTTGAATGCAACTGAGTGGCTTGGGAGCGAGTCAACCACATTGAAAGACAGGCTAAAGACAGCAGATTTTATTCCCTAAAGTTTTTCCAACAATCTGGTAGCCTCATGGTCACCATTACTGACACTAACTTTTTGTTCCGGTCTAGACAATTCACTGAATTTAAATTCTCCAGCAGCTGTGGCTCATGCCTTTGGGTCACAGGCAGCACCTTCGGATTACGAACTCTGTAACATAATCACACTGCCACTGTGTACCTAACCTCTGACATCAACACGGATTGGGCTGATTTACCTCTCCCCCATTGGCAGCAAAGCAGCCATCTAAATGGAGCTGTTGCATTTCCCAGTATGATTCCATTGACCTGCAATTTTTACTTCACTAGTTTTGGCAACTGATGAGGTTCCTGCTAGACTCCAACCACAGCTGCATTAATAAGTGTAACCCTGGGACCATGATATATACAGGACCTGAGTGAACACAAATTGCCTTTGACAAAGCAGTTGGGAGGCCTGGTGAGGCCCTCTAAGGTAAACTAAGAAAAACTCAAAAAGTTGAATCAAGAGAAGCAGGAATTCTCCTCCAAGCCTACCTTGCTCTTCCCCAGCTGTGAGGCTTAAACACCCCTACCGTATATCTCCCTTCCCGTCCCCCACTCATGCCCTTTCTCAGGCTTGCTTGATGTTAACAGCCTTCTTCTGATGCTAGTAGACAGCAGCTGAACTGCTCAATTCCCATCCTGGCCCAGTCACCAACCATCACTTTCTCTCAGGAAGCTACTGAGTAGCTGGCCAGCAAGAGGCCTGCACTGGAGTGCTGTTTTTGGCTACAGTAGGGTGCTTCAGTTGGAGTTTGGTGACTGAGGGAGTTCGGTGAGAAGGGAGGAGGTGCTCCTTTCTTTATCTACCTTTCCTCAGAAAGAAGAGTGGCAGCTTTGGTAAGTAGGACCTGGTGAATAAATTAGAAAAGTGTAATATTTTTAAACAAGTTGCTATACTTGGATTTAACTAAGAAGCACCAGGAATAAAGGAAATTTAGGGCCAATATAATAATGTGACAAATAATTTCAAATATAATAAAGTTAATGTAAGGGAAGTAGAGTTAAGACATGGCAGGACAGCTCAGTCAAGTGCAATACATGTCCTTTAATATGTATGAAGTCTTGGATGCTACCGGTGTCCTAGACGGCCACATTTGCAGGAAGTGCTGTCAGCTGCAGAAACTTGAGCTCCAGGTTTTCAGAGCTTGAGCGGCAGCTGGAGTTATTGTGGTGCATCCGAGAGGCTGAGAGCAATGTGGAGAGCACGTTCAGAGAGGTGGTCACATCGCAGCTTAAGGGCCTGGAGACAGAGAGGGAATGGGTGACCACCAGGCAGTCCATGAGAAGTAGGCAGGTAGCGCAGGAGTCCCCTGGGGCTCTACTCACAAAATGGTTTTCCATTTTGGAAGCTGGTGAGGGTGCTGGTTCCTCAGAGGAATGCAGTCAGAGCCACCATGAGGCACCATGAGCAGCTCGGCTCAACAGGAGGGGAGGAAGAAGAAAGGAAGAACTATAGTGATAGGGGATTCATTGGTTAGGGGAACAGACAGGCATTTCTGTGGCTGTAGACGTGATTCCAGGATGGTATGTTGCCCCCCCTGGTGCCAGGGTCAAGGATGTCACAGAGCGGCTGCCGGACATTCTTCTGGGGGAGGGTGATCAGCCAAAAGCCATGGTCCACATTGGGACCAATGGCTTTGGTAGGAAGGGGGATGGATCCTGCAATCATAATTTAGGGAGATGGATAGGAAATTAGCAAGCAGGATCTCGAATGTAGTAATCTCTGGATTGCTCCCAGTGCCATATGCCAGTGAATACAGAGATAGGAGGATAAGACAGATGAATGTGTGGCTGGAAAGATGGTGCAGGAGGGAAGGCTTTAGATTCTTGGACACTGGGACTGGCTCTGGGGGAGATGGCACCTGTACAAGCTGGACGGGCTGCACCTGAACAGAGCTGGGGCTGAGATCCTTGCAGGTGCTGTTGGGAGAGCTTTAAACTAACTCGGCAGGGGTGTGGGAACTAAGAGAAAATATTAGAGAGGAATACCAGGGTGCACAAAATACTGGGAGGGGCAGATAGCATATCATAGAGAATAGGAAGTTAATAGGTAAAGTCAGGGTAAGGGAGAAAGTAACAAAATCTAAATCAGGCTTACTATTCATGTATGGGAATGCATGGAGTGTAGTAAATAAGATTGGCGAGTTACAGGCGCAGGTTTCCATGTGGAAATATGATGTGGCGATAACAGAGACCCGGCTCAAGGAAGGGCAGAACTGGGTATTAAATATTCCTGGGTACAAAGTGTTCAGAAAAGATAGGAAAGGAAGGAAAGGAGGAGGGGTGGTGGTATTGGTTAAGGAGAGCATTGCAGTGCTGGGGAAAGAGGATGTCCCAGAGGGTTCAAGGACAGAATCAATTTGGCTGGAGCTAAGGAGGAACAAAAAGGGTGCAATTATATTGCTCGGTGTAGCCAAGCCAAACAATGAGAAAGATGTAGAAGAACAAATCTGCAGGGAAATTACAGAGTGATGCAAGCATTTTAGAGTACTTATAATTGTGGACATTAATTACCTGAATGTAGACTGGGATAATGGTAGTGTAAAGGGCGGAGAGGAGCAAAAGTTCCTAGATTGTGTTCAAGGGAATTTTCTGCAGCATTATGTGCCCATTCCAACAAGAAAAAATGCACTGCTGGACCAGGTTCTTGGAAATGAAGTGGGACAAGTAGATCAAGTATCAGTGGGGGAACATTTAGGAGATAGTGATCATTGCATTGTATGTTTTAGGATGATGACAGAAAAGAACGATTTGCACAGAATGCAGAAGGCTCAGAGGGGAGGTGAAAAAGCATATTAGAGAAGCAAAGAGGGATTATGAGAAAAGACTGGCAGCCAACATAAAGGGGAATTCCAAAGTCTTATATAGACATAGAAATAGTAAAAGCATGGCAAAAGGAGCAGTAGGGCCGATTAGGGACCTCAAAGGGTATTTACACATGGATGGAGGGGCCATGGCTGAAATATTAAATGAATTAAATGAATACTTTGCATCTGTCTTTACCAGGGAGGTAGATGCTACCCAGGCCATGGTGACAGACGAGGAAACTCTGTCACTAGAAGGGTTCCAAATTGATATGGAGGAACTGTTGAATCGACTCAGTACTTAAAGTTGACAAGGCACCAGGACCGGATAAGATACATCCAAGGATATGGAAGGAAGTGAGAATAGAAATTGCAGGGGCTCTGGCCTTAATCTTTCAGCTGCCACTAGACTCCGGGGTGGTGCCAGAGGACTGGAGAATTGCAAACATTACGCCCTTGTTCAAAAAAAGGTTGTAAGGATAAGCCCAGAAATTACAGACCAGTCAGTTTAACTTCAGTGGTGGGCAAGATTCTAGAAACAACTATTCGGGATAGAATTAGTAGTCACATGGAAAAATATGGGTTGATAAGAAAGAGCCAGAATGGATTTCTAAAGGGGGAATCATGTTTAACTAATTGCTGGAGTTTTATGAAGAGGTAGCAGGAAAGGTTGATGAGGGTAATGCTGTTGATGTGGTTACTTGGACTTTCAAGAGGCATTTGATATAGTGTCACACAACAGACTTGTGAGAACAGTTACTGCTCATGGATAAAACGCAATGTGGATACAGAATTGACTCAAAAATAGGAAGCAGAGAGTAATGGTCAATGGATATTTTTTGGGCTGGAAGAAGGTTTGTAGTGGAGTTCCCCAGGGGTCAGTATTGGGACCCTTGCTTTTCCGCATATATTAATGATCTAGATCTTGGTGTGCAGGTTACAATTTCAAAGTTTGAGGATGATACAAAGCTTGGGAGTGTTGTGAGCTGTGAGGAGAATGGTGTGAAACTTTAAGAAGACATAGGTAAGTTGGTGGAGTGGGCAGATAGGTGTCAGATGAAGTTCAATGTGGAGAAGTGTGAGGTGATGTATTTTGGTAGGAAGAACTTGGGCAGACAATATAAAATAAGGAGTGAAATCTTGAAGGGGGTGCAGGTGCAGGAAGAGTTGGGTGTATATGTGCATAGATCATTGAAGGTGGCAGGACAGGTGGAGAGAGCTGTTAATGAAGTATATAGTATCCTGGGCTTTATTAATAGGGCATAGAGTACAAGAGCTGGGAGATTATGCTGAATTTATATACAACACTTGTTAGACCTCAGCTGGAGTATTGTGTATAGTTCTGGGCACCACATTATAGGAAGGATGCGACCACATTGGAGAGAGTGCAGAAGAGACTTATGAGAATGGTTCCAGGGATGAGAAACTTCAGCTATGAGGATAAATTGGAGAGGTTGGGACTGTTCTACTTGGAGGGAAGAAGGCTGAGAGGAGATTTGATAGAGATGTTCAAAATCATGAAGGGGCTGGACAGAGTAGATATGAGGAAGCTGTTCCTGCTCATAAAAGAATCAAGAACAAGGAGGCACAGATTTAAAGTGATTAGCAAAAGAAGCAAATGTGACGTGAGAAAAAACATTTTCACACAGCGAGTAGTTCAGGCCTGGAATTCACTGCCTGGAAGTGTGGTAGAGGCAGGTTCAACTGAGGCATTCAAGATGGATTTAGATGATTATTTAAATAAGAACAATGTGCAAGGGTATGGGGAAAAGGCAGAGCAATAGTACTAGGTCATAATGCTCATTTGGAGAGAAGGTGCAGACACAATGGACTGAATGGCCTCCTTTTATGCCGTTAAAATTCTGTGATTCTGTGATTAAAATGAGTCCTGTCCGTTAAAACCTGAGGACTCACATCTCTGCACTCTAAATTGACCCTAGAAACCTGCTGTCAGGGGTGATCATTCTTTTGGCTAAAGAGATTTGAAGATGTGAACTGCTTGCACCCATCCTGTATTGCCCAGCAACTTCAGCATCTTCTTTAGATATTAATGTTGCTTCTTGCCCTGGCTGTTTGCAACTTTACACTAACTTTGATGGACAAGTTGCGAAATCTGTTAACTAAGCTCACAGGATTAGATTTTGTAATAGAAATTGTATACGAAGCTTGGAAGGTGACGGGACCAGTTTGGAATGAGTCTCTAGATATAGAGGTATTGAATACAAAAGTAAGGATATTCTGCTACTTTTATATAACACTGTTCAGGTTCCAGCTGGACTATAGTTTCCAGTTCTGGGCAATATACATCAGGAACAGAATCAAGGGCTTGGAGAGGATGCAGAGGAGAATTATCAGAATGGTGCCAGAGATGAGGAACTTCAGTTACATGAGGGGACTGGAGAAATTTGAATTGTTCCTCCTGGAACAGAGAGATTAAAGGGAGATTTAATAGTGATGTTCAAAATTAAGAGGAGTTTTGGCAGAGTAAATAAGGAGAATCTGTTTCCAGTGGCAGGAAGGTGATAACCAAAGGACACAGATTTACAATTGGCAAAGGACTCAGTGTACGGATGAAGGGAAATGGTTTTCTGCTGCAATTTGTTATGATCTGGAACACACTACCTGGAGATGGAACCAGGTTCAATAATAACTTTCAAAAGGGAATTCAATAATTACTTTAAAAGGAAGAATTTACAGGGTAATGGGGAAAGAGTGGGGTACTGAGATCTGGCACAGGTACAATGGACTGAATCTTTCCCTTCTGTGATGTATAATTTTCTGATTCTATAACTGGGTATTTGCAAGCTTGCATGTACAGTTTAAATGTGGATCTAGTGCAGAAGCTAACACATCACATCAATGGGGCTGTTTCTATAGCACAGGGGGCTGTAGCTAGCAATGCAGAAATTAGATGGTTCTAGAGCATAAATGTCCTTTAAGATGATAAAATCAGCAGCAGTATCCAAGTCCATTACTCTATTATTCTCCCACTCTAATATTGTATGTGCCTTACAATTAAAAATAAATTATGAGTTTGAAATCACGACGTGCAGCATTAGCTGATGAATATTTTAATGCACTCACATGCATTTCTTTTATTTATCCACAGAACATTAACTTGTTTAAAATAATTTCTAACACCATTACACAGGAATTTATGCATGTTTAAGTCACTCCCAGGTATCAATAATTAAATAAGGTTTTGTGTTTATGCAAGATGCTCCCAGGCATCCATCATTATACAGATTTGTGTCTGTGTAATTCCGGCCTGTTCCTGAGATCATTGAATGAACAAGTAAGTTCCTGGAAAAACGTTCCTATGTAGCAGGTTATATAGGAGGGTGAATCAACAATTTGTGAATTGATTTTTAGTGGTAACAGCTATTCTGGTGGAAACTGTACCTGCTTTATTTTTGTAAATCCAATTCAATTGTGGAATATACAGTCTGAAAATAGACCATTCAGGTCAACGACTCTCTGCTGGTGTTTATACTCAACAGGAGTTTCCTCCCATTTTATCTCAGCCTTTCAGCGTCCCTTCCTACTTTTTTTCTCTCTTGTATTCAACTTTGAAACACACCTTTAGAAAAAGGTCAATATCATAGAGGGGATTAACCAGGCATGAGCAGCTGATAGTAACTCCTGGTTGCATGCCACATTACAGCCTTGGTTCAAACATGGACAAAAGAGCTGAACTCCCAAGGTGAGGTGAGAGTGACTGCCCTTGATATCAAGGCCACATTTGACCGAGTGTGGCATCAAGGAGCCCTGGCAAAACTGGAGTCAATGGGAATCAGGGGAAAAACTCTCCGCTGGTTGGAGTCCTACCTAGCACAAAAGTAGATGGTTGTGGTTGTTAGAAGTCAGTCATCTCAATTCCAGGACATCACTGCAGGAGTTCCTCAGGGCAATGCCCTCGGCCCAACCATCTTCAGCTGCTTCATCAATGACCTTCCTTCCATCATAAGGTTAGAAGTAGGGATGTTCGTTGATTTCACAACGTTCAGCACCATTCACGACTTCTCGGATACTGAAGTAGTCCATGTCCAAATGCAACAAGACCTGGACAATATCCAGGCGTTGGCTGACAAGTGGCAAGTAACCACATAAGTGCTAGGCAATGACCATCTCCAAAAAGAGAGAATCTAACCATTGACCCTTTACGATCAATGGCATTACCATCACTGAACCCCCAACTATCAACATCCTGGAGGTTACCATTGACCAGAAATTGAACTGGGGTAGCCATATAAATACTATGGCTACAAGAGCAGGTTGGAGGCTAGGAATCCTGCAACGAGTAATTCACCTCCTGACTTCCAAAGCCTATCCACCACCTACAAGTTCTAAGTCAGGAGTGTGATGCAACGCTCCCCACTTGCCTGGATGACTACAGTTCCCACGATACTGAAGAAGCTTGACACTGTCCAGGGCAAAGCAGCCCGCTTGATTGGCACTGCATCCACATACTTCACTCCCTCCACCACCATTGCACAGTAGCAAAAGTGCACACCATCTACAAGATGTACTGCAGGAATTCACCGAGGCTCCTCAGACAGGATCTTCCAAACCCATGACCACCACCATCTAGAGGGACAAGGGCAGTAGATAGATGGGAACACCACATTCTGGAAGTTCCCCTCCCAGTCACTTATAATTCTGACTTGGGAATGTATTGCCATTCCTTCACTGTGGCTGGACCAAAATCCTGGAACTCCCTTCCTAACAGCACTGTGGGTGTACCTACACCACATGGACTGCAGCGGTTCAAGAAGGCAGTTCATCACCACCTTCTCAAGGGCAACTAGGGGTGGGCAGTAACTGCTGGCTCAGCCAGTGACTCCCACATCCCGTGAATGAATTTGAAAAAAAATTAGATTACTTGCTAAGGCTATATCATGTTCCTAGACAGAAAAACATCTCACCATGGCATTCCCTGCTTTACTGTCCCCAAAAGCTTACAGCAGGCATGTGGTTGTGAATGCCATTTTCCCACTGTTCATGATGAACGGTTTAAAAAAAAGGGTAAGTAACTAATATATTTTTCTAAAAAAGGCTATTTCCATTTAGAGCTGCCTACTTGTTCACAGTTACATCCAGAATCTCATCACTGGGGTAATGGCACTTTAAGAGTTACGAACAGTTGATGGAAACTACTTGAAGACCTGGCTTTGGCTGAAAGACAGCTATATAAATTGATAACTACAAGGAATTAACCAGGTGTGAACAGCTGAGTGAATCAGTTTGGGAACCTGTCTTTGCCTGACATCAGGAGAACCTTTTCAATACAGGGTAACTGCCTGAAATAGTCAATCTGCTTCATACACTTATAGGCAGTTTTGTAACTGACTCTCACGATACTGGCATATGGTTAGCACCAATTGCTTGAGATTAGCCTCTTCCTGTGCTAAACATGCACAAATGGTTGAATTGAAATGTGAACAACTTCCTCTCTCATACAGGAATCACATGATACGGTTGCTTCCTTTTCCTCATTAACATACCTTCTTATTCGAAATCAACCCTGATACAGTTGACTGCTGATCATTCCAAGTTTTCTTTTGCACTGAAAGTTTGAATCATCCAATGATTTGGACTAGTATAAACAGCAGAGCTAAGTGGGAATTCAGTGCCAAAATAAATTGAACTATTTGATTTTGTAATAAGAGAAGCAGACCGTAAAGCATAGATTTATATCTCTTCTATTTATTCTTTTATGAGATGTAGTAGTCGCTGGCTGGGCCAGCATTTGTTGCCCATCCCTGATTGCCCTTGAGAAGGTGCCGGTGAGCTGCCTTCTTGAACCGCTGCAGCCCGTGTGGTGTACGTACACCCATAATGCTGTTAGGGAGGGAGTTCCAGGATTTTGACCTCGTGACAGTGAAGGAACGACAATATATTCCCAAGTCAGGATGGTGAGTGACTAGAGCGGAACTTAGAGGGAATAATCAAACTTACATATGCTCCTGGTTAGAAATTGTGCTCATAAAGAGCACGTACCAAGAAATTTGCAGACCTGCTTCATCTTCCATTTCAGTTAAAGGGCAAACAATGATGCGGTGTGGGCCTGCGATGTCCTGATTAGCATATGCCAATTCTTATCAGAGGTGAACCAGTCCCTGTGTGTAAATTGCAATAAAATTTACACGAATATAATGTCTTTTAGGTAGTGAGATATCCCAAGGAACTTCACAAAGGAGAAGGTTGGACACAGAACAGTGAGAGGGAGGGGGTTAGGACAAATGATCCAGGAGTGTTTGAAGGGGTAGGTTTAGAGGGGTTTTTTTGCGATGGGATAGAAGTTAGAAAGAGAATTTCAGAGGGCAGAGGTAAAAGTGGCTGAAGGTTCTGCCACTGACAGTAGAGGAATGGGATGGAGCAAGGAAAGAAAACAGTCCAGAGTCACAAGAGAGGAGGCTACAAGCTGCGATATGGTGCTGGAAAAGCTTGGAGAGATAGCTTGGTGCTATGGGGGAATTGCTAAACAACGATTAAGATTGAATCCAGGTAAGTACACATCTGTCAATTTAACATCATTTGTTAGGAAGTCATTGGAATCTACAGCGTGACAGAGCACTTGGACAAGCATCACTTCATAAATTTGTGAAGAGTGATTTAGGTCTTACTATTCTCGTTGAACTGACTGAGGAGACAACCGGCATAGTGGGTAGGAGAGTGCCCATGAATATCTATATGGACTTATAGGAGATTTGATAAGGTTTTGCTCAAGAGTTTATTCGCATATATAAAAGCACATAGAATGAGAGGTGACCTTGTGATTTGGGCCACTAATTAGTTGGAAGACAGTAAACAGAAAAGAAGGATAAAATATTTGTTTTCTAATTGAGGGGAGATAAAAGCTCCCCAGGGATCAGTGCCGAGCGCTTGGTTTTTCAATATTTGTGGTTAAACCTGTGGAAATGAATACTCCCAAAACTGGGCATCTACAAAAAATAGACACTAGTTGACTCAGGGTGACATGGTAAAATATACAAGAGTCACTCTGAAACCACAGGCACTTGGGGCTGTGGAGTTAACAAAATGTTGTGGTCCCCACACTCCCAGCTAGAATGCTGGGGAAGGGAGCAGCCCCCCCCTGCCCCCAACCCCGCTCAAATAAATGCGGGTTCCCCCAACTCACTATCAACATCTTAGGCATATTGTTCACACACCTGGCGTCCAAGCAGATCTCCAGAACAACACGACCTGGAAGACTGGTCAAACCATCGCTTTCCCTACGCCTCAGGGATGGTGACAGTGACTTTGGCCTGGGTGTGGGGAGGAGAAAAGCAGGATGTATAAATATTTAATGAGTAGAATGAAAGACTTGTGGGGCAGGTATAGTTCTTTTTGTTCATTCATGAGATGTGGGCATCGCTGGCTAGGCCAGCATTTATTGCTCAACCCTAATTGGCCTTGAGCAGGTGGTGGTGAGCTGCCCTCTTAAACCATGTGGTGTAGGTACACCCACAGTGCTGTTAGGGAAGGAGCTTTTCTTTTTCCTCTTTATTCTTTCATGGGATGTGGGCGCCGCTGGCAAGGCCAGCATTTGTTCCATTTCACTAATTGCCCTTGAACTGACCTTGCTAGGTCATTTCAGGGGACAGTTAAGAATCAACCACATTGCTGTGGAATCACATGTAGGCCAGACTGTGTAAGGATGACAGAGTTCCCTGCCCCAAGGGACTTTAGTGAACCAGATGAGTTTTTATGACAATCAATTAAAGTTTCATGGTCACCAATGCTGAGACCATCTTTATATTCCAGGTTTATTAACTGAATTCAAATTCCCCCAGCTGCCGTGGTGGGATTTGAACCCATGTCTCCAGAGAATTAGCCTGGGTGTCTGGATTACTAGTCCAGAGGCATTACCACTATGCTTCCATCTCCCCCATTGTCTCCTTAGGGAGAGAGTTCCAGGATTTTGACCCAGCGACAGTGAAGGAACGGTGACATATTTCCAAGTCAGGATGGCGAGTGACTTGGAGGGGATCTCCCAGGTGGTTGTGTTCCCATGTGCCCGCTGCCTTGTTCTTCCAGATGGTAGCATTTGTGTGTGTGGAAGGTGCTGTCTAAGGATCCTTGGTGAGTTTCTGCAGTGCATCTTGTAGATGGTAAACACTCCGGCTACTGTGCATCGTTGGTGGAGGGAGTGAATGTCTATGAATACAAACATATATGTGAAACAGGAACAAAAGTAGGCCATTGGGCCCTTCAATCCTGCTCCATCATTCAATAAGACTATGGCTGATCTGCTTGTGTTCCAAGTTCTACATTCCCATCTACTCCTGATAACCTTTGATTCCCTTGCCTAATAAGAATTGATCTACCTCTGACTTAAAAATATTCAATGACCCCACCTCCACTGCCTTCTAAGGCAGAGAGTTCCAAAGTCACACAACCCTCTGAAAGAAAAAAATTCTCTTCATCTCTGTCCTAAAAGGGCAACCCCTAATTTTAAAACTGCCTCCTAGTTCTGGACTCACCCAAAAAAGGAAACATCCTTTCCACGTTCACCTTGTCAAGGCAGTTCAGGATCTTGTTTAGTTCAATCAAGTCACCCCTCACTCTTCTAAACTCCAGTGGAAACAAGCCCAGTCTGTCCAACCTATCCTCATATGACAACCTGCTCCTTCCAGGTATCAATCTAGTAAACTTCATCTGAAGAACTTCCAACGTACTTAGATCCTTCCTTAAATAAGGAGACCAAAACTGCACACATTATTCAAGATGTGGTCTCACCAATGCCCTTCCCGTCTCTCTGATCCCATCCCGTCTCCTAATCTCAACCCTTGCCGTGTATTCACCATACCTCCTGACCTTCCCCTCTCTGATGCTGAATGCTCTGTATTCAGAAAAGGACTTAGTTTTACATCCTTATGCCCTCACCTCAATGAGTTCTGGGCTCGGCACGATGCTGAACTCTTCTTTCGCCGCCTTCATCTTCGTGCTCACTTCTTTGGGCAGGAGTCCTCCCCCCAGTTTAACGGATCCTTTCACCCACCTCTAGCATTCTCCCTCCACCCAGACCCTCCCTCTGGCCTCTTATCTGCTCTTGATCTTTTCATTGAGAACTGTCGACGTGACATCGGCCATCTCAATTTCTCTGCCCCTCTCACCCACTCTAACCTGTCTCCTTCTGAACTCGCCGCACTCCGTTTCATCAGGTCCAATCCTAACTTTGTTATCAAACCTGCCAAAAAGAGTGGTGCAGTTGTTGTCTGGTGTTCTGACCTCTACCTCGAAGAGGCTGAGTACCAACTCGCAGACACTTCTTTCTACCTCCCCCTGGACCATGACCCCACCACCAAACATCAAGCTATTGTTTCCAGGACTGTAACTGACCTCATCTCCTCTGGAGACCTTCCCTCCACCGGTTCCAACCTCATAGTCTCCCATTCTCAGACAGCCCGCTTCTACCTCCTCCCCAAAATCCACAAACAGGACCGTCCCGGTAGATCGATCATGTCAGTCTGTCCCTGTCACATGGAACTCATTGCTTCCTATCTTGACTCTGTTCTCTCTCCCCTTGTCCAGTCCCTTCCCACCTACATCCGCGATTCCTCTGATGCCTTACATCATATCAACAATTTCCAGTTCCGTGGCCCTAACCGCCTCCTCTTCACCATAGACATCCAACCCATCTATCCTCCACCAGGATGGTCTGAGAGCTCTCTTCTTCTTCCTTGAACAGATGCCCGAACAATCACCATCCACCACCACTCTCCTCCGTCTGGCTGAACTTGTCCTCTCACAGAACAATTTCTCCCTAAACTTGTCTCACTTCCTCCAAATAAACGGTGTGGTTATGGGTACCCGCATGGGCCCCAGTTATGCCTTTCTCTTTATGGGGTATGTGGAACATTCCTTGTTCCAGTCCTACTCAGGCCCCCTCCCATAGCTCTTTTTCGGTACATCAATGACTGTTTCGGTGTCGCTTCATGCTTTCGTCTGGACCTGGAAAACTTTTACCAATTTTGTTTCCAATTTCCACACCTCCATCACCTTCACATGGTCCATCTCTGACATTTCCCTTCTCTTCCTTGATCTCTCTGTCTCCATTTCTGGTGATAGACTTTCCACCAATATTCATCACAAGCCCACCGACTCCCACAGCTACCTCAACTATAGCTCCTCACACCCTGCTTCCTGTAAGGACTCCATCTAATTCTCTCAGTTCTTTCACCTCCATCGCATCTGTTCTGATGGTGCCACTTTCCAAAATGGCGCTTCTGACATGTCTTCCTTCTTCCTTAACTGAGGTTTCCCCTCCGCCCACACTGTTGTTGACAGGGCTCTCAGCCGTGTCCGACCCATCTCCCGCACCTGTGCCCTCACACCTTCCCCTCCCTCTCAGAACCATGATAAGGTCCCCCTTGTCCTCACTTTTCACCCCACCAGCCTCCGTATTCAAAGGATCATCCCCCGCCATTTCTGCCAACTCCAGCATGATGCCACCGCCAAACACACCTTCCCCTCACCCCATCATCAGCATTCCGTAGGAACCATTCCCTCCGGGACACCCTGGCCCACTCATCCATCACCCCCAATGCTTCATTCCCTTCCCACAGCACCTTCCCACCCAGTTGCAGAAGGTGCAACACCTGCCCCTTTACCTCCTCCCTCCTCACCATCCAAGGGCCCAAACACTCCTTACAGGTGAAGCAGTGCCTCACTTGTACCTCCTTCAATTTGGCCTATTGCATCTGCTGCTCCCAATCTGAAGCCTCCTCTACATTGGAGAGACCAAACGCAGACTGGGTGAATGCTTTCCAGTCTGTCTGCAAGCATGACTTTTGGTTGCTTGCCATTTCAACACACCACCCTGCCCTCATGCCCACATGTCCATCCCTGGCCTGCTGCAATGTTCCAGTGAAACCCAACACAAACTGGAGGAACAGCACCTCATCTTCTGATTAGGCACCTTCCAGCCTTCCAGACTTAACATTGAGTTCAACAACTTCAGACTATGAACTCTCTCCTTCAGCTTCACCCTCCTTTTTATCCCCTTTCTTCTACATTCATTTTTATTTTTTACCCACTTATTTTATTTTTATTTTTATTCGTTTATCCTTAGTTTTACCCCCTTGTTTATATCATTTTCTATCCTTTTTTTCCCACCACTGCCCCCTCTCCCACTCCATTCCCTACAGGGCCATCTGTTACTTGTTCCATGTTGTTCTTTCACACAATGCTACCTTTGTTCTGCTATTATCACATTCTGCTTTCTTACCTTTATGCCACTAGTAGCACCTTTTTTAGCACTAACCGCTACCATTAACAATCCCTTAGTCCTTTAATTCATGACATCTTTGTCAATCCCTCCTTTGTCCCCACCTATCACTCGTCTTCTATCCAGCTCCACCTGCCCCACCCCCTTAAACAGTATAAACTTCATCACATTTCCACTTCTCTCCAGCTCTGAAGAAGGGTTATACAGACCCGAAACTTTGTTTTTCTCTCTCCACAGATGCTGTCAGACCTGCTGAGTTTTTCCAGCATTTTCTGTTTTTGTTTCAGATTTCCAGCATCTGCAGTATTTTATTTTTATTTCTATGGCTAGTCCAGTTCAGCTTCTGGTCAATGGTAACCACCAGGATGCTGATAGTGGGGGATTCAACAATGGTAATGCCATTGAAGGGATCAGTGCTGGGGTCTCAACTTTTCACAATTTATACAAATGACTTGGATGAGGGGACAGGTGGTATTGTAGCTAAATTTGATGACGCCACAAAGATAGGTAGGAAAGTAAGTTGTGAAGCCGACATAAGGAGGCTGCAAAGTGACATAGATAGATTAAGTGAGTGAGCAAAGATCTGACAAAAGGAGTATAATGTGGGTAATGTGAAATTGTCCATTTTGGCAGGAAGATTAAAAAAGAAGCACATTATCTAAATGATGAGAGATTGCAGAGCTCTGAGGTTCAGATGGACCTGGGTGTCCTTGTGCATGAATCACATAATGTCTAGTATGCAGGTACAGCAAGTAATTAGGAAAGCTAATAAAATCTTATTGTTTATTGTGAGGGGAATTGAATACAAAAGTAGGGAGGTTATGCTTCAACTGTTCAGAGCACTGGTGAGACGCCTGGACTACTGTGTACAGTATTGGTCTCATTGTGTGCATTTTTGTCTCCTTATTTCAGGAAAGATGTAAATGCGTTACAAGTAGGTTAGAGAAGGTTTACTAGACTAATACCAGGAATCGGCGGTTGTCTTATGAGGAAAGGTTGGGCAGGTTATGCTTATATCCGCTGGAATTAAAAGAGTAATAGGTGTTGTGATCGAAAACTGTAAGATCCTCAGGGGCCTTGACAGGGTGGATGTGGAGAGGATGCTTCCTCTTTTGGGAGAATCTAGAAATAGGGGTCACTGTTTAAAAATAAAGGGTCGCTGATTTAAGACAGAGATGAGGAGAAATTTTTTCTCTCAGAGGGTTGTGAGTCTTTCAAACTCTCTTCTCCAAAAGGCAGTGGAAGCAGAGTCTTTGAATACTTTAAAGGCAGAGCTAGATAGATTCTTGATTAACAAGGGGGTGAAAAGTTATCGGGGGTAGGCGGGAGGTTACAATCAGATCAACCATGATCTTATTGAATGGTGGAGCAGGCTTGAGGGCCAAGTGGCCTACTCCTGCTCCATGTTTGTATGTTCGTATGAATATTAAGGGGCGATGGTTGGATTCTCTCTTGTTGGGGATGGTCATTGCCTGGCACTTGTGTGGCACGAATATAACTTGCTACTTGTGGTATAAGGATTAATAGCTATTATGCTAATTGCTAATATACATCATCAGTGATGTCAGATCAATGCCATTGGAACTGAGAAAGAGATGGTTTTGGAAGGAACATCATGATTACATAGTTTTATTTAATTAATAAATGTTTTAAAGTTCTTACAGGACTTGTTTCCACTAGTGTTAGCTAAACACTTCCTGCGACTGTTTATGATGATGCTTCAATTACCAGGTTGGCAAACTAACTGGTGGAGTGGCACAGGGATCAGTGCTGGGACTCAACTACTTATGGCTTGGATCAAGGGATCGACTGTGTTGTAGCCAAATTTGATAGTGATTCAAAGACAGATAGGAACGTAAGTTATGAGGAGGACACAGAGTCTGCAAATAGGTATAGATAGGTTAAATAAGTGGATAAAATTTTGGCAGTTGGAATATAATATGGGAAATGTGAGGTTGTCCATTTTGACAGGAAGAATAGAAAAGCAGAATACTATTTAAATGGAGAGAAACTGCAGAATGTTACAATATAGTGGGAGGTGGGTTCCCTTGTACACAAGTCACTAAAAGTTAGCATGCAGGTACAGCAAGTAATTAGGAAGGCAAATGGAATGTTAGCCTTTATTGCAAGGGGAATGGAGTATAAAATTAGAAAATGTTGCTACAACTGTAAAAGGCATTGCTGAGACAGCACAAAGAGTACTGTGTACAGTTTTGGGCTCCTTACTTAACAAGGGATATACTTGCATTTGAGGCAGTTCAGAGAAGGTTCACTTGGCTGATTCCTGGGATGAAGTGTTTGCCTTATGAGGAAATGTTGAGCACGTTAGGCCTATACTCATTGGAGTTTAGAAGAATGAGAAGTGATCTTATTGAAACATATAAGATTCTGAGAGGGCTTGACAGGGTAGATGCTGAGAAGATATTTCCTCTTGTGGACGAATCTAGAACTCAGGGGCACAGTTTAAAGTAAGGGGTCTCCCATTTAAAACAGTGTTGAAGAACAATTTCTTCTCTCATTAGTCTTTGGAATTCTCTTCCACAGACAACAGTGGCAGCTGGGTCATTGAATATATTCAAGGCTGAGCTAAACAGATTTTTGATTGACAACTGAATCAAGGATTATGGGTACCAAGCAGGAGAATGGAGCTGAGGCCACAGTCCGGTCAGCCATGATCTTATTGAATGGCGGAGCAAGTGCGATGGGCTGAATAGCCTATTGCTGCTCCGATTTCTTATGATCTTATGATCCAGGAAACATTTATCCCTCCTGCATGCAGGAACCATCAACTTCCCCCAGCATCCTCACAAGAAAACCTCAGTGAAAAAACGCTTGTTGACACAGCAGAAGCAAGATCATGGTTGGCACCATCGCTCAGTAACAACTCCCTGCATATTCTCCTCTAGGCTACTCGGGCAAGGCAAGAGGCCCTTTTTTCCCAGGGACAGAAAGAGGAGACCTCCCTACCCAACCAAGCAAGCCTTGCTGGGGGTCACAGAGGAGGTCAGCAGCTGTGGGCTCATCAGGAGTACCTGGCTGAGCCTGACCAGCTGTCGGAGCCTGTTATAGCTGAGGCCACTGACATTTGGAGGAGTGTAGGAGGCCATGCTCTTTCTGAGCCCCAGGCTGATGAAACTTTGGAATCATCTGTGAGGTTGCAGGTGCTTGAAGTGCAGCTTGAGGTGTGTGGAGATCTAAGGGGGCTTCCAGAGGATATCTGCGCCCTGGCTCAGAACATGAAGGAATTAATTCAGACTATGAATGTTGAAATCTCCCTTTCATCTGTGAGTGTGGCTTTCTCCATCGAGAGGTTGATGACTGTGATGGAGAACCAGGTCCAGCTGACAAGTCAATGGGCACCAGAAATGTGCACCAGAGACATGCACTGATCTACAACCCATTAACTTGCCCATGAACTCAAAACAGTCGAGGCAAAGCAAGAGGGGTTGAGGTGCCTGGAGTCTCCACCACCTGCTCACCCAGCCAGCAGGGAGATACAAGCGTGCCTTGCAAGGGAGGAAGAGCAGCTCCCTCCTGCTTCTGGGAATCCCTCGCAGTGTATTTGCGGTGTGGACTGTGGCTCCTCAGCCTCCCTGCCAGTGACCCCAGCGCCCCAAGTTCATATGGTGACAAAGCAGAAGGTCCTCAATATTTCCAGGCCCCAGAGGACAGCCGGCAAGGTCATCCCAGGCCACGGGGCATCAAGGCCGGCAGCCTGCCTCTATCTCGGCTGCAGGCGCAGGGTTAGCACCTCCAAGCAGCATGTGTAAAAGAATTAAGAAAACACATTGAAAGTCATCATAGTCCTGGAGGACCATAGGCTGCGCTCTTATTATAGAGAGATGACTGGTGGTGAGTTTAACCTGAGGGTCACCACACCTCAGGCAAGGGGTGAGGTTGAGAAGGCAGGGCCTTCATGGATGACCTGAGCTAGTACAGGAATTGAACCCACACTATTGGCATCACTCACCAGCCATCTAGCCAACTGAGTTAGCCAACTGGACCTCATGGGCCATTAGATGAGTAATGTTTCTCTGCTTGTGTGTTCTGACTTATCTGATTTGGTTTCTGTGAGATCCAATCCAATGTTGGTGGCCCTCCAGCAGCGCGGGAGTGACATAGGTTGACCCAAGGGGGTTACCATGACGTGTGTATTCATCATTTACAAATTGCAGAAGCAACAGGTGCGAGTGTCTGAGGGGGTCTGGACTCACAGCAGAGATGAGTGCCATTAGTGTGGTTGGTGTGTGTATCTTTATTTGGCTGGCTGGCTGCAGTGGTAAGGGTCAGCTGAAACGAGTGAGTGTAATTGCCTCCTTTGTATATCTTGGACCTCTCCAAGAAGCCCCTCATGTCTAACAGGATGCTGCTGTTTCCTCTTCTTCCCCCTCATTTGCAGATGCCTTGCTCTCCACTATGTCTTCAGCAAGTAGGGCCACCCCCACTCTACCGGGGCGGGTTGTGTAGAATGCAGAAGACCATCAGGATCCCAGAGACCTTCACTGGGACATACTGAATTGCCCAACCTGACTGACCCAGGCATTGAATCTTGCTGCAAGGAGACCAATAGACTGCTTGATGGTCGCGCTGATTATCCCGTGCCTTGTTTGTAGCGTCCCTCTGGCTCCATCCTAGGGGTCCTCACTGTTGTCAGTAGCCATCTCTTCCATAGATACCCCTTGTCGGTGTGCATCCTTCCTTGCAAATGTGTGGGGGGAGTGAGGGATGGTGGGATGGGTGCTGGGGTGGGGGGGTGAAAATCTGCAGTACGTAGGAGTGCCAGAGAATGAAAATATTGTGGCTGCTCCCAGGGTTTCGAGCACACTCCTGCAGGGTTCACGATGGTAGTTACCACCAGTGGTAAATGTGTGGTAGATGCGTTTGGTGTTAAGGGAATTAAATCCCCCCCTGTCAATGAAGACCACTGGCTGGCCTGTGGAGCCTTGATGACCACAGGTCTACTTGACACTCCAGCTGCGGGAATCAGTGATTGCGCCAAATGTCTGGCTCTCTCAGCCTAACAGTTCATATTGGTTCAGAAATTGATGTACTGGTTGGCCCTCCTGAAGAGGGCATTTGTGACAGCCTTGATGCAGTGATGTGCGACTGATTGGGAGAGGCAGCACATGTCTTCAGTGGGCCCCTGGAATATATCTGATATTAGAAATTGAAGGTGACAATGACCTTGAGAGGCACTGACATCGGATGACCACTAAAGCTACTAGAGCTCACCCGCCCCTGCTATCGTGGCGCACTGATCAAGGAGGGCCTCTCACGACAGCTGTAGGCTGGGATTTTCCGTGCCCGCTGGCATCAGGCATGCTCAGTAGCATGAGCAGACAATATGGCGAGAAGGCAAAAAATCGGTTTCACAACGTCGTGAAGCCAGTTTACAATCGTCCGCTCCGCCCACCTATGGCGGGCCGTGATCCCTGCCATTGGACATCGGGAACCTCATTTTAATACAGCAGCATATCATTATAAAGCCAGCCCACCAGAATCATCCCCTGCACCCTCCCATCCCCTCCGCAGGATAATTTGCATGTCGGCAGGAAAACACACCAGTGCAGAGCACTTCTTGACAACTGTGACGTGCAAAAGTCGGGACCTATCGCCAGGGCCTTGCTCACATTGCAGACATCCAAGGAGCAGAAGATGCTGGAGTCCAACAGCAAAGGGATCCTGGAGGAATGTCCATGGCATGCTGGGTGGGCTCTCATGGACATGGCTGTGAATCAGTGCACGAAATTTGGAAAGTCATCATTGATGCTCACAACGGTTGAAGGCCGAGGAGGTGGGAGAAGAAGATCTAGGATTGACTGAGAGAAAGAGGTCGAGGTGTTGGAGGGCTGAGGCTGAGAGGGGGGGAATGAAGGTGTCAGGAGGTGAGGTTGGAAGTGGGGAGGGAGTATGGTGGGCAGAAGGAGTAATGGGGAAGAAGATGGTAACTGGAGAGCTAGGTATATGGGGGAGTGGAAGGTGTAAGGGAAGGAGATGTGGGTGTGGAAAGAGTATGGAGAGGGGAGGGAGTCCAGGGGGACGAAGGAGTATAGAGAGGAGAGGGAGTCAATGGGGAGGAGGGAGTGCAGAGAGGGGAGGGAGTCCAGAGGGAGGAAGGAGTGTGGAGAGGGGAGGGATTAAGAGTGAAGGAAGAAGTAAAGATGAAGGAAGGAGTCGGGAAGGGGGAATGAGTAAAGTTGGAGGAAGAAGTGAGGGTGTCTGAGGGAGGCAGGAAGCGAGAAAGAGTAAGGCTGGAGGGAGAGGTAAGGTTGGAAGAAGGAGTTGGGAGGGGTAAAAACTAAGGGTGGTGGAAGAAGAAAGGGTGTCTGAGGGAGTCAGGAAAGGGGAGGGGATAAGCGGGGAGAGTGTATTTTTTATTCGCTCATGGGATGTGGGCTTCGCTGGATGGGCAAGCATTTATTGCCCATCCCTTGTTGCCCTTGAGAAGGTTGTGGTGAGCTACCTTCTTGAACTGCTGCAGTCCATGTGGTGTAGGCACACCCACAGTGCTGTTAGGAAGGGAGTTCCAGGATTTTGACCCAGCGACAGAGAAGGAACGGCAACATATTTCCAAGTCAGGATGGTGAGTGACTTGAAGGGGAACTTCCAGGTGATGCTGTTTCCATGTATCTGATGCCCCTGTCCTTTTAAATGGTAGCGATCGTGGGTTTGGGAGGTTCTGTCGAAAGAGCCTTGGTGAATTCCTGCAGTGCATCTTGGAGATTGTACACACTGCTGCTAATGTGCATTGGCAGTAGAGGGAGTGAATATTTGTGGATGTGGTGCCGATCAAGTGGGCTGCTTTGTCTTGGATGGTTTCGAGCTTTTTGAGTGTTCTGGAAGCTGCATTCTTCCAGGCAAGTGGGGAGTATTCCATCGCACTCCTGACTTGTGCCTTGTAGATGGTGGACAGGCTTTGGGGAGTCAGGAGGAGAGTTACTCATCGCAGGGTTCCTAGACTCTGACCTGCCCTTGTAGCTACAGTATTTATATGGTTAGTTCAGTTCCGTTTCTGGTCAATGGTAACCCACAAGATGTTGATATTTGGGGATTCAGTGTCAGTTCCGTTTCTGGTCAATGGTAACCCACAAGATGTTGATATTAGGGGATTCAGTGATGGTAATGCCATTGAACATCAAAGGGCAATGGTTAGATTCTCTCTTTTTGGAGATGGTCATTGCCTGGCACTTGTGTGGCGCGAATGTTACTTACCACTTGTCAGTCCAAGCTTGGATATTGTCCAGGTCTTGCTGCATATGGACATGAACTGCTTCAGTATCTGAGGAGTCGAGAATGGTGTTGAACATTGTGCAATCATCAGCGAACATCCCCACTTCTGACCTTATGATGGAAGGAAGGTCATTGATGAAGCAGCTGAAGATGGTTGGGCCGAGGACAATACCCCACGGAACTCCTGCAGTGATGTCCTGGAGCTGAGATAACTGACCTCCAACAACCACAACCATCTTCCTTTTGGCTAGGCATGACTCCAACCAATGGAGAGTTTTCCCCTTGATTCCCATTGACTCCAGTTTTGCTAGGGCTCCTCGACGCCACACTCGGTCAAAATACATCCTTAGTGTCAAGGGCAGTCACTTTCACCCCACCTCAGGAGTTCAGCTGTTTTGTCCATGACTGACCCAAGGCTGTAATGAGGTCAGGAACTGAAAGGACCTGGTGGAACCCAAACTGGGCATCAGTGAGCAAGTGCCACCTGATAGCACTGTTGACGACGCCTTCCGTTACTTTACTGATGGAGAGTAGACTGAAGCGGTGGTAATAGGCCAGGTTGGATTTGTCCTACTTTTTGTGTACAGGATATACCTGGGCAATTTTCCACATAGCCTGGTAGATGCCAGTGTTGTCGCTGTACTGGCACGCTCTGGGGGAGTGGGAGGTCTAAGGGTGGGGAAGGGGTTTCAGGGGGGGAATGCATTTCAAAGGGGGAAGGGGTTTTAAGTGGGGAAGGGTTTTCAAGGGGGGGAAGGGATTCCAGTAGGGCAAGGGGTTCGGGGGCGGGGTAGGGACCCAGAGGGGGGAGTTGTCCAGGTGAAAGTGCAAGGGAAGGGTCTGATGGGTCCATGACTGCTTCTTGGGGAGCGATCTGAGGGTGGGCGTGGTATGAGGGAATGGTGAGAATGACCGAGGGCAGACTGATATGGTAGGGTGGGAAGATGAGGGTTCCACAGCAGCGGTAGAAGAGACGGCAAGGGTGGTTAGTGGGGACTCGGAGGCAGACACGCACCCTGTGGATGGGGAGGAGGAAGTCGAGGAGGTGAATGTGGATGGGGGTGGGATTTTCGGGAAGGAAGGGAACATGCACATTCACCTGGACATCCCCGAAGGAAAAGGGTTGTGGCTGGTTGGTCAAGGCAGGGAGGTGGAAGGTGGTGCCAGGGGTGTCAACTGTGATAGGGGGAAGGAAATGGGTGACTGGGAGAAGGGAAAAGATGGGGGGAGTGCACGGAAAACCGAATCTAGATCATGCTGTCCAAATTGAAAGTGGAATGACAGTCATGGTGGGCGAGATCAGGTGCTGCATGGGAGTGTGATCATTGGGTGGGCGGTGATACAGGTCAGCTCAGATGGACAACTGAAAGCAAACTCCACAGGCAGCATTCAAAATGCTCATACGAACATATGAACAAGGAGCAGGAGTAGGCCATTCAGCCCCTCGAGCCTGCTCCGCCATTTACTAAGATCATGGCTGACCTGATAGTAACCTGAAAACTTGTCTGAACTGCTTCCAATGCATTTATACTCTCCCTTAAATAAGGTAGCCAATACTGTACAAAATATTCCAATGCGGTCTCACTAATGCCCTGTACAACTGAAGCATAACCTACCCACTTTTGTATTCAATTTCTCTGGCATGAAATGATAACATTCTATTAGCTTTCCTAATTATTTGCTGTACTTGCACTTTAGCCTTTTGTGATTCATGCACTAGGACACTCAGATCCCTCTGCACCTCAGAGCTCTGCAATTTCTCACCATTTATACAATATGCTTATTATCAGGACATTGAAGTGAGTATGATCTGTGAAGAATCTGTGTGCATGGGAGAGTGCTTGCACGAGGCTCCGAAAAGCCCTGCCCCACACACACACACATACACACACATCTCCCTCTAGCATCACTGGCTGCAACCTTTGCAGTGACAGAGGACGGCTCACAGGCAAAGAGGACTCGGAGGGAGAGGACAGCCTCTGAGATTCCTGAGTGGATGATGTCAAGGTGTCCAGCTGCCGGTCCTCCTCCCTTCAGGTGCCCAGGGGACCTGGCCTGACTCCTTAAGGGGAAGGATCACCTGGAGGGGCGTCGAGGCACAACTCCCGACCAGCACCCTCCCCTCCCCCCCCACCCTGGTTCCCTCTTGCGTTGCCACTGCAGGAATTCACCCATGGCTCCCGCAATGGAGTGCAGGTCTGCACACCTCTCCACATTCTGGTGGACCAGGGTCTCCACGGCATCCGCCATCCTCCCCATGGAAACCTCCATACAGGCAGATGTGGGCACCACCTCATCAGAGAGCAGGCAGACGCACTCCTCCAATTCATGTGCCACTCTGTTGAGGGCTTCCAACAGCTCTGTATGATGTTCCCCACCTTCTGCTGGCTCTCCAGGTTGAGTTAGAAGGCTGAATCCAGAGGGTTATCATCTGACTTCGACCTCACAGATGCCTGATTCCTAGCAGTCCTCCGTGTGCTGGGGAGCTCGGCTGAACCTGCCTTCTGCTGCTGCAGACGTATGTCTGTACGAAGACCACCAGATTGTGAACCCGAACCTACTCCAGACCTCAGTCCCATTGAGGTGTGTGTCTCTGCGCTGGTGCAGGGTATGGGTAAGCGCTGTGATGGATCTTCCAGGCTGCTTATTTCTAGCTCTTCAATGGAGGAGGTGTCCTCTTGGCTGGAGGTGAGGACCTGGATGGAGCTGAGGGACTTGCTGGCTGAGGGTGTTGGTTGCTTGGCAGAGATTCATGTGAACCAAAGTAGAGATAAGTAGTACATGGCAGCAGAGTCAAAAGCAGGAGAGCGAGCACTCACATTTGCATCGAGAGAGGGATGATGTGGTGCAGGATCCTTATGAGGATGTTCGCTGCCGACCTCACTGTCACTACAGGCACAGTCCATGTCCTCACCAGTCAGCGCAATGGCACACTCCTCAAAGTGAGTGAGTGACCTCCTGTGGACCACTCCACCCCCTGGTCTGGGGCCTCCCCCGGGTGCTGTGAGCCAGCTTCTCCTGCGTGAAAACAGATGGAGAGAGTGTGAGCAGGACACATGGCACTGCATGGAATGTTTGTGTGATGAGTGGAGCCATGGACAAGATGAGAATGTGAGCTTGAGGCGGTATGAACCTGATGGAGATGTGAGGGTGTATGTGTGAGAGTGGAGTTGTCCCTTGAGGTGTGAGATCCCTGTGGATGTGTGATGGGTTTGTGAGTGTGTGAGTTGAGAGTGTTGAGAATAGTGCCTTATACTGGCAGAATGGATGAGGCCATTCATTCTTTTTCAGCGCTGGGTGGCTGACCTCTTTTGCAGGGCATTGGCACTGACCACTGCTCCCAAGCTGGGTTAGTGAGGTTGCTGTCCATCCCGCGGCCAGAGTGGGGGTAGAGGACATTGCGGCGAGCCACCACTGTGTCCAAAAGGCGCTCGAGGGACGTGTCATTCAACCTGGGGGCCGCAGTCTTTTTGCCTTTCGGAGACATCCTGTCTTCTTTGCAGCAGTCCTGGGCTGGAAGCACTGAGAGGTGTGTGTGTGGCTGGAGTTAAATATGGCGCCCGGCATGTGAAGCAGCGAGGTGATGGTGTGGCGGGCGAATGAGAGCCTGCCGGCCATGGAAACAACGCATTTCCCGGGAATGCATAATTAATGTGGTGGGTTTGGCACGATACGGTCTGAAAAGCCTCCATTATGGCCGTTGAGTAAAACTTCGTTTTATGCACCTGCTACTCCACTTAATGCAAATCTGGGACAATTCAGCCCGTAGACTTAGGTGATACTGCCACTCCAGCATCGTCTGGTAGCCTATCCATTGTTTGTATGCCTTGGCCAGAGGTTACCTTCACCTCTGTGAACCTACTCACGGACCCCTCTGTGGGCCTTTGCCACTTGCCCATCAAGAGGCTGCCCCTGCAAGGGGACAGGAGGTTGCTGGTGCCCCAATCCATGTAGCCACACCCAACTCCTCACCTCCTCGCTGGAGGAACATCCTCCAAAATGTACAATGTTTATGACTGTTGGGCACTTTATCGTGGGCTCGGCCAACATTTATATTGCCCATCCCTAATCGCCCTTGAGAAGGTGGTGGTGAGCTGCCTTCTTGAACCTCTGCAGTCCATGTGGTGTAGGTACACCCACAGTGCTGTTAGGGAGGGGGTTCCAGGATTTTGACCCAGTGACAGTGAAGGAATGGCGATATATTTCCAAGTCAGGATGGTGAGTGGCTTGGAGGGGCACTTCCAGGTGGTGGTGTTCCCATCTATCTGCTGCCCTTGTCATTCTAGATGGTAGTGATCGTGGGTTTGGAAGGTGCTGTCTAAGGAGCCTTGGTGAGTTTCTGCAGTGATCTTGTAGATGGTACACACTGCTGCCACTGTTCGTTGGTGGTGGAGGGAATGAATGTTTGTGGATGTGGTGCCGATCAAGTGGGCTGCTTTGTCCTGGATGGTGTCAAGCTTCTTGAATGTTGTTGGAGCTGCACTCATCTCGGCAAGTGGGGAGTATTCCATCACACTCCTGACTTGTGTCTTGTAGACGGTGGACACGCCTTGGGAGTCAGGAGGTGAGTTACTTCCCGCAGGATTCCTAGCCCCCGACCCGCTCTTGTAGCCACAGTATTTATATGGCTAGTCCAGTTCAGTTTCAGGTCAATGGTAACCCCCAGGACGTTGATAGTTAAGATTCAGCAATGGTAATGCCATTGAAATCAAGGGGAGGTGGTTGGATTATCTCGTGTTGGAGATGATCATTGCATGGCACTTGTGTGGCACAAATGTTACTTATACTTTTTGTGCCAAGAGTGGTAGAGCTGTCTCACAGACTAGTCAAGCAACAGCCCAACATTGTCACAATCATGGAATTAGACCTTAGAGACAATGCCCCAGACACCACTATCACCATCCATGGGTATGCCCTGTCCCACTGGCAGGACAGGCCCAGTTGACGTCACGACACAATGGTATACAGTCAAGAGGGAGTTACCCTGGTAGCCCTCAACATCAATTCTGGACCCCATGATGTCTCATACCATCAGGTTAAACATGGGCAAGAAAACCTCCTGCTGATTATCAAACGCCGCTCCCTCCTTCAGCTGATGAATCAGTGCTCCACCATGTTGAGCACCACTTGGAGGAAGCACTGAGGGTGGCAAGAAAGCAAAATGTACTCTGGATGAGGGACTTCAATATCCATCACCAAGAGTGGCTCAGTAGCACCACTACAGGCTGAGCTGGCCAAGTCCCAAAGGACATAGCTGCTAGACCGGGTCCTGTGGCAGGTGGTGAGACCACAGATGCATCTGCCCATGACAATACCGGTAGGATTGACCACTGCACAGTCCTGGTGGAGACGAAGTCCCGTCTTCACATTGAGGATGTCCTCCATCGTGTTTTATGCCACTACCACCGTGCTAACTGATTTTGAACAGATCTAGCAACTAAAGGCTGGGTATCCATGAGGTGCTGTGGGCCATCAGCAGCAGCAGTAGAATTGTACTCAACCACAATCTGTAATCTCATGGCCCGGCATCTTCCCACTCTACCATTTCCACCCAGCCATTGCATCAACTCTGATTCAATGAAGAGTGCAGGAAGGCATGCCAGGAGCAGCATGAAGGGTATCTAAAAATGAGGTGTTAGCCCAGTGAAGCTACAACACAGGTCTACTTGCGTGCCAAACAGCATAAGCAGCAAATGATACACAGAACTAATTGATTCCACAAACAACGGATCAGATCTAAGCTCTGCAGTCCTGCCACATCCAGTTGTGTCTAGTGGTGAACAATTAAACAACTCACTGGAGGTGGTTCCACAAATATCCCCATCCTCAATGATGGGGGATCCCAGCACATCAATTCAAAAGATAAGGCTGAAGCATTTGCAACCGCCTTCAGCCAGAATTGTTGAGTGGATGTTCCATCTCGGCCTCCTCTGTAGGTCCCCAGCATCACAGGTGCCAGTCTTCGGCCAATTCGATTCACTCCACGTGATATCCAGAAACAGCTGACGGCACTGGATACTGCAAAGGCTATGGACCCTGACAGCATGCCGGCAATAGTACTGAAGAATTGTGCTCCAGAACTTGCTGCACCCCTCGTCAAGCTGTTCCAGTACAGCTACAACACTGGTATCTACCTGGCTATGTGGAAAATTGCCCAGGTATGTCCTGTACACAAAAAAAACAGGATAAACCTAACGTGGCCAAGTAGTGCCCCATTAGCCTACTCATGATTGTCAGTGAAGCGATTGAAGGGGTAATCAACAGCACTTGCTCAGCAATAACCTGCTCACTGATGCTCAGTTTGGGTTTTGCCAGGGCCACTCAGCTCCTGATCTCATTACAGCCTTGGTTCAAACATGGACAAAAGAGCTGAACTCTAGAGGTGAGGTGAGAGTGAGTGCCCTTGATATCAAGGCAGCATTTAATCAAGTGTGGCATCCAGTACCTCTAGCAAAATTGGAGTCAATGGGAATCGGGGCAAAACTCTTTGTTAGTTGGAGTCATACCTAGCACAAAGGAAGATGGTTGTGGTTGTTGGATGTCAGTCATCTCAGCTCCAGGACATCAATGCAGGAGTTCCCCAGGGTAGTGTCCTAGGCCCAACCATCTTCAGCTGCTTTATCAATGACCTTCCTTCCATCATAAGGTCAGAAGTGGGGATGTTCACTGATGATTGCACAATGTTCAGCACCATTCGCGACTCGTCAGATACTGAAGCAGTCCATGTCCAAATGCAGCAAGAGCTGGACAATATCCAGGCTTGGGTTGACAAGTGGCAAGTAACATTTGTGCCACACAAGTGCCAGGCAATGACCATCTCCAAAAAGAGAGAATCTAACCATTGCCCCCTGACATTCAATGGCATTACCATCACTGAATCCCTCACTATCAACGTCCTGGGGGTTACTATTGACCAGAAACTGAACTGGACTAGCCATATAAATACTGTGGCTACAAGAGCAGGTCAGAGGCTAGGAATCCTTCAGCGAGTAACTCACTTCCTGACTCCCCAAAGCCTGTCCACCATCTACAAGGCACAAGTCAGAAGTGTGATGGAATACTCCCCACTTGCCTGGATGAGTGCAGCTTCAACAACATTCATGAAGCTTGACACCATCCAGGACAAAGCAGTCCACTTGATTGGCACCACATCCACAAACAATTATTCCCTCTGCCACCGACACATTGGCAGTAGTGTGTACCATCTACAAGAGGCACTGCAGAAATTCACCAAGTTTTCTTAGACAGCACCTTCCATATCCACAACCACTACCACCTAGAAGGTCAAGGGCAGCAGACACATGGAAGATCATTATCTGAACGTTCCCCTCCAAGCCACTCACCATCCTGACTTGGGAATATATCGCTGTTCCTTCACTGTTGCTGGGTCAAAATCCTGGAATTCCCCCCTAACAGCACTGTGGGTGTACCTACACCCCATGGACTGCAACAGTTCAAGGAGGTGACTCACCACCACCTTCTCAAGGGCAATTAGGGATGGGCACTGAAAGCTGGCCTAGCCAGCGATACCCACATCCCATGAATGAATTAAAAGAAAAGATGTTGGTAAGAAGTGCTTTTGCCATTGTTGTTTCCGGTGCCCAGGTCGATGGTAGGTGATCTGCCCGGTTTCATTCCTTTTTATAGGCTTTGTAGCTGTTTGATACAACTGAGTGGCTTGCTAGGCTATTTCAGAGGGCATTTAAGAGTCAACCCTGGAGTCACATATTGGCCAGGCCAGGCTAGGACAACAGATTTCCTCTCCTAAAGGACATTAGTGAACCAGATGAGCGTTTACAACAATAGACAATGTTTTCATGGTCACTATTACTGAGCCTAGCTTTTTAATTCCCAATTTATCAACTGAATTTAAATTCCTCCTGCTGTTCTGGTGGGATTCAAACCCGGCTCCCCAGAGCTTTAGCCAGGGCCTCTGGATTGCTAGCCTGGTGACATTACAACTCCCCTAACCCGCTGTTCTAACTGGGAGACCTTTGCCAGCACCTGCTGTAACGCTGCGCGGCCTACCTCCCCCTCAGGTCCCTTTCTCGTGAGACCCCTGCAGCAGCATGATCACATCAAGGGAGCCTTGATCTCAAATCAGTGGTTGGCCAACTCCTTTCAAGGAAATAAAGAAAAAAGCCTCACTGCATGGCTGCTGAGTGTAGCAATAACAACAACTGCCACCCTATTGCCACCTTTTAAAAGCTGCTGAGGTGCCGATGTTACAAGTTCCCCATGCGCTCACCGTTAAATCCAGGGGGGCACACAAAATGGCGCTCCATTTCCTCATTACCAAGCTGAATGAGACCTGGCCCTTTGCCAGCTAATGCAATGTTACTGCACCCTTCTGCCCCCCGCCTACATTGTCATCCATTTCTGCAATGTAAAATCCAAGCCTATGATTCTAAACGTAAGTAAGTAACAATATGAAGGAGGAAATTTTAACTATAAACATTGATTAAATGTAGGACATTTCCAAAAAAAAGGTAATGAAATAAGATTATCCATCCCACTGATAAGACAGACCACAACTTCCTTATTCAGATGATACTCTTTTTAATTGAAGTAACATATTACCTGTAACTCTGACACAGAAAAAAGATAGTTGGACCATTATCAGAGAATTAACAGATTTGTTCTACAGTGTGTTCTGAACCATGTTGAAGCCAATTACAACTATTTAATAAGTTGAGCATTAGTATCTAATAACAGTCATAGTTATGGCAAATATCTAATTATTTTCTATAACAAGCCAACCACAGAGAAATAGCAGATATAATAAATATATATATACTATATAATATCGTATATAATAAAAATATAACCTATTCACTGCTTATATAATAATTTACATTTTTAATTTAAAAATAATGCCACTGGTCAGGCACGCTAAGGAATGGTTGGATGTTTCTCTGAATGCAGCATTAGTGTATAACTGATCATAATGAAGGACAGTCAGACTTACTGTCATTGTAGTTCCTAAGATCATATTACTTGAGTTTAAAAGTCACTTTTCAATTACAAATGGAAAAGGTGCATTACATTCCATCCCTTCAGTGAAAGAGCAGGTTTGAAACTGTACAAAAGAAGAAAAAAGCAGATTTGCTTATATATAAGGATCATTGGCTGCTTCATCCTGATGTGATGAAGAGATCAGGCCACCTCATCTCTGTGTCCCTGTGTTAAAGTGATGATACAGTCAGCATCCATTCTAAAGGCAAGAATAAAATCATCTCACATTAATAGGCAATCTGAAGAAAAACAAAATAATGACTCAACCTGCCTCCTCTCTACAAAGAAATGTTGTTTCCTGTACAAAAAAAACAAAGGAATATTTTCTTACTTTAAATTTAGGCTAAAGGTTTAATTAAGGGTTTGTGGATGAATCAGCTTTTAGGGATGAATTTGTGTTGTGATGAAAAACATCAGCCACACGATAAGAGCAACTAGACAGAAGTGTTGGATGGAATACCAATTGTTCAGTTGCATTTGATTTGTGCTACGAGGTTTGAATGTTGTATTATAAAAATGTTCTAGCAATAATTTAACTCAAAACCATTCTTCAAAATGCTTCTCTTTCTTCTCTTGAAGATATCAACTCATGTTGGGGTGCTAGAAACCAGTAGCCTCTGGTAGCCAAGTGGCCATCCTTCATACCGAAAGACAGACAATGTTATAGAGCAAGCAATTCGGCTAATTTATTCCCTTCTTACCCCAGGGTCACTGAGACCAATTGTATTAGCCCCACTGCGGATATCAGCTATTTCTGCACTGCAGAGAGGTTGAACATGTAATTATCTTGGTCTGGAAGTCTCCATTCAATATAGGCAGTGCATTTATTTAATGAGCCATCAGGGAGCTCCAGTGCAGGTATTTATGTTTGTGTCATCACTCAAGATCCAAACAAATAAACTCAATCACAAAGATTACACCTGGCTGGAATTCTATAATTCAATTTACACATCCTTTGAGCTAAATTGATGTGATGGGGCACTTCAGAAAATCAGTTATGGAAAAAAGTTAAATTTCAGCATTAACATCCCTGAAAGTGAATTCAAGATAGTGTAATGGGGTGGTTGAGTGCCTATTGCATTGACTGGCTTCTGCCTGTAAATACCTTTTATTTGGAAAGTGTCTCTAATGTGTAGTTGACTGAGACATTTTCATGAGTATTACCAACATGCTTTCATTTTCAAGATACTTTTTTCAAGTAAATGCCTGTACCATATTTATAGAAATATATGTATTGCAATAAGTATTTAAGAATCTCTTGACAGATTGCATGTTGTGATGGGTTGTAGCTTGATACCACAGAGATAGACTTCAGGCTCCTTTGTAGTTAATTAAATATCCCTACTTTACAACTGTGAATGCATTTCAAAAAGTTCTTCATTGGCTGTAAAGCAATATAGTGAAATGTGCTATATTAGTACAAGGTTTTTTACCTTTAAACCTTTTTGCCTGCTTCAAACCACAACCCACCTGAGAGAAAGCCTTTTCATGTTTTTTTTCACCTACCATGAATTGCCTCTGTCAATGCTTCTCTTCCCACACTCTTCCACCTTGAGCCAGATAAAATTGCATCTAAATATTTAGAGAGAACAAATTAGTGCCAGATCCAAGCTTCCGACCTGGATTTTGAAAGTTATAACGCTACAAAACAAAACAGTGACGATTATAGGGCACATCAAATGTATAATATTGCATATTTGCATGGCCGAGGATTTCAGGCAGGAAATTGGAATTCTGCTGCAAGTTTCATTAGGACCTTCTGACTTCTGCTGAGGCGCAGTTGCTAGAAAAATAAAAAGAAAGACTTTGCATTTATATAACATCTTTCACATCCCTAGGGTGTCCCAAAGTGCTTTACAGCTAATGAAGTACTTCTGAAGTGTAGTAATTATTGTAATATAGGAAACATGGCAGTCAATTTGTGCGGACCTAGCTTCCACAAACAGCATTGTGATACGTGATGTTCATTGAGGGATAAATATTGGTCAGGCACACTCCTGCCTCTGGGCCATTTTGAGGCATGCTGGCCTGAGGTGGGTGGGAACAGCTACTCACCCACAAGTGACAGGTAGCCAATTATGCTCCTTAATTGGGCTTTAAAGGTCACTGTGCAGACACCAACTGGAGTTTGCCAGTCAGTAGTTGAGCCCCTCCTACCAACCACTATCCTGGCCAATAAGTGAGGCAGCCACCCGGCAGCAGTCCAGAGTGCCGATGCTCCATCTAGTCACCAACCCCCAACCTTGGCCGTGATTGCAAGGTGGCCAGAGCTGTGTGCACAGACCACCCTTTGGGAGGGTTCCACGTCCTGAAGGTCTGGAAGCTGGTGCAACTTTTTAATTTTAAGCTTTAAAAAGTCTTCAGAGGACCCCATCATCTTGAGATAACCTCTCTCACTATTACCTACATCAGCCTTGCCCGCATCTGACAGTGGGGCTGCCGATCTGTCATTGCTGGAGGCTCTCTGTTATGGCACAGCTGATGGTAAATGCTGAGTTGCTCAAATCCAAAAGGGAAACTTGAAACAACTGCCACAACTTGTTTTGCAACTTGTATAAATTTCAAGATGTGTGCCTTGAATTCAGTAGCAATAAGACAGCCAAGTCTTATAGGATTAAAAAAAAAACTAGATTAAACATTTATTAATAAGAGAAATGATTTAAATACATACATAGATCTACAAATTACTACTATGATAACTTCTAAATCCCCTAATCAATCTAACTCCCAGTTACACTTTTGTTAAGGCAACATATAAGACACATAGATTTTAAAAGACCCAGGCAAACTGACACATAGTACCCTGAACCAGTCGAATTCAAAGTGAGTTTTCTTAACTTCAGTTCTATGAAGACAGCAGCTTGAGGCATAGATGCTGAAGGCTTTTCACATTTGTTAGATCTTAAAATGTCTATCCTTACACACAACCTTCGCTGCTTTATTCACATTTTCCCCTTTGAATGCAAATTCCCATTCTTTCACTAGGTCTTTGGACTTTGCCTCTCTGATGATAAAAATCTCTCATAGTACTAAGTTTTACCAGTGATCTTTGGGTAAAAATAAACACACTGTTTCTGAACTTCACCTGGTTAGGTGACACATTTCACCCCTCCTTTGAAAACAATCTAGTCTGGTTTATTTAAAAATGCAAATATTCCCTTGACACCTATGTTTACCTACATAACACTTCAAACCTAGCTCATCTTCTACAACATCAAAGCCTTCAGAACAGCTGCCTTTAATCCAATTAAGTCTCTCTCTCACATATACACACAGACACATACAGACACAGATGCCACCATTTCATAATAAATTTCAATAACACTATAAGAATTATTATATCTTCCTGACGCTCTCTTACTGGCCCTCCAGCCTTGGAAGCCTGCTCAATGTCCTTAATTGGACAGCAAGCTGGTCCAGGCATCAGGAGCTGATCTCTGGTCAGGACCCAGAAATGCACCCGAAGTCAGAGTTCTGATCCCAGGAGATTAAGATCACCTGGTGAGCTCTGTTTCCTTCTGCACAGATGCTGCCCGACACCTGCTGAGTATTTCCGGAACTTTCTGTTTTTATACCAGCTCTTGCACTGCCTAATCTCCTGTTTGTTCTCATTGTAGTGAGAAGCTGCTACGCCCAGATGGCTTGTGAATCCATCAGCCTTGGATAAATAGTCTATAAGCTATGAACGAAAAAAACTGATAAAAGCCAGATGTAAATTGATGCATGCTCGTTAGTTTAACTGAAGTTGTTCAGAATATATTCAAATACAGTGAATACTCTGAGATCCATTAATGGTATGGATCAGAAAATATATTGAAATTGTAAATATAGGAGGCCCCTTGTAAAATCCATTTAAATTGTATACAGTCCTGCTGTATTTTTATTTAATGTTGAAAGAGAAATCCAACTCATGAGCTTGGCTAGTCAAATATCAATTGGTCTGCACGGGAGTGCTGCTTTGGTCTGCATTAGAGTGCTTCAGTTGCAGTTTGGCAAGAGAGGGATTTCAGTCAAGAGGGTAGGAGAGATCCTTTCATTTTCTACCTTTCCTCAGTAAGAAGAGCAGCAGCCTTGGTAAGTAGGACCTGGTGAGTATTTCTGCTGTCCTTAATATTCTCAAAACTAGAGGATGTAACAGTAAAGGGAGTAATGTAAGGGTAAGTCATGGCAGGGCAGCTCGGTCACGTGGTATGCTCTTCCTGTGTGATGTGGGAAGTATCCTGGGCGGGCACGTGTGCAGGAAGTGTCTCCAGCTGCTACTCAAAATCTGCGTTTCAAAGCTGGAGCTGCGGCTGGAGTCACTGTGGAGCATTAACAAGGATGAGATCTTCGTGGATAGCTTGTACAGTGAGGTGGTCACGCCGCATGTAAAGAGTACACAGGCAGAAAGGGAATGGGAGTAAAAGCACTAGGCAGATAGTTCTGGAGTCCCCTGGGGCCATTTTCCTCTCTAACAGATTTTCTGTTTTGGAAACTGCTGGGGGAGGTAGTTTCTCAGGGGAATGTAGCAAGAGCCAAGTCCCTGGCACCACAAGTGGTTCAGCTGCACAGCAGGGTAGAAAAAAGAGTGAGAGAGCAATAGTGATAGGAAATTCTATCATAAGAAGAACAGTTAGATGCTTCTGTGGCCACAGGCATGACACCAGAGTGGTATGTTTTCTCCCTGGTACCAGGGTCAAAGATATCACTGAGCAGCTGCATGACATGCTGAAAGAGGAGGGTGAACAGCCAGAGGTTGTGGTCCATATCAGTACCAACAACATAGGTAGAAAGTGGGATGAGTTCCTGGAAGCAGAATATAGGGAGTTAGGAAATAAATTAAAAAGCAGGACCTCAAAGGTATAATCTCAGTATTACTCCCAGTGCTATGTGCTAGTGAGATCAGGAATAGAAGAATAGTCTAGATGAATGCATGGCTGGCCAGATGGTGTAGGAGGGAGGGATTTACATTCCTATGGCATTGGGACCAATTCTGGGGAAGATGGGACCTCTACAAGCTGGATGGGTTGCACCCCAGCAGGACCGGGATCAAAATCCTCGCAGGGGTATTTGCTAGTGCTTAGGGGCAGGGTTTAAACTAGACAGCGGGGGATGGGAGCCTGATTAGGGAGACACAAGAGAGGGAAACAAAAATAGGAATGAAAGACAGAATGGTAGAAAGTAGTAGTGCAAGGCAGGGGAAACAAGGGTAACAGAAAATAGAGCCATAGTACAAAAAAGGATGTGTAAAAATGTTAAAAAGACAAATCTAAAGGCACTGTATCTGAATGCATGGATCATTTACAATAAAGTGGGCAAATTAACAGTGCAAATAGATGTAAACGGGTACGATATGATTGCGATTATGGAGACATGGCTGCAGGATGCCCAAGGCTGGGAACTGAATAGCCAAGGGTACTCGATATTTAGGACAGGCAAAAAGGAAAAGGAAGAGGGGTGGCGTTGTTAGTTAAGGATAAAATCAGTGCGATAGTGAGAGGATATTGACTCAGAAAATCTAGATGTAGAATCAGTCTCGGAGGAGCTAAGAATCAACAAGGGCTGAAAACATTAATGGGAGTTATCTGTAAGCCTCCAAATAGTAGTGGCAAGGTAGAAGACAGCATTAAACAGGGAATTAGAGATGCATGTAACAAGGGTGCTACAGTAATCATGGGTGACTTTAACCTACATGCAGACTGGGCAAACCAAATTAGCAATAATACTGTGGTGGATTCATTCCTGGTGTGTATGAGATGGTTTTTTTAGACCAGTATGTCAAGGAACCGACTAGGGAACAGGCTATCCTTGATTTGGTTTTGTGCAATGCGAAGGGGTTAATTCATAATCTTGTTGTGCGGGGTCCTTTAGGGAACAGTGACCATAACATGAGCGAATTCTCCATGAGAATGGTAAGTAAAGTAGTCTGACCTGAAACTAGGGGCCTAAATCTAAACAAAGCAAACTACAAAGGTATGAGGCGTGAGTTGGCTAAGATAGATTGGGGATCTAGAAAAGGGAACCAAATGTAATATTTCCAAGTGTGCTGGCGACATGAAGCTTAGTGGGAATGTGAGTGGTGAGGAGGGTGTTAAGAGGCTTCAAGGTGATTTAGACAGGTTGAGTGAGTGGGCAAATACATGGCAGATGCAGTATAACCTGATTAAGTGTGAAGTTATCCATTTCTGTAGGAAAAACAGAATGGCAGAGTATTATTTAAATGGTGTTAGATTGGGAAATGTTGATTTACAAAGGGACCTGAGTGTCCTTGTACACCAGTCACTGAAAGCAAGCATGCAGGTGCAACAATCAGTTAAGAAGGCAAATGGTATGTTGGCTTTCATTGTGAGAGGATGTGAGTACAGGAGCAAGAATGTGTTACTGCAGTTGCACAGGGCCTTGGTGAGACCGCACCTGGAGTATTGTGTGCAGTTTTGGTCTCCTTACCTAAGAAAGGATATCCTTGCTGTAGACGGAGTACAGTGAAGGTTCAGGCTGGTTCCTGGGATGGTAGGATTGTCATATGAGGAGTGATTGGGCCGACGAGGCCTGTATCCACTGGAGTTGAGAAAAATGAGAGGGGACCTCATTGAAACATATAAAATTCTAACGGGGATGGACAGACTGGATGCAGAGATGATGTTTCCTCTGGCTGAGGGGTCTAGAACGAGGGGTCACAGTCTCAGGATATGGGGTAGATCATTTAGGACTGAATTGAGGAGAAACTTCTTCACTCAGAGGGCGGTGAACACGTGGAATTCTCTACCATAGAAGGCTGTGGAGGCCAAGTCACTGAATATATTTAAGAAGAGAATAGATAGATTTCTGGACTCAAGGGGCATGGGGAGATAGCAGGAGTATGGCATTAAGATAGAAGATCAGCCATAATCATGTTAAATGGCGGAGCAGGCTCGAAGGGCCGAATGACCTACTCCTGCTCCTATTTTCTATGTTTTCTATGTGCTCTGGAGAATATTAGACCTGCTGGGATCAGGACTGGATCACTGAGTCTGCCACAAAGGGTAGACTTAATTCTCAACTGTTATCTTGGAGGCACAGTGACCCCCACGGTGACAGTCTCCAAATCAATTTGGCAGAATGAAACACCTTTTAAAAAAATATTCATTCTTAGGATTTTGGTGTTGCGGCAATTTCCTATTTATTACCCATGGCTATTTGCAATGAGAGCCTTTTTGAGTGAGTAAATAGTGAGTCTTATCCTGGAGCCACTGCAGTCCACACACCTATGGTGCTCTCATGATTGTGTTAGTTTGCAAATCCTAGACTAATAACTCCGTACTAATGGAAGAATGCCAATGTGTGCCCAAGTCAGAATTTGTGTGGCTTAGAGGGGAACTTGATGGTGTTTCCACAATATTGGAACTCCTTGATGTCTCTGACACAATATGGTTTCAACTTTTTTTTTCACCAGCTGCTTATGGTGTTCCACAGTGGTGTAGGAAAAGCGGTTTCCTTCATAGAAGCACTTGAAGATCTCTGTGATCCTCCTTCAAGGCTCTTTCACATTCCTTATTTCCATTGGTCCACCATCAGTGGCCATGCCTTCAGCTGCTGAAACCGGGAAATTTCCTCCCTAAAGCCTTCTGTCTCTCTACCTCCCTTGCTTCCTTTAAGATGCTTCTTAAGATCGAGCACGACCAAACTTCTGGTTACCTGTTCTAACATCCACTTATGGGGCTTGGTGTCAAATTTTGTTTGTCAATTTTTTCTCTTTCACTGTCCAATTTTGCAATAGTGCAGGGCTGTCCACGATGGCCATTGACTGAGCCAACTGTTAGGCATCAACATTAAGTAATTTGGCGCACAATGTTTCTGTAGCTCTATGTTCATAAACTTACATAATGGACTTATTGTCCATTCCTGACCACTCCCGCCCGCCCCCTGCTGAGCCCACCCAATGAGGGAAAAACCCTGGCCCATGTTAAGTCCCATTCTTTATTTTGTTCTAAATAAGTTTTTTTTTAAAGTGATTTGATTTTAGTACTTTTCATTTCCTGGTTGACTGTGAGAATTCTATGATTTAATTGGTTGCTGGGAAAGCTTGATGACATCACTGTAGCTCCATGCTGGGAATCTCCTTTTGACAACTTGTGGAAAAATGTGAAGCTATGCACTTTGGTAGATAAAACAGAAATACAGAGTATTTCTTTAATGGTGAGAGATTGGAAAGTGTTGATGTCCGAAGGGATCTGGGTGTCCTTGTTCATAAGTCTCTACAAGCTAACACGTAGGTTCAGTAAGTAATTAGGTCGTCTAATGGTATGTTGGCCTTTATTGTAAGAGGGTTTCGACAGGGTAGATGCAGGAAGGATGTTTCCCCTGTCTGGGGAGATCTAGAACCAGAAGACACAGTCTCAGAATAAGGGCTAGGCCATTTAGGACTGAGATGAGGAGGAACTTTTTCACTCAGAGCATAGTGAATCTTTAGAATTCTCTACCCTAGAGGGCTGTGGGGGCTCAGTCATTTTGAGCATATTCAAAACAGAGATCGATAGAATTCTAGATATTAAAGATATCAAGGATATGGGGATATTGTGGGAAATGGCATTGAGATAGAAAATCAGTCATGTCTAGTTGAATGGTGGAGCAGGCTTGAGGGGCCAAATGGCCTACTCCTGCTCCTATATTCCTGCGTTCCTATGGCTATGTTACAATGAGTTGCAAATCGGGAGAGTTAAAGTTCTCATCACAGAGGTCACTAGATCTCTCAGTGAGGCTTTCTTTGAAGTCAATGGTGAGCATGCTTGCTTCATTGCTGACCGCAAACTCTGGGCCATTATTCCTCATGACCCATTTTCTTCCACATGCCCTATTATATCTGCTAGCATGAGAAGGCTACATATAACAGATAGAAACATTTGGAGACACTTATAGGGGTCAACAAAGCTACGATCTTTAAGAAAAAGCCCTTCGAGATTATCAATGTGAAGGCAATAAAGAGAATTTGGGAAGATGAGGTCAGGCCATCCTCAAGTTCATGGCCAGTATGCTTTGCTTTTCATTGTTTATCTTCTTATTTGCTTGCTTATTCCTTCCCTCTCATACAGTCCCATACAGCATTACAATAACACAATTTGTTATTGGCAAGCAGAGTCATGTTTCAAGTGGTTTCAGACTACAAACACTGTGAAGCGTGCCCATAAGAGAGGGCAGATGAGTCATTTGTGGAGCTCAACTTAGCACCTCATAGTGCCCTGCATTACCAACTCCTGTAATGGCAGGCAGCATGCACCGTTGCCCATACCTTTATTGTTGGTGTGGTATCTGGCATGAATTACAGGGGCAGTGCATGGTGAAGCAGGTGGAGTTGTGGGAGATGCAACAGCTGGTCAGAGTTCCAGCTGGTGTGTCCAGGGTTTTGAACTTCACAGGGTCTCCTTACAAATGTTCTACTTACAATCTGGAGAATGTCTTTACTGCCCAGAATCTAATTAAATGAAAGTGGGACACAGATATAGAAATAATAAAGCAATTACTACTGTTCCCTGAATACAATTATCTCACATATGCTGGCACATCTGTTAAAGGTATAGCACCTTTCACAACTTCAGGATGTTCCAAAATGCTTCATCGTCAGTGAAGCATTTTGAAGTATAGTCATTGTCATGATGTAAGGAAACGTGTCAGCCAATTTGTGCATATCAAGTTACCACAAACAACATTGAGACAAATAATCAGGTAATCCACTTTTGCTGGTGTTGGTTGAAGGATGAAGGTTGGCCAGAACAGTGGGATATCCCCTTTCCTCTTCTTTGAATAATGCCATGGGGTATTTTACATACACCTGAGAGCTGGGGAGACTTCATTTGAAATATCTATGATTTTATGAATGTTGAGGTCTTCAACACATATCATCCTTTGAACATGCTCAAGTCCTTGGAGTAAGAACATAGAAATACTGCTTCAGAGGTCAAAATTCTATAACCTTCTATCTAACTCACAGCATTGTGAGCTTTCCTTCACCATACTGATTACAGCGATCCAAGTAGAAGAACCATCATCACCTTCTCAAGGGCAATGAGGAATGGGTCATGACTGCCAGCCTTGCCAGCAATGCCCATATCCTCTGAATAAATAAAAGAGATGAACTTGCTAACATTGTGCCAAGGTGGAAACCTGCTTTCCTCCTATTTTTCTAGAAGATAGATTGAATAGCATAATTTTAAAACATCAAACTGGTTATTTTACATGAAATGGATGAATAAGTGAATACAAATTTCACAGAGAATATTTACATATTTCCTAATGCTATTAGTGCCATTAATCAACTGTGCCACTTCGCCCTTTGCTAGGTGAAATTTACTTTACAAGTCAACAGTTCCTGAGCTGAATGGCATTAATCTTAGATTACGTGTACATGAGCAGCCAAAGAAAATTCATTGTTTTAATTTAAAAAGATTCAGAAACCAAAAATTCATTGTCCTTTTGGCACAATGTTGCATAACTCTGGCAGGACTGCGCAGAAACAGCCACAAATGAGGTCAGGACCTGGTTATGCCAGGTTTCATCCAAATGGTGAAGTTGGCAGATGGGGTTAGAAAGGAAGGAAGGCTTGCATTTATATGATGCCTTTCACAACCACAGGGCATCCTAAAGCCCTTTACGTCCAAGTACTTTTGAAATGTAGTCATTATTGTAATGTAGGAAATGGGCCCCCAAGCAAGATTGTTGATGCAGGAGTGAGGACTACTCCCAGTGCTGGAGGATTCAGTCATCCTGGCTCTGTGGAACATCTATGGTGTTGATGTGCCAAGCATGCCAGCCAGTCAAATGGCAACAGTGGGACCTATTTACCGGATCAAGCTAGGGTCATAACCTGGGTCGTTCTGAAGAGAAAATGCCTTTTTAATCATAGAACCTTTCACAAGAAGGGATGCTGGGATAACTCTGGAATTTCCTTGGGTGGAAGGAGGAATGCTTGGAACCATAAACTTAGCAGGATACCTAAGTATACTTGGCACAGTGGACACCCAACATTAACATATCACTCAAGAGCCTTTTCCAGACCCAGGGAATTTCGCAGGGGTCAGAAGTTGAAGACTCAGCTGAATATATGCTGCCCTGCAGATTTCTGACTCTGAACTTTGCAGCTTAGAAACTGATTTCAGAAGGAGAAATAATGCTTTTATTGAGGAAGTCATATTGTAAGATAGTTTCTTTATTATTAATGCTCCAATCGATCCTGATTTTGGACAGCATCTAGGTGACTGTCTATCCTATTAGGGAAGAATGCCTCATAGTTTGCATCTGGAAGACAGTTTCTGAGCAAATCCATCTGGGAAAGAGTTAATTGGGTTCTTTATCAGAACCATCTGGCAGCAACAATATCTCAGCTTGCTGCTCTCACTTTCTATAAATCTTGTAATGATAATTATGGCCTTGTTTCAGCAGTACTGATTAAGTCCCCGTGTTAGCTTCTTTTTATACCAGGATTTATATCTGTGATTTCAATTGAAATTTTACTCTTCACCAAAAACAAAACTCAGCATTCCTGCCTTCTCTATGCTCTTGTTCATGTTTATTGTCGATAAATGTTTCCCTACGATGTTACATGAACACAAAGCTTTCAAATATCTAAACCTACGTAAGCATAATATGAATCAAAGCAAAATAACCTTGGGAAAGAGCATGATGTAAAGACATATTGGATAATTACAATTACCCAGATTATCTGCCTGAAGAGGAAGGATTCTATGCAATGGAAATCATGAGCATGTTCTTCATATGTGACACAGGCCAGGATTTTATGGCCCCTCCCGTCCAACGGGATATTATGGTCCCACTGAACTGAATGAGGATTTAAATGGCTTGTCGCATCCACTGGGTTTGGGGCGGGAGACATGCCACGGTGGGGCTGTAAAGTCCTGGCCATAGTAATTCCCAAGGGTTGGGTTGTTAGGAACATGGGAATGGGAAGGAGTATGCCACTTAGCCCCCTCGAGCCTGTCCTGCTGAAATTCAGTGATATCATAGGTGACCTGTGACTTATATCCACATACCCACATCCCATAATACCTCCGGTTAACAAAAAGATATTAACCTCAGATTTAAAATTGACAACTGATCCAGCATCTACTGCCATTTGCAGAGGAGAGTTCCAAACTTCCACCAGCCTTTACATGTAGAAGTGTGTTTCCTAACTTCATTCCTGAAAGGCCTGGATTTATTTTTTAATCTATGTCCCTTAGTTCTAAATTCACCAGTGAACAGAAATAGTTTATCTTTAGCTACTCTATCTGTTCCCTTTAATATCTTGAAATTTCCAATCAAATTATCCCTTAAGCATCTTAGTTCCATGGAATACAATGCTGTTTTGTGTAATCTCTCTTTGTAATTTAATCCTTGGAATCTTGCTATCATTCTGGTAAATATGTGCTACACCCCTCCAAGGCTAATATATCCTTCCTGTGTACACAGTACAGTGCCCAGAACTCAATACCATACTCCAGGTGTGATCGAACTATGGTTCTATATAGCACCAGCATAACCTCTACTTCCTTGTATTGTATTCCTCTAGACACAAAATCCTTGTGCCTTTTGATTATTTTCTGTACATGCCCATGATATTTTAACAAATTATGTACAAGGACATCAAATCTCTTTGGACTTCCAATGCTTCTAGCTTTTCATCATTTAGAAAGTATCCTGATTTATCCTTTATAGGTCAAAACCTCACAATCCCCTAAATTGAAATCTACTTGCTGCAGTTCTGCCCATTTGCTTAATCTACCAATATCTCTTTGTAATTTTATGCTTCCATCTACACTGCTTAAACATCAGCTGTTTTTGTGTCACCAGCAAACTTGGATACGTAGCTATCTATCCCATCATTTAAGCTGTAATGAATATGCTGAATGGTTGAAATTCCAACACGGATCCCTGACAGTTAAAGTACCTGCGCATTATACCTGCTCTTTCTCTCTTAGGCATGTGACTATTTTTTAACCAGGTCAATAATTTGCCTTTAAATGCATGAGCCTCAACTTTAGCTAAGCCTCTTATGAGGAACTTTATCAAATGCCTTCTGGGAGTCCACTAATTTAGTGACCGTTTCTAAATTTTCAACAAAGTTCATTAGGGATGACTACCCTTTGCAAATACATTCTGTCTCTCTCTGAACAGCTGAAAACTTTCAAGGTATTTGGTCTATCCTTAATTACAGACTCTTGGGACAGAATTTTAACTGTCATGGTTTGTAGGTGGGCGCAGGAGATTAATTCCTGGAAAAGTGGCTTTGGGTTAGGAACTCAACATTATCTCACTCACTCCCGGGTTTGACCTGGGTGGGCGTGCAGGCAAACAAGGCAGCTGTCAGGTAAGTCATTACCTCCACCACTGAAGGTTGGTGGAGGTAATGTTTTCACCTGTTTATTAAACTGTTTGTCTGCAAACAATGCATCTCAAAAATTAATGGATAGATTTCAATGAAACTTGGTAAACAGATATGGTATGGCGCAAGGAAGAACTGATTAGTTTTTGGTGAAGATGTGGTCCAAATCTGGACCCTGGTGTCTTTTAAAGGATCTGTTAACATTGGGAGATAGGGCAAAGTGACCTTTCTTTTAGAATGCTATGGGTTGTTTTATTTAGAATGCTGTTGATTGTTTTAGAATGTTGTGGATCGTCCCAGCTGCTGTGGTGGAATTTGGCATGGGCTATCAAAATGTGAGCAGAGTTTTCAGAGCAGGTTGTTGGATGTGGATTGGCCTGAAGCCTTCTTAGTAATATGGAAGCTCCTAATAAAAAAAATCTCTTTTTTCAGTTTTGTAGTTACAGCCAGGCAAGGAAGAGCCTTAACGACGAGCTGTGTAATTGTAATAATGTTGAATTAATACAATTTGGTTTATGTGCTCTATTGAAAGCCCTTTTCACCGGATACAATAGGAAAATAGACAATTAACTTTGAATTTAAGCTAGCATTATGGCTTTAACAAACAGTGCCTGGGTTTTCTAAGCTGTCTGCAACTTGCCAAGATCAACTAGGTGAAAGCACAGTTTGAGTGGCTCCTTCAAAGAAACTGACTAGCTGGGAAACCTTGAAATAGTGAAACTGAATCACTTTGGACATGGCCAAGTGAGAGGCTGGTACTCATGGCATATCTTCTAACTTTTCTTACTTTTGATAGGCGATTTCCAACTTCCTGGAAGTCAGCTCCCACTGTCTTGCACTTTACTCGCCTTGATCTGTACTTCCCTGCTGTCAGCCTTCACTGCAGCATAAGAGCAGCTTCTGCAGCTCTACTTTACAACTCTGAGGAGGAAGAAGACGAGCAGCAATGCCAACATCAATAACACCAGGACCAGCAGGAGCAACACCAGCACTCACAGCAGAGCCAGCTGCCTTCTCCACAGTCACAGCCACATACCACTTCACAGGACAGGAGGGGTAGGCGCAGAGATCCAGCTCGAAAGAGGCATGTCCTCCAACACAGGGTTTACAGACAGACGATCATCTCTCTCGACATGTGCGAGTACCAGTGCTTTAGGAGACACATGTTTTCATGGCAGGTAATGGTGACGTCAGCAGCCTCCTAGAACAAGACCTCCTTCCCAGTGGACCAGGAGGGCACATATTGCCAATGGCCTTAAAGGTGGCTAAACACTGGAGGGAAACCCATCACCCTCCCCCCCAACCCCCCAACATTCGTCCTCAATTTCTACCTCTCCCTGGAATTCTGTGCTCTCTTCTCCTGCAAAGAGAGAGAGCAGGGATTTGTGAGTGTGAGAAATTGTGGGATTATGAAAAAGAGCAAGAAACAAAATTTGTGGAGGACAACTATGAGGCACAAGGGTGTTGGCTGATGAGGTGGGGACATGAGGGGGCACCTAGAGGAGTAAGTGGAGGGGCAATGTGTGTTTGTCTGAGGAGTGTTGTGCAGGAGAATATAGGGAAAGAGTATGAGACTTGGCACCTTAAAGTCTTATAACAGCCCGGCACTCCTGAGGTCCTTGAACCTCGTAGGGCACTGTCTACATGTTGGAAGGACCAAACTCCTGTTGCTCACTTCCTCAGTCATTTCCATCCACAACTGCTTGCTTAATTGGAGAGAACAGCCTCTTCTCCCATCCTTGGCAAACATCACCTCACTTCAGTCCCTCAGATCCTACAGCAGGACCTCCAGACAGGAGCCCGGGACCCATAAAGAAGTTTTCCCAGGTCTCCTTTCCATTTCTGTAGTTGTTGATATCACAGGAATCAATGTACAGTTCAGCGATTCTAACCCCCGCCAGGTGCCTTAAACTAGAGGTCATTCCTTTGAAAGCTTCAACATGTCATCCCACCCGTCCTTGTCTGATTGGTCAGGAAACCCGGAAGCGGGATTCCAATGCTATGGCTAAAGGAAAGAGCCACAGTAAAGCCTGCTGACAGAATAAATGCCTTCCCATTCTGTTATTTGCCTCCCCACTGCATGCAGGTCTTTTCAATTAAGATTCCATCCTAGTAATTTCCCAACAACAGATTTTAGGCAAACAAATCTATAACTCCCTGGTTTGCCTCTCTTAGATTTCTTTAAAAAAAGGATGACTTATAGACCTCTACAGTCTAACAGAACAGTTTCTCAATCAAGAGAACATTGGAAGATTAGAGTTAGGGCTTCTGCAAACATTTTCATTTATTTCCTTTAATACCATGAGCTGGAAATCATCTGGCCCTGGGGATTTGTCACCCTTTAGTGTCATTAATTTCTAATTACTGCCATGATTACTGCTCTTTTGCCTTTCTTTTTCCAGGTAGCATTCTCAATTCTGTGAGGGGTGCCAAACCAATGCTTATGCCATGATTTTACTGCAGGGCAGGGCAAAGGGCAGACAGAATGGGGGTTGAACCCCATGCTGTTGGCGTCATTGCGAACCACACACTAGCTGTCAGTCAACTGAGCTAACCCTCCCCCATGGTTTTTGTTACTTGTTAATTTTGATGATTGCTTAATTCAATATTAGTTTCCTTGCGATGTCTAGAAAGCTCTACTCTTCTACTAAAAATACTGACACAAAGTAATTATTCAGTACGTCCACCATTTCCTTATTTTCATGTACAATATCACTATTAACAGCTTTTAAGGAATACATATTACTCCTGACCACCCTCTTTATCCTCATCTAACCATTAAAGAAAAATTTTATATAGATTTTGACATCCCTTGTGTGAGGAAACAGAGATAGTTTAAGTAAGTTATGTTGATATTTGTAGGTGTTAGGAATGAGTTTTAGCTTTAAAGTTTGAATTTGATTTGTATTTCTGTATTTGTGTTAAGAGAGGTCAAATTGAGTTTTAGTTTCACTTTAAAAGGAGCTTGCAATCCTAATGCAAGTTTTATGACTGTAAGCTAGGTTAAACAAATAAAAGTAGCAGAAATGGGCTGTTGCCTAGCAACAGGGGTCCAGAAAGGCAGGTCCCTCCCACAGTCACACACACAGAAGAAGAGAAACGGCAGTTTTATTTTTGAAGTTGCCAGAGTTCAGCTGTTTTTGAAGATAGCTGCCAGAGAAGCAACATAGAAGGGGCAGATAGCCAGCTTCAAGCTAAAGTTAGTTGAAAGTAGCTGCCAGGAGAGACTGGAAAAGGGGACAGGTAGTAAGTCCCAAGCTAAAGAAAAAACCCCAAAATCCAAGAGAGTGGAACAGGAGAAAGTCTCAAGAAGGCCTGTTAGTCAAAGGAAGGGCAGGAACCTGGAAAAGGTCCTGTTAAGTGAAGTTAAGAGTGAGGGGCAGAGAGAAAGGCTCCAAGCTTCAAAAGCTGCAGAAAGCAGATTTAAAGTGAGAACAGCTTGCAAGAGGCAAGAACGACAAAAGAGACAATAGAAGATCTATAACTCTTTGCTACAGGCATGTGACGCATGTGTACTGATGATGGCTGAGTTGGTGAGAGAGAGTTCGTGGAAGTCAGCTTGATTGCATGCGGTGATCCAGGAGAGAAGAACATTGGAAGGAGAGTTCAAAACCCTGGAGGTGAACCCGTGCAGAAGGCGTTGGTGAGAAAGTGTTGGTTTGGGAGAAAATTCCAAAGCGAGTTCTTCAAGAGTGGAGATTGGAAATCCCCATGTGAAGGACAGGGTTCAGTGAGACTGGTTGGCTCACAGTGTGACAAGTGCCTAGGGGGAGTTGATGAGAGATCCATAGCATCTGGTTGAGGTGGCATCTGTCACTTTGTTTCAGAGTGCGGTATGTCTGCCCACAGGTGCCATAGATTTACATGGACTGTGTACCTACTATGAACATTAGAGTATAAGATAGCTTTTGTAACTTGTGTTGCCTTTACAAATCTTTATGTATCTGTAAAGGTATAGTTGTGGGTAAAGGAGTATTGTAATGTAGTTCATCTTTCCTTGTTAAATATATGTTTTATTCTTTTGTTAAAAGTTCATCAGCTGACTCCTGTGACTCTGTTCAGTAGCTACTCTCCACGTATCTAAACAAACAAATAAAAGTTAGAATCTATCAAACCTGGGATCAGGCTTGTCCAGGGGTAACCTCAGCTGGGATTGTAACACTTGCAAGTTCCCTTTCATATTCCCTTTTTGTAGCTCTTACTATCTATTTTGTCACTTTTTGTTCTTTTTATCTCTGCCAGTTGCAAGGATCTGTGTTAGTTTCTTCATTTTGCATCATATTTTTAATTAAATTTATATTCTTCCTTCCTTCTTTAGTTGCCTGGGGCTGTTTTTTTTTTTGCAAGTGGATCTCTTGTACCTTAGGGGTTTAAACCAGCTCTGTATCATGTTAAATTCTTTCTTGAAAATATACCATTTAGAATGTAGAATTGTACCTCCTCCCATTCCTTGGAAAAAGAGTGGATGGATCAAGTTGGCTTTATAAGACAAGACGAGAAAGTTATGGGGGTGCTCATGGGAAGAAAAAAGACAATGCACTCATGGGTTGCTGATCTGTAACACAGAGCTGGATTTTCCAGTGGGCATTGGGACCAAGACATTGCGCCCATATGGGAGCCTTGAATCTACTCACGTCGTCAGCACATCCGCTGATGAAACCCTCAGGGGGGGTGGCCTCCTCATTGGCAGCCTCCATGCTTGCCGTGCTATTTAAGGTTACCAACTCTGGCTGGACATGTTCCGGGTGATGTCGATGGAAGTAGCGACACAGAAAACCATTGGAAGTGATGTCATGGAAAGCCGGCGACTTGACATGAGTGGATTCTATGGGAGCACGAGAGAGGAAAAGTCACCAACTTTAATTAGGCAAATGGAAAGAATTTGCAGCGAGGGTGAAAAATGATTAAAGGTCAGAGGATAAAGAAGCTTCACTCACTCTTAGGGGGATTGCTGTGGGATCCAATATCATAGTGTCAAACAAGGATATAAAAACACTGCTAAAACTGAAGAGAAGATAAATCTTTTATTCTCTCCCTGTATCTCTGTGTAATTAATGAAAAAGAATCTGAGGTGAAGTGATTGGATTGCTTTCAATAGCCAACGGGAGATCGATGATGTTTCCGGTTGACTCCCAGCCAAACCATGACGGTTGGCAGCCCTAATCCTATTAAGGATGGCTGATGGGCTCCCGAGGCTACAGGATCAATCAGAGGGCCCTCAGCGATGTCAGGCCGAAACCTTTCCCTAGAACAAGGACACCAGGGGGCAGAAATCTTTCGAATCAGAGGCTGGCAGCTCTTCTGCTCACCAGCATCACTGAGGAGATGGTGGCTACTGCCAGAATGCAGCCAGTGGAGGCCCAGGATAGAGGAGCGACCAAACCAGAATTAAGCCATGGTGGGAGGGTTTTGCGGGATGGGGGTCGTGGGGTGCTGGAGTCAGCAGGAAGTGAAGGGGGTGCCTCTCAGTTTGCCCCCTTCCTCCTGGGTTCCATAATTAGGCTTTGAATGAGGGATCCTCCCTGGGAGACTACAAGCAGCCCATAAAGGTTTGCATGTCATGTACGCTGCATGGTGACAGGCCCATCTACAGATGGATTAATACTAGCAGCGATGGGATGAGGCCCTTAAGTGGTCATTAATTGACCACTTAAGGTTCTCAATTGGTGGCTTGGTGGGAAGATCAACCATGGGCCTTCCTGCCCCAAAGTTTAATTTTAGCAGAGGCAGGAAGCCAGCGGGGTCCTTGCACACTACCCTCCTACCTGATTAAATGCCCTCCCTGCATCCAAACATGTCACGACAGAGGGCATAAAATTCCCCCACAAAAATTGTACGGTCTCTTGATTGTTGCTCTAAGGTTGGTAGAAGATGGCATAGTCTAAAAGTTAAAACTGGGCTTTTCAGGAGTGAAATTAGGAAACACTTCTACGCATAATGAATGGTAAAAGTTGGGAACTCTCTTTTGCAAATGGAAATTGATGCCAGATTAATTGTTAAATTTAAAACTGAGATTGATAGATTAAGAGACAATACAGGGCAAAAGCAGATTTGTGGAGTTAGATCACAGATGAGCCATGACCTCGTTGAATGGCAGAAGAGACTCAAGGGGCACTAAGCGATCTAGTCCTTTCCTCTATTCACTAATATTAGCTTTGTGTCTATGTTCATGCTAGTTTCAGCCAGAATGGCAGCCAGTGGAGGCCCAGGATAGAGGAGCGACCAAACCAGAATTAAGCCATGGAATGGAATGATGCCTTAATTTTAGGTTTTTAAGTTGAAAGGACTCTCAAGTGAAATTGATAACCTTGTCAAAAATTTGAGATATCCCAAAAGGATGAAGGCTTACTTAATTTGTGAGGGAATGGCTTGGTTTTTATGACAGCAACATGTAACATTTGTGTAGTTGAAGGGAGAAATCCTTCTATTTGATACTAACATTCCTGAAAGAAGACATTTGAGAACCAAAGTTAAAAACAAATATTAGATTCTGCAGGTCTATACACAGACTTAAAGTAAGGGAGTTCTATTTTGGGATACCAATTACAAGTGTAAACTATGGCCAATTTCTCTCAATTCCAGAAATAGTAAAGGTAATTGTAATGCTCCTGCCAGGTGTGATTGTCTCAGAATGGGTCAAGGCCTGAGAATATCAGTGCTACACAGCATGGCATATTTAACCATTGAATCATTTTCACTTTTATGTAACCTTCCTTCCTTCCTCTTCGCATTACAATCATACATGTAATTGTCTGCAGTAATATTCCCTATATGTGACATTAAATAAATATATTTCGACTTTGCTTAGTAGCATACAGCATGTTTGTTTCAAAATAGTTGCCACAAAATCTGTTTTTGTTTTAAATGTTAACTCAGGGATATTTTAATGTATGTCTGTGGAGTACCTTTATTATACCACTTTAACCATCAATATCAAGGGAGTTACCATGGACCAGAAAGTCAACTGAGCTAGCAACATAAATGCCACAGCTCCCAGAGAAGAAGAGCTAGTGTATCTGAGGTGAGTTACTCATCTCCAGATTCCCCAAAGCCTTTCTACCACTCACAAAGAACAAACCTGGATGAGTGTAGCTGCAACAACACTCCAGAAGCCCGGCACAATCCACAGCAAAGCATTTCACTTGATTGGCATCCGATCCACCACATTAAACATTCACTCCCTGCACTACTGCTGCACCATGGCTTGGGAGTATTCTATCTTCAGGATGCACTACAGCAAGTTGCCAAGGCTCCATTGGTAGCACCTCCAAAACCTGGAACCTCCACCACCTCGAAGGACAAGAGCAGCAGGTGCATGGGAAGACCATCACCTTTAAATCCTCCAAGTCACTCACCTTCCTGACTTGACTGTGTATTGCTGTTACTTCATTGTTGCTATGTTAAAATCCTGAAACTCCTAGCTAACAACACTTTGGATATACCTACACATAGGCTGCAGCAGTTCAAGAAGGCCCATCATCACCACCTTCTCAAGGCGCAGCTAAGAATAGGCGATAAGTGCCTTGTCAATGATGTTCATATCCCGAGAATAAATGAAAAAAAAATAGGATTCTATTTAAAATAAATATTTAAAATAAATGGTTGGTGCCTCTATTCAGTTAGCAGGCTAAGGAATATCATATAGATCCATTGCAGCTGGGCTTCCCATCTGGCAGAAATCAGGTTTGTTGTGCAAATCTCTAATTCTGAGATCATTCTAACTAAAATCGATGGGGAAGCTTCTGGGGTTGAATATTGCCTCTCACTGGGAAATCACATGGGGATTGTGTTTATGACAGTGTGCAACTTTCATCAAGCAGCAGTAACCTAAAGAGGCATCTATTTTTTTCGGACACTGGGTTTTCTGATGGAGTTATCAGCATCTTGTTATAACTTTTGGACCAGAGGAGAAGCCCTGCTTTGAGTAAAACAAATGGTGAGCTATTTAAGTAGCTCAGGGAATTGACAGGAAATAGTAACCAGCTCACTTCACCACTTTGTGGTCCAGCTGCTGCACAGTAAACTTTTATTGATGTCACCAGGCCAACCAAGCTCTGAGAAATCACAAAAACTTCTTATTAGCAGTGTGTACTAAGTATGCATGGCAGCTACATTTTCCTGCCTCTCACCCTATTTGTAGTTGTTTGATACTAAGGTAATGGACAGTGCATTGTCTACATCTTGTCTACACTCCAATAAAAAAGACCCGCAAAGGTGAATAGTGAAAATAAAATATAATAATGAAGCTGTTTAAACCATGGCCAGAAGAACTGAAGCAAACAGCTTCGGGTAAATTTTTAGAACTAGGCTCCGATCTCACAGCAGTGATCAGTCAATCCATTATCATTCACATGGCTGTTAGTGATTACCCTAGGTGAGATCTTTTGGATGTCTCCATCCAAGCAGCTTTGACTCCCACTTTAATGGGAGGGTGGCTTTCTGCTCAAAACAGATCACCCTCCTTTGCTACAGCTTCCGCAGCAGGATCTCCAAGACTTCCAAAGGAAAGCAGTGTTTTCTTTCCCTCGATATTCTAGCTTGGCCACAAAAGTCTTTGACCACTTTTGCCTGTAATTAGTCACAGCCCTTCTCCAGGAAACACAAATTAAAATAATTGAATCATGCAGAGATGGTATGGTGGTGCAGTTGTTAGTGCTGCTGCCTCACAGCTCTAAGGGTTCAGTACTGACCTCAGGTGTCTGTCTGTGTGGAGTTTGCATGTCCTCCCTGTGTCTGTGTGGGCTTCTGCTGGGTGTTTTGGTTTCATTCCACTATCCAAAGACATGCTGGATAGATGGATTGGCTATGGTTAAATTTCCCCTCGGTGTGTGTGCCCTGTGATGGACTTGGTGTCCTGTCCTGAGTGTACCGTGACCATTGCCTGTTGGGGTGGGCTCTGACTGCCTGCAACCCTGAATTGGATAAAGCAGTTCTGGGAAAGCGAATGAGTGAATCATACAGCACAGAAGGAAGCCTTTCAACCTGTTGTGACTCTTTGAACAAGCTATCTTATTCACCTCAGCACTGCCCCCGCCCCCCGCCCCCCACACACCCCCCACCCCGCCCCGGCCACCTGCTTTTATCACCATGGCCCCTCTAACACACCACATCATATCTGCCTGTTATGGTGGTGTAGTGGTATTGTCACTGGATTAGTAACCCAGAGGCCCAGACTAAAACCACTGGGAGTATGGGCTCACATCCCACCATGGCAGTGCAGAATTTAAATTCAATTAAATGAATAAAATCTGCAATTGAAAGCTAGTCTCAGGGATTATCATAAAAACCCATCTCGTTCAATAATATTGTTTAGGGAGGGAGGCTTGGCTTTCATGTGACGCCAGATGCATAGCAATGTGACTGACTCTTAGCTGTCCTCACAAGCCACTCAGTCCAAGGGCAATTAGGGATGGGCAACAATTTTTTTTATTCATTGGATGTGGGTATCACTGGCTACACCAGCATTTATTACCCATCCCTAATGCCCTTGTTCAGAGGGCATTTAAAAGCCAACCACATTGCTGCAGGTCTGGAGTCACATCTAGGCCAGACCAGGTAAGGACAGCAGATTTCCTTCCCTAAAGGGCATTAGTGAACCAGATGGGCTTTTACAACAATCAACAATGGCTTCATGGTCACCATCAGATTTTTAATTCCAGGTTTTCATTGAATTCAAATTCCACTATCTGACGTGGCAGGATTTGAACCTAGGTCCCCAGGGCATTGCCCTGGGTCCCTGGAGTATTTGTCCAGCGACAATACCACAACATCATTGCCAAATGCTGCTGCCTATACCACCCATGTCCCATGAAAGAATGTAAAGAAAACATGAAGCTGCAGCCCTTTAATTTTCACTTGGAGGCCAATTACACTGGTAACTAGGGGCAGAATTTTCTGGTCAGCATGTGGGGGTGGGCCCAACATGCCAATGCGTAAAATGACGCACGTTGACGTTGGGCGTGTGCACCAACATCACCGTGCACCTTCGCGAGATTTCAGAAGACAGTGAGCTATGAGTTCCAAGGCGCATCCGCCATTAATTAATGGGCCATTATGGCCCTTGAGGCAGCAATTGAAGACGATTTTTCACAGCCCATGTGATTTGCAGTGTGCCGCACGGGCACAATGGGCAGGCGGGTAGGCTGCATTTTTAAAAACTTCATCCACGGGAAGGTTAAGAGGGGTGAGAGGGTTTGCAAATGTGAGTAGATAGAACTTTAGCTTATTACTTACTGCTGCTTGCTTGTATGAACAGGACAACTTCATTTCACTTCAGAGCTACTTTGACAGAAACAGTTCAGGACTTTGGAGGAATCATGACACTTGGGGCCTTCCAGGTATCAGATAGGCTTCCCTTACCCAGGGAATGGGGATTCTGCTCTCCGCTGGAGGCAGCTCCTCTGAGGAGGAAGAGAGGGCCAGAAGGGGGAGAAGGCCAGGATTCCATATTCAGCCTCCAGGGGAGCCACCTGTGGGAGGACAGGCACAGGCACAAAGGGCACAGGGCCAACAGGAAGTCCAAGGCGGAAGGGGCCGCAGAAGCCGCCACTATGCTGCTGCCAGGGTATATAGGTAACGATGCAGCTATATGTCTGAGGTGCAATGCTAAAGGAGGCTCCGTCTCTCAAGGGAGACTGTGACTTCCATCTATCAGATGATCGGCCCTGAGATCAGCTCCAATTGTATGGGTAGACACCCCATGCCATTGGCACTGAAGGTCACGGTTGCCCTCAACTTCTATGCCTCCTGCTCTTTCCAGGGGTCAGTGGGTGATCTTTGTGGAGTCTCCCAATCAGCTGTCCACAGTTGTGTTGAGCTGGTGACAGAAGCTCTGTTTAGGTGGGTATTGACTTTCATCCACTTACCATTGATGGACGGGCACCGAGCTGGGATACTGGGTGCCAATCCATCTCCCACACTGACACTGACCACCTGAGGTCATTGCTGCTGTGAGGGCTTGCAGGTCCGAGTGCAACACCAGGAAGCCCCAATTGTTCTCCCAGAGGAGCCTCTCTATGAGAGTCACCACTCTCTCCATGAAGGAGGTATTGCGCTCGGCTATGACGGTCATTGCATTGCTCGTGCTCCGCATGGACTCCTCCGTCATGGAGACCATGGCATGCATTCCCTCATGTATCTCCCCCAGATCCTCCACACACCCTGCTGGACATCCAGCATCCGCTGCCTCAGGGACGACTCCAGAGGCCTATCATCAGCCACCGGCTGAGCATGTTCCTGGTCTTCAGCATTCCTCTGACTGCCGGCAGCCTGGGCACTATCTGCCTTCACCCGCACCTCAAGCGAGTGTGAAGTGCCCTCACCGCTGTGCACCGAGGTACTAGCCAATGATCTTATTCCCACCGAGGTGCTGGTATCTGCGCTGGTGCCTGCCTGGCTGAGAGGGTGTGACGCTGGTGCGTTAATGTCTTCTGTGCCCTCAGGGGTCAGCGGCAGTCCCTCTGCCTCCTGAGTGCGGGTGTGCTCTGGTGAGGTTGAAAGGAAGAACAAGGACATTTGATAAGTTGAAGGTGTTACTGTTAATGTGCGTGCCTGGCACCCAGATCAGGATGCGCTCCTCCTTCTATTATCAATGGGCAACCCATGTTGGATGCTGAAATCAATACAGAGTCAACAGTGGAATGCTTGCATTGACAGACATTGTGACCTCAATGCACGGCATTCCTGCCTCCCAGTGGCACCCCAACCTCACCGCAGCCACTTGACTTGGGTGGCACCTCTCCAGCTCCAGTGCCTCCTGCTCGTATCTGGCGATGATGAGAAGGTGGGGCTGCCCTCCACCAGTCCGCAGCCTCTCAGCGTTATTGTGTGCTGTCTTCCCCTGAAAGGAGAGAGGAGCATTGATTAGTCCACCCTGTACCTGCATTGCCATTGTAGCCTTGCCACCCCCACCTGAGGAAAACCTTACAGGGCTCATCCGATTCATGATCCTGGAGCCTCCATACACTCATTCCAAGCAGCCTGGGCTGACCCCCTTGCCCAGATGCTGCCTCCATCACATTTGCCACTCACACTCTAAGACATTCCAAACCCATGAACGCTACCACCTAGAAGGACAAGGGCAGCAGATGCATGGGAACACCACCACCTGGAAGTTCCCCTCCTAGTCACTCACCATCTTGACTTGGAAATATATCGCCGTTCCTTCACTGTCGCTGGGTCAAAATCCTGGAACTTGCCCCCAAACAGCACTGTGGGTGTACCTGCACGACATACAGCGGATCTAAAAAGCAGCTCACCACCACCTTCTCACGTGCAACTGGGGATGGGCAATAAATGCTGGCCCAGCCAGCGAATCCCATATCCTGTGAATGAATGAATGAATACAAAAGCAAAATGCTGAGTTGGGACGGGTGCCGGGAGAGTTGGGCGGGGGGCACTGCTGTGCTAAGTGACCCATGCCAACATGGTACTCACCCTTCCCGAATGCAAGAGGTCATTAAACCGCTTGTGACACTCTCACCATATCGTGGGAGCTGACCCATTCTGCCACCTCCTCCCAGGCGCGTTTTGTTAGGTAGGGGGGCCTCCCCCTCTCGTCCCTTGGCACCAGGATCTCGTGGCGCTCTGCCACTTCCTCGAGGAGGGCTGCGAGGCACTCATCCGGGAACCTTGGGGTCGACTGCCCCACCGAGCTGCCCTCCCGCCTGGCTTGCTCTCCATGGATGTTATCCATCATGCTGTTGACCGACATCAGTGGCAGCCTTAGGGTGGCTGCCTGCGCCGTTTTGAATAGATTGCCGGGTCGCCAATGGACCCAGTGGTCATTGACCTCCCGCCGCCGCTTGCCCCTTCCCGCTGATTTCAGGAGCTGCCACTTAGGCCAGGCGGGCCTCAATTGTCTTGCCTGCATAAAATGGCGGCACGGAGCCGATCGCGGGTGGCGATCGGCTCCGCGCCCGCCCACACCCATGCCCACTCCCACTCAGCCTGCCCACCATAGGAAAAAACCTGGCCTAGGTGTTTTATGCATAGAAATCCGACTAACCAAAGGAGGAGCAGGTAGTCCCCTTGCTTCCTGTATAGGTCCTGTGTAGCAAACTTCAAAGTTGCTAACATTACAAAAATGAGACCAGTTTAAACCCTTATTCCACATTCGCTCTCAGAGAAGTTATTCACCACAAAGACTTCAAGGTATCTCAGATCACCACATTTGATCTTCTAACTGCATGGGCTGAACTATTTTGTGGATGATTGCCAGTTGGCTGGGGTTTAACCAGATGGCATCACAGAATACTTCAATAGAAAAGAGTTACACAGCATTTATTTGAAACTCCGGAGGTAAACGATGAAGGTGATAAAAAATGAAACACTCGTTTCTACAGCAAACCTGATTTAGATTAACATTTAGGCACTGTGCATGTGCTACAGTGTGCCAGATATTATTTTATATTTGCTTTCAACAACAATATTGAACAACTAAATGAGATGAAGATTATAAAAATGGCTAATAATGGTATATGTGCCTATCTAGGCACCTTGGCATTACACACTGACACTGTTTTACTGCATATTTACTGTTTTATATATAGTATGCCATATATTTGTTTTTATTCATTCATGGGATGTGGGCTTCACTGGCTGGGCCAGCATTTATTGCCCATCTCTAATTGCTCTTGAGAAGCTGGTGTTAGCTGCCTTCTTGAACCGCTGCAGTCCATGTGGTGTAAGTACACCCACAGTGCTGTTAGGAAGAGAGTTCCAGGATTTTGACCCAGCGACAGTGAAGGAACAGTGATATATTTCTAAGTTACGATGGTGAGTAACTTGAAGGGGAACTTCCAGGTGGTGGTGTTGCCATGTATATGCTGCCCTTGTTCTTCTAGGTGGTAGGGGTCATGAGTTTGGAAGGTGTTGTCAAAGGAGCCTTGGTGAATTCCTGCAGTGCATCTTGTAGATGGTACACACTGCTGCTACTGTGCATCGGTGGTGGAGGGAGTGAGCGTTTGTCGATGTGGTGCCAATCAACTGGGCTGCTTTGTCCTGGATGGTGTCAAGATTCTTGAGTGTTATGGGAACTGCACTCATCCAGGCAAGTGGGAAATATTCCATCACACTCCTGACTTGTGCCTTGTAGATGATGCACAGGCTTTGGGGAGTCAGGAGGTGGGTTACATGTCGCACGATTCCTAGCCCCTGACCTGCTCTTGTAGCCACAGTATTTATATGGCTAGTCTAGTTAAGTTTCTGGTCAAAGGTAACCCCCAGGATGTTGATAGTGGGGGATTCAGCAATGGTAATGCCATTGAACATCAAGGGGCGATGTTTAGATTCTCTCTTGTTGGAGATGGTCATTGCCTGGCACTTGTGTGACACAAAAGTTACTTGCCACTTGTCAGCCCAAGCCTGCATATTGTCCAGGTCTTTCTGTATTTGAACATGGACTGCTTCAGTATCTGAGAAGCCACAAATGGTGCTGAGCATTGTGCAATCACCAGCGAAAATCCCCACTTCTGACCTTATGATGGAAGGAAGGTCATTGATAAAGCAGCTGAAGATGGTTGGGCCGAGGACACTACCCTGAGGAACTCCTGCTGTGATGCCCTGGACCTGAGATGACTGACCTCCAACAATCACAACCATCTTCCTTTGTGCTAGGTAGGGCTCGAACCAATGGAAAGTTTTCCCCCTGATTCCCATTGAATCCAGTTTTGCTAGGGCTCCTTGATGCTACATTCAGTCAAATGTGGCCTTGGTGTCAAGGGCAGTCATTCTCACCTCACCACGGGAATTCAGCTGTTTTGTCCATGTTTGAACCAGCACTTTAATAAGGTCAAGAGCTGAGTGGCTCTGGCGGAACCCAAACTGGGCATCAGTGAGCAGGTTATTGCTAAGCAAGTGCCGCTTGATAGCACTGTTGATGACCCCTTCCATTACTGTTGATCAAGATTAGACTGATGCGGTGGTAATTGGCCAGGTTGGATTTGTCCTGGGAAATTTTCCACATAGCTGGGTAGATGCCAGTGTTATAGCTGTGCTGGAACAGCTTGGCTACGGGTGCGGCAAGTTCTTGAGCACAAGTTTTCAGTACTATTGCCAGAATATTGTCAGGGCCCATAGCCTTTGCACTATCCAATGCCTTCAGTTGTTTCTTGATATCATGTGGAGTGAATTGAATTGGCTGAAGACTGGCATCTTTGATGTTGAGGACCTCCGGAGGAGCCGAGATGGATCATCCACTTGGCACTTCTGCTGAAGATTGGAGCAAATGCTCCAGCCTTATCTTTTGCACTGATGTGCTGGGCTCCCCCATCATTGAGGATGGGGATATTTGTGGAGCCTCCTCCTCCAGTGAGTTGTTTAATTGTCCACCACCATTCATGACTGGATGTGGCAGGACTGCAGAACTCAGGTCTGATCCATTGGTTGTGGGGTCGCTTAGTTCTGCATATCACTTGCTGCTTATGCGTTTGACATGCAAGTAGTCCTGTGTTATAGCCTCACCAGGATGATACCTCATTTTTAGGTATGCCTGGTGCTGCTCCTGGCATGCCCTCCTGCACTCTTCATTGAACTTGGGCTGATCCCCTGGCTTGATGGTAAAGGTAGAGTGGGGGATATACCGGGCCATGGGGTTATATATTGTGTTTGAGTACAATTCTGCTGCTGCTGATGGTCTACAGTGCCTCATGGATGCCCAGTGTGGAGTTGCTAGATCTGTTTGAAATCTATCCCATTTAGTATGATGGTAGTGCCACACAACACGATGGTGAGTATCCTCAATGTGAAGTTGGGACTTGGTCTCCAAAACGACTGCAGTGGTTACTCCTACCCATACTGTCATGGACAGATGCATCTGCAGCAGGCAGGTTGGTGAGGATGAGGTCAAGTATGTTTCTCCCTGTTGTTGGTTCCCTCACCACCTGCCACAGACCGAGTCTGTCAGCTATGTCCTTTGGGACTCGGCCATCTCGGTCAGTATTGTTGCTACCAGGGCACTCTTGGTGATGGACATTGAAGTCCTCCACCCAGAGTACATTCTGTGCCCTTGCTACCCACAGCGCTTCCTCCAAGTGTGTTCACCATGGAGGAGCACTGATTCATCAGCTGAGGGAGGGTTGTACATGGTAATCATTAGGAGGTTTCCTTTCCCATGTTTGACCTGATGCCATGAGACTTCATGGTGTCCGGAGCCGATGTTGAGGACTCCCAGGGCAATTCCCACCTCACTGTATATCACTGTGCTGCTGCCACCTCTGCTGGGTCTGTCCTGCCAGTGTGATAGGACATACCTAGGGGTGGTGATGGTGGGGGCTGGGACATTATCTGTAAGATATGATTCCTTGCCGATGACTGTGTCAGGCTGTTGTTTGACTAGTCTGTGAGGCAGCTCTCCCAATTTTGGCATTAGCCCCCTGATGTTAGAAAAGAGGACTTTGTAGGGTCATTTTGCACCGCCATTTACAATGCCTAGGTCAATGCCGGCTGGTCCATCCGGTTTCATTCCTTTTTTGAAGCTTTGTAGCGGTTTAATACATCTGAGTGGCTTGCCATTTCAGAGGGCATTTAAGAGTCAACCACATTGCTGTGGATCTGGAGTCGCATGTAGGCCCGACTAGGTGAGTATGGCAAATTTCCTTCCCTAAAGGAAATTTAGTGAAATTTATAGAAATAGAAATTTCATACAACCTTCTATGACATTAGTGAACCAGATGGGTTCACAACAATAGTTTCATGGTCATCATTAGACTCTTCATTCCAGATTTTTATTGAATTTAAATTCCACCATTAGCCATGGCTGGATTCAAACCCAGGTTTCCAAAGCCTGGCAGGGACAATACCGCTAAGCCATGACCGTTACCAGTATCAGACAACTTTCTGTTACCCTGGTAAAGGGGATTGTGCTCTTCGCTGGTGGCACCTCCTCCTCTGAGGAGGAAGAGAGAGGCAGAAGGGAGATGAGGCCAGGTGTCCCAATGCAGCTTCAAGGGGAAAGACCTGTGGGAGGAGGGGCGCAGGGTGAGCAGGTAGTCCAAGGCATAAGCGGTCGCAGAAGATGCCACTATCCTGCTGCCATGGTTTACAGACAATGATGCAGCAACTCAATATGTCCGAGGTGCAATGCCGAAGGAGGCTTTGCCTCTCCAGGGAGACTGTGACCTCCATTTGTCAGATGGTTGGGCCTGAGATCGCCTCCAACTGTGTGGGTAGACACCCCATGCCAGTGGCTCTGAAGGCCACAGTGACCCTCAACTTCTATGCCTCTGGCTCTTTCCAGGGGTCACTGGGGGATCTTTGTGGAGTGTCCCAGTCAGCTGTCCACAGTTGCATCAAGCTGGTGACAGAAGCTCTGTTCAGGCGGGTAATGACATTTATTTATTTCCGTACGGACGAGACCAGCCAGTTTGAGCGAGCCAAAGGGTTTGAAGCAATTGATGGGTTCCCCCTCATCCAGGGTGCAATTGACAGCATACATGTGGCCTTCAAGGCACCAGCATGTCACCCGGGTGATTTTGTCAACAGGAAGGGCTACCACTCGATGAACGTCCAGATAGCTTGTGACCAGGAGACACAGATTCTGTAAGTCTATGCAAGATACCCTGGCAGCTCCCATGACGCTTACATCCTCAGGCATTGCCAGGTGTCAAGGCTATTCAGTGCTTCAGGCTGACTGGATGGATGGCTGCTGGGTAACAAGGGTTTCTGTTGAAAAGATGGCTTATGACGCCTCTCCACCACCCAAGAACTGAGGCAGAGCAGCTTTACAACAGGAGTCATACCTCCACAAGGACGCTGATAGAGATGACCATAGGTCTTCTGACGATGTGCTTCCAATGCCTGGACCGTTCAGGGGAAGCATTACAATAGCCCCAAGTGTAGGTGTCACTGATAATGGTTGCATGATGTGCTCTCCACATTCTGGTACTAGACCCACTGGAGGAAGGAGATCTTGAGGCAGCTCCACAGGCCACAGAGGATGAATTCAGTGGTGAGTCAGGAGAGGAGTACGGTGGGGAGAATGCTGAGGGTGTGGAGGCAGACCTCGGTAACCTCCAGGGAGACAGGGACACTGGGACACTGGGGATGCCATGATCCAACGTTCCTTCAACTAGGCTACCAAAGATCTGCTTCCACCTCATGCCAGGGCTGCCACCTCCATTCCGGATGTCTGAAATGACCCTTTCATTTGAACCCAAGTCCACTCAGTGCCTGTGCATTAAAGTATAGAGCCACTCACGTCCAGCTTTAGATCCAAGCATGCCCTGCACCAAAAAAATGGTGTGGCATACTCCGGCCATTAAGACAAAAGCAAAATTTTTAGAATTTTGACACTCACAACAAATGAACACTATCATATCTGGTATTCATAGCTACACCTGTAAACACATAAACAAAACATAGCAGAAGAGAAGATCACCCATGAGCATTCCCTCTTGTGCTCACAATGCCTTAAACTGACACTTATGAATGCTGTGACTTGGTGCCCCTCCCCCTCCCTGCTCACTGGCACCGGCATTGGAGGCAGCCCACTGACTCTGCTGTCTTGTTGGCTTTGATGACCTTAGCGATCGTCCTCTGGCCAGTGGAACCTGTGATGACGCCACCTGGCAGGGAGCAGCCAGTGCCACGGCTGGCATCTCCCCAGTCATCGCAGCCTCACAGATGTGATGGTCACTGGCAGAGGGGCGGAGGAGCTGCTGCCATCATCCAGAGTGCCCTTAGAGGAGCCAGCAGAGACAACAAGCAGGTCACGCACCAACATGAGGTTGCTCTGGACCTCCCTGCTCGCCATTGTTGGATGGGCACCTAGCTAGGATACTGAGCGTTTCATCATTCTCCCACACTGGCACTGACCACCTAAGGTCATTGCCTACGCGAGGGCTTGCATGTCTGTGTGCAACCCCAGGAGCTCCTGATTCTTTCCATGGAGCTGCCTCTGCATGAGAGTCATCATTCTCTCAATGGAGGAGGCAGTGCACTCGGCAATGAGGGTCAACGCAATGCTTACGCTCCACATGGACCCCTCCACAACAGAGACAATGGCACGCACACCCTCATGGATCTCCAGAAGATCCTCCCACACATCTCATTGGACATCCAGCATCTGCCGCCTAATGGATGACTCCAGAGGCTCGTCATCTGCCTTCGACTCAGCATCGTCCTGATCCCCAGCAGTCCTCCAACTACCGACGCCCTGAGCACTCTCTGCCTCTGCCTGCAGCTCAAGCGAGTGTGAAGTGCCCTCACTGCTATGCGCTGATTCGGCACTAGCCGAGAATCTAACGCCCACCGAGGTGCTGATATCTGCATTGGTGCCTGGTTCAGAGAGTGGGTGTGATGCAGATGTATCTGAAGCCCGGCGGTCCTTCATTCAAGTGCGTGCTGGCGAATCTAAGGGAGAACAAAAATATGTCATTAGTTTAAGCCATCACACTGTCACTGTGCATGCCAGGCACCCTGGTAAGGCAATGGAGATCTGCATCACGGTGCCCTCATCTTTCAATGATCAATGGGGGCTCCCATTAATGATGAGACTACACAGGAATGTTTGCACAATCCGACTCTCTCACTTCTGTGCACTGCACTCTTACCTTCATCAGAGACCCTGCCTCTCCACGACTGGCTGACCGAGGTGGGTGGTGACACTCCAGACCAAGGTATCCATCTCATACCTTGTCATGATTAGGAGGTTTGGGGGGCCTCCGCCCGTCCTTGACCTCTCGATGTTGTTACGGCCCCTCTTCTCCTGAAAGGACAGAGGAGCATTGATTAGTCCACTCTCTACCTGCAGCCCCATTGCAGCCTGGCCAGCCCCACCTGAGGAACATCTTGCAGGGCACATCCGAGTCATGGCCCTTGAGCCGCAAGGCACTCAGGCCAACCAGCCGGGCTCACTCCCTTTCATTGTCATTGACAATTGGCACCCAGATTCCAACACCCCTTAGTTCCACAGGGGGACAGCCAGCCCTTAACACTTCTCCACACTGATCCATGCCAACACGGTACTCACCCTTGCTGAGTGCAGTAGGTCATTGAATCTTTTGTGGCACTGCACCCATGTGTGCCTCACAACGTCGTGGCTGCTGACCTCGGCTGCCAGCTCCTCCCAAGCTTTTTGGTCTGGTGCGGTGGCCTCTTCCTGACACCGCTGGGAACGAGGGGGTCCTGTCTGGGACCCACCTTCTTCATGAGGACCATAAGACACTCGTCCGAGAAACGGGGGGCCGAGTGCCCGCCTGACCTGCCCTCCCACCTGACGTCTGCAGCCGCTGGTGAGGCCACTGCTCCAGTCTCCGGACCGCAGAAAGATTCTCCCCTGGCAGCCTTTGGGGGCTGTCTCTGCCGATTTAAAACCACCCACCGGGTTGCCATTGGATCCGGCGTCCAACAGGCTCCTGCCTGGCTCTTCCTAACCATTCTGAGGATGCGTTTCACACCGGGGGCGGGCCTTAATTGGCCAGCCAGTGTGAAAACATGGTCGGGGGGCCGATCGTGGTCGGGGGTCTGTTTCCCGACCACTCCTGGGCCTGCCGATCATGTGTGCCCGACGAGGGAAAAATTCAGGCCCAAGTGTAGACTGAAATAGTAATAGTGTGAAGGGCAGATACAGGGAAGAGTTTCTGAAGTGTGTTCAGAAGAATTTTCCAGATCAGAATGTTTCTAGTCCAACGAGGAAGGAGGCATTGTTGGATCTGGTTCTCGGGAACAATGTAAGTCAAGTGGATCAAGTTTCAGTAGGGGAAAAGTTAGGGTACAGTGATCATAGTATCATTAGGATTTAGGTTAGCTTTGGAAAAGGACAAGACGCAATCGCGAGTAAAAATGGTTATGTGGGGGAGGGTCAATTCCAACGGGGTGAGGACAGATCTAGTCCACATAAAGTGGAATCAAAGGTTGGCAGACAAAACTGTAATGAAACAATGGGCTACCTTCAAAGAGAAGGTTTTGGGCAGTGGTAGAGTACATTCCCACAAAGGAGAAAGATAGGACAAAAAAGGTCACTGGATGCCAAAAGAGCTAGAGAGTTAAAAGAAACAGAAAAACCTGAGGTCAGGTTGATAATACAACTGAGAACCAGGCTCAATATAGAAAGATTAGAGAGGAAGTGAAAAAGGAAATAAGAGAAGCAATGAGACAGTATGTGGAGAGAGCGGAAACCAGCATAAAAGGGAACCAAAATGTCTTCTATAGGTAATAAAAGGAGGAATGGGGCCTCTTAGGGACCAAAAACAGGATTTAGGCACGGAGGCAGAAGGGATGGCTGAGGTTCTAAATTAATACTTTGCATCTGTCTTTACCGAGAATGATGGCGCTGCCAAAGTCATGGTGAAAAAGGAGGTCCTTGAGACACTGGATGACCTAAAAATTGATAAAGAGGTTGTATTAGAAAAGTTGTGTGTACTTAATGTTGATAGGTCAGCAGGACTGGATCAGATTCATCTGAGGATATCGAAGAAAGGGTGGAAATTGTGGATGTACAGAGCATTACCTTTCAATCCTCCTTAAGTAGGAGGGTGGCATCAGAGGACTGAAGAATTGCAATTTTTTAACCTTTGTTCAAAAATAGGCGGTAAAGATAAGCCCAGCAACTCAATGCCAATCAGTTTAACCTTGGTGGTGGGAAAGCATTTAGAAATGATAATTCAGGGCAAAATTAACAGTCATTTGGACAAATATGGATTAATTAAGGAAAGCCTGGAGGATTTGCTAAGGACAAATCATTTTTAACTAATTTGAATGAGTGTTTAAATGAGGTAACAGAGACGGTTGATGAGGGGAAGGAGGTTAAGGTGGTGTACATGGATGTTCAAAGAGCTTTTGATAAAGTGTCACATAACAGTCTTGTCAGAAATGTCAATGTCCATGGAATAAAAGGCAGCATGGATATGAAATTGGCAGAGTGACAGGAAACAGAAGTTGTTTTGGGACTGGAGAAATGTGTACAGAGGTTGGCACTAGAACCACTGCTTTTCTTGATCTATAGTAATGTTTGAGAATTGGGTGTGTAGGGCACAATTTAAAAATTTGCAGATGGCACCAAACCTGGAAGTATTGTGAATTGTGAGGGGGATAATGGTAGACTTCAAGAAGACAGAGACAGGCTAGTGGAATGGGCGGACAAGTGGCAGATTAAATATAATGCAGAGAAGTGTGACATGAGATAGGAGCCTGAGTGGTGCTGTTGGTAGAGCTCCTGCTCCTGAGCTAGAAAGCCCTGGGTTTGAGTCCCACGCCAGGTCCTGTTGGCCACAGAAGAACACAACCACTGGTGCAGGCAAGCTGCATGTATTGGTGCCAATCCCCAAACCGGGATAAATGGGGAGGGCTGGCAGGAGGAAGGGAAACCTGATGTAAATTACTTGCCGAATCCAAAAGAAAGATGGTTAATATTAAGGGTGATCAACCAGATATGTGGTGGTCCCATGTAACATGGGAAGAGAAGTATGAAGTGAGACATTTTGGTCGGAAGACAAGGAGAGAAATATAAAATAAAGGATGCGATTCTAATTGGGCAGAGGGAGCTGGGGGTATATGCACACAAATCATTGAATGTGGCAAGGCAGGTGTACAGGACCCTAAGCTTTATAAATAAAGGCCTGGAGTACAAAAGCAAGGAAGTTATTGTGATCCTTATATTCGGCCTCAACTGGAATATTGTGTCCAACCCTGGGCACCACGCTTCAGCCAGGATGTGAAGGCATAAGAGAGGATGCAGAAAAGATTCACAAGAATGGTTCCAGGGTCAAGGGACTTCAGGTATGTAGCTAGATTGGAATAACTAAGACTGTTCCTCTTAGAGAAGGGAAAAGTGGTTGGAGGTCTGATAGAGGTGTTCAAAATCATGTGGGATCTGGGCAGAGTAGATAGGGAGAAACTGTTCCCATACGGGAAGATCAAGAACTAGGGAATTTCAATGTTTTAAGATGAATGGCAAAAGGACCAAAGGTAACATGAGGAGTAATTATTCCATGCATGTGTGGTTAGGATCTGGAATTCATGCCTCAGGGGGAATCAGAGCCAATTGATTCTTTTGACAGGAATTTGGATAGTTAACCAAACTGAAAATAATTGCAGGACAATGGGGAAATGATGGGGAGTGGGACTAGCAGAGTTGCTGTTGGTGAGAGCTAGCACAGATAGGACTGACCAAATAGCCTCCTTCTGTGCTGTAACCATTCTATGATTCTATGGTGCCCCGCTAACCTGTGCCAATTGCTAAAGCTTCTTGGAAACATACTCTGTTGAATATTGCTTTGACTTTGAGGGTAGCTGCTCCTGCCCCTCTTCTGGCATTCAGCTCTTGATTCCATGTTTGGATCGAGGCTGCGATGAGGTCTGGAGCCAAATGTTTGTGGCAGATCCCAAATTGAGCATTGGTGAGCAGTTAATGGATGAGCAAGTGCTTGATGGTGCTATTGATTAGTCGTTCCATCATTTTGTTGATGATTCGGCAAAGGTTGACAGGGCAATAATTGACTGACCAGCTTAGATGTATACTGCTTTCTATTGATAGGACATGCATGACAATTTTTTCACTTTGTTAGCTATATACCACTGTCAACTGATACACTGGAATAGTTTGGCTAGGAGGCCAGTGGGTTCTCTTACACAGGTCTTCAACACTGTGTTCATTGAACTCAGGCATTATTTAGTTTCAAGTGGATTAGATTAAATTGGCTGTACATTGATGGTGGGAATCTCAGGAGGAGTCAAATGGGATTGTTCATTTGACACTTTTGATTACAGAATTTTGCAAACGCTTCATACTTGTCTTTTGCATGCTGAGCCTAGTCACAGTTGAGGATCACGATGTTCATGGAGACTTTGTCTCCCCATAGTTGCTCATTTATCCACCACCACTCTTGAGCGGATGTTGCAGGGTTTACAAAGCTTTGCTCCGATCCATTGATTGTGGGTTTCCAGGCTGTCTATATCCTGCTGCTATTGGCAATGCAGGCTGTTCTTTGTTGTAGCTTCACCAGGTTGATGCCTCGTTCTAAGGTGTGTCTGGTTCTGATACTGGCATGTCCTTCTAAACTCCATGTTGAATCCAGACCAATAACAGCATAGCCATGTCTTGATGCTGATGGAGGAGGGAGGGCCAATCAACATCATAAAAAACAAATTACCTGGGATTATCACATTGTTGTTTGTGGAGTTTTCAGTGGGCAAATTGGCTGCTGTATTTCCTATATTGGAACAGTGACTGCACTTCAAAATTACTTAATTGGCTGTAAAGAAATTTGAGACATCTGATGGACTTGAAAAGTGCTTTATTAATGCAATTCTTCCTTTCTTTTAAGTATAGGACCATGAGGCTGTAGATTATGGTGGTATACAACGCTGCTGCTACTATTGGCCCATCGTGTCTCATAGTTGCCAGATCTGCCCCTTCGCCTAAATTGTAGTTAAAGGTCAGACCTTGAGTCAAGTGCTCCATTTTCTCACCTGCTCACCCTGGGCCTCATGTCTGTTTCTCTACTCCCTCTTGTGTCCCCTGGCCACTTAAATATAACATGGCCAATAGCTCTCCTGTTGGCCTGCTGCTCTGCTTTCCCATCAATCTTATCATCCCTTGCCACTACTGAACATTGCTGGATTTCTCCATCTCAGGGTATTGAGTATTTTCAGATCTCCCACTCACTGATGGGCCTCCTGCAATATGGCTGTCCTATAATTGTGCAGTCTTTCTAGCTCCCTACCTCGTTTCTGTCTCCCAGGCTGCAGAAGAACCACCTGCTGCCATTTGGGCCAATCCCACTCTCACGTCTGTCTAACTTCATGTACGTTTATTTCAGTCTATTTGCTTGCTGGTTGCAGCATGGCTGCTTCGATTTAGTTAGCTTTGTCTTTGATTTTTCTTTCTTTGTTCTGTAACCTTCAACCTGAGTTCCCTCTTAACCTACTGCCTCTGCACCATGGCTGCCTCCTGGTACTGTCCTCCTGTCCCTTCTGTAACTCCCTCTGTCCCAGCATGATTTTATTTATATGTAAAAAGTTAATCTATCTTTGTGCATTCTAATAATCTACTTCACCTCCTTTCATTTCCCACTAAAACATTACTACATCATCAACCAACTAATCCCCAACATATTCTTCAACTCATTTCAGCATTGCCTCAGGTGATCAGCAAAGGCACTCCTGTTTCTGAGTCAGAAGCTTGTGGATTCAGGTTCCATACTTGAGCACAAAATCTAAGCTGGTTTCTTGCGTATTCTAGTTGCACCTTTGAAGGTGCTGTCTTTTGGTTAAACTGAGGCTCTGTCTGCCCTTTCACTTACTCTGTGTTCTTGTTGTCTCTTGGCTTCCAGACGTGTTAATCACCATTTAAATTTGTAAAGATCAGTAACTTCTTAAACTTTACCATGCTGTCTAGTTCAAAAGAAAAATTACATTGAGCTGGTTAATTCAATTTCACCTCAGTCTCTTGTGTAGCTTTGAAATATGCCCCCTGGAACACTTACACATAACTAATTAGTTCCTAGCTAAGTAGTTGCTAGCTATTTACAGATATTTTCATAGAATACAACAATATATAATAGCACTATTTTGAAGAAGAGCAGGAGGTGGCGTCCTGGCCAGATCTACTCTTCAACCAACGTCACTAAAAGATAAACTAGCTGGTCATTATCACATTGCTGTTTGGGGGTGTGCAAAGTGGCTGCTGAATTTCCTACATTATAATCAAAAGTGCTTAATTGGCTGTAAAGTGCAGTGAGATAACCTGAGGTCAGGAATGGCACTAAATAAATGCAACTTCTTTCTTCCTTCCTTATGAATGCATTGAGTAAAAAATTGTGTAAATACGTGGGTAAAAAATGTATATTAGTGATACATGGTGATTTGACATTACAGGATTTTCTATGTTTTTTCTCCTTTATTTTCTGATGAGGGAGGACTAGTTTTCCAGTTATTATCCTGTCTACTAGCCTTTTCAAATTGTTCTCTATTTACAATAACCTGCCAAAGATTTGATTGTTAGTGACATTTGGGAAATAAACATATTTTAGTCCAACTGTTTGATGTTGTTGTGGCAGCAGTGAGCACAGTTCCAGTTGGCAGTGGCATGTGAATCCAGGCAAATTATTTAATCAGCAGTTTTCATAATTTTACTATCCTACTTGTCCAGACATTTGGAGAGAAAGCTCTGTGATTCGACTCATCCACTGGCCCCGGAGCTGCCATTTTGTTCTAAAATCCCTACGGTTCTCAATCATCTTTTTTTCAGTCACTTCATCTTTTAGTGCAAAATGCATTAGAAACAAATTAGATTCTGATAGAGCCAATTTACCAAAAAAAAAAGATTTGGAAGAAATGAAGAGCAAATCTGATTCCAATGAACTGTCACGTTGTTTTAGGGTATTATAGCAGCTGTGATATTCTGATATCTTCCTTGATGTCCTGCAAATTTACATTATCTTGTACTTGTGCCTATTTTTGCGAATTGACTAGGCATGTTGGAGCTTATACCATTGATCTAGTCTCTCACTCAATTCTACCATGCTAAACTGGGTACAATGGTCTTCCCACTGGCAAAGGTGAAGGAACTGCACTAAGGCTCCACTCTATATTGGTCTCACAGGTTTCAGTGGGAGTATAGCTGTCTTTTCTCACCTCTAGTAGTTGAATTGGTCCTGGCTTAACCAGCTTCACTTAAACAGATAATTTGATCATTATCACATCGCATCAGTAAGGGGTGCATGAAGGGACAGGCAACTATGCTGGAGTGAGACAGAGACCGAGTGAATAGCGAATCAGGTTCACGTGGGAATTCGGTGCACAGGGGGAAGAGGTGTGGTGTACATTAAAATTATTCTAAATTAATTAACTGAGTAATTGAATTAAGTTAACGAAGTAACATAAGTAACAATGTCTGAACAGGTGTTATGTTGCAGCTGTGGAATGTAGGAAATTTGGACACCAAGGCGATCCTGGACAAACACATTTGCAGAAAATGTAAGCAGCTGGAGGAATTCCAGATCAGGATTATTAATCTGGAAGCCAAACTGCAGACACTGTGCAACACAAGGGAGGAGAAGAAATACCTGGACACTTTGTTCTAGAAGACGGTCACGCCTCTTAGAACAGGATCGTCTGTTTCGGTCAGCAATGAAGGACAGGAGGATGTGACGATAAGTGAGACAGGAAATAGGAGTGAGCAGACAGTAGTGGAGGAGCAATTGTCAAACAGGTTTGAGCTGCTCACAACCTGCATGGGAAAAAGCAAGGTCTGCAAGGTGTATGAGCAGGCTGGCCATGGCACCATGGTACAGGAAGCTGTTCAAGCTGGGGGATTAAACAGGAATCTAGTCATAGTAAGGGACAATATCATGAGGGGAATTGACACTGTTCTCTACAGCAAAGAGCGAGAGTCCAGACAGCTGTGTTGCCTGCCCAGTGCCAGGGTTTGGGACATCTCCTCAGGGCTGGAGAGGAATTGCAGTGGGAGGGGAATGATCCAGCCATCACAATACATGTAGGTACCAACAACACAGGCAGAATAAGGAAGGAGGTTTTGCATAGTCAATATGAGAAGCTAGGTAGCAAATTAAGAATCATAAACTCAAAGGTAATAACCCCTAGAATATTAACTGAGCCATGTGCAAATTGGTATAGGGCAAATAAGATTATAGAGATGAATGCATGGCTCAAAGGCTGATGTGGGGGATGTTATGACCGATGCAGTTGGTAAAGCAGAGTTATTTAAAAATCCCAGGGGATTTAACTACTGCCATAATCAATAATTTTAGGTGTTATTTTGAGATGCAACTCTAAACTCAGGAATCAGACCATTAGCTCTCGAGGTTTTACATTAAACTAAATGAAACATTTTATTAATTACACGGGTTAAAGTATATACACATAGCTACAAATTACTACTATCATAACTTTTAACAAATTCCCAAACTAATCTCCATTAAGGCAACAGCAACCCATAGACTTAGCCAAAACACCAGGCAAAGCATTTTCACCTTACAAATTCAGAATGAGGTTCTTTCCACTGTGGAGCCAGTTGGAGGCTTGCAGCTGCCTTTGGATCTTACATTGCCTCTGCCTGCGCACCCAAAAACTACTGAAGGTATACCTACCACCACTGATTGAATTCAAATTCTCATTATATCACCAGTCTCTTTGAACTTTACCTTTTAACAATGGAACCCCTTTCATAATACCAATTTTATTAGTAATATAAACATATGGCTTGGTAGCTGCTAGCAAGGCGTCAAGTTTTCACCCCACTTCTGGAATGCTGTAATCAAAAAATGCCAATACATTCCACCTCCCTGTTTACATCACAAGCTAGCACATATCAAAGCACCCAGACTAGCTGGCTTCAATCCAATTAAGACATACCTGCAGACCAAACTTCTATTTTAAAAGAAAAATATTTTCCAAAATATTATATTCATTAATAGCTTCATGACAGAGAAGTGGGTTCCATTTCATGGGGCACTGGCATCATTACTGGGGAAAGTGGGGGCTGTACTGTAGAGTTGGTCTATACCTGAACCGTACTGGGACGTGTGCTCTTCTAAATTGTGTGACTAGAGAGATAGAGAGGGCTTTAAACTGAACAAGTGGGGTGAGGGATCAAGTTTGGATAGATGTGGCAAATCAAGTGGTAGATACAAGACAGGAGACCATAATAGTAATGTGGGAAATGAGGGTCATAGAATAGCAGGAAGGGACAGAGATAAAACCTAAGAATACACCAATAGTCAAGACTAGATGTTACAAAGGTAACAAAAATACAAAACTAAAGGCTCTGTATCTGAATGTGTGTAGCATTCATAACAAAGTAAATGAATTGATAGCATACATTGAAGTAAATAAATATGATCTGATAGCCATTCAGGAGATATGGCTGCAGGATGACAAGGGTTCTGTCCTGAATATTGAGGGGTATATGATATTCATGAAGAATAGGATGGAGGGGTAGCTCTGTTGATCAAGGATGACACTGGTGCAATAGTTAGAGATGACATTGGTTCAGGAGGCCAGGATGTAGAATCGGTTTGTGTGCAGATGAGGAATAGTAGAGGAAAGAAGTGACTAGTGGGAGTGGTCTACAGGCCCCCTAACAGTAACCACAAAGTGGGACAAAGTATACAAGAACAAATATTGGGTGCTTGCGATAAAGAGATGGCAATAATCATGGGTGACTTTAATCTACATATAAACTGGAATAATCAGATCGGCAGTAGTAGCCTGGATGAGGGGTTCATAGAGTGTTTTCGAGACAATTTCCTCTGGAACCAACCAGAAAGCAGGTTATATTAGACTTGATACTATGTAATGTGACATCATTAATTAATGACCTCAGAGTGAAGGCACCCCTAGGTAGCAGCGACCACAATATGATTGAATGTCACATCCAGTTTGAAAGGGAAATGAGTGGGTCCAAGACTAGTATTTTAAACTTAAATAAGAACAACTATGTGGGCATGAAAGCTAAGCTAGTTGAAGTGAACTTGGATACTAGGCTAAGGGATAGATCAATAGAGTGGTGCCAGAGGACTGGAGAATTGCAACATTCCACCCTTGTTCAGAAAAGGTTGTAAGGATAAGCCCAGCAATTACAGACCAGTCAGTTTAACTTCTAAGATAAAAGCAAAAAACTGCGGATGCTGGAAATCCAAAACAAAAATAAAAAAACCTGGAAAAACTCAGCATGTCTGGCAGCATCTGCGGAGAGGAACACAGTTAACGTTTTGAGTCCGTATGACTCTTCAATAGAACTAAGTAAAAATAGAAAAGAGGTGAAATATAAGCTGGTTTAAGGGCAGGGGGGGTGGGGGGGGGGGGGGGGGACAGGTAGAGCTGGATAGAGGGACAGTGATAGGTGGAGATAGCCCCAAAAGATGTCATAGACAAAAGGACAAAGAGTTGTTGAAGGTGGTGATATTATCTAAGGAATGTGCTAATTAAGGGTAGAAAGCAGGACGAGCAAGGTACAGATAGCCCTAGTGGGGGTGGGGTGGGGTGAAGGGAAGGGATCGAAATAGGCTAAAATGTAGAGATAAAACAATGGATGGAAATACACTTAAAAATAATGGAAACAGGTGGGAAAAGAAAAATCTATATAAATTATTGGGAAAAAAAGGGGGATCGGAAAGGGGGTGGGGATGGAGGAGAGAATTCATGATCTAAAATTGTTTAACTTCTGGTGGGCAAGATTCTGGAAACAATTATTTGGGATAGAATTGGTCGTCACATAGAAAAATATGGGTTGATAAGGAAGAGTCAGCATGGATTTCTAAAGGGGAATTCATGTTTAACTAACTTGCTGGAGTTTCTTGAAGAGGTAACAGAAGAGGCCGATAAGGGTAATGCTGTTAATGTGGTGTACATGAACTTTGAAAAGGCATTTGACACAGTGCCACACAACAGACTTGTGAGAAAAGTTATTGCTCATGGAATAAAAGGGACAGTAGCAACATGGATACAAAATTGGCTGAAAATTAGGAAGCAAAGAGTAATGGTCAATGGATATTTTTTAGGCTGGAGGAAGGTTTGTAGAGTACAAGAGCAGGAAAGTTATGCTGACTTTATACAAGACACTGGTTAGACCTCAGCTGGAATATTGTGTACAGTTCTGGGTGCCATATTATAGGAAGGATGTGAACACATTGGAGTGAGTGCAGACGAGGTTTACAAGAATGGTCCCAGGGATGAGAAATCTCAGCTCCTCCATTGAGTGAGTAGCAACTCTCAGGGAGAGGCAACTCTAGGGACAGAATGAGGAGTTCCTGGGGTTGCCCTCAGACTTGCAAACCTCACACAGACCTCAGGAGGTCAGTGCCAGTGTGGGAGATGGATGACGCACCCAGTATCCCAGTTAGGTGCCTGTCCATCAATAGCGAGCAGGGGGGTCAAGAGCAACCTCACGTTGGCACATGAGCTTCTTGTCATCTCTGCGGTTTCCTCTCAGGGTGCTCTGGATGATGGCTGCAGCTCCTCCGCCCATCTGCCAATGACCGTGGCATCTGATGAGGCTGTGATGACTACAAAGAGGCCAGCCTTGGCACTGGACACTCCCTCCCAGGCAGTGTCAGCCCGGCTCCGCTAGCCAGGGGACGACAGCCAAGGTCATTGTTGTAGTGTGGCTGAGTTGTACTACTAATAATAGAGTTGATCTGCAGACACTTCTTGGGTGGAAACATTGGGCTAAATCTTCTGGTTGATGGGTGGGTGGTGGAGCCCGCCCGTCAGCACTTAAAATGTCGTACGTTGACGTCGCGCGAGCGTCCCGACATCAGTGCGTGGCATCAAGATGTTTTGGTCGGCAGGCGCGCCCACCATTAATTAAAGGCCTCGTTAAGGCTATTAAGTGACCATCGACCAAGATTTTGAGGGGCCTGTGTGAACTTTGGGTCGGTGCACGGGCCCAACGGGCAGGCGGGTAGGTGATTTTTTTCACAAACCTCACCCAGTGGTGGGATGAGGTTTGATTTCGGTTTTAAAAATGTTTACTAAAGTGTTTGTGTACTTCATTAACATGTCCCATCTCGTGTGACATTTTCACATGAGGGGGACATATTAATGATTTTTAAATTTTTCTATTTTTAATGTCTCAAAGACTTTCAGCGATGTTCCTGAGGCAGCACTTTGCCTCAGGGAGATGTGCGCTCTTTCATGCGCATGTGCGAAAGAGCACACTCTCACAGTTGGGGAATCCCCTCCCGCCTGCACAGGAAGCGCATAGCGCTTCCCGTCGGGCAGCCCGCTGGGTGGGCCTTAATTGGCCCGCCCATGTAAAATGGCGGCGGGGCCCGTTTTGGCGGCGGTGATCGGCTGCCCGCCCACCATCGAGTCGGTCAGGCCCGCCCGCCCATCAGGGGCAAAATTCTGCCCATTAAGTTTATTTACAATATGCTCAGCAGCAACTACACGTGTGCTTTCAACCATAATTACTACATTCCTTCCCTTTAACTCAGCTATGCATATCATTTTTACAAGTAAATATTTTTCAAGACAACATAATATTTACACTGGGTAAGGAATTCTCAATTTCAGTCTTTTAGGTGGTTTCCTGGTACGTGTGGAACATCGCAGCTCCACAACTTCAGATTCTTTGTCAGGAACCTCCTTTTCCAGAGTTGCCTGAACATCAGGTGCTTCGGTGGGCACTTGCAGTTCTGTATCCTCAACTCTTATAGGAACATCAGACAGGTCAGTCCTGGGCTGAGCATCCTAAACAGGAAATGCAGACCCGGTCATGATCACTGGTGGAACCAAATCTTGGTGATTTGTCTCTCTATTCCATAAATGGTCCATTTGTTTATTGATGATCCAGCGTTCCACCTCACATGGTAAGATAGAGGCCAGATCACCACACTTATATCACTCGGTAACCACTTTGGTCCTTGCCCGAAATTTTTCATGTATACCGGCTCTCCAATGGTAAATCTCTTCTCGCGACAATGCCAGTCGTGCCTAGTTTTCTGGCTTCCCTGACTCCTTTCCACCTTCCCCTCTAAATTTGGTATTATTAAGCTCAATCTCATCCTGAGGTGCTGAATCAACAATAAGTCCGCTGGTGTGACACCTGTTGCTGTGTGAGGGGTAGTCCTGTAATGAAAAAGAAAGCGTGCTAGCTTCGTTGCCAAGGAAATGCCAGTTAGCTTTTTCATGCCTGCCTTGAACGTTTGAACCGCCCTTTTGGCCAGTCCATTTGAGGAAGGGTGGTACGGCACAGTTTTCACATGAGTGATACCGTTGAGGCTGATAAACCATTAAAACTCAGCACTTGTAAAATGTTGTGCCATTATCGGAAACGACTACGTCTGGTAACCCATGAATTGCAAAACTCTGACGTAGTTTCTCAATTGTAGTGGCTGATGTTGGTGACTTCACCTCATATACGTCCAACCATTTTGAATGGGCATCGACAATGAGAAGAAACATTGTTCCCAAGAAAGGTCCAACATAGTCAATGTGTTTCCACACCCAGGGTCTACTTGGTCAATCCCATGGGTTGTCGCTGGCAACTTTTGCAGTTGCTGGCATTGCACACAGTGCTTCACTAAACTCTCTATTTCATCATCCATCCCAGGCCACCATAGATAGCTGCGTGCTATCGTCTTCATTCAGGAAATTCCTGGATGGGCACCGTGTAGTTCAATTAAATGTGGCTCCCTTCCCTTTGGAGGAACTATCACTCGTGCTCCCCACAACCATCCTGGCTGGTTATTTCATGTCTTCTGTTGAAGTATGGTTTCATTTCGCCAGCTAAGGGCTCCTATGACCAACCACATAGCATTTGTTCTTGTACTTGAGATAGGACTGGGTCCCAACTTGTCCAGTCTCTAATCTGTCGAGCACATACTGGCGAGGAAGAAATTTAACAGCAAAACAAGTTCCTGTGGAACTGGGAAGTTCTCATCGTTTTCTTGTAAAGGCAAATGACTAAGGACATCAGCATTTGTGATTTGATTGCCAGGCCTATGTACGAAAGTGTATTCGTATTAAAGCCCTATTTGTATATCTGTATCTTCTTTCTATGTGTCACCTTCTTTCTAGCATAGACTTTAATCTCGGCCTTCTTTTTGACTTCACTATTGGCCAGACTTCTCTCAGATGCAAGCTCAACTTGTCTGAGCTCAATGGCTGAGTTTCCCAAAATTTCATTATTTGTCTGCTTCTTGGAAAATTCTGCAACTTTTGCTTCCAAAGCCTTTTTGGCTTCATTTAGCTGATTCTTCAGCTTTTCCGTCTTTTTTTTTGTTTGCTGCCTCCTGGAAAATTGAACATTGTTGTGTCTTTGCTGCCAACTCATTATTCAGTTTGTTCTGAGAAGAGCTGAATTCTTTCTGTTTCTCTTCATACTTTTCCAGAGGTACAAACTTTAACCTGAGGGAATCTTGTAGCATGTGAAGGTCTTTCAACAGGTTTTCTTTTTCCCTGCGAAGGTTGCTCACCTCATCTTGAACTCTGTCATCAAGCAGGATCTCTTTGAGTTTCTTCTGCTATTCTTTCAGATTTTGGCTTAAGACAGCCTGCATTTCTTCAGGTAGTTGAGTCCTTACACATTCCTTTCCCAAAACAGGAGCTCTTCCAGCTTCCTTTTGTAATCTTAGTGGCCAATTAAGGTAGATTTCCCTTAGCCAATTTCACCCTAGAAGGCTTGGTCCTCTGCCTCTAAATACCATCACTGGTAGCTTTGCTGATTGACTTCCATAAGGGGCAGCTTCTCTGCTTATGCCTTTTACTTGAATGTCTTCATCCGTACATGTTTTTTAGCTTGGCAACTGTTCATTCCAAACTTAATTGATGTTCACCATTATTCAAATATCTGAAGGTATGTTCCCCAGTTACTGTAGTGGAAGCTCCCGTGTCCATTTCCATTCTAACAGGTTTGCCATTTACTTTCACTGTGACAAATATTGGTCTTGTCTTTCCAACTTTTGTATTAAACAACGAGTAAATGTCTGAATTTGTTGTTTCAGGCTCTTCTACTTTGTAGATTTCATTGGGCTTCTTCTTTTGTTTAAAATTTGCTTGAATCTTTCCTTGCATTGCCTCATTATATGTCCATTTCTGTGACAATAGTAGCATTTGATTTTTTTAAACTGCCAATCACCAAAAGACTGAACAGTTCCACCTCTATTAAAATTATTCTTCGAATTCGCTGCTAAGTTATTTTTCTTTATTCTTTGGCTAGTGGGGGCTGTTTCCTGCTTCTCGGCAGAGTCTCGCATTTTTCCGGCTGTCTCGACTGCGGTTTCCTGCCTGATGTGGAGGGCGGCGCCATTTTGCGCACCCTGTATTGCTTTTGACTCTCTTACTGTGCTTTCCATGGCCAACGCTATCTCTAGCAACTTCTTCAAATCCAGATTCACTTCGGATAATAATCTTTTCTGAATAGAGTCCTCATCCATGCCACACACTGAACGATCTCTGAGCATGTTGTTCAGAGTCGTACCAAACTCACAGTGTTCCATTAGCTGCTTCAAGTTTGCCACATAGCATCCGATTGTCTCACCCAAGGCTCTATCTCGTGAATTAAACCTGAACCTCTGCATCGTGACTGAGGGCTTGGGTTGAAAGTGACCCTTCACAAAGCCCACCAATTCATCGAAATTCTTCAAATCCGGGGCAATTTGTGCCATCAAGTTTTGAATCAGACTGTAGGTTTTGCTCCCACAAGTACTCAAGAGTATCGCTCGCCTCTTCTCTTTCTTCTTAATCTCGCTCACTTGAAAAAAGAACGTGAGGCAATCAATGTAGTAAGATCAATCGTCCGTGATTGGTTCAAAAGGATCAATTCTCCCTAATTGTAGCATTTTGAAAAGATAGAAGATTGGCTGGCTGGCAGAAAACAAAAAGCATGCTTAATTGGGTCTTTTTCTGATTTGCAGGATGTGAGAAGTGGAGTTCTGCAGGGGTCTGTGCTGGGGCCTGAACTTTTTACAAATTATATCAATGACTTAGACAAGGGGAGTGAAGACATGGTAGCTAAATTTGCAGGTGACACAAAGACAGGTAGGAAAGTATGTTGTGAAGAGGACATAAGGAGGTTGCAGACGGATATAGTGAGGTTGAGTGAATGGGCAAAAACCTGGCAAATGGAGTATAATGTCGGAAAGTGTGAAGTTGTTCACTTTTGCAGGAAGATTAAAAAAGCAGAATAATGCTTAAATGGAGAAAGACTGCAGAATTCTGAAGAGCAGAAGGAGCTAGGTGTTCTTGTGCATGAGTTACAATAAGCTAGGATGCAGGTACAGTAAGTGATTAAGAACGCTAATGGAATGCTACCCTTTATTACGAGAGGAATTGAACATAAAAGTATGGATGTTATGCTTCACTTATGCAGGGCATTGGTGAGACCGCATCTTGAATATTGCGTGCCGTTTTGGTCTCCTTATTTAAGGAAGGATGTAAATGTCTTGGAGGCAGTTCAGGGGAGGTTCACTAGATTGATACCTGGAATAAGCAGATTGTCTTATGAGGAACAGTTAGACAGGCTGGGCTTGTTTCCCCTGGAGTTTAGAAGAGTGAGGGGTGATTTGATTGAAGTATATAAGATCCTGAACGATATTGACAAGGTAGACATGGAAAGAATGCTTCCTCTTGTGGCTGAGTCCAGAACTAGGGGGCACTGTTTTAAAATTAGGGGTCGTCCTTTTAGGACAGAGATGTGGAGAATTTTTTTCTCTCAGAGGGTTGTGCAACTTTGGAACTCGCTACTTCCGAAGGTGGTGGAGGTGGGGTCATTAAAAATATTTTTAAGGCAGAGGTAGACAGATTCTTGTTAGGTAAGGGAATCAAGGGTTATCAGGGCCAGATAAAAATGTGGAATTAGAAACACAAACAGGTCAACCATGATTTATTGAACGGCAGAGCAGGCATGAAGGGCCAAATGGGCTACTTCTGCTCATATTTCATATGTTGTTTTGCTTGTATGCTGTTTGTGGGAGCTTGCTGTGCCATATTTCCTACATTTTAACAGTGACGACACTTTCAAAATGTAAATACCTTATGTACTTCAATCAAATCACCCTCACTCTTCTAAAATCCAGGGGAAACAATCCCAGTCTGTCTAACTGTTCCTCATAAGACAACCTCCTTATGTCCTCTTCACAACATACTTTCCTACCTGTCTTTGCATCACCTGCAAATTTAGCTACCGTATCTTCACTCCCCTCGTCTAAGTCATTGATATTGGCTGTTAAACACGTTGGGACATCCTGATTTTGTGAAAGGCTCTATATAAATCCAAGCATTTCTATTTTTTTTTTGATTGGTTACAGTTATATAATTTATGTTAGATGATTACTCATGTATGAATGTGAAGTATGATAGTGATGCTCAGTATGATCTCATTCCAAACCAGGGAATGGGGCGCTGAGGTAAACTGGGAATTTAGAAAAGTGAGAAGATGCAGTGAATTGGGTGCAGTGCACAGCATGAGAAGAGAAGGACACTTTGAGGAGGCAGGAAGGAGAGCATAATTCAGGAAGTGGGCTGAAGACCATTTATAGAGCTGTTTCAAATGCAGATGAGAATTACATTTTATAAGACTGTATGCAAAGAGTAAAGTTTTATGGGAAAGTTTAATGAAGTTGATCTTATAAGCTTTTTGGTATGTTTGTTTCGCTAGCAATGCCGATCTAAAACTAGATGGATCACAATTCAAACAGTTTTGTAGGAATCAGACATGTCACTGCCATTCTGTGCTTAACCAGTCAGGGTTTACAAGGGTTTAGTGGAAGTGGGCCTCTCTTGTATAGTACTGATGGGTGGGCTTGTACCATTTCAGATGGAACTTAAGTGCCTACCTCATACTGCCAGAGAATCTGGCACCCCACTGCTATCAGGGGATCGTGGGGGTGTTGGTTGGGGGGGGCGGTGGGTGGTGGTGGTGGTGGTGGCATGGTTGTCATGGGAGGAAGCAAGAGGCATAATTGATCCCAAGTAGGAGAATGGAGAAGTTGACAAATGAGGGGGCGAAGGAAAGAGGGAAGGGCGAGGGGAGGAGGAATAGATTAGTGGGGAAGGGAATGAAAAGAGGGGAGGAGAAGAGGGTGGAGAAGAGAAATAGAGAAGGTGGATGGATGAGAAAGATTTTTTTTGCAAAAATATACTTAATTCATAAAATATCTGAACGAGCGTTACAAAATATTTCAAAATGGCCAGTACAAAAAGCGCAATCATAAGTTTTCCACATAGATCATGAGGTGCTTCAATAAAATCAAAGAACATTACAAACATTGCAACATGGTCATGACAGACAGTCAGACAGTGTGGTGGCATTTAAGTTACCTGCATAGATAATGTTGCACTCTGAGGTGCTTCAATACGATTGTGATACATCTAATATTCACTGCATACATTCAGTGCGAGTCATACAACCCGAGGGGTTTATACAATTCCCAGCCCCTCGGTGCACAATGGCTGAAATGTCTTAGGCAGTGACCTTTTCCCATTGCACCTTTGCGGCGGCTGCCCCAAGCTTTAGTCCACCCCTCAGAACGTAGTCCTGTGCCTTAGAATGTGCCAGTCTGCAACACTCGGTCGGGGACAACTCTTCGCCCTGGAAGACCAACAAATTTAGGGCTGGCCAAAGAGCGTCTTTCACCGAGTTGAGTCCATTTCTCTTCTCCGCCCTCTTCTCTTCCCCTCTTTTCATTCCCTTCCCCACTAATCTATTCCTCCTCCCCTCGCCCTTCCCTCTTTCCTTCACCCCCTGCAGCTCATCCAGCTGCAGTTGATGTTTGTCTCAGTGTGTGTCCATGGGAACAGCCCGTAGAGCACAGAGTCCTGTGTCTCAGAACTGCCCGGGATGAACCTCGACATGAATCACTGCAACTCTCTCCAGACCTTCTTTGCAAAGGCACATTCCACAAGAAGGTAAACAATGGTCTCTTCCCCACCACAGCCATCTCGAGAGCAATGTGCGGAGGGGGTGGGACTCCTGGCATGTAGGGAAAGGCCTTTCTCACCACCAGCCAAGCCACATCTTGGTGCTTGTTGAAAAGTTCTGGCAATGAGGCATTCTGCCAAATGACTGACAGACTGCTCAGGGAACCATCCGACAGGATCCACCATCTCCTTTTCCCACAGGGCCTCTAGAACGTTAAGTGCCAACCACTGCCTGATGGGCTTGTGGTCAAAGGTGTTTCTCTGCATAAATCTTTCCACGAGGGACAGGTGGTACGGCACAGTCCAACTACTTGGAGCGTTCCACAGCAGCATGGCCAGACATATCCTTTCCAACACTAGGGACAGGTAGAGCCTCAGCACGTAGCGACACTTGGTGTTTGTGTACTGAGGGTCTATGCACAGCTTGATGCAGCCACAAACAAAGGTGGCCATCAGGATGAGGGCAATTTTGTGCATGCGTTTTTCCCCCTTTATCTAGAGGTTTGTACATCATGTCCCTGAGAACATGGTCTATTTTTGACCTCCAGATAAAGCGATAGATGGCTCGGGTGATTGCCACAGCACAGGAGTGAGAAATGGACCAGACTCGCCCAGCACAGCAACACCAAGAGTGCCTCACACCTGATGACCAGGTTCTTACCTGCAATGGAGAGGGAGCATTGCTCCCACATGCCCAGTTTTCTTTTCACCATAGCCACTCACTCCTTCTAGTTTCTATCCTATGCCCTGGTCCGTCCAAACCATATCCCCAGCACCTTCAGGCAGTCTGATCTGACGGGGAAGGGGAGGGAGGATCAGTCAGCCTAGTTCCCAAAGAACATAGCCTCGCTTTTGTCACAATTTACTTTGGCTCCTGAGACCAGTTTGAACTGGTCGCAGATGTTGATCAGTCTGTGCACCGACAGCGAATCTGAGCAGAAGACGGCAACATTGTGCATGTACTTGGAGGCTTTGACCTGACTGCCTCCACTGCCTGGGATAGTCACTCCTCTTATGCCCGGATCCTTCCAGATGGACTCAGCAAAGGGTTCTATGCAACACGCAAACAGGACAGGGGAGAGAGGGCAACCCTGCCTGACTTCAGATTTAATTGGAAAGCTTTCTGATTCCCGCCCATTGATTGAAATTGTGCTACAGAACAGCTGGATCCAGTTGCGGATTCCCTCCCCAAACCCCATTTTGGAGAGCACATCGACCATGTAGGTGTGCAATATTCTGTCAAAGGCCTTCTCCTGGTCCAGGCTGATGAGTCAGGTGTCCATACCCCTGTCCCATACATAGGCAGTCGTATCACTGAGTAGCGTGAGGCTGTCGGAGATTTTCCTGCCAGGTACAGCGCAGGTCTGGTCAGGGTGGATCACCAACTCCAGAGCAAACCTGACCCAATTAGCGATGACCTTGGACAGAATATTATAGTCCACATTCAACAGTGAGGTGGGTGAGAAAGATTGAGAGAAGAGAGAGGGGGACAGGGAATAGCAGCAGGAGGAGGAAGAGGAGGCTGTTCGGTAAGGTCGATGGATGTGCCTTCTTATAACTGCGACTAAGTGTACTGGTTCCTTTTTTTACAAAGTAAATAGGCTGGTTTCCCTACGTAAAATTGCACCAGGTATTTTTGTTGGGAAATGTTTTTCCTCATTTGCATAGACTTATAATACCCCCAGTCAAATGCAGATGCAAAGCATAACCAATGCACACCTAGGATAATTAAATTGCCTGAACTTGGATGTACTGGTGGATTCAGGTCTATATAGGCAGAGTGCACTTTGGAAGCACAATACCTGACTTGCATTCTAGTGGACTGGATGGAAAGAACTCTCAAATTAGTCCTGTTCACCCGTTCTTTCCCCATGGTCCTGTAAGTTTCTCATTTTCAGCATGTATTCAATTTCCTTGTGAAAATTACTATTGAATCTGCTCTAACCACCCTTTCAAGCTGTGCATTCTGGATCTTAACAATTCACTGCCCCCAGAAAATTCTCCTCATTTTGCTTCTACTCTATGGTTATAATTGCCACTATTATTTTAGAATGGATCTGCACAAAGCTACAGAAGATGTGTGGTAGAAATATCAGTACACCTGAGCAGCTGGACAAATTTGCAATTACATCGAGGAACCCAACCAATGTACGTTTCTTTCTCCACAAAGAAAGAGGCATAGTTTATGATCTAATGAATCAAATGCATGATATATTGATATGTAACTGAAAAATATACTCTGTTACTACAGGTTGCTAAATTGATATACTTTGTTACCAGCTGTGGGGGCATGAAGTAATAATTCATAAGATGTCTAAATGGGAGGTGGGTGCTGTAAAAAATAAAGGCAATCTATGAGTCTTAAAAAAATCCATTAAAAATTAATATATTTTATTCCAGTCGTGCTACTATAATTGAGAATGATTTTCAGTTCTACTGTTCTTCCAGGTTGGTGATAACATTGATAAAACAAAGAAAAGAGTGCTAGTTGAATTAGCTGTTTTTTTTCAGTTAATCCAAGGGCAGAATATTGCGCTCGTCGGGTGGGTGTGCGCCCGACTCAAATGGGCAAGCATCCCGACGTCATTGCGCGCTTGCGCGATATTTCGGTTGGCGGGCGCGCGCTAAACTCGACACAAACAATTAAGAGGGCAATTAAGCCCATTAACGGCACAATTAATGGGGATTTTTCGTTGCCCATCCACAGTTACGGTTGGCAAGTGGGAGAATCAGCCAGGCAGCCTTTGCATTTTTCAGGAAACCTCATACAGGGATGAGGTTTCCGTTATTAAAGAAAAAAATAAAAGTGTATGGACAGAATTTGCATCTTGTGACTGATTCCGATGCGTGGGCATTTTTTTTCGGGATTTTAAAATCATTTTTATTGCAATTAAATTCTCCAGCTCCCTGAGGCAGCTCTCTGCCTTCAGGGAACTTTGACTGTGCGCTCCCCCGTGCCGCGCTGACTGCAGCACTCGCCGTCACCCCGCCCCTACCCCGGCAGCACTGAGCTTCTCCGCGGTCAGGGGCTGATCGCGGGCGGCCGCCAAACTAAAAATCCTGCCCATGCTCTTATTCAATGTTAAATAATTTTAGTGAGAGGATTTTTGTGGGGTCCGAATACCACTCTGTGCTATTATCTGTTAGAGGCATTACTTTGTCCAATTGTGTGGTGCTTGCTGCTTCTGACTTGTGTTGGAATTATTTATACCTCTGGGACAAGTAAACATACTGGTAAGCATTACAGCTGTGACATGTAGTGCCCTGAACTTCTATGTTACTTGTGCTTTTATAAATATGTATTGCAACTGTGGCTGAAAAGTCCTCTGCACGAGCTGTACACCTGAGATAAGGTACACTGAGATCCAGATCTTGGCTTGATCACATTTGCTTTTCCAGTACCTGGACCGCACTGGTTGCCCAGATAAGGTAATGACAATGCACTTGGAGGGGCCACAAATACTGCCTTCAGAGGAAGATGTACTATTTAAAACTCTATTTGCTTTTGCTCACACCTGAGAGCTCTAAGGGCAGAATTTTTAGCTCAGTGGGCGGGTGCCCACCCAACCCGATTGGACGCAAAATCGCGAGAAGTGATGTCGGGCGAGCGTACCGACATCATCTCGTTCCCGTGTGATATTTTGGTCAGCGGGCGCGTGCAAACGTCAGAAGCGTGCCTGCCAACAATTAAGAGGCCAGTTAAGGTAATTAAAGGTGCAATTATCTCTGATTTTTCCAGGCCCGTCCAGCCTTACGGTTGGCGGACGGGCAAATCGGCCAGGCAGGCTTTACATTTTTCATCAGGCCTCATCTAAGGGCGGGATGAGGTTTCCATTATTAAATGAAAGAAAAATAAAAATCTATGGACAGCTTTTTTATCGTGTATATGTTTTGGTGACTGACTGTGATGCTTGCACATTCTTTCCCTGATTTTAAAAACTTTATTTAATGCTCTTCAGGCCTTCAGCTCCCTGAGGCATCTCTCTGCCTTCAGGGAGCTTTCTGTCAGTGTTCGCACGCACTGATGTCAGCGCCCATTCCCCTCCTGCCCGCAACCCGGCAGCGCTGAGCAGTTCAGTGTGCATTTCATGTTAGCTGGCCGTTAATCGACCAGCCAGTGTGAAATCACAGTCGGCGGTCCGTTCCCTGGCCGATTGCACCCGCCCGATGACCTAAAACATCTGCCCTGAGAATAATGGAACACACTCGGACATCTGAGCTAGATATTAAAATTTATCAGGTCACCCAGGCATCAAAAGTCAAAATCACTACAACGCTCTGCTCTACTATTGGCAACATAGCACCAAACTATGGCACAAGAAGTTACACGTGCAATGATTCTCAAGTGGTTGTCTCTTGTTGACTCTCGCCCCTTCAATGACTGACCAGGTTATTCTTCCCTCTGACTGTAAGCAATGGGGTTACTTTAACAATCACTTTTCATACCTTTTTTTGCAACAAGTTTTAAATAAGGTCTTCCTATTAGCACCAGCTCTCAGTTTCTCAAAGTAAGCTGGTTAATTTGGTCAAGTTTCTGTACAACTGGCTCAGACAAACACTATTCCGTATTTCACCTAAAATGTTGATGCCTCTGGTCTGGATAGATTTGCATAGGCCTCAATTTTCATTCAAGTTCTCTTAAATCGGCCAAATGCTACAAAGGAAAAAACACTTGGACATTTGGACAGTCACTGCTGTTTTTTTTGAGCTATTTATCTGCATTGACTGCAATGATGCTTGTCCTGCCTGTTTGCCTGCTCCCTTAATGATTTGTATATTCATTCATGGGATGTGGGTGTTGCTGGCAAGGCCAGCATTTATTGTACATTCCTAATTGCTCTTAAGAAGGCGGTGGTGAACCTCCTTCTTGAACTGCTGCAGTCTGTGTGATGAAAGTGCACTCATGGTGCTGTTATAGAGGAGTTCCAGGATTTTGATGCAGTGATGATGAAGAAATAGCAATATGTTTCCAGTCAGGATAGTTGTGTAATTTGGAGGGGAACTTGGAAACAGTAATCACCACATGATCACCATGTTTGGACCAAGACTGGAATGAAGTCTGAAGCCAAGTGGTTCTGGCAGAACTTAACCTCAGCATCAGTGAGCAGGTTAGTGCTGAACATGTGCCATTTGATAACAATACTGACATTATCTTCACTTTGCTGGTGATTGAGAGTAGACTGATGGGGTAGTATTTGGCCTGAATGGATTCGTGCTGCTTTTTGTGAACAATATATAATGGGGCAATTTTCCACTTTGTTGAGTTGATGCCAATGTTGATGTTGTACTTGAATAGCTTGATTAGAGCCAAGGCTCATTCTGGAGCAAAGGTATTCAAAACTGCAGCTGAGTTGTTGTCAGGTCCCATAGCCTTTGCTGTATCCATTGCACTCAGCCGTTGCTTGATAACACGTGGAGTGAATCAAATTGGCTGAAACACCAGCATGTAAATAATAAGCAGGTAGTAAGAAGTGGGGTGGGGCCTTCTAGGGACAAAATGGATTTAAAAAATTGCTTAGAGGCACAGGACAAGACTAGAATACTTAATGAGTACTTTCTGTCAGTCTTTACAAAGGAAGAGAGTGCTGACAAAACATCAGTAGAAGGGAAGATGGTAGAGGTAATGCGTGGTAACTATGGTTTTATCTAATGTGTTGTATAGCTTTAAGAAGAATGTTGTAAAGCAAGATCACATGATCTTGTGTAACTAATAGTGGTGTAGCATGGGATAACTCTGTAGTTAGTTAGTATTTAGTTGGAAGTCAGTAGCCTGCAAGTGAGCAGCAGAAGTATTTAGATAGAGTTTGATGTAGAAACACACATGTGTAGCTGCTGAGTACCTTGTAAATAAACAGAATGTGTTTCACCTAAGAAGTGTCTGCTGAACTACTCTATGTAAAGTCCCAACTCAGTCACCCCACAACAAGTGTGCAATTCGGACTCACAAGTCACAACAAACTGGCGACGAGGATAAAGCAAAGAAGAAATGAGGGTAAAACAACAAACTGGTGACAAGGATAAAACGAGGCTAAAGCGGACACCCAAGAAACTCATGACGAGGACGCAACAAGCTGGAGACAAGGATAAAGCAAGGAAAAAGCGATGAGAGAATGATACAATGAGGGAGGCTGTGGTGTAGTGGCATTGTCACTGGACTGATAATCCAGGGATCCAAGGTATTGCTCTGGGGACTTGGGTTCAAATCCCTCTGCTGCCCTTACCTGGTCTGGCCTATATGTGACTCCAGAGCCACAGCAATGTGGTTGACTCCTAAAAATGTCAAGGGAAATTAGGGATGGGCAATAAATGCTGGCCTAGCCAGTGATGCCCACATCCCATGAATGAATTAAAAAAAAGCTAGTGTTGAGAGAAAATCAAAAGAATTGAAATCAGGCTGTACCTTGCACAGCCAGAGTAAGTAGAAGTTTCTGTTCAAATTGTTGATGCAATGCCCTCAAAGCATTCCACACTTTGGGAGATTTGATCCAGCCATGGACGATTGGTCCCATTATATTGAATGCCTTGCATTCTATTTCCAAATGAACAACATTACGAGGGAAGAGGCAGGCAATCCTCTTACCTACATGTGGGAATAAAACCTATGACTTAATTCAAAGCTTGATGTGCCCCAGATGCAAAGAACTTTGACGAATTGGTGGACCTCATGAAGTGTCATTACCAGCCAAAACCCTCAGTAACAATGCAACGTTTCAAGTTTAATTGAAGGAATAGGGCCCCTGGGGAGATAGTACTTGTTATGAGGTAAGTTTTAAACAGTTAACAGAATATTGCAAGTTTGGTACATCTTTAAGCGATATGCCCAGAGATTGTTTAGTGTGCGGTATGACTGAGGACACGATTCAGAAGAGATTGCTGTCCGAAAAACATTTGGATTTTAAGAAGGAGCTAGAGATCACATTGAGCATGGAAAGTGTGGTAAGGGATTCAAAAACCATACAGGGGGCACAAAATGGCACCGTCTTCCATGTTGGGAGAGAAGCCCCAGCTGAAAAGGATGGGAACATACAAGAAAAAGGCATGATAATGCAAGGCTCTGCGGAGACGTGGGAAACAGCCACCGCTTGCAGAAAAATAAGAAGAATTTACTCAGCAGCGAAAATATGGAACAATGGCAACAGAGGTGGAAATAAGCAGATTAGTAACAATTGGCAGTTTAAAGAAATCAAATGTTTTTATTGTCATCGAAATGGACACATAATGAGACACTGCAAGAAAGAATCAGACAGACTTTAAGAAAAAGAGAAAACCCCATGGGATTTACAGTGTAGAAGAGCCTGAAGCAACAAATTCAGATATTTATTCATGATTTAATTTGAAGGTAGGGAAAACAGAACCAATTTATGTAACAGTAAAAGTAAATGGCAGACCTATTCGGATGGAAGTGGACACAGGAGTTTCCATTACAATGATTGGTAAACACACCTTCAAATACCTGAATTATGTTAAACATAAATTAAATTTGGAAGAAACTGTTGCAAATTAAAAACTTACATGGGTGAAGACATCCAAGTCAAAAGCATGAGCAGAGTTACTGTCCATTATGGAAGCCAATCAGCAAAGCTACCCTTGATGGTGATAGCAGGTGAAGGACCAAGTCTCCTGGGATGAAACTGTCTAAAGGAGATTAAGTTAGAATGGGCTGACATTTTCCAGCTGAGAGCAAGTGGGTTACCAGAGCTACTAGAAAAATATGCCTCAGCCTTCAAGGATGAACTTGGCAAGATCCAGGAGCTGCAAGCAAAAATTCATGTGGATCCAGAGGCAACCCCCCGATTCATGAAGGCAAGACCCATACCTTATGCACTGTGGAAAAAAGGTCGACACCGAACTGGACAGATTAGAGAAACTGGGCGTTACACAACCTGTGCAGTTCTCAGAATGGGCAGTGCCAATAGTCCCCGTACTTAAACCCAACCAAAGTGTCTGAATTTGTGGAGACGACAGATTGACAGTTAACAAAGTGGCTAAGCTGGAGAGACACCCCATACCAAAAATCGAAGACCAGTATGCCAAGCTGGCAAGTGGAACCACCTACACGAAACTCAATATGAGTCATGCTTATCAGCAATTAGAGTTAAAGAAGGTCTCCCGCGAAGTTGTCTCAATTAATACCCGCAAGGGGTTATACCGATATACCTGTTTGTCTTTTGGCTTCCCCTCAGCTTGTGTCATATTCCAGAGAACAATGGAAAGTTTACTGCAGGGACTGCCCCACATTGTAGTTTATTTAGATGATGTTCTGGCGACAGGACTTACTGAAAAGGAGCTTTTGGCAAACTTAGAAGTCTTAAAAAGTTTCTTGTAGGCTGGAATGTGTTTAAGAAAAGAAAAGTGCACACTCCAAGCGAGGGAGGTAATTTATTTGGGTCACCAGGTAGATTCACAGGGCCTTCACCCGGTTGAGGAGAAAGTGAAAGCCATAAGAGAGGCACCTGCGCCAATGAGCGTCTCAGATCTCAAATCGTTCCTATTATTATGGGGGGTTCTTACCAAATTTGTCTACAGTGCTGACCCCCCCTGCATTCTCTACTCAAGAAGAACCAACATTGGTCTTGGGAGGCACTCCAGAAAGAAGCTTTCACTAAGGTGAAGAAACTGTTGCACTCGTACAACCTATTAGTACATTTTGTCCCGAGGAAAGAATTGGTGTTGACATGTGATGCATCCCCCTACGGAGTGGGAGCAGTGCTCTCTCATCGGATGGACGATGGCAAGGAATAGCCTATAGGTTACGTATCAAGAACGTTCACCTCAGCAGAAAAGGGATGCTTACAGATAGAAAAAGAAGGCCTGTCAATCATCTTTGGTGTCAAGAAATTTCACCAGTATGTGCGCGGCCACCATTTTACTATTGTTTCTGACAACAAGCCATTGCTAGGATTGTTCAGCGAGGACAAGGCTATACCACCAATAGCCTCAGCAATAATACAGAGATGGGCCCAGATCCTGGCAGCTTACAAGTAAACTTTTGTACATAGGCCTGGAAATCAAATTGCAACACCGAGGCACTGAGTTGTTAATGTTTACAAAAAAACGGTGTGCGCGTCCCAGTTCCACAGGAACTAGTTTTGTTGTTAAATTTCTTAAGTTCTTTACCAGTATGTGCTAAACAAATCAAAGACTGGACAAGTCCAGGCCCAGTCTTATCCAAAGTACGAGGACAAGTCCTTTATGGTTGGACACAAGTGCAAGTATCTGATGAAATGAAGACATGAAGACAGAAGACATGAAATAACCAGCCAGGATGGCATCTTATTCTGGGGAACACGAGTGATAGTTCCTCCAAAGGGAAGAGAGCCATTGTTAGTTGAGCTACACAGTGCACATCCAGGAATATCTGAATGAAGACCATAGTACACAGCTATCTATAGTAGCCTGCAATGGATGGAGAAATAGAGAGCTTAGTGAAGAATTGTGTACAGTGTCAGCAATTGCAAAAGTTACCTTCATCAGCTCCATTACACCCTTGGGGGTGGCCAGGAAGACTATGGGTACAATTATACATTGACTACGTGGGACCTTTCATGGGAACAATATTTCTGCTCATTGTAGATGCCCACTCAAAATGGATGGACAGATAAGAGATGAAGTCACCAATGTCTTCTGCTACAACTGAGAAGCTACGTCAAAGTTTTGCAGTTAATGGACTACCAGAAATGGCCATATCTGATAATGGCACAGCATTTACGAGCGCTGTGTTTCAACAGTTTATCAGCCTCAATGGTATAACTCAGGTGAAAACTTTGCCGTACCACCCTTCTTTGAATGGACTGGCTGAAAGAGCAGTTCAAACATTCAAGTCTGGCAAAGGTAACACCCTTATTCAAGAAAGGGTGTAAGGACTTTAGTGATAACTACAGGTCAATAAGTTTAACATCAATGCTGGATAAGATTTTAGAAACAATGATCAAGGAAAAATCAACAGGCACTTGGAGGGGTTTGAGTTAATTAGGGATAGCCAGCATGGATTTGTAAAAGGCAGATCAGGCTTGACTAAGCTAATTGAATTTTTTATGAAGTAACAGGTAAGGTTGACGAAGGGAATGCAATGAGTATTGTCTTTTAAGAAAGTATTTGATAAACTACTAGATAAAAGGCTGGTTAACAAAATTGTGGCTCATGGAATAAGAGGGTCAGAGTCAACTTGGATTAAAAAATTGGTTTAAGGGCAGAAAATAGTGAGTCGCGATGAATAATTGTTTTTCAGACTAGAGAATGACAGAAAGTGGTGTTCACTAATGTTCAGTGCTAGGACCACTGCTTTTTTTGATATATACTGGGATATTGGAATACAGAGTAAAATTTTAAAATTTGCTGATGATATCGCACCTGGAGCTGGCAGTGAGGCTGATGCCAATCGACTGCAACAGGACAAAGATTGGTTAGAAGAACGGACAGACAAGTGTAAGGTGGAATTTAATACAGAGAAGTGTGAGGTGGGAGGTTTTATGGCACAGTGGGAATGTTCCAGCCTTCTGAGCTAGAAGCTGGGTTCAAATCCCATTTAAGAACTTGATGACCACAGAAGGTGTGATCATTATGCAGCCAGACAGGTGGATTGTCAACCTGCAGATCCTTTCAGCATGCCTATAGCAGGTGTTCCACCAAAAACTCCCCATCAACTGATGGTTTAAGGACTAGGGAAAACCAATTTAAGGTTTGGGCAAGATAGACGGGGGAATGTGAGGAAGATCTCTCTTCAGCAAGTGGTAACGACCCATGGAAGTGGAGATGATGAATGATTTCAAAAGGAAATTGGATGGTCACCTGAGGGAAATAAACTTACAGGGTCAAGGAGATAGAGAGTGGAATGGGACCATTTGGAATGCTGTGCAGAAAGCTGGCAAAGACTCGATGGTCTGAATGGCCTCCTTCTGTGCCCTAAAGACCTTTGATTCTTATGGCTCTATGATGGCTTGAGTGGCCTCTATGCTCCTCAGGAGAATGCCAAAACGGATGGTCCACTCAACACTTCTGGCTGAAGATAGTCGCAAACACTTCACTCTTGCCTTTTGTACTGATGTGCTGGACTCAACCATCATTATGGATGGGAACGTTTGCATAACCTCCTCCTCCAGTTACTTTTTTAATTGTCTACCAGCAGCATTTGTTGACATACTGATATTGCCTGGTATTTACAGAACATGAATAGGCAGCATAATGATTAAATTGGCGACCACATTTATTTCGGACTGATGTCGTTGGTTGTGCAGACCCTTATGCATTTCATCAAGTGTCTCTCTTCCTTCAAGGGAGCGTATGTGCTCTTGCGGTCCTAATGCTTCTCCCAAAATTGCTGGTCTTCATTGATTGCTCAGTGCTGTGATCCTTTGCAGCAGTCTTCCAGGGACTGTTAAATGTTAAATGCTCCATTTATTAAGGGAAACAGAAAGCCATCTCCCTCCAGCAATCAGCAATCCTGACTCACCAGCATAAGATGCTGTTGCTCCTACATGCAGAATCAAAGATGCGCCTCTCTTTCATTTCTGCCGGGCTCAATGTTTGTGTGTCGGTCTGCAAGGAGCTCGGCAAAGGGAGGAGTACCTCACTCAAGATGAAGGAGCAGCAGGGCCTGCTCTGCATGCAGCTCAAGAGCCACAGCGATCTATCGCTTGTAGGCATTTTGCTACACCCAGGGCCTATTGGCGCTGCCTTTCTTTCCTGAAGATGACTGAGAACCAGTGTTGCCGAAGACTGCATGCTTCTAGGAACAGGTCGGTCACATATGCCACCTGTTGCAGGACTTGGTGCCAAGGGGACATGGAGGACATCTACTGCCAGTGACTGTGAAAGTGACTGCAGCTCTCAATTTTTACATCAGTGGCTCCTCCCAGGGCTCCACAGGTGACCTGTGCAGGATCTCACAAACCTCCACACACAAGTGTATCCAGGAGGTCACAGATGTCATCTTCATGAAGCCACAGAACTTTGTACATTTCGCCTGGGATCAGGAAAGCCAGGAAGTAACAGCGCTGGGATTTGTACAGATCTCTGGTTCTCCACAGGTGCAGGGTGCCATCGACTGCACTCACATGGTGCTTAGATCTCCATGGCAACAAACGGTCCACTACATCAAACGCAAAGGCTTCCACTCACTGAGTGTGCGGCCACCACAAACACAACCTCTCAGATCTGCACATGATTCTCAGGGACCTTCCATGACTCCTACATCCTAAGCAGGTCTCAGATCCCTGACATTTTTCAGGGCCCTGAGAGTCTGAAGAGTTGGCTCTTCGGGGACAAGGGCTACCCACAGATCCTCTGTGGCTGATGGCGCCTGTGCGGCTGCCTCAGACCGCAGCAGGGTGACGGTACAACGAGGCACATGCCACAACCTGGACTTTGGTGGAGCAAACGATAAGGATTTTGAAAATGAGTTTCTGGCGGAGCACTGCAATACAGTCCACTGATGCTGCCATGCATCATCATAGCTTGCTGTGCACTACACAATCTGGTGCTGCAACAGGGGGAGGACCTGGCTGAGGAAGAGATGGAAGAGCCTCATGTCTCCTCTAATGAGGAGGATGTTGAAGGGGATGATGGTGATAATGTCTTCGAAGGCGATGTTGCAGGAACATTGCACTGGTCAGCCAAGCCAAGAGCACCCAGGAGGTCCTCATTGCCGCAAGATTTGTGGAGGGTGATGACAAAATGCAGTGAGGACAGTCCTGATATCCTCACCTTGCATCTGTGAATGTTTGACTCCCATGTGGCTGATGGCTGCACATGTACCCTCAGTGCTCAGGCTCCTGTCATGTCGATGCAGCAGGAGCCCTGATAGTCACTTGATTGCAGGAGGATGATGATGACATGCAGTGAGAACATTGCATAGATCATCACATAGCCTCTGTGAATTTCTGACTCCTGTCTGTCTGAGGGCAGCTCGCTTGCGCTCTGTGGACAGGGTCATATCATAGAGATGCAGCCGTGAAACTTTAAATGCATTTGATACTTTGTCAGCCTTTAGCACCTGTACCCTTCAGGAGCACAGCGTCACAGATGCTGAAGAGGTGGGAGCCAGTCCCACCTGAAAGGTGCTGAGAGCACACAGAGAGAATGATGGAGCGCTTTGCCCTCGACATTCTGGCAGCAATGACAAGCACTGTCGAGGTGCAGGCATCACTAATATGTCCAGTGAGGGCGGACAATCACTTTGCACTGAAGGTTACACACTGCACAAGGAAGAGGCCCAGGACTGAGACACTTGCTTTTATCTTGTGCAGAAACCAAAGTTCCACATCGAGTGGCATGAATACTGGCCATCAGAACAAGGAGTCATAAGCAAGGAGGCATTCTTGGGATTTTATTCACAATAGTGAAAATTAAGTACAAGTGATGAATACACATACCCAGGCTGTGCAACTAGATCTTCTGTATGCCCCGCTTTGCAGCCACGTTCACGGCTAGGTGTCCCTGGAGAGGGAGCACGTGGTGTCCGCTGGCACTGTTGAGGCCTTTCATGCTCGGTGGGCACCGCGGGGACTGGGGTGCTTTATCGACCCCTTTAATCACATTTTGATTTGACGTTTGTAAGTTTCCTTTAAACTTTGCCTTTTGTTTCTGCAGTTTCCCTTTAAGGGGCTGCTTTTTAATTTGTCCCTTGGTTTGTTAATTTTGTTTATTTGGTGGTGCTCAAAAGAGTTACATCTGCTTAGCCTTCCTAACCCTGCCGTTACGTCTTGGGGCTTCCCCAACATCCATAGCAGAGGTGTTGGCAGCTTGTTGACTGCTACGCCCTGTATGCGATGACCTTGACGGGTGTCTTCTGGGGGGGCTGAGACCTGGAGGGCCCAGGCCTACTTTAGGGGTCCTGCTGTGTGGCAGTGGCACTCTCCTTGGTCTGTGGAACTGGAGTTGCTGGGGTCACAGGAAGAGGCGATTTAATGGGCTGGACAGACCCGTAGTCACCTGGGTGGATGGGCCCAGATGTGCACCTGCTGCTCCTCCTCCGTATGGGTGCCCGATGGCCCCTGGCTGACTCCATGAGGAGAAGGGAAAGCTGGAGTGAGATCGAGTTGCCCTGCACCCCTCTTGCGTTGACATTGCTGGAGGCCAACTATGGTGTCCGTGATGGAGTTCAGCCCGCGCAGCAGTGCAGGTCCGATGTCCTGGAGCAAGGTCTCCATGGCGGCCGCATTCTACCAGTGTTAATCTCAGTGCATTGGCATGAGGGCGCTATCACCTCAGACTGCAACCTGAGGGGTGCAGCGGACATCCCTTCCTGATGTTCCCAAGCTTGCCTCTGCAGCTTCAGCAACTGAGGTATGACCGAGTCCAGAGGCTCGTCATCTGACTCAGACTTAGCAGATTTCTGGCTTCCAGTATTCCTCTGAGTGCCAGATATCTGGGAAGTCCCTGTCTCTGCCTGCTGTGGATCAGACAATGCAATGTGCTCACCAGATCGTGACCCCGAGTCTACTCTAGAACTAGACCCCACTGAGGTGTGTGTTTCTGCGCTGGTGGAGGGTGTGGATGAGCACTGTGGCAGGCCTTCAATTCAGGTGACATCAGATTCTTCTTCCAAGATGTCCTCAGGGCTTGAGTCGGGAACCGGGCACATGGACCCCCTCAGCTGCTTCTCAGATGTGCCTGCGAAAGCAAGGAGCGATAATTACTACATGGCAGGGGACTACGGAACAGGGAAACTCACTCACAGCATGGGTGTCTGATGGATGTTGCACTGCTGGATCCCCACTTGGTTGAGCACCGCCGACCTCACCATCAGCACAGGAACGGTCCAGATTGTCGTGGAGCAACTGGATGAGTCTATCCCCAAAGTCTGTGAGGACCTTGATATCGGGCATTCCTTCACCAGCCTGCAACCTCTCCCTTTTGTGGTGTACCTGCTTGTCCTGCATAAATACAGATGGAGAGAGTGTAAGCAGGATGCCAGCCAGGCCAGATGAGAAGGATGCCTGGCATGTGTGGGTGGTGAGTGGTGCCATGGACAGGATGAGGACACGATTCGCAGGGCAGATGAAGGTGTGTGTGATAGAATGAATGGCGATGTCCCTTGAACTGACAGTGAGTGAGATCCCTGTGGATGTGTGATGAGTTTGTGAGTGTGATGAGAAAAGTGACCTACCCGGGCGGAATAGAGGAAATCATTCATCCTCTTTTGGCACTGGGTGGTTGTCCTCTTTTGCAGACTATTGGCCCTAACCACCGCTGCCACACCTGCTGGATTGGTGGCCTTGTTTGCTGGTCTTCACCCAGTGCGGGGTTGGAGGACTTCATGGTGGGCCTCCACTGCATCCAGTGAGCACCTGAGGGAGGTGTCGCTAAATTTGGGGGCAGCATATTTCCTCCCTTTGGCAACCAGACTGTGCAGCAGCTTCATATCCCTTAGAGAGTGCTAGATCTGTGCAAGAGTGCCCTTTAAATATGGCTCCTAGATTACTGAAGCCTGAGGTGATGGTGGGGCAGGCATGTCAGAGGCTGCCCTTCCGGCGATCCTGCGTATTTCCCGGGAATGCATTAGTAATGAGGCAGGACACATCGGGACTGGGACAATATGACAAGAAAACCCGCCATTGTGGCTGGCGGGTAGAACAACATTTTTCACACCCGCTACCGCACCTAGTGCAAATCTGGAATGATTCTGAACTAAGTCTTTAACTATTTATATTGCATTTCTGTAACTCCTTTTTTACAACTAGGGATCTACTCAACTCCAAGCCTATTCTTCCCCTTCCCAAATCACGGTGCTAGGGGCTTCAATCTCCCACAGTGTTCTTGACCCTTAAGGAAGTCAGCTTGGAAATATAAGAGTGTTCTACATCTGGTAGGCACATTATCATCTGCAGAATAGGGCAGCACATCATCAGCATCACTGGGAAACTGAGCAAGTTTTCAGAATGACCGAACTTCAAGGATAATGAAGACATTTCAATGAAAGACTGATTCAAAAGAGGATACTGAAGAGAATCAACATTTGGACCCTCTGGGACCCAGAAGAGAAGAACTCAGAGCACTCTGAGGAATTTGTTGTCCCCTGGGAAGAAGCTTCAGAAGAGGAATGCTCATCAGCTCCAGGGAAGACTGTCACAGCTGGATCAAAAACTGAAAAGGCATTGAAAATCTGAGATTTTCATTAACTTTGCCAATAAAGAAAAAAAATCTCCCAAATTTCTGTAAGACTGTCAAGTAAAGAAGAGATGATTTCCCAATGATTTTTCAGGAGGGGCGTCTACTTTCTGTAGGCAGTGGTAAGACAGCCATGCCTCTCTCTCTGTATCAGGTTGCTTCACCATGGGCAATGGAAAGACTTGCTGAGAAGATGCAGACAAGACAGCCTCATCTTCTATAATGAGAGGAGTTTCCTGTACACTGACGTACAGGATTTTATAGCTTTAGAAGTGCAAAAGATTCTGCCGCAGCTTCTGTGCTGACCTCCAGCTCTGAAGAGAAGACTTTCAGCTGAGATTGAAGTATGGGTGCCAATTGACTTTCACACTTGGAAGGTAGCAGCTGTCTAACAGTGTGATCTCTATGGTCTAACTTGAACTGGAGCAAAGTATTTACTGTGGAAGACTCTTCCTGAACAACAGGAGGTAAAGTAGGCAATATATCAGTAGATTCAGTGGAACTAAGGTCTGAATGCTGTGCAGCCACTAAAGCTACAGCTGACTCTTCTAAAAAGATAATCGATATGTCATAAGGTGCATCCAACAACTGGAAAGATGAATCATCCTCTAGGACTTCAACCACCGGGAGATCGTTCAATACTGCAAGGGATTCTATGAACAGCCAATTCAGCTCCAGCTGGTCTTCATGAGGATGGTCACCGTCTGCTGCAGCGTCTTCTGTATCCTTCACGCCTGGTCTGACTTCGTTAAAAACTGAGAGATTCATAACTTCCTTGTTTGCCTTATTTAGTGGTGGTATCTCTGTGAAAGAAAGGAATTTACTGCTGAGTATATAAACCTCCTCAGCTCCTGAAGACGGAATTGCCTTTGCTTCTAAATAAAGGTTGAAGACTGTTTCATGAAAGGCAATGAGTCTTTCAAATAATGAGCATCATCTGGTTCTTCTACGATTTCTAGAAGTATGCCAACATCACCACTCAATGTACGTTGAAGAACATAGAGAGATTCAACTATCTGCTACCCCTTGCAGCTAAGAGGATTACTAATCCTGCCTTTAACTGGAAGGTCAATGCCTCCTGGACTTTGTAACTTGATGTCTAATAGATAAAGGGTCATTGGCTGAAGCCAGTTGAGATTATCTGCTAATATGTTAACAGCTGCTCCAGTATCAATTTTAAAAGCAATATTGAAGAATTCTGCACTCTTCCTGGGCAGTCTTGGCATCTCTGAAAACCTATGATAGGTTAAGTGAGTAGGCAAAGATCTGGCAAATAGAGTATAATGTGGGAAAATATGAAATTGTCTATCTTGGCAGGAAGAATAAAAAAGAAGCATATTATCTAAATGAGAGATTTCAGAGGGATCTAGGTGTCCCAGAGAATAGATCGCAAAAGGTTAGTACGCAGGTACAGCAAGTAATTAGGAAAGGTAATAGAATGTTATTGTTTATTGCAAGGGGAATTGAATACAAAAGTAGGGAGGTTATGCTTCAGTTGTACAAGGAATTGGTGAGACCACGTCTGGAGCACAGTGTACAGTATTTGGTCTCCTTATTTAAGGAAGGGTGTAAGTGTGTTGGAAGCAGTTCAGAGAAGGTTTACGAGACTAACACCTGGAATGGGAGGGGTGTCTTATGAGGAAAGGTTGGACAGGCTAGGCTTGCATCCACTGGAGTTTAAAGGAGCAAGAGGAGACTTGATTGAAACATATAAGATCCTGAGGGGTCTTGACAGGGTGGATGTGCAAGGGATGTTTCCTCTTGTGGGAGAATCTAGAACTCGGGGTCACTGTTTAAAAATGAGGGGTTGCCCAGTTAAGACAGATGAGGAGAATTTTGTCTCTCAGAGGGCTGTGAGCCTTCGGAACTCTCTTCCTCAAAAGGCTGTAGAAGCAGAGTCCTTGAATATTTTTAAGGCAGAGCTAGATAGTTTCTTGATGAGCAAGGGGGTGGAAGGTTATCGGGCGTAGGTGGGAATGTGGAGTTGAGGTTACAATCTGATCAGCTATGATCTTATTGAATGATGGAGCAGGTTGAGGGGCCGAGTGGCCTACTCCTGCTCCTAAACCATATGTTCATATGTTCTAATGTTTTTGTGCCACAACACAAGCATCTTAGAATGGCTGCCAGCGTGGAGTTTCCTGCCCTTTTGGTTTGTTTGGCATCGTATGAAAGCCTACTGCCACCATCTTCTGAGATTAGGTCCTTTTGCCTTGGGCTCCAGATATGGGCCTACCCAATGTACAGAGCCATGTGAAGCCTTGGAGTCGCCACGAATTATAGCCTGATTAAATGCTCAATGCTCAGCCTGCCTCACATACTGGAACACTCGATCTAAAGTAAGGTCATCTTTGGTCTGCAGAAAGTCAGAGAGTTTCTCATCCTGAACACCCATGGCTATGTGATCATGGATTAACTCACCCTTCAGCACGCCATATCCGTAAGAACTAGCCAGGTGATATTGGTTGGTGAGGAATATTTAATCAATTCCCCAATTTATTGTGAGTGCTGGTTAAAACATGCTCTCTCAATTACTAAATTTTGCATCAGGCTAAAATAGATGTCAAACCTTTTAATGATGGAATCAAAATCTGCGTTGCACACCCTGTCTTAAGAGAATGTCATCTGCTACTGGCCCTACTGCATAAAGAAAAGGTCTTTTCCATGAAGACCTAATGTTGCTCAGTACCAGAGTAATTGGCGTTTCCACAACTCCCACCATTGGCCACTCTCCGGGCCTTCAAGGCTGTCAAACAGGCAGGGTAAGGAGAGGGTCTGCTCACTAGGTACCCTTGTTGTTACCTCTCTCCTTTCGATGCTTATTCTCATACGAGCATCTTGCACTTAGTCCTTTAACTGAGCAGTTTTCAGATCTTGTCTAAAAATGTTTCCACAAATTTTCACAGGGAGCTGGCTGTTGATAAAAGGAAGTCTCAAGTCCAAAAGGGATGGTGCTCTCCCAGTTTGATTGCATGTGGTTCTTTAGGCATTGGCCAATGCATGTATTGCGATGTCGCAGTTTTTTGATAATAAGTTCATATCTACGCCAGTAACTATCATGATTTTACAACTGAATGGCTGATGGCACTGGGATCCTTGGTTTGATACAGGAGGGAGGATCTTGGGAGAGAGATTATAATATAGGGACTGTGAAAATTTTTAAAAACATTTTTAGACGTGATTTGAAAACTGTTCAGTTATAGGACTAAGTGCAAGATGCTCGTACGAGGTGAGATTAAATATTGTGAAGAAATGAGAAGCAGGTTTTCAAATTCAAATTAAATTGGATTGAAGCACGGCATAAAATTCCAAGAAATGCTAATTTTATTTTTAGTACATTTTGCTATATAATATTTTATGATTAGGGCCAGCCTGACTTATGGTTTTATTCATAACTGAAAAATATTAAAATCAGCAGCTTGAGGAACAGAGTTGTTAGCACAGAAGTCTCCATGGTCATGGGGAACACATTTATTTGTTATTTTGTAGGACGTTGTTTACCCAGAAATGCAAATAAACAAAAAAACAATCAGATGAGATATAGTTATGAATATTTCCAATATGGCTAAAATGGTTACAAGACTAAAATTGTTTGTGAAATAGACATTTTGAATGTTGTAAGCATCTTACAGTAACCCTATCAGTTGATAATCAGAGTAAATAATGGGAATTAAACTCCTCAACTCTACTAGGACACTTTGGCTATAGTTGCAGTGGGTACGATGGATACTAGGCTCAGAGTTTCCAATTGAGCATTTTGAGGGGCATAGTTTCTACTGATTTCCTAGTCATGTCAGGGGAGGAAACTCCCTACATTGAGAGTCTCAACAAATACAGAGTCTCAAGAGGCTGGAGAGTCTTCATTGGTTGTTAAATCAGGGAAGAAGCCAATTGTCCTGTACCCTGGTAGAAGATGGGCCCACCTAAGTGCCTAGTGCAGGCTAGGGGAATTGCCTAGATGAATAAAGATCAAAGTAAGATCTCTTTAAAGATCTGTATACAGCCCACTTACAAGGAGAGCACTGCTTACAGCTTTAGAGGATGACTCAACATGTCCCCAAGAGTTGCCACCTCTCGCCACACTCTGCAGTATCTCAGGCTAGTTGGGTACATGACATGCTGGTGTTATAGCACCCACTGACCACACAGATATTCTGGGAAGGCCAGTGGCTGACCCTGACACAATTGTCTTTCTTACAATAGCGAACAATAAAATGCATTGATGGGTGGAATTTTCCGCGCCGCTGACATCAGGTGTCATGGTGGGTGTAAGTGGACAATATGACAGGAAGGCCAAAAATCGGTTTCATGATGTCATGAAACCAGTTTGCAATCATCCGGCTCCGCCTGTCAATGGCGGGCCACATTTCCCACCGCCGCATGTCGGGAACATCATTGTAAAACATTTGCATGTCATTATAAGCCCAGCTTGCTGGAATCATCTTCCCGTGCTGAATCATGCCAATGTGTTTCACAACAGCATGTATAAGGGAACTCGGAGGTGAGTGCACAGTAACATTGTGCAGTGCTCACTGGGGTCGCCTGTTGTGCCTCAAGGTTGAGGCGCCGCACATTCAAGCGAGAGTACAGGCATGTCGCTTTTTCCTGGCTGGCAGTGGGGTGCCAGGGCAAGGGCTGCCCTGCGGTTGAAGGTCGTGTACAAGCACGTGCTGGGTGGTGGGGGGAGGGAAGAGGCCACGCATTAAGGGAACCTTGTATAAAGTGACCACTCCTCCGCAGCTGAGACAGTTCAGGCGCAGTCACATTGACATGCTTGGTGTCTGGTCTTTAGCTTCTCTGCCCACTCAAACAACACAGAGGCCTGAAAGTACCACCAACTGCTCTAGAGCTTTTCACTCCTTGGGCACAGACTGAAAACTAATGAGCATTTTAGTGGGCTGCAGAACAATTGGACAACTGGGCAAGTTGTACAATCTCTTTGCTAAAGCTGGCCATGGAGCAGTCACTGGATCGAGGTGCTCTCAGCCCCTTGCAATGTCAGAATTCAGGTTTGGGCCAGTCTCCCCCTTGGTTCAAGCTAACAGCTGAGCCCTACATTGTGGGTTAGGAGAATGCCTGTGCCTGAGCTGAGAGCACAGCATGCAGTCCAATGGCAAAGCTGCTAACAACCGGTCAGGTGGAGTGGGACGGAGGTGGGTGGGGTTTCAGACAGCCATGCAGCACACTAATCTCTGGCCATCCAAGTGGTGGCCAGCACTCTCTGGGATGTGATAATGGATGTCATCTACTGCCAATGGCCATGAAAGTGACCACGGCACTCAATTTTTATGCCACTGACTCCTTTCAGGGCCCCACAGGTGACCTCTGTAGGATATCGCAAGGCTCCACCCACAAGTGCATCCATGAGGTCATGGTTGCCATACTCATGAAGGCACACAACTTTGTGCATTTTGCCCGGACCAGGACAGCCAGGATACAAGAGCACCAAGAGTTGCCCAGACCTTGGGTTTTCCACAGGTGCAGGATGTCATCGACTGCACTCACGTGGCGCTCAGATATCCATGGGAACAAGCTGTCAACCGCAAGGGCTTCCACTCACTGAACGTTCAGCTGGTGGGTGACCACCACAAATGCATCCTGCAGGTCTGCGCTCAGTTCCAAGGGAGTGTCCATGACTCCTACATTCTCAGTCATTCTCAGATACCTGATGTCTTCCAGGGTCTACAGAAGCTACAGGGTTGGCTCCTCAGGGACAAAGGCTACCTGCAGAGGATGTGGCTAATGACTCCTGTGCAGTGACCTCAGACTGCAGCTGAGTGATGGTATATTGAGGCTTATTCTGCAACTTGCACCTTGGTGGAGCAAACCACTGGAATGTTGAAAATGAGGTTCCGGTGCTTGGACCGGGCTGGTGGAGCCCTGCAATATAGTCCACAGAGGGTGTCACACATTGTTATCATCTGCTGCACCCTTTACAACCTGCCACTGCAACAGGGAGAAGAGCTGGCTGAGGAGGAGATGGTTGAGCTGCACATCTCCTCCGATGAGGAGGACGTCAATGGGGGTGAGGGTGAGGAGGTCCTCGAAGGCAAGGATGATGGCGGTGAGGCCATCGCACTGGCCAGGTGCACTCAGGAGGCCCTCATAGCTGCTAGATCCATGGAAGAGAACGACGACTACAGTGAGGAGACACCATAGATTCCCAAATTGCATGTGAACGTTTGATTCCTGTCTGGCTGATGGCAGTGCATATATCCTCTGTGATAAGCCTCCTGTCATGGAGACGCAATGGATAGCCATAGTCCCTGCATTCCAGGAGAATGATGACGACATGCAGTGGGGACACTCCATATATCCTCTCATAGCTTATGTGAATTTCTGACTCCTGTCTGGCTGATGGCACCTCGCTTGTGCCCTGTGATCAGGGCCATGTCATGGAGATGTAGAAGGGAAACTTTCATTCTCCTGATCCTATGGCATCCTTCATGAGCTGAACCGTTCAGGAGCATACTGACACCGGACACAGATGCTAATGGGGTGGGTGGCTAGCCACACCTCAAAGGTGCTGAGAGCACACAAAGAGAATGACGGAATTCTGTGTCGCCAGCCCAGGACATTTTCGTAGCAATGATGAGCCCCATCGAGATGCAGGCATGACTGATGTGTCCAGTGACTGTGAAGGCTCACCATCAGTGCGCTCAGAAGGTTGCACAAAGCACAGGGAAGAGGCCCTGGACTGAGACACCTGCCTTTATCTTGTGCAGGGACCTAGGTTTCACATCTGAGTGACATGAACACTGCTTATCAGAATAAGAAGCCATAGGCAAGGAGACATTCTTGGGAGTTAATTAACAAAGTGAGCAGTATGTACAAGTGAATAACATCCATGTCCAGGCTGTGCAATGACATCTTCTTAACCTTCCTAACCCTGCTGCAAAACCTTGGTGGTACCCTGACATCCACAGCAGAGGTGGAGGCAGCCTGCTGACTGCTACGCCCTGTGTGTGATGAGCTTGAAGGGCATCCTATGGAGGGCCGAGAACTGGACAGCCCCGGCTTACTTTTGCGGTCCTGCTGTTTGGCAGTGGCACACTCCTCGGCCTGTGGAGCTAGAGCTGCTGGGCTCACAGGAAGAGGGGATTCGGATGGGCCGGTCACTCCAGGAGTTACTTGGATGGATGGTTCTGGGATGTGCACCCACTGATCCTCCTCCCTGTTGGTGCCTGAGGGCTCCTGCCTGACTCCATGAGGAGAAGGGCAAGCTGGAGTGAGATCGAGCTGCCCCTCACCTTTCTCGTGTACACACTGTTGAGGACCAACTATGGCATCAGCGATGAAATTTAGCCCAAGCAGCAGTGCAGGACCAATCTCCTGGAACAGGGTCTCCATGGCGGCTTCCATCCTACCAGTGTTGACTTCGGTGCATTGGCATGTCAGCGCTATCACCTCAGACTGAAGGCAACAGACTCCTCCATCGTGCCTTGCAATCCGTGGATTGCAGCGAACATCCCTTCCTCATGTTCCCGAGCTTGCCTTTGCAGCTCCAGCACCTGCGGTATGACTGAGCCCAGAGGCTCGTCATCTGACTCGGACTCAACAGATTTCTGGCATCCAGCTATCCTCTGAGTGCCGAAAACCGGGGAAGTCCCTGCTGCCGCCTGCTGTGCACCAGACAGTGTGATGTGCTCACCAGATTGTGACCCGGAGGCTATTCTAAAAGTAGATCTCCCCAAGGTGTGTGTCTCTGCGCTGGTGGAGGATGCGGGTGAGCGCTGTGACAGGTCTTCAATTAGTGTTTCCGCAGATTCGTCTTGTGAGGATCCTCACTTTTTTGAGCCCCATCGACCTCACCATCAGCACAGGAATGGTCCAGATCTTCACCGGGCAGCTGGACGACTCTATTTTCAAAGTCTGTGAGGGCCTTGATGTTGGGCGTTCCTCCACTGCTCTGTGACCTCTCCCTCTTGTTGTATGCCAGCTTGTCCTGCATGAACAGAGATGGACAGAGTGTAAGCAGGATGCCTGCCAGGCCAGATGATAAGTATGCCTGGCATGTGTGGGTGGTGAACAGTCCCATGGACGGGATCAGGACAATGAAGGTGCGTGAGAGAGGGTGAATGGTGATGTCTTCGGGGCTTGAGTCGAGGACCTGGGTCAAGGACCCCCTCGGAAGTTTTCCAGATATGCCTGCGAAAGCAAGGAGAGATAATTAGCGCATGGCAATGGCCTCTTAAAGAGGACACATCACTCACAGCATGGCTGCCTGATGGATGTTGCACTGCTGGATCTTTACTTAGTTGAGCACTGCTGACATCACCTCTGAACCTCTGGAATGGTCCAGATCTTCACCGGCCAGCTGGATGGCTCTATTTTCAAAGTCTGTGAGGACCTTGATGTCAGGCATTCCTCCACCGGTCTGTGACCTCTCCATCTTGTTGTGTGCCAGCTTGTCCTGCATGAATAGAGATGGAGAGAGCATAGGCAGGACGCCTGGCAGGCCAGATGATAAGTATGCCTGACATGTGTGGGTGGTGAGTGGTCCCATGCATGGGTCAAGTATAATGAAGGTATGTGTGAGAGTGAATGGTGATGTCCCTTGAACTGGCAGTGAGTGAGATCTCTGTGAATGTGTGATGGGTTTGTCAGTATGTGAGTTGAGAGTGAAGAGAAGAGCGACTTACCCTGGTGAAACGGAGGCAATCATTCACCCTCTTTTGGCACTGGATGGCTGTCCTCTTTTGCAGGGCATTGGCAATGACCATCACTGCCAGCACCTCCCAAGCTGGATTTGGGATATTTCTATCCCTCCTGTGGCCAGGGCAGGGGTACAGGACATTGTGGCAGGCCTCCATGGCATCCAAAGGTGTTCCAGGGACATGTCACTGAATCATGGGGCTACAGTCTTCCTGCCTTTCGGGGCCATGTCTTCTGTGCAGCAGTCCTGGGCTGGAAGCACTGAGAGGTGTGTGCGTAGCTGCGCTTTAAATATGGCGGCCGACGTGAGAAAGTGGCCAGGTGATGGAGTGGCGGGTGAATTGGAGGCCGCCCGCCAGCGACTCGGCGTGTTTCCCGGGAATGCATGATCAATGAGGCGGCATTGGGATGATATGGCGTGAAACGCTACCGCACTTAGTGCAAACCTGGGACAATTCTGCCCAATATAAGTACTCAGCAGTACAATTCAAAACACATTTCTTTTGTAATTACGTTTCCTCTTTTTGACGTGTCCTGATGGGGACTCATCATAATCCAGATTTTCCTCAGCTCCACACTTGATTTTGCACTGGAATTAAGTCATGAAGTCAGCCATTGTGACATTTTCCCAACAATTACCAACACTTTGCACATGTCCAAGCGTGATGGCAGACATTGAGACTTTACTTTGGTTTAAAATCAACTTTTCAAATAAGGTATGCTGATTCATTTTAACTCTCATAATAACATTTCTAATACTCATCCCTATTGTGGGAACTTTGCTTCGAGTTGTCTGCTTTTGGATGATAATATTCTTGGGAATACATCTATTCATTTGGTTGGAAACATGCTTGTTTCAATTGTCACAAATGTTTCATGTCAAAGGAAGATTAGGAAGCATCAGGTTTACAGTTCTAACAACAGTCATGGGAGGTAAAATACACAAACTAGCTCTTAGGTAGTGGGATGCGAACCATTCTCTTTTGTCGTTTGATGTTTAGTGACATGGTTTATCTAAATGCAAAAGAGGGTCTTAGAAAATAACACAGCCAAGTGCCATTTCCCCGCAATGTTTTTATTCTGGAATCATGGAGTGGATTGCTATTTAAGTCTTCAGTTAACAAAAAAAAAAGCAGCCAAATCCACTTACAGGTCCGTTAAATCCGATAAAAATATGTAAAATGCAAGAAATCTTCATGAATTCCCAATTTGCTCATTACTCAGGAGGTATTAGTCATAAGCCTTTTGAGTATTAATGGAACACATTTTCTTATTTATCAATACACGCCAGCTTTGCGGAAATCTTTTTTTTAACTGTGGGGATTTTTGAAAACGATCACTTTTTAACATTAGCTTCAATGTTTCTGCAGCAAGTTAAAGTGTAGGTGGGATTCACATTGTGATATAGAGGGCAAATTGGGACAAGGGGAATTGCAGGAGGCTCCAGCTCCTCTTAATTAACCCAAATAATAGAAGCAACACAAAGAAGTGATGCTGTCCATCTACATACTTTTTGAAAGAAGATTTTGTATACATTGTGAACATTCAGGTAACTGGGTGTGTTCCACATTTTGGGCCCACTATCAACATTTTGGAAACTCATATCATCTACAGTATTACATTGGTTAGATCAAAATAAAGTTCCTATGAATCCAGTTCAATTTTGAGCCTTATTGCTAATCTCTGAAAAAAGTGTTGAGATAGCTAGGGATGAAGTTGAGAAAAGCTTAGGAATCCTCGTAGTCTCAACATTCAACATGTGGAACCAATTCAGAGCAGCATGATGCAGATCTGCCATAATCTAACTGAATGGCAGGACAGGGTAAAGGGGCTGAATAGCCTATTCCTTTTCAGATGCAGCACTCAGCAAAGAGCATCAAACGTTGAATTACCCTGAAGAAGGAGAATGTAAATTAATGCATGTTGTCATCAAATGTGCACTGTTTGGTCAGGCCACACAATGATACTGTTTCCAGTTCTGGTCACGAAGAAGCAAGGAAGACACTCGAATGCTTCAGAACCATGCTATGCTATATGGATGCTTTCTAGTGTTACAGGACTGAGCTATGAAGAAGGCCTGGAGAAACAAATGGGGATAACAGAAACATGGTTGCATAGGTGAAAAAAGTCAATCATGGGAGTGGTTTACAGGCCCCCTAACAGTAACGACAATTTAGGACAAAGTATACAAGAAGAAATATTGGGCGCTTGTGGCAAAGGGGCAGCAATAATCATGGGTGATTTTTATCTACATTTAAACTGGAATAATCAGATTGGCAGGAGCCTGGATGAGGAGTTCATAGAATGCTTTAGAGATAGTCAATAATACAATAAAAATTGAATTCAATAAAGAAAAGATCTGGAATTAAAAGCCTAATGATGACCATGAAACCATTGTCAATTGTTGTAAAAACCCATCTGGTTCACTAATGTCCTTTAGGGAAGGAAATCTGTTGTCCTTACCTGGTCTGGCCTACATGTGACTCCAGACCCACAGCAAAGTGGTTGACTCTTAAATGCCTTCTGAAATGGCCTAGCAAGCCACTCAGTTGTATCAAACCGCTACAAAGTCACAAAAAAAGAATGTAACCGGATGGACCACCCGGCATCGACCTCGGCACCGGAAACGACAACGGCAAACCCAGCCCTGTCAACCCTGCAAAGCCCTCCTTACTAACATTTGGGGGCTAGTGCCAAAAATGGGAGAGCTGACTCACAGGCTAGTCAAGCAACAGCCTGACATAGTTATCCTCACGGAATCATACCTTACAGATAATGCCCCAGTCACCACCATCACCATCCCTGGGTGTGTCCTGTCTCACCGGCAGGACAGACTTAGCAGAAGTGGCAGCACAGTGGTGTATAGTGGGGAGGGAGTTGCTCTGGGAGTCCTCAACATCGACTCCGGATCCCATGAGGTTTCATGGCATGAGGTCAAACAAAAGCAAAGAATCCTCCTGCTGATTACCACATACCACCCTCCCTCAGCTGATGAATCAGTGCTCCTCCATGCTGAATATCACTTGGAGGAAACACTGAGGGTGGCAAGGGGGCAAAGTGTTCGCTGGGTGGGGGGCTTCAGTATCCATCACCAAGAGTGACTTGGTAGCACAACTAGTGACCAAGCTGGGTCTGCGGCAGATGGTAAGGGAACCAACAAGAGGGGAAAAACATACTTGACCTCATCCTCACCAATCTGCCTGCTGCAGATGCATCTGTCCATGACAGTATCGGTAGGAGTGGCCACCGCACAGTCATTGTGGAGACGAAGTCCCGCATTCACATTGAGGATACCCTCCATCATGTTGTGTGGCACTACCACCGTGCTAAATGGGATAGATTTCAAACAGATATAGCAACTCAAAACTGGGCATCCATGAGGCGCTGTGGGCCATCAGCAGCAGCAGAATTGTACTCGAACACAATCTGTAACCTCATGGCCCGGCATATCCCCCACTCTACCATTACCATCAAGCCAGGAGATCAACCCTGGTTCAATGAAGAGTGTAGGAGGGCATGCATGCCCGGAGCAGCACCAGGCATACCTAAAAATGAGGTGTAAACCTGGTGAAGCTTTAAAACAGGACTACTTGCATGCCAAACAGCATAAGCAGCAAGTGATAGACAGAGCTAAGCAATCCCACAACCAACGGATCAGATCTAAACTCTGCAATCCTGTCACATCCAGTCGTGAATAGTGGTGGACAATTACACAACTCACTGAAGGAGATGGCTCCACAAATATACCCATCCTCAATGATGGGGGAGCCCAGCACAGCAGCGCAAAAGATAAGGCTGAAGCATTTGCAACAATCTTCAGCCATAAGTGCCGAGTGGATGATCCATCTCGGCCTCCTCCAGAGGTCCCCAGCATCATAGATGCCAGTCTTCAGCCAATTCAATTCACTCCACGAGATATCAAGAAACAGCTGAAGGCACTGGATACTGCAAAGGCTATAGGCCCGGCAATAGTACTGAAGACTTGTGCTCCAGAACTTGCCGCACTCCTAGCCAATCTGTTCCAGTACAGCTACCAAACTGGTATCTACCCGGCTATGTGGAAAATTGCCCAGGTATGTCCTGTACACAAAAAGCAGAACAAATCCAATCCGGCCAATTACCACCCCATCAGTCTACTCTTGATCATCAGTAAAGTAATGGAAGGGGTCATCAACAGTGCTATCAAGCGGCATTTGCTTAGCAATAATCTGCTCACTGATGTCCAATTGGGTTCCACCAGGGCCACTCAGACCCTGACCTCATTACAGCCTTCGTTCAAACATGGGCAAAAGAGCTGAACTTCCGAGGTGAGGTGAGAGTGACTGCCCTTGACATCAAGGCAGCATTTGACCAAGTGTGGCATCAAGGAGCCTCAGCAAAACTGGAGTCAATGGAAATCAGTGGGAAAACTCTCCACTGGTTGGAGTCCTACCTAGCACAAAGGAAGATGGTTGTGGTTGTTGGAGGTCAGTCATCTCAGCTCCAGGACATCATCGCAGTAGTTCCTCAGGATAGTGTCCTCGGCCCAATCATTGTCAGATGCTTCATCAATCACCTTCCTTCCATCGTAAGGTCAGAAGTGGGGATGTTCGCTGATGATTTCACAATGTTCAGCACAATTCGCGACACCTCAGATACTGAATAGGTCCGTGTTTGAATACAGCAAGACCTGGACAATATCCAGGCTTGGGCTGACAAATGGCAAGTAACATTCAAGTGCCAGGCAATGGAATCCAACCATCACCCCTTGGTGTTCAATGCCATTACTATCACTGAATCCCCCACTATCCACATCCTGGGGGTTATCATTGACCAGAAACTGAACTGGACAAGCCATATAAATACTGTGGCTACAAGATCAGGTCAAAGGCTTGGAATCCTGTGACAAGTAACTCACCTCCTGACTCTCCAAATTGTATGACGAGTAACTCGCTTCCCCCCAGCCTGTCCACCATCTACAAGGCACAAGTCAAGAATGTGATGGAATACTCCCCACTTGCCTGGATGAGTGCAACACTGAAGAAGCTGGACACTGTCCAAGACAAAGCGGTCCGCTTGACTGGCACCACATCACAAACATTCACTCCCTCCACCACCGATGCACAGTAGCAGCAGTGTGTACTCTCTACAAAGTGCACTGCAGGAATTCACCAAGGCTCATTAGACAGCACCTTCCAAACCCATGGCCACTACCACCTAGAAGGACAAGGGCAGCAGATACATGGGAACACCACCACCTGGAAGTTCCCTTCCAAGTCACTCATTCTGATTTGGAAATATATCGCTGTTCCTTCACTGTTGCTGGGTCAAAATCCTGGAACTCTCTTCCTAACAGCATTGTGGGTGTACCTGCATGGACTGCAACGGTTCAAGAAGGCAGCTCATCACCAACTTCTCAAGGGCAGCTAGGGATGGGCAATAAATGCTGGCCCAGCCAGCAAAGCCCACATCCCATGAATGAATTAAAAAAAAGTCTACTCTCAATCATCAGTGAAATAATAGAATGGGTCATCAACAGTGCAATCAAGTGGCACTTGCTTAGCAATACGCTGCTCACTGACACTCAGTTTGGTTCCCGCTAGGGGCACTCAACTCCTGACCAATATCCAGGCTTCAGCTGACAAGTGGCAAGTAACATTTGGGCCACACAAGTGTCAGGTAATGACGATCACCAGCAAGAGAGAATCCAATCATTGCCCCATGATGTTCAATGCCATTACTATCATTGAATCCCCCACTATCCACATCCTGGGGGTTACCATTGACCAGAAACTGAACTAGACTAGCCATATAAATACTGTGGCTACAAGATCAGGTCAGAGGCTTGGAATCCTGTGACAAGTAACTCACCTCCTGACTCCCCAAAGCATGTCCACCATCTACATGGCACAAATCAGGAGTGTGATGGAATACTCACCACTTGCTTGGATGAGTGCAGCTCCCACAACACTCAAGAAGCTTAACACCATCCAGGACAAAGCAGCCCACTTGATTGGCATCACATCCACAATCATTTACTCCCTCCACCACTGACACACAGTAGCAGCAGTGTGTGCCATCGGCAAGATGTACTGCAGAAATTAACCAAGTCTCCTTCAACAGCACCTTCCAAACCCACAACCACTACCATCTAGAAGGAAAAGGGCAGCAGATAGATGGGAACACCACCAACTGAAAGATACCCTCCAAGTCACTCATCATCCTGACTTGGAAATTTATCATCATTCCTTCACTGTCGCTCGGTCAAAATCCTGGAACTCCGTCCCTAACAGCACTGTGGGTGTACCTACACCACATGGACTGCAGCAGTTCATTAAGGCAGCTCACCACCATCTTCTCAAGGGTAACTAGGGATGGGCAATAAATGCTGGCCCAGCCAGCAAAGCCCACACCCAATGAATTAATAAAAAAAGGTTTCTTAAGCAGCATATTCTGGAACCAACTTGGATACTAGGCTTGGGGATATATCAATAAAGAAACAGTGGGAGATGTTTCAGGGGATATTTCTGAATACTCAGAATAAGTGTATTCCTACTATAAAGAAAAATTGTAAGGAGAGGACCCAACATCTGTGGTTAACTAAAAAAGCTAAGGAAAGCATCAAACTTAAGGAAAAAGCATTTAACTGCGTAAAGATGAGTGACAGGCCAGGTGATTTGTCAGAATATAAAGACCGGCAGAGAATGGCTAAAAGGCTAATCAGGAGTAAGAAATTAGAATATGAGAGGAAGCTAGTTAGAAATGTAATGACGGGTAGCAAGAATTTCTACAAGTGTCTGAAAAGGAAAAGAGTCAGTAAAGTGAGTGTTGGGAGGTAATAGTAGGTAATAAAAAATGGTGGATGAAATGAACAAATACTTTGTTTCTGTCTTCACCACAAAGGATGCAAAAAACATTCCAGTAATAGCTGTAAATCAGGAGGTGGAAGGGAAAGGGGAAATTCATGAAATTACAATCACTAGGGAAATGGTACTGAGCAAACTGGTGGAGCTGCGGGCTGATAAGTCTCCAGGTCCTGATGGACTTAAAGGAGGTGGCTAATGAGGTTGTAGATGCATTGCTGTTAATTTTCCAAAATTCGACAGATTCTGGAAAGTTTCCATCAGACTGCAATGTAGCAATTATAACCCCTCTATTCAAGAAGGGAGCGAGGCATAAATCAGAAAACTTTCAGCCAGTTAGCTTGATGTCAGTCATGGGGAAGGTGTTAGAATCGATCATTAAGGAGGTTATATCTGGGCACTTAAAGAAACTCAAGGTAATCAGGAAGAGTCAGCATGGTTTTGTGAAAGGGGAATAATTTTTAACCAGTTTATTGGAGTTTTTTGAAGGAGTAACATGTGCTGTAGATAAAGGGGAGCCTGTAGATGTACTATACTTGGATTTCCAGAAGGTATTTGATAAGGTGCCACATCAAAGGTTATTGCGAAAAATAAAAGTTCATGATGTAGGTGGTAACGTATTAGCAAGGATAGAAGATTGGCTGATTGGCAGAAAACAAAGAGTATTCATTATTGGGTTTTTTTCTGATTGGCAGGACGTGACGAGTGGCATCCCAAAGGAGTCTGTTCTTCGGCCTCAACTTTTCACAATTTATATAAATGACTTAGATGAGAGGACTGAAGGAATGATAGCTAAATTTGCAGATGACACCAGGATAGGTAGGAATGCACGTTGTGAAGAGGACATAAGGAGGTTGCAGATGGATATAGATAGGTTGAGCGAGTGGGAATAAATCTGGCACATGGAGTATAATGTGGGAAAATGTGAAGTTGTTCACTTTAGCAGGGAGAATAAAAAAGCAGAGTATTACTTAAATGCTGGTTGCATAATTCTGAGCTGCAGGGGGTTCTAGTGCATGAGTCACAAAAAGTTAGTATGCAGTTAGAGCAATTAATTAAGAAGGTTAATGGAATGCTAGCTTTTATTATGAGAGGAATCGAACATAAAAGAAGGGTGTTATGCTTCAGTTATATATGTCATGCGCCTTTGACTCAGCGTTGTCCTGATCCTGGTGTCTGCGCTGGTGCCTAGCACATAGAGCGGGTGTGGCGATGGTGCAGGTGAAGCCTGGCAGTCCTCTGCCATCAGGGGTGGATCTTTGGGGTCCTGCAATTGAGTACGTGCTGGCACATCTAAGGGAGAACAGCAACATGTCAGTCGTTTAAATCATCATACTGTCACTGTGCATGGCAGGCACCCTGGTGAGACAATGGAGGTCTGCATCATGGTGCTAATGTCTTTCAATGATCAATGGGGAATCGGGTTTTGAGGTTCCCATCAATGATGAGAGTGCAGAAGAATGTTTGCACCGTCCAAAACTCTCACCTCTGTGCACTGCACTCTTACCTTCATCTGACACCCCAGCCACTTCATGACCAGCTAACTGAGGTGTGTGGTGCCTGTCCAGTGCCAAGGTGTCCTGCTCAAATTTTGTAAGGGATCGGAGGTTTGGGGGGCCTCCACCTGTTCACGACCTTTCAAAGTTGTCATGGGTCATCTTCTCCTGAAAGGACAGAGGAGCATTGATTAGTCCACTCTCTACCTGCAGTGCCATTGCAGCCTGGCCAACCCCACCTGAGGAACACCTTGCAAGGCACGCCTGAGTCGTGGCCCTTGAGCCTCAAGGCACTCAGTCCAAGCAGCCAGAGCTCACCCCCTTGGCCAGCTCCAGAGTCATTGACAATTGGCACTCAGGCTCCAACACCCCTGAGTTCCACAGGGTAACGGCCAGACCTTAACACCTCACCACACTGCTCCATGCCAACATGGTACTGATCCTTCCCGAGCATAGCAGGTGGTTAAACCTTTTGCAGCACTGCGCCCATGTGTACCACAGAACATCCTGGCTGCTGCCCTGTGCTGCCACCTCCTCCCAAGCTCTTTTTGTTAGGTGTGGTGGCCTCCTCTTTCCATCTCTGGGGACAAGGGTGCCCCTCCTGTCAGCCACCTCCTCCAGGAGGACCGTGAGGCACTCATCAGAAAACCGGGAGACCGAATGTCCACTCAACCTGCCCTCCTGCCTGGTGTCTCCAGGCGCACTTGAGGCCATAACTTCGGTCTTCAGAATGTTCTTCCCTGGCCGCCTTCAAGGAGCTGCACATACCATTTTTAAACTGCCCGCTGGGTCACCATTGGACCTGGCAGCTGACAGGCCTCTGCCCATGCTCGGCCCTTCCCGACCATTGGGAAAATGCGTTTCACACAGGGCGAGCCTTAATTGGCCAGCCAGCGTGAAATTGCATTCGACGGCCTGTCACCTGACTGGTCATGGGCCCACCGATTGTGTCCGCCACCAAAATTCAGGCCCAGTCCAGATGAATTTACGTTAGAAGAGCTGTCAAAACAGCCTGAATCACTGTCAACTGTTTAAGATAGCATTTTAAATCCTGCAAAATGTTAAAAGATGACCACAAAATTTCCAACACTCAATTGGAAGACAGTGCTCCTCCTAACTCATTTCACATTGTTCTGACAATGCATAGAGCTGGCTTTTCTGGACCTCAATATTTCCAAACCAGCTAAATAAGTCCTCAAAATTAAAATTGCTATCGCCAATGAAGGACTCCACAGACTGAACACATCAGGTCCATCAGAGGATGACCTTAAATGTTCAGAAAAAATACAGTAAACACTCAAAAAATCTATTATGATTGAAGCTCAATTCCTAAATACACCATCTTGCATTTGCGTCTTTTAGGCAACAACTAACAGAGACCATTGACCAATTCATAAGTAGATGCAAAGAAAAGGGGGTGTGATTGCAACTTCATGGCAGCTGAGTTAGTCAACAGATCAAATGAGTTTATGATAGGACCTACACCAATAGAAACATTCAAAAAGGCCTCTTGGGCCAACCCAAAGCTTACATTGTGGAAACACTACTGCAAAGCAGACACAAGTATGAAGCCATACTACTAGGTAGGCAGGGTCTATAGTCTATGCATAATTCATCTACCATTAGCATGATAGTTAATGCAGGCAAGCCTAGTAAATAATGCAGACGGTGCTGCCTCATACATGCACCCAGAAATTTTCCAACTTTTAATGCTGTTGAAAGGTATGTGGCACTAGAGAGTACTAGAATTGCAAATGCAGAAATCAAAGGCCAAAACAAGTGGTTCGACATCATATGCAGTAACAACCAAAGGCCAGACAAGACAGCATTCTAACCAACCAAGAGAATGTACCAAACAGTGTCAAGACAAGGTCCACAAAATGTCCAGTCAAGCTACATGGTCAGATGATGACTAGAACATCAACACACAAAATGAGCTGACAGCCAGTATGATGAACATCAAAGAATGTATGAATGTAATTGAAAATGGTACTAACCGAAGCCTTTGTTGCTATCCAGATTATTTACCCATAGATGCAGTGTCAGCATAACCTGTATGCAAAATTTGACGCAAGGCAAACAACCTTCAATTTTGCACACTGAAATGTATGAATCCAAGTGATGGCTCAGCCAACCAATGCCATATTCACTGTTTACAATGACTCGGTGATCCTGTCCCTGGGATCCATTACATTCAATCCTCACAACCAAAGCTCACCCTGGTCACCCCAGATGTTTATGTTGTGGACACCCTGAGCCCACTGATCACGGGTCTGCCAGCGTACCTGTCTTTGGTCACCATTCATGATCTTGTCAAGATGTTGGGCAAAGACCACAGGCCACAAGGAGAGACATTGGAAACCCTATGCTTACACTAGGAGACGATCACCTAATTCTGCAACACAGATCATCAGCCAGAGTCTGAGTGGCACAATTTGAACTCAGTATGTATACTCATTCCAAATGTGCGCAATTCATTGTACTGCAGAACCAATGCAGAATTGCTATTCGGCAACAAATACGGACAAACTTTCCCGGTTATCACTCATTGATGAAACGAGGACCACACGATGCATTACTTGAAAAAAGATGAAAGGCCAAAGATGAAAGAAGTCCATGATTGGCATGCAGGTAATGAATCACCCAACCTGAAAACTGGACAGAAAGTCCAAGCACAACATCCAACTAATGGTACATTGAATCCAGCAGAAATTATCAGCATATGCCTAGAACCAAGATTGCATTAAGTGTGAATACTAATTGGCACGACAATGTGACAAAACAGATGCCAAATCAGAAAAATAGCACAACCAGAAACACAAACTAGTCCTATTATGAAGATGCAACACTACCAAAGCGACATTAACCAGCATTATGAAAATGTACAGCAGCCTCCATCACAGATCACCATAATTAAGTTTGGACAGATAAGCAAACCGCTGATAAGTTTCAGAGATTTGTAAATTTATTGCTTTGTGTTGAAGTACATTCAGATATGATGGCCGAGATTTTACAGCCCCATCGTGGTGGGACCCGCTGCAAGAGATTTGGCGGCCCGTTGTGGGACTGGACAATCCCAGGAGTGAGCAGGGCCAGAAAGTCCCGCCCAATGTTATTTTCTTTTTCTGTCATTTAAATTGTTTGACTTGTTGAAGGTAAACCATTAGTTAGATAAGAAGGGGGATGTTGTGATATGATGTATATGTATCTTTAAGGGGCACATCTTAAACTGCTTTCAATCATTATCCAAATCGACATGGTAAAATGTATCTGCCCCATGATTTGCATTCAGTCTATAGCAGCAGATGGTAGGAGTTAGACGTGTACACCTAGCCTCATAGTGAACATAATACTTATATATATAAATAACAAAACAAAAACAGAATTACCTGGAAAAACTCAGCAGGTCTGGCAGCATCGGTGGAGAAGAAATCAGTTAACGTTTCGAGCCTTCACGACCCTTCGGCAGAACTGAAGGTGAAGAGGAAGCGGTTGGGGCCAGGGAACTGGAAATTGTTGATGTGACGTAAGGTGTCAGAGGAATCACGGATGTAGGTGGGAAGGGACTGGACAAGGGGAGAGAGAAGGGAGTCAAGATAACGAGAAATGAGTTCAGTGGGGCAGGAACAGGCTGACATGATCGGTCTGCCAGGACAGTTCTGTTTGTGGATTTTGGGTAGGAGGTAGAAGCGGGCCGTCCGAGGTTGGGCGACTATCAAGTTGGAAGCTGTGGGAGGAAGATCTCCAGAGGAGATGAGGTCAGTGACAGTCCTGGAAACAATGGCTTGATGTTCTGTGGTGGGGTCATGGTCCAGGGAGAGGTAGGAGGAAGTGTCTGCGAGTTGACGCTCAGCCTCCGCGAGGTAGAGGTCAATGCGCCAGACAACAACAGTACCACCCTTGTCAGCAGGTTTGATGACAATGTTGGAGTTGGACCTGAGAGAACGGAGTGCAGTGAGTTCAGAGAGAGACAGATTAGAATGGGTGAGAGGAGCAGAGAAATTGAGACGGCTAATGTCACACCGACAGTTCTCAGTGAAAAGATCAAGAGAAGGTAAGAATCCAGAGGGAGGGGTCCAAGTGGAGGGAGAATATTGGAGGTGGGTAAAAGGATCCGTTAAACGGGGAGAGGACTCCTGCCCAAAGAAGTGAGCACGGAGACGAAGACGGCGGAAGAAGAGTTCAGCATCATGCCGAGCCCGAAATTCATTGAGATGAGGGCATAAGGGTATGAAACTAAGTCCTTTGCTGAGCACTGAACGTTTAGCATCGGAGAGGGGAAGGTCAGGGGGTATAGTGAATACGCGGCTGGGGCTGGGATTGGAAGATGGGGTGGGGACGGAGGGACAAGCAGGGGTGGAGGGTCCCAGATGGGTGTTGGTGTCGATGAGTTGTTGGAGCTTGCGTTCCTTAGCACTTGAGAGAAAGAGAAAAAGTTTCTTGTTGAGGCGACGGATGAGGCGAAGAATAAAATGAAACTGGGGGCACGCGCATCTTTGAAAAGAGGTGCGGCGGTGCTGCTGGAGGGAGAGATCGAGTGTGTTCATATGGCGGCGCATGGCACTGAGTGTGGATCTCAGAGTGCGACGGGAACAGCAGTCTGAGAAACGTTTTATGTCCCGGAGATACCTGTAATCCTGGGTGGGTTCGAAACAAGAGGGATGGAATTTCAGTTGAAATCCACGTGGGGTGAGTCGGAGACGGAGACAGTCACTGAGAAAGGAGATGTGGCTGTGAAAGCGGGTTTTAGTAAACACCTTGTCAAACACCAGGAGAGAAATGGAAAGCAATGAAGGTGAGCAAGGCAGAAGAGACAGGCGGAAATCCTGTCGGAGAACAGAACCGTACTTCTTCAGAGAGGGCATTTCTTGAAGAGAGGTGGCAGTCAATTAAACACAGAGATAAAATCAAAAAGCTAAAAGCTACTGCGGATGCTGGAAATCCAAAACAAAAACAGAATTACCTGGAAAAACTCAGCAGGTCTGGCAGCATCGGTGGAGAAGAAATCAGTTAACGTTTCCAGCCTTCACGACCCTTCGGCAGAACTGAAGATATAATATACTATATAATATTTATATGGTCTTATCTTCAAATAGAGAATCTATATTATTGTTTCACCAACCCTTGTCGTGTGATTGGAACATTTACGTCGAAGAGAAGAACGTATTATGGGCCAACAACAGCAGCAGAATTGTATTCAATCGCAATCTGTAACCTCATGGCCCAGCATATTCCTTTCACTACTGTATCAAGCAAGAAGACTAACCCTGATTCAATGAGGAGTGGAGGGCTGCGTACCAAGAACAACACCAGGCGTACTTAAAAATAAGATACCAACTTGGGGAAGCTACACTACAGGGTTGCAAATATAGTGAAGGCGAAAGACAGACTAAGCAATCCCACAACCAAAGGATCAGATCAAAGCTCTGCAGTCCTACAATATCCAGTGGTGAATGGTGGTGGACAATTAAAGAAGTAACAGGAGGAGGGGGGTCTACAGACATTCTTATCCTAAATTATGCGTAGTCCAACATGTCAGTGCAAAAGAGAAGGCTGAAGGTTTTGAAACCATCTTCAGTGAGGAATGCCATGTGGATGATCCATCTCGGCCTCACCCTGAGTCCCCCAGTATTAGAGATGCCAAACTTCAGCTAATTCAATTCACTCCATGTCACATCAAGAAACAGATGAGCACACTGGACACAGTGAAGGTTTCTTCTTCTTAGGCAGTCCCTGAGGTAAAGGATGATTTACTTCCATTCCAGGTCAAGCCCACATCCCTTGAATGAATAAAGAAAAACACCGCCACCTGCAAGTTCCCCTCCAGGACTGACACCATCCTGACTTAGAACTATGTATATGTTCCTTTATTGTTGCTTGGTCAAAATACTGGAACCTACTGGAGTTGCAGTGATTCAAGAAGATGGCTCATCACCTCCTTCTGAAGGACATTTAGGGATGGCCAGAGAATGCCTACATCCCATGAAAAAAAATACACTCTTTGTGTTGTTTTGGATGGCTTATCCTCTCTGTTCACAATAACTAATAGATTTTCTAATGTTCTGTTCTATATTTACAAGACAACCTAGCAAGGGTCACACTAATTTCTGATTAGGTTTAAACTCATATGATTAAGGTTTTTGTTTTCTTTTGACTTGTGCTTAGCCTATGGATTTGTTACCTGGCTAGAAATGTTTAAATTGTTAAATTGTTCAGTCCTGGGATGACTTTGGGTTTAATTTATCAGAGTACAAGTTAATTGTCTGTGCTGTTTATTTTCTGCTGAGGTGTGGAATGTGGGGTGCAGGATGTGTAACTTGTTCCTGTTGACTTCTTTTTGACAATGGATTTGGAAACGCGATAGTCTTGACACAAGGAAATAGGACAATAGAGCCAAGCTGATTTGTTGTGTGGATGGATGGTAAACAAGTTGGCAATTCATGTTTTGTAAGAACTACCTCATCTCTGGGGCTCTTATTTACAACAAACTCTTGAGATGCCTTAATGAATCATCAAGGTTACAAGAAAACAATTGGCATGACTAGAGACCTAGTCAGATCTTACACACTCCTCATCTTGCAATTTATAGAGAGTGACAAGAATGAAAGCTTTGATGAAGGTTACATTTCTACCTAGCGGAAAAGTGAGATGATTGTGTTTATTGCTTTGTGTGGCTGTTGCTTAAAGACATTGGGTGGAATTGTCTGGTCCCGTTGGCGGGTGAGGGTGGGTACAATTCAGCATGAGGGGCAGAAATTGGTTTCAGGCCAGCATGAAAGCACAGCGGGATCAGCCGATGGTGTCTGCCATGGTGGAATGGAATCCCGCTGGAGGCCGGCGTGAACCCAAATTACATCCCAGTAATGGGATGTAAAGTAAGGCCCGACCAGAATTGTACCTAAATGCCAGGTTTTCCGTTACACCGGCCCAGAACACGTCAGGACAAGTGTGGTGTGCCTTGCTCAGATTGTGGACATCCAAGGGGAAGAAGATGCTGGAGCTCTACAGCTACTGGACCCTGGAGGAATATGTGCATCGCAGGCTGGGTGGATCCTCATGCACATGGCTCCGCCGCGAAGCAGCTCACGGAAGGTGGGAGGTCTCCACTGATGTCTCAGGTCTGCACGGAACATCACGGTCTTGACCATGGGCTGCTACAGATGATTGGCGAAGGGGGCGGGAGGGGAAGGTATAGCTGTGAGTGGGAGAGGAATGTGTACCGGCGGGTGGGGAGGGTGGAGTGGGAGTGGTGGGAGACGAAGGTGTACCGCGGGCGCTGAGGTTGTGAGAGGGGGAACAAAGGTGCCGGGGGGATGAGGGTGGGAGTGGGAGAGGGCGAAGGTGTCAGGGGGGTGAGGTTGGGAGGGGGGATGGAGGTGTCGGGAAAGGTGAGGTTAGGAGAGGGAGGAGCGCGTATGGGGGTAGGAGGCTGTGACAGGGACAATGTGGCAAGTGGGGAGGTAGGTGTAAGGTGGGGGAAGGTGTAAGGGAGGGAGTTCGGTGGGGGTAAGGAGTTCAGAGGGAGGAAAATATCCAAAGGGAGGAAGGTCTCTGGAGAGAGAAGGGAGTTTGGAGGGGGGAAAGTGTCTGGGGGAGGAGGGATTTTGGAGGGGGGAAAGTGTCGGGGAGAGGAGAGATTAAAGGTGGAGGAGGGAGTCAGTGTGGAGGAGGGAGTTAGGATGGAGGAGTGAGTATGGGGGGGGTGGTTAGTGAGCGTGCAAGGGAAGGGTCTGTGGAGTCAATGACTGCCTCCTGGGGAACGGACTGAGGGTGGGCGTCTTAGGAGGGAATGGTGAGTGTGTGAGGGGGCAGACGGAACCTGTAGGGTGCGAGGGTGAGGACGCATCATTAGTGGTAGAAGGGATGGTGAGGGTCGTTGGTGGGGACTTAGAAACAGACACGGACCCTTGGGGTGGGAGGGAGGGGGCTGGGAGGACAATGTGGATAGGGGTGGGATTCTCAGGAAGGTGGGGAACTTGCACGTTCATGTGGACACCCTGGAAAGAAAATTGGTAAAAAAAAGAATTGGTAGGTGACAGTGGGGAGGTGGAATGTGATGCCAGGGGGAGTCAACAGTGATGGGGATAAGGACATGGTTGACTGGGGGAGGGGAAAGGACCGGGGAACTGATCAGAAACTTAACAAACTACTATGGCTGTTGAAATGGAAAGTGAATGGAGCCTCGTGTTGGATGGGCACAGGTGCTGCATGGAAATATGTGGAGATGCAGGTCAGCTCGGATGGACAACTGAAAGAGAAGCCCAGGAGATAGCATTGGAGATCCTCGGGACAGTTAGATGAGTGTGATGGAGGAATGCTCTGTGTGAGTGAGAGACTGCTTGCATGGGGCTCTGAAAGGCCCTGCCACACACACGCACTTCTCCCTCCAGAATCGCACGTGGTCCGGCTGCATGCATCTGAACTGCTGGTGGTTGGGGGAATGCAGTGGGGAGGCTCACGAAACCTGTCAATGAAGCTGAAAGACAATATTATACATTATTCAGTGAAAGTGAATATATTTTCAGACTCTAAGGTGAGAAAATGTATTCACCCCTGCAACCACTTGTGATCAGAATTTCTTAACTTTTCTAGGCCTACCAGTTCTTCTAGATGCTTTCTTGACATCCGGAGCGGAGTTGGGGACAGCCTGAGCAATGGTTGGACCTGTTGCCCCTGATGACTTTGGCATGAATCTCCTGGAGAGCCGAGGCATTGAGGGCCCTGGCTTGCTTTGGCTGTCCTCCTGTGCGCCAGCTGCTCCCCCTGTGGTGATAGAGGGCAAGGTTGAGGGGTCACAGGTAAAGGGGACTTGCACGGCGAGGACAGCCTCTGAAATTTCCGAGTGGATGACCCAGGGGTGTCCAGCTGCCACTCCTCCTCCCTTCAAGTGCCTGAGGGCCTTGGCCTGACTCCTTGAGGGGAAGGAGCACCTGGAGGGACGTCGAAGTGCTGCGTTTCCTTCTCGCATTGCCACTGCAGGAACTCACCCATGGCTACCGCGATGGAGAGCAGATCTGCGTACATCTCCACGTTCTGCTAGACCAGGGTCCCCACGGCATCTGCCATCCCTCCCATGTTGACATCCATGCACAGCACTTCATCAGAGAGCAGGCAGACACACTCCTCTGACTCACGTGCCGCTCTGTTGAGGGTTTCCAACAGCTCTGCATGATGTTCCCCTGCCTTTTGCTGAATCTCCACGATGAGTTAGAAGGCCAAATCCAAAGGCTAGTCATCTGATTCGGACCTCACAGATGCCTCATTCCCAGCAGTCCTCTGAGCACCGGGAAGCTCAGCTGAACCTGCCTCCTCCTAATGTGGATACATGTCCGTGCGGTGACCACCAGATTGTGAGCCCGAGCCTGCTCTAGATCTAGGTTCAACCGAGGTGTGGGTCTCTGCACTGGTGCAGGATGTGCGTAAGCACTGTGACGGGTCTTCCAGGCCGCTTATTTCCAGCTCTTCAATGGAGGAGGAGTTCTTTTGGCTGGAGGTGCAGACCTGGATGGAGCTGACGGACTAGCTGGCTGAGAGTGTCGGTCACTTGGCAGAGCTCCCTGTGAGCCAAAGTAGAGATAATGGAGGTGTGAGGGTGTGTGTGAGATGTAGTGCTGTTGTCCCTTGAGGCGTGAGAACCCTGTGGATGTGTGATGGGTTGTGAGTGTGTGAGTTGAGAGTGATGAGGTGGTTGACTTACCCTGGTGGAACGGATAAGAGCATTCATCCTCTTCCTGCACTGGATGGGTGACCTCCTCTGTACGCCAGTGGCAATGACCGCCACTGCCAGTGCCGCCCAGCCCAGACTCTGGTGGACCACCTGCAGCCAGAGTGGTGGTAGAGGATATCGTGGCGGCCTTCCACTGCACCCAGCAGGTGCCCCTGAGAAGCGTCAGTACATTTGAGGGCTGCCGTCTTCTTTGCCTGGAACAGTCCAGTCTGAAGACATGAAGTAGTCTGTGTTCTGGTGTGCTTTAAATGTGGCATCCAGAGCCAGGAAACTCTGAGGTCACAGCATGGTGAGCGAACCCGAGCCCACCCATCAGTGCTCCGGAGCGTTTTCCATGAATGCATTATTAATGAGGCACCGGGAATGGGATGATACGGCGCAAAAACCCGCCATTGCGGTAAGGGGGTAAAAAGACTTTTTCAATATCCACTACTGCATTAGCGCAAATCTGGGACAATTCTGCCTATGAGAACACATCTATTTACATAGAGTTGAAATCCAGTGCGTCATGCATGTCAAAGATACGGTTGAACAAAGGAAAAGTTACAAACCACATTTGGTGTTAAAGCCCAAATCTCTTGCTTCTTGCATTTCATCCCTTCCCGATATCAATAATCTCCCATATTTCTGACAGGCAATCCCTCTGCTTCTCTCATTAGATTCCAACTTCACTCCACTGCAATATTTTTTGCTTGTCTTTGTTTTATTGATTGTACATTGGTCAATGATGCTTTGAACTCACTATTTCTGGTTGTTAAATTATTTCTGAATTCCACCCCAAACTGCTGACATTGGTTGTAGACAGAAAGAAAAGAGAACCTGAAAAAAATACAAAGAATGTTCTATCCCTTCTCCATACATCACTGTTGAAAATATTAAAAGTTCGACTCAGTTGCTTGATGGCTAGCTGACCCTTTCAACTATGTTTCTTCTGTTCACTACGCGATACTTCATAGTGAAATATCCAACCAACAAAGTCAATGTTTGGGAGATGGGAAGGTGGTGGCATAGTGGTATTGTCACTAGACTAGTATTCTAGGGACCAAATTTAATGCTCTGGAGACTAAGGTTTGAATCCCACCACAGCAGATGGTGAAGTTTGAATCCAATAAAAATCTGGAACTAAAAGTCTGATTGTTGAAAAACTCATCTGGCCCACCTCAAACCAACTTATATTTCACCCTTCTCCTGATATTGCTCAGTTCTGTTGAAGGGTCATGAGGACTCGAAATGTCAACTCTTTTCTTCTCCGCCGATGCTGCCAGACCTGCTGAGTTTTTCCAGGTAATTCTGTTTTTGTTCTGGTTCACTAATGCCCTCTAGGGAAGGAAGTCTGCCACCCTTGCCTGGCCTGGTCTACAAGTGACTCCAGACCGCCAGTTGACTCTTAAATGCCCTCTGAACAAGGGTGGGCAATAAATGCTGACCTTGCCAGTTGTGTCCACATCCCATGAATGAAAAAAAAATAAAATCTGGATGTTGAAACACCTTGAACAGGCTCAGTTGCACACTCAAAAGAGGCTGTCAAAGTTGTGCATTGCATCTTTAAACAACTGAGATTGCTTTGATGCAACAGCAACAAAAAAAAATCTTACTCTCTGCTTTCATTTTTATGTTATTGTCTCAACAATGTGTCTTTGCCACTTATTGCTCCCAGCTGAGAAAAAAAGTAAATGTTCCCTTTCTCAAATTTCCCAACAAGGATGCTTCTTCCTTCCAGTAAATTAATTCAATTTATTGCTAGACTACAGCTAAATTTATTACTTGGGTCACAATGGCTACACATAACCTGGAAATCTTTTCATCTGATTCCCTTGTAGATGAAACCCTTCTCTCTATCTGACAGGAACTGAAGGTGAAACATAGGCCTATATACAAACCAAGCCAAAAAAAAACCCTTGTGACCTGATATGTTTTATTGCACTTGTCTCTGCATCAATCACTGCAAAAGCTTCACTCAGTGGGTAGAAATAATCACATCTTGCAGGGAAAGGCTGCTTGCCAGGTAACTAGCACAGGACCAAAGTATTTGTTGGCATAATTAATTAAGGGACCAGAAGCAGGCACTGTTGGCGATGGTTAGGGAATTTGTATCTTTGAGCGCTAACGTTTGCTGTCTGGCAATTCCGTGGAGATATCTCTGAAAGGAGGAAGACTAATACCATTGCAAGTTTGGTGCATGTAGCTGCTTTCCCTTTTCCACAGGTTATTAGGGATTGAAACTCAAATATTGAAATTCTTTCCAGTTCCTTGATGAGGAGGACGTGTGTTAACATAATTGGCTTCAAACAGCAGTCCCAAAGGGCCTGAGCCATTGGTTGCAATATGCAAGGCAGTAGCTGCGGTTCAGGGTGACAATTAGGCAGCAGAGAGGAAAGCGATTTTTTTTTAATAAAAGAAACTGAATATTTCTGTGTGTCTGTTCAAGTTATCATATTAGCCATCTCATTGTAGAAGCTTAACAACAAAGGATGGATTTCAAGAATGCAGCTCCACAGGATGCACTGGAGCGAGAAAGCTAATTATTTATATTTCCATATTTTATGTTAGATAAGAGTACAGAGCAAGTAGTGGATTTACAGTGTGCCAAGACAACCTTGTAAACTGCGTGGGTCAAAGGCTGACAATAGAAATACTTTGGCATTCCCAATGCAGCCAATCGCAAAAACAAAACTCAGTACTTGTTTAATTATAAATAAATGCAGTGTACAAAAAAAGCTAGCCATTCATACAGCATGTTGTTCAACAAACAGTTGCTAGCAGACTAAAAACCAGTAACAAAGCCCACACCACTTAATAACTCTGATGAATGGCAAAAATCTTTTCTCAGATCTTCTGAGCAACAACAATAATCATCGGATTGCCGTTACGCTCCTGAATTCCATTGTAACACTGCTACACATTTCTACTAGGGTCGTCTTTAGCCCAACTTTCACAGAAACACGCAGCATGCTTCAGGGAACTCTGTCAGAGCAGAGTAGAGCCTGGTAAAGACCAGGACACGCCCCTTTTTATGGCATTAGCTGCTGTATGGTACCTTTAAATGCCCAGTTTAAATGTTAGTGAATGGATGAGTCAATAGGTGAGCGGGTGAGTGGGTAGGTGGGTAAAGTGGGTAAGTGGATAGGGGATGTGGATATGGTGGGTAAGCGGGTAAGGGGAGGTGGGTTAGGTGGGTAGGTAGATATGTGGGTGTTGTTACAGTTCAGTAGGTCCGAAGAATTCTTCATAGTTATATGTAGATTAAATGTAAGTCTTTATTGAGTCTTAGGAATATTTACAAATATACAGTAAAGGGTATAAGCAAGGAGCTGCCTTCAGGTTAGCTGGTACACACAGCTCTGTCCAACATTTGACTGACCCTGAGTGTGGGACATCTGCTCTTATGTCACCGTGTGGGCGGTACTATACTCAGTGTCACATTAGCCCTGTATGTGCCAGACTACAATGGGTGAGGTGGGCAGATGGGTAGGGAGTTAGGTGGGTAGATGGGTAGATGGGTGAATGGGTAGGGGTATAGTGGGTAGGTGGGTGATTTGGGTAAGTGGGTGGGATGGGTAAGTGAGTAGGGGGTTAGGTGGGTGAGTGAGTAACCGGGACAGGGAGTAGTCTGGTCAAATCAGATCGGGGCATTAGTTGGGTGGTTGGGAGGGTAGTCGGCTGGTCAGGAGGGCTTGCCTGGTCAGGTCAGGAGGTTAGTTGGCGGGTTGGGAGGTTGTCAGATGAGGTGGGGTAGTCAGGTGGGGTCAGAAGGGGAGCCAGGTGGGGTCAGGAGGGCAGTTGGGGGGTAGTCAGTTGGGTCAGGGTGGGTAGTAGGGTTTGGAGGTGTAGCCAGTAGCCAGGTCAGGGGTAGTCAGATCGGGTCAGCGGAATCGTCAGGTTGGGTCAGTGGGGAAGCTGGGGGGGCCAGAGGGGTAGCCGGAGGGTCAGCAGGGGTGATTGGGGAGTCAGTTATGGTGCTATCCAGGTGGTAGGTTAGGTTTTAATCTTTCAACATTTCCTGGGTAACTATTCTGGTAAGCTCCAAGGAACAGTCCAAAGTCTCCAGAGTCGGAGACATTTACGGAGGGTCCTGGGGAGCAGGGAAATTGCTCATCGGAAGTTGAAACCTCCCAGGCAATTACCACACAGATTTGCATGTCAGGATTTCCACAAGCTCCTGATATGCAAGTTCAATTGGACGTCCGGTCTCTGATGGTCCAGAGACAAGAAGATTCACGGCCCCTTGATTTCAATTGTAGTCGATTTGAAGACATTCACCTGCAATTTCTCCGGTGTTTCTTTGATGAATGATCCACAGAACAGCTGGTGAAATTGTGCAAAGAGCATAAAAGCAGTAATTTACATAGTTTTTTAAAAATTCATTCGTGGGATGTCACTGGCTGGGCCAGCATTTCTTGCCCATCTCTAATTCCCCTTGAGAAGGTGGTGGTGAGCTGCTTTCTTGAACCGCTGCAATCCATGTGGTGTAAGTACACCAACAGTGCTGTTAGGGAGGGAATTCCAGGATTTTGACGCAGCGACAGTGAAGGAACGGTGATATATTTCCAAGTCAGGATGGTGAGTGGCTTGGAGGGGACCTTCCAGGTGGTAGTATTCCCATGTGTCTGCTGCCCTTGTCTTTCTAGATGGTAGAGGTTGTGGGTTTGGAAGCTTCTATTTAAGGAAGTTTAGTGAGGTGGAAATGACTGCCCTCAACATCAAGGCAGCATTTTACTGAGTGTGGCATTAAGGAGCCCTAGCAAAACTGGTGTCAATGGGAATCGGGGAGAAAACTCTCCGCTGGTTCGAGTCATACCTAGCACAAAAGGAAGGTGGTTGTGGTTGGGGAAGTCAATCATTTCAGTTCCAGGACATCATTGCTGGAGTTCCTCAGGGTAGTGTCCTTGGCCCAACCATCTTCAGCTGCTTCATCAATGACCTTCCTTCCATCACAATGTCAGAAGTGGGGATGTTCGCTGATGATTGCACAATGTTCAGCACCATTTGTGACTCCTCAGATAATGAAGCATTCCATGCCCAAATGCAGCAAGACCTGGACAATATCCAGGCTTGGGCTGACATGTGGCAAGTAACATTCATGCCATAAGAGTGCCAGGCAATGACTATCTCCAACAAGAGAGAATCTAACTATCGCCCCTTGACGTTCAATGGCATTACCATCACTGAATCCCCCATTATCAACATCCTCCCTAATGTAGTTTCTTTAAGCGTTCCAATGACCTGCTGCTAATGGTATAACAAAGGATTAGGAGAACCCTGTGGAAATTCAGTGGCCCAGGTTTTGAAGGCAATTGTTTTCTTCTCATCCCAAATCTACTGAAGGCATTGATTTCTGCCAGTGTATGGTTCCCTAGGTGTCTGGCCTTTGGTATCTTGCCCCTGACCATTCTTCAAGTGGCAGCAGAGAAGTCAGCCATCAACAGCTCCAATGCCTACCACCTAACTCTATTCTTGACTGGCCTACTGCAGCAGAAAAGAATAATTCACATTTATATTTTTATTTTTCTGAACTCAGGTTGTCCAGTTGCTTCCCAGGGCAATGCAGTGTGTTTTTAGGTAATCAGGAGAGGAGTCTATATTGATCTTAACTCTCCCTAGTCATGGAGTGAGCAGGACTAATGAAGTACCAAGATGAAAAAGCTAATGCTGAGTTTGACATTGGATGAATTTTCATGCAACTGCCTAATATTAGGAGCTATAATTCATGAAGTGGCCAAAAAATGAGAACATTTCAGATTGTTAAAACTGATGTCTGGCGAATTGATTGTTCCTTGCTGCTGACCCAATTAAGTACCTGAAGGGATGTGTTCAGAAGCATTACTGAACCTGTCTGGTAGTTCCAGCTTTAAGGTTGCAGATTGATACCAGCTGTAGTGATGCAACAACCACTGTAACAAGATGAATGCTCGCCAGAATGTTAATTCACAGAAACATTTTAACATGATTTCACAATGCAGCACTCGCAGTTTTGAGTGGCACTCACAGTGAGAGAATCTTGGACAACAACAGGTGTGTAGCCTGTGATTTTCCATCCATTAAAAAAAAGTTAAATGGATGGAAAATCATAGGTTGTGCGTCTGCAGTTTCTTGAGAAGTACTGTTCCCTACTAAACATGCAAAAGGACAGAATCACCTTTCCTCTTTGCGGATGAATCTACCAACAGTGGGAAAAGGTTAGGATGAAGATATATTATGGTTAAAGGGAACGAGAAATTGCAAACCTACTGAAATACATGGATGTATTTAAGATGTATTAAAGAAATATGACAAAATAACTATTTTTAAACATAAGGAGTGGATCTTACCTTATTTTACTTTTGCTGGATAAAGTATTAATTGCCCTTAAAAAAAAAAGGTAGCACTGGCAAAGATTCTGCTGCTGAAGTTTATTACAATCCCAATTGCACACCAGGATTCAAAGGAAGCAAAGTATCCAATCACACAACGTACCTGTAATAAGGCTACCTTTATACTTTTTAAATGTTTAAATTGCCACTAAGCTGGTTTAAATTGTGAGCATTTTGTTCAGCCTTTTGTGGAGTGCATCAATACTCAATGACATGATGATGTACATGCTTCACTGGACATGAATGTCCTTACGATAGTGACTTTTTGGTCTGGGCTAATTTGGTCTATTGTGCTTATGCAATTGCCAGATCCACACTCTAATCCCATTTTCCTGTTCCGTTTGATATTTTTCTTCATGTTATATTCTAATTCCCTCTTAACTGTGTCGACTGAATCAATTTAAATAGGTACTTTTGGTAGAGATATTGGCCAAGAAATTCATTGGCCAGAGTGAGCTCGGGAAAAGGAATGATCAGGTCAGCCCGAGGCACACCTAATATTGAGCATAGGGCCTCATCTAAGTGTGGCTGTTGAGCTATAGACATCTGTGATCAAGGACCCACAACAGCCTGCAGAACTGAAGTGGCATGGGAAGAAGCAATCTGCACCTCCTGGTTCCACATTCCATATTCTCAAAAACTTACCTTTTAATAGCAGCCTCCAGAGGTCCTTTAAAGACTGCTATTCAGACCGCATGCATACATGGTATTCCTGAACGTAGCAAACCGGGTATGGGTTGCTCTCAGTGCATAGCAGTTTTGTATAACAGGAGTACAGGCACACATTAGTTCCATTTTTTGCACATGTAGACAAGGCTACGATCTGTTTCAGGTGCGTGCCAATATTTCAGGAGATGCACCTCAGGCTCATGATGAGGACATCTTTCTTGCCCGCCACATTGGAGGCTTCTGCACCTATTTAACATGGTAAAATGAGGATGGCACCACTGAGTTATCAGCCATGGAATGAATGACATTTTTGGCACAGGAGGAGTCTCTTTTTTTCCCCAGCACTAAATAGAGATCCCTCTGAGGGATTGATTTTACATAGTCCCATTACTCTCTTTTCCTCCCAAATTAATTCCATTTTATTATGTTCCTCATTTGGATCCTTCTTCTTAAAGTAATTGCCTAGTAGCTTTTGAATGCTGTACTTAATTTAGCATTGACCACCACTTGTTGCAAAGCACTGCTTATTCCAATCATTCTGTACGTGAAAACATTTCATCTGCTCTCTCCCTTTATGTATCAAGTGCTTTTCTTGAGATCATTGTCTCATGCAAGTTTTATTGGTCAGTAAGTTGAAGATAAATGTTTACCTTATCTAGTCATTCTATCATTATAATGCCTCTACCAATTTTCTTTCAAATTTTCAGTTAGATAGAGTACAGCTTAAATTGCTAAAACAATTCTTTGTAGTACAGAATTGTCACCCCAGTATCATCCTGATAAACCTGTATTGTAAATTTTCCAGAGCTATAGGGACTATTCTTTTCGATGTTTTCTGTGCTGTAGTGTTCTATGGTTCTATGGTTCTATGGATGGAGCAGGACTTTCAGCTGCCGCTGCACTTCAACTGAACCCCAACACATTTTCCTGGAACAGAGCCATCAGGTGGGGGTTTGACAGGGTGGGTGGGGGGCGGATGGGGATGCTCTGCCACCACAATGAAGTTGGCATGATGGAAAAGGTAAACCTTGGCAGTGCTGCAGTAGGATTGCATATAGGAGGCATAAGTACTCCTAAGAGGAAATCAATATTTTGGCCTTGACCAAGATTGCCACCTATAATGGTGTGGGGCCATTATGGCGAGAGGAGAATCCATCAAGGAATTCAGTGTTTCTGTTCCTAGGCCTTTCACCTGGAACTTTCACCTGGAATGCTCTGACCTTTTTCATTCTTTCATGGGATGTGGGTGTCACTGGCAAGGCCAGCATTTGTTGCCCGTGCCTAATTGCCCTTGAACTGAGTGGCTTGCTGGCCCAATTCACAGGTCATCTAAGAGTCAGCCACATTATTTTGGGGGTCTGGAGTTACACATAGTCCAGATCAGGTAACAATGGCAGATTAAAAGGCATTAGTAAACCAGATGGGTTTTTGCAACAAATCAATGATGGTGAAATGGTGACCATTACCGAGGCTAACTTTTCAATCCTAGATTCTTTATTTTCACTCCAGCCACCATGGCGGGATTTGAACACATACCTGAATTACTCGTGCAGTGACATTTTATCACCATGCTATCATCTCCCATGCTGGAGAAATTGATTCTACATTATATTTACAATTACATTCAGGGAGTGAATATTAGTCCAAAAGCCCTAAGACTTGCACGATTAGAACATAACAATTAAAGCTGTTTGCATGCTATGAGTCAAATCTTTCACAAAGTACTTAGTCCTTGTATTGTTTATTGCAGCTAACTATGGACAGGGTCTTACCGTCTTCGAAAATTTTATGTGGTAAGGAACAAATACTGATCCTGAACCCGGTAGTGTCATTTGGCCACAGCCATCATGACCTTATAGGAGGTGGCCTCTGAATTCACCATCCAACTTAGTGGGTGGGTTCCTGAGCTGGGAGGCCCAATCAGAGGGCCCAAAGCTCTGGATGTCAGCTGCCCCACCAGGAGAGGTGGGTGGTGCTGAGAAAAGTAGCATGGGTGCTTCAAAATGGAAGCACCTTCTGCTGCATTCTTAAAATTTATAATTCAATCAGATCCACATCATCAGGCAATCAGTATGAAGGGGGTAAACCCTTCACAGGTTGCTTGTGGGCCTGGCTGTGGCCTCCTCACCCCAATAGCCGCATGCTGGGCTGATTGCGAGGTTGTGTCAAAGGTCCACGGCCTCCCATGCAGCAGTCTCATCTAGGGGGCCCACCTGACATTGAGAAGATCCAGGCAGTTCCATAACTATGTCCCCAGTTGGTCCCTTGATCAGCCAAATTAGTTACTTGTTACTACAGGGTGGTAGCCCCTGCCGCATCAATTATACTGCTGGCAAAATTGTTTGGAGGTGGGAATGCATTGCCTAGCCAACCTGACATGCTAATTGCCAGGTTTCCTCCCAGTCTGGTCTCCTCACTATCTCTGTGGAGCTGGGAAGATTCTGCCTCATATCTCTAAAACTATATTTTTCTGTTACCTAATTGCAATTAGGCAGCTACAGAAATGCATCTGGCTGAACCCTGAATGCTGTTCCATGATTGGTGCATGAAATGTCCATCGGTGAACACCAGGGTCCAGATTTCCCTCATTGATCCTATCTGAAAATAAGCCATACGGAGACGGTGTCATTGGAGGAATGCACACATCTGCTAAGCATCTCTCAAAAAACAAAATCACAAGTTTCTTTAAGAAGTCAGTGAGGCCATCTGGCCTGAGCTTGCCCTTCCAGATGTAGATGGACTTTGACCCCATTGTCTAGCCCCACACCACCCACAGAAAACATCACCACTACAAATATAGTGTAGAGACAGTAGAGCACATTGCATCAACAAATATACAACTCAAGTGGATTTTGCAAATGTTCAGATGAACATTGATGGCACTAATTATTATGGAAAGGGCCATAGTATGACAAAAGTAAGTAAAGTGAGATGCTTTCCTGTGACCAGTGTCAAGGTGTTGCAAGGATTTTTGCAGTGTGTAATCAGGCTTTCATTATCTGTACATACTGTTCAAATATGATAATATATCATGAAAAATTGAATATTGATTTTTTTTTTTTCTCATGAGCGAAAGAGACTGTTTAAGTCTCGTGGATTCCATTGAGTTTAATCCTTCAAGCAGAGCAAACGCATTGGTTTGCAGTGATCTCAAATTTTATTTCACACTCAAGTAATTGTGCCAGTAAAGTCTCAATAAAGCCTAATGTTGGGTGTATAGCATTTTCATTCCTCCACACAATGTTCTTCTGAACATGGGTCGTCAGTTGAGAGAGTATGTTGAGCTTCTATAACACATGATTGAAATACTGGTGCTTAGAAGTCTGTTACTAGTGGGAACTACTTCAGATGATGAATTAAGAATCCAATAGAAGGTTAGAACATGCCATTGGCTGTGTGGACATAGGAATGCTAAACATGATCACATTACATTCCTGATTGTGCAGTTTTTATACAGTAGCATGCACAGGGATGTCAAGTGTGTGCTATATGAACTTTACCAATTAGTAGTTTTACCCCAAAAAAACAAGATACAAGAAAGTATAATGGTATAAATGTGATTGTGCATTAGTACCAAAACAGAAATTAAACTTAACACCAACACTAAAACACTCAATGCATTGGGTTCTAATATGGCACTGGCTGTCATTCTAACACTTGCTTTCACATACAGAGAGTGTATGAATGACCTTCCCTGCAGCACTAAACACAAGTGCAATATGTCTATATCTATATTCTAAATGCAGCAAGACCTGGATAATATTCAGGCTTGGGTGGATAAGTGGCAAGTAACATTTGTGCCACACAAATGCCAGGCAATGACCATATCCAACAAGAGAAAATTTATCCATCTGTCTTTAGCATTCATTATCATTTCTGAAACTCCCACTATTATAAGTGGTTACCATTGACCAGAAAATGAACTGGGTCGGCCATATAAACACTGGCTTCAAGAGCAGGTCAGAGGTAAGAATTCTGCAATGAATAATTCACCTCTTGACTTCCCAAAACCTGTTGACCATCTATAAGACACAAGTCAGAATACTCTCCACTTGCCTGGATGAGTGCAACTCCAATAACACTCAAGAAGCTCAACACCACCAAGGCCAAATCAGCCCACTTGATTGGCACCCCATCCATCACCTTAAACATCCACTCCCTCCACCACCGACATACAATGGCAGCAATGTGTACCATCTCCCAGATACACTGCAGGAACTCAACAAGTCTCCTTCAACAGCATCTCCCAAACCCACAAACTCTACAACCTAGAAGGACAAGGGCAGCAAATGCATGGGAATGCAAATTCTCCTCCGAGCCATTCACCATCCTGATTTGGAAATATATCACTGTTCCTTCAGTGTCACTAGGTCAAAATCCTGAAACTCCCTGCCCAACAGCACTGTGGGTGTACCTACACCACATGGGCTGCAGCGGTTTAGGAAAGTGGATTACCACCATCTTCTGAAGGGCAGTTAGGGATGGTCTATAAATGCTGGCCTAGCCACCGATGCCCACATCCTATGAAAGAAGGAATATAAAAACATATTTGTTCTGGACATCAGTTTTATGTACTTCATCAGAGTTAGGTCAGAATAACATATACTGTAATAGGCAGTTGATGACAACCCAGGTCAATCTGAACGATCTGAATTTCCTTGACAGTGGAGGCAAAGCTAATTACAATTTTATTCAATGTTCTCTCAGAACATTTTTAAACTTTTTAATAAATTACTAGCATATTTAATTTTTGTTTATTTGCAACTTTGTATGTATTACATAATCTCTCAATTTTTTTTTGATTCATTTTATGGAATGTAGCAGGTATTTATTGCCTGTCCCTAATTGCCCTTGAGTAGGTGGTGGTGAGCTGCCTTCTTGAATCGCTGCAGTCCATGTTCTCAATGTTCTGGGATATTTTGCACAAACCAATGAAAAATTAAGTATGGGCCATTTTTTTTTTTGCTGCTTATATGGAGTTTAGAATTCTAGTGGTGGCACTAGGTCCTGTTCCCTAAATATTCAACTGTCAAGGACAGGGATTGGAGAGCTCAGTCCTGCCTACTGAAGAACATGGACAATTGAGCACAAATGCTTTATACAGTCATTTTTGAGCATGAAAATCATCCTGCAGTGTCTGACAGTGACTTTGCAGGAGATGGCATAACTACATGATTGTCTGCCTGGAAGGAAAAATGGATGTTCTTTGTCATACCCATGCATTGGTCTATTGATGTAGCTCCTTGTGTCAGATCAGTTTGTGTCCCTTGTGGCCCTTGTCTCAGGGCTTCTGGTCTCTCCTCAGATCCTCTTGTAAGTGTGTGTGTGATAGAATAACTACCAATGGATTTCCCATCTCTTGAGTTTCAATTGTTGCTACTAAGATTTCAGCTCCCAGATAGACATACACTAATGGGTAATTTTTTCAGGGGCAAGAACAATTTTAAAAACTACACCAAAAACAAAAGTGACAGAAATGCAGTCAAAGTGATCTAGAAAGCACACATCCAACAAGGTAAACTGCAGCAGTTCAGCAGTCAGGAATGTGCCCCACCCACCTCCACCTCCCCCCCGGGCATCACTTATTTCATGACCTCATAAAGCAAACATTACATTCCCAGTGAGATAGCCCCTTCAAGATACTTAAATTCATTTTAATAATTTCTCGGGCCTTAATGAGGGCTTTTGTACATTTTGCTTGATAGCAATCAGGACCAAATTTCTGCTGATGAGAAAATTGTGCATGCGGAAACAGGCCTAAGGCTCCATTTCCCTGACCAATCTGAACTGAAACCAGCAGCAAAGTAAGTGGGAAAGTCTACTTTAAAGTGTTTTCTTGCAAAAAAAACCACACACCGAAGCATTGTACGACAGAGCAAAGACAAAACCTTATATTATATGTGGTTTACTGAGAGCTGGTACCTAAATCCCTCCTCAGTATTTGAAGTAACAAAGCTGAGTTCTGCAGAAATGTCCTATTTTGAGCTTTCCGTCTAACATCCGCTCAGGCATAGAGTTGCTTTCTCATCTGTACATGCTCATCAGATGTATGCTGACAAAGTGTTATGATGAAGTGGGAGCAATTAATTTGGTGATTAATCCTTTGCCAGCTTACATTGTAATGCTTATCTTGGCATGAATCTCGCCCTAAGGTATGTTTAGTTTATGTCAGCTTCAATTTGGAGAGCAACAGCCATTCCATCTATGCTGTTAGTTGGAAGCCAGGCTTTGACTATTTGCATCTCTGCCAACCTTTAACTGGCAGAACAAACAGGATGTAAGATATCTCCTTCCCTACATTTCTCGCAGATATTTTAAGTGTTCTTGCTAAGCCACAACTTTAGTGAATAATGGTGCCTTAAATTGCACCAACCAGATTGCACATGCAGGTGACTCTAGCTTTCTCTGAAACTTAAAGCAGCACCCTAAATCATATTGGGGCATTTAATGCAGAGAGGATGGCCCTGCATACCTCCTCTGGCCCTGGAATCCACGACCAGGTTTTACAATTATCAGGCAATTGGCTTCCTGAGGTCATGGCTTCCTGAGGTCAGGATGCCCCACCTCCAACAGCTGCCAGTCAGTCAGATGGCCGGCAGCTCGTCAGTCCTAGCACTCCACTGCAGGGTTTTTTTAAAATCATTCATGGGGTGTGGGCGTCGCTGGCTAGGTCAGCACTATTGCCCATCCCTAATTGCCCCTTGTTCAGAGGGCATTTAAGAGTCAACCATATTGCTGTGGGTCTGGAGACACATGTAGGCCAGACCAGGTAAGGATAGCAGATTTCCTTCCCTAAAGGTGAACCAGATGGATTTTTACGACAATGGTTTCATGGTCACCATCAGACTTTTAATTCCACCATCTGCCATGGCAGGATTCGAACCCAGGTCCCCAAAACGTTACCCTGGGGCTCTAGATTGCTAGTCCAGTGACAATACCACTATGCCATCACTATGCAATGTTGCTATGCCACTTTTGGGGCTGCAGCCAGTCCTGGATCAGGACAAGGCTGGAGAAGCAGATAAGTGGAGTTAGCTCTCCAATGCCAGTCAGGAACTCCCCAGTGAAGGGGAGCAGGAGGAGGGGGTGGCAATCAGGAGGCTAGATGGCAGATCAAGTAAGGGCACCCTTTCCGCTAGGAGGCCTTCTGAGGGGCAGATGCGGCCTTAACAGTAGGCTGACTCTGAGCCGCAGCCAGGCTGCCAGGGTATAAATGGTGTCCCCATCGCCCCTGCCGTTGATAAAATACCACTGCTTGGCCACTTAGGGGCCTCAAAGGGCCCAAAGGAGTGTGGCCTGCCTGACACCTCCCCTGTTCCTGGTAAGCTTCTAGCAGATCAGGGTAGGCAATGGGCACAGTGCTCCCCAACATTCCACCTAATTTGATGCCCCGCCCCCCACTTCCCCCACCGCCACCTTATTCCAGTCTTTATTCTGCAGCATGTATATACTGTGCTCACAGCTCAAAATTATTCTTCCATTCTGATGTGTTCTTATGGACTGTAATGGTTACATTTGGGTTAATAACAGGAATATAAAGTGCTCCTGAAAAGCTGTGGGTCAGTGATCCCAGCAAGCACATAGAGGTCATCTCTGCTGGACACCTCCACTGCTGACCCTGGTCTGATTTTCCAGAGTCTTGGAAGGCTCATTCAATTGCTTGCCAGTGATGGGCACCCATGCCATGAGGGTTACATATGAAACATACTGGAAAGTGGAGTGGCCCATCCTAAAGGGAGTGGGGGAGGGGGATAATTAGTGGTGAGTCAGGAAAAAAGACATGGCTTCAAGGCGGTCAGAAAGATACAGACAAAATATAGTGAGGTGGAAACCGGTACATGTTACATTCATTTATTTTTCGCTTATAACAGGCAAAAAAACCATATCAATTTAGCAGTGGAACAGCCTGAACTCAATCTGTGCATTTGTTGGTCCCACTGTTAAATTCCTTGGGACCTGTGTGTTGCTGTGTGGATGCTTAAACCAGGCATTAGGCTCCATGAATTTTTTTAATTAGGTCCCCATCGAAGGAGCCTTTGGAGAAATTAGTTGAGGCCTATGCTGTTCAAGGTTCCTCAATGACCACCAACTAGAAGACATATGTTGGTAAAGTGCGGATGCATTCATCTTCATTTTCCACAGCTGTCTAGATTCAGGTATTGTGCCTTTGGATTAGAAGATTGTAACTGTCGCTCCATTAATTATGAAGGAGAAACCAGCAAGCTATAGCTCCAGTCCTACTCCGGCCCCCTCCCACAACTCTTTCTCCGGTACATTGATGATTACTTCGGTGCTGCTTCATGCTCTCGTCGGGACCTGGAAAAATGTATTAATTTTGCTTCCAATCTCCACCCCTCCATCATCTTCACATGGTCCATCTCTGACACTTCTCTTCCCTTCCTTGACCTCTCTGTCTCAATTTCTGATGATAGACTGTCCACCAATATCCATTACAAGCCTACCGACTCCCACAGCTACCTCGACTACAGCTCCTCACACCCCGCTTCCTGTAAAGACTCCATCCCATTCTCTCAGTTCCTTCGCCTCCGTCGCATCTGTTCTGATGACGCTACCTTCAAAAACAGCTCCTCTGACATGTCCTCCTTCTTCCTTAACCGAGGTTTTCCATCCACGGTCGTTGACAGGGCCCTCAACCGTGTCCGGCCCATATCCCGCGCATCCTCCCTCACGCCTTCTCCTCCTTCCCAGAAACATGATAGGGTCCCCCTTGTCCTCACTTATCACCCCACCAGCCTCCGCATTCAAAGGATCATCCTCCGCCATTTCCGCCAACTCCAGCATGATGCCACCACCAAACACATCTTCCCTTCAACCCCCCTGACGGCATTCTGTAGGGATCGTTCCCTCCGGGACACCCTGGTCCACTCCTCCAGCACCCCCTACTCCTCAACCCCCACTTATGGCACCTCCCCATGCCCACGCAGAAGATGCAACACCTGCCCCTTCACTTCCTCTCTCCTCACCGTCCAAGGGCCCAAACACTCCTTTCAAGTGAAGCAGCATTTCACTTGCATTTCCCCTAACTTATTCTACTGCATTCGTTGCTCCCAATGCGGTCTCCTCTACATTGGAGAGACCAAACGCAAACTGGGCGACCGTTTTGCGGAACACCTGCGGTCTGTCCGCAAGAAAGACCCAAACCTCCCTGTCGCTTGCCATTTTAACACTCCACCCTGTTCTCTTGCCCACATGTCTGTCCTTGGCTTGCTGCATTGTTCCAGTGAAGCCCAACGCAAACTGGAGGAACAGCACCTCATCTTCCGACTAGGCACTTTACAGCCTTCCGGGCTGAATATTGAATTCAACAACTTTAGATCTTAAACTCCCCCTCCCCCCATCCCCACCCCGTTTCTTTCCCCTGCCCCCCGCCTTTTTTTTCAATATTTTATATAGATTCTTCTTTCCCCACCTATTTCCATTATTTTTAAATCTAAAACTAAAACCTTTAGTCTTTCCACCCCACCCCCACTAGAGCTGTACTTTGAATATCCTGTCTTCCATTCTTAATTAGCACTTTTCTCAGACAAATACCACCACCTTCAACACCTCTTTGACCCTTTTGTCTGTGACATCTTTTGATTATCTGCTCATCTCCACAATCACCACACCACACCCTCAATGTGTCTCTCTCCACCCCCCCTCCACCCACCTTAAACCAATTTATATTTCTCCCTTCTTCTAACTATGCTCCAGTTCTGCCGAAGGGCCATGAAGGCTCGAAACGTTAACTGATTTCTTCTCCGCCTGCTGAGTTTTTCCAGGTAATTCTGTTTTTGTTTTGGATTTCCAGCATCCGCAGTAGCTTTTAGCTTTTTGTTTTTAAGCTATAGACCTGCCAGTTATAGGCAGAGCTGCCAACTGTGATTGGATGTATTCCTGGGGATTTTGTCATTTGAGCTCCTGCCTTCAATAGCCCTGCCCCCATGCTTCCTCCATTGGTTGCCCAATACATCTGTCCTCAAAGTGAACCAACCATGTTTGCTAATTGGAAAGAGAAAAGCTCATCATTACCTGATTAGATGATCAGTCAAGCTGTTAATATTTCCTAATTTCCAATGATTTTATCAACAATAAGCAAGCATAATTCAAAGAAAATAAACAGATTTTTTTTCAACTTTGCTATGATTTTTCTCCCCGGTTTCTTTCAGCAGTGTCCTGGAGATTAATGCTTAATTCCTAGAGACTCCAGGGCAGTCCTGGAGGGTCATTAACATCAATCGTAGGGAAATTACCACAATTTATCATCAGAGACCCTAATCTTAATCCCCGTGCCCTGTGACCAGGGTGTGCATGGGATTACAATTCGGGGAATTCACTGGGTCTGGGCTGACCTCATGCAATTTTATTAATTGCACCAGTGATCTCAGGGAGATGAAGGCCTACTTGACCTACAAAAGTCACAGACTGATGATAGCATTCAGTCCCTAAGGACAGTTTAGTGTAACATCATGCATTTTGCACTGAGTGCCCAGTTGACCAGCAAGACCAGGTGCAAAGCAAGCAGTATTGCAACGAATGAAACACCAGAACACTTATTCCTCTTCTTTTAGTTCATTACACACAAATAAAGGAAAGTGTAACTTTGCCACAATGGAGCAACTTATTGTAGAGAAGGCAGCTGCAGGGTAAAATGCACGATACTCCCAAAGCTGTGACATTGTACAGTTACACCTTTGCAGTGGATAGTTAGAAACACAGTGACAATTTATTTTTCTACTCACACTGATAATGGCATGTCCGTGGTTCTGTGATTGAGCTGGGAACAGAAAGTACCTAATCTGTGCATAATATCGCTACCATCTGCTCTCAACCTTGGATTCTGGCTCTGTGATTGGCACAAATCAATGGTCAGAGAATAGAGGTCAGTACCCTGTGTATAAAGCCCTCTTGTGACTACAAAAAAAAACCTTAAATGCCTTCACAAAGATTGCTGATGCATTGATAACTCTTAGCTCCTGTCTGGATAGCTGAAGAATTGAATTCTGCATTAAACGAGAGAACTGCAAACTCAAGATAATATAAACCTAGAGGTGACCATCGCTGATGTTACTGTATGAACGGATAACATGCTATGCAATATTGCCGTCAGCTATTTTAATGCAGGAATTCATTAACTCCTGAATTTTAAAATGGATTAATGCCTTTGCTAAAATAGTAGGCTCAAGACTGTCTTTTGATTACCATATAAACACACAACAAAGTTAATAATTAAGTCTTGCTGGCAGCAAGGTGGGAATTGGTTGAAGGTACAGTGAAGGAGCAGATTTGCTGGTATCTTAAGAGATGCTAATATGTAGCAGTCCAAACGTGCCACTGCCACTCCTATGGGACTCGGGCTCACCTGGGACTGGGAGGACAGGTAGCACCAGATGAGTACTTTGTTCCTTCAAAGTCCCAGGCTGGCCGGTCCAACAATTTGTCCGAAGTGGACACCACTTGGTCCAAGGTGGAGCCTGCACCCTGCACTTCCATCAAATCTTCAGAGTGTCCAAATATTGGACAAAAATTTTTGTCAGCATGGTCAGGCGCTAAAGAACCTCACAGCTGTCCAAGAATGGCTCTTGAGCTGAAATGCTAATGTGGCGCAAGACACCATCTTGATAAATGAGGGGTAGCCTGTGCTACAAACAGAATCATTAAGGTGCTATTTGTCATGTCAATTGCCTGCCATCATTAAAGGTGCTGCACAACATTTTGGTGACTAACGCTTATCCTAATGTACTCTCCTAATACCAACCAGCTGTTTGGGAATAAACAAGGCGATAATGTCGATTACAAGCTCTACTTAAAAGGCTCCTCACCATTTCATATCCACTTTTGTTGGTGCTATGAGGAGGACCTCAGAAACACAATGGGAGAATTTCTGAGGCACTTATGTCAAGGCTTCATCAACAACCTGGCAACATTTATTCCAGATATTCCCTAAGGACTTCATCTAAAATGAGTAAGTGTTATGCTACTCCACCTTATTCAGCGCCTTCTTCGAGTCACAAGTAGAAAGGGAGCTTTTGGTCATGGTCATCTTGCTAGTGGTCCCCCTTGGTCTGCACGAGAGATAGGAGGTGGACATGAGGCCAGGGAGGGCAACATTGGCTGATGAGGGGAGAGGTACAGGAGGGTAAAATGGTGTTCTTCCCTCGTGTGGGTATAGGCCATCCTTCCTTCTCTAGACGTCCTCCACCAGGAACTCCAGTGTTGGTTCGAGAATCTGTGCACCTGCTCCCTTGGTGTCTGAGCAACCTACAATGTGCTGCTGTGGACCAGCCAGCACACTCCACACCTTCAATGGAAGTGTGTGAGAGGAATAGGGCTACATCAATATAGGTTGAAGGGTGATCTAATTGAAGTGTTTACATTAAAAAAGCATACTGACAGGGCGGACACAGTGAAACTATTTCTTCCAGTGGGGAAGCCTCGAACAAGGGGCATAAACTTAAAATTAGAGCTAGCCGTTGTGGAGTGAAATCACTTTACTTTCAAATGGTAGTGGAAATCTTGGATTGGTTTCTCTAAAAGACTATGGATGTTGGGTCAATTTATAGACTTTGATTGATAAACTTTTGTTTGGTAAGCATGTCAAGGGATATGGTGCAAGTTTGGCTAACTGGAGTTAAGGTCCAAATCAGCCATGTTTTAATAAAATGGCAGGAGCAGGCTTGAGCACACAATAGCTAACCTCTGTTTCTATGTTCTTATAATTCCTAGGTTGGCCACACAGCCACCAATATAAGGTCAAGTGTGCCTGGAGTGACAGGGCATCCCTCTGCTGACCAGTGTCTGGATCCCAAAGAATGTCTGGATACAGGAACTGTAATGCTCTGTGTTTCCCCACACTCCCATCCTCACAGTGACAGACATGTCTGGGTTGGGCAGGCCTTCTGTTTAACACCGGACCTTGTTTATCCAAGTCCTGACCTAGTTTTCTGCCATTCTGGTGTGCCTCAAATGCAGTTATGGCAGGAACATGTGATGCTTTTGGATTTTCTGGGCTAATGACTTCAATGTGCATCATAGATGTTGTGTGTGGCTAAAACCTTTATTATAGCTACTGCTAGGGCAAGGAGTGAATCTAAACAAGGACATTAGGATCAAAAGCAAAATACTGATACTGGACAGGCTTTGTGGAGTCAGGAAGTGAGTTATTCTCTGCGGGATTCCTAGCCTCTGACCTGACCTCCCAGCCACAGTATTTATATGGCTAGTCCAGTTCAGTTTCTGGTCAATGGTAACTACCAGGATTTTGATAGTGAGGAATTCAGCGATGGTAATGCCATTGAATGTCAAGGGGAGATGGTTAGATTCTCTCTTGTTGAAGATAGTCATTGCCTGGCACTTGTGTGGCATGAATGTTACTTGCCACTTATCAACCCAAGCCTGAATTTCCAGATCATGCTGCATATGGACATGGACTGCTTCAGTATCTGAGGAGTCGCGAATGGTGCTGAACATTGTACAACCATCACTTCTGACCTTATGATGCAGGGAAGGTCATTGGTCAAGCAGCTGAAGATGGTTAGCTCCAGGGCATTACCCTGAGGAACTCCTGCAGTGATGTCCTGGGACTGAGATGATTGACCTCCAACATCCATAACCATCTTCCTTTGTACTCAGTATGACTCCAACCAGCAGAGAGTTTTCCCCTTGATTCCCATTGACTCCAGTATTGCTAGGGTTCCTTGATGCCACGTTCTGTTAAATGCTGCCTTGATGTCAAGGGCAGTCACTCACACCTCACCTCTTGACTTCAGCTCTTTTGTCCATGTTTGGGCCAAGGCTGTAATGAGGTTAGGAGCTGTGTGGCCCAACAGAACCCAAATTGAGCGTCAGTGAGCAGGTTATTGCTGAGTAAGTGCCACTTGATAGCATGCCTTCCATTACTTTGCTGATGATCAAGACTAGATTGATAGGGTGATAATTGGCCATGTTGGATTTGTCCTGTTTAAAAGTAAACTAGCCATATGCCACAAATGAGCAGTAGCATCTCTCTCTGTTAGAGAGAGACAATTGTTTGTATAACTTGAGGGGTGCCATTCCACATCAAGCATGGGGCAAGATAAGGAGGCAGGCATCCATGGACAACCAAGGCAGCTTGAACCCTTTGCCATCATTCTGCATCACCTTCCAGCCACTTAGCCAAATGAGCTCTCGGCTCCCATGGCCTACTGAGTATTTCCAATATTTTCTGACAACAGAGTAGTTTAGGTACTAATAGAGGCGCAATGCAAAATTCTTGAATCGGAGGGGGATAGCTCTCTGGATTGCCAAGAATGCTGATAAACCAGCAGGATATTAGCCATTTTTAAACAGAAATGGTAAGAAAGGAAGTAAAGCAGAAGGAGAACAATAAAGAGAGAGATCCTGCTGCTGCCACTGTTGGCATGATCTCTGAACATGTAAGCAAGGCACAGGGAAAAACAGCAAAACAATAAACAAGTTGAATTGTTTATAGCTTTAAGAGAAGGAAAATCATTCTATGGATAGGAATCTAGACAAGGAAATTTTTTTTAAATCACAGAATTTTAATGGAACAGAAGGAGGCCATTCTGCCCATCGTGTCTACACCGGCTCTCCAAATGAGCATTATGACGTAATACCATTGCCCTGCCTTTTCCTCATACCCCTACACATTGTTTACATTCAAAAACAATATTCAGCACTATGAAGAACCAACCAGTTGATCAATATTCAATAACACACTAAACTGGCAGAATTAATATCCAGATTTTAAGCTGCATTTTATTTAAGAAGGAAATTAATCCTTATTTCAATGCCTAGGCTTGAACCTCTGATCATCCAATTCTTTCCCTTTCTCAACATGATTTTAAGTCAACTTTCAACACTGCAGAAGATGCTGTTCATAACTTGTTTTTCTCAAAGAATTCAAAGATTTAGGCTAATTTTACTTCTATGTTTCCATATTCCATTCCAATCAAAAACTATTAATGTAGACATGTTTAGTCTGAGTCAAATTGGTCAATCTTTCAGTTAACCACATTTTCTGACATGCACGGAAACACTTCAGCAGGTTCCATTAGTGAACCAGTTTGGCTGGTCATCAACAGTATTGCGGACTTGCCTCGTTGCAAACGTCTGCCAAAGTGCATGGACCTGATCCCAGACTTCCATTGCTCAGTATGTTATCTCCCTGAGAAAATTCGTCACTTGCTGGTCATTGATCAACCAACAAGTGTGGGTTTGAGTTTTTGCTTGGTGGACATTAAGAACAGGAGGTCTTCAAGGGGTGGGGGGAAAGAAAGACTTGCATTTATATAGCATTGTTCATGACCACCGGATGTCTCAAAGCACTTTACAGCCAATGAAGTACTTTTGAAGTGTAGCCACTGTTTTGATTTAGGAAACACAGCAGGCAATTTGAGAACAACAAGTTCTCCAAACAGCAATATGATAATAACCAGATAATCTGTTTTTGTAATGTTGGCTGAGGGAGAAATATTGGCTAGGACACCAAGCATAACTCTCTCCAGTTCCATGGCATATTTTGCACCCACCTGAGAGGGCAGATGGGGCCTCAGTTTAATGTCTTACCCAGAAGAGAGCACTGCCAATATGCAGCACTCAGTTGGGGCTACTCCTGCTCCTAATTTGTATTTGTATGTAGTATTGCATTGGAGTGTCAGTCTATATTCTCTTGCTCAAGTTCTGGAGTGGGATTTGAACCTATAACCTTCTCACTCAGAGCAACAATGGAGCCACAGGGTTTGTGACAAAATGTGCTGTGTATTGTAGTCATTCTACTGACCACAGTATAGACACAAAACAGCAAGAATATTGATGGCTTTGGAGGAAGGGTGGTGGATAGGCTGCCTATTACAAGATGGTCACCAAGTGTGAAATTTTGTGACCAGGGTCCACTCCCTAGCAGGTGAGGGGAGTTGGTTTCAGAGCGGGAGATCAGAGCGTCATAACTTCTAAGGCTGTTAAAGAGCTCACTGGCAGAAAATGGCAAAACTACTGTCTGCCCATAAAGAAGCTTTGTCACTGAGTTCTGAAGTAATGGTGGTCAATGTCTCTGATGGCCAAATGCATGGAACTACTTAGCTGCTTCGTGGACACTAATGGGAGTTCCAGTCCCTCCCTGCCACTCCATCAGATTGGGCCTCAGCAGCGCCCCTACTGCTGTCACAGCAGAGGCTGCCATTCTTCATTGTAGTGGGCCACAATGTCCTGCAGTCCTGTCTCTGAAACCAGCCCTCTGACCCTTCATGGACGGCTAATGTGCAGGTGCCCTGTTAATTGGCCACCTCTCAAAAGATTGTGGCAAGGTGCAAAAGCCACCAAGTTGGCACCCAGAAATTGAAATTCTGGACAACACATTTCAATGGAAATGTATAGGAACCACTGCATTTGTTTGCCTCCCTGCAATCAAATTGTGGTCAACAATGAAGCATGTATAGAAGAGCATGTATTCTCATGCCTGACCTCCAGATTCTTCTCCCTATCAGTTCCCGATGTGCACCAGAAAGATTTCAACTCTAGTCTTAGAATTCCTTCATCCACTTTATGCCTTCAGTGTCAGGGAAAGACTTATACAGGGCAGCTTGCTATGCACTAGTGAATCAGCTTGGTGTTGTAGATACTCAAAAACCAGTTCCATGCGCAATATTTACTCATCTTCAGCTGCTTTGTCCAGATTCTCACGTGACAATGTTTGCAGACAAATATTCACCCTGGCACAATTCCTTAGTGCTTATCCTAAGTGGTCTTCTGCCTATTGCAAGATGGTCACCAAGTGTATTTCACTTGAGATGTAAGAAGTTGCTCAGCCTCTAGTTAGGGCATTTGAGATGGCCATGACCAGCGACCTTGAGGACCTTAGGTCTAAGAAGGCCTGACTGTGGGCTATAGCTCTTCTGCTGCTGCTGGGGTAGACTGGTACAGCTTAGTCTTGAAACACAAGGCCATGAGTTGGTAGAGGAGGATGAAGCATGAGAGGGATGAGCATGTGTCTCTCCTATGCAGCAGTACCTCAGCACTCCAACCACAGGAGAGTAGATTGTGAGAGTGCTTTGATGTCTTGGATTGCCCTTGCATCCAAATTCAAACAAACTTGCTCAAGTCAGAAAATGCTGGAAAAGCTTGGCAGGTCTGACAGCATCTGTGGAGAGAGAAGCAGAGTTAACATTTAGTGTCCTTAGTGTCCTTATGACCCTTCTTCAGAGCTCTTGGACTTGAAACTTTAACTCTTTTTCTCTCTCCACGGATGCTGTCAGACCTGCTGCATTTTTCTATAATTTTCTGTTTTTATTTCAGATTTCCAGCATCCACAATATTTTGCTTTTATTTTTCTCAAATCAAACTTGGTTTTTAGACAGGATATAGTAATTGTTGTTTCTTATTCAACAAATTTATGCCTTGATTGAAGAGATAATGTTAACATTAAATCCATTTTTGTAAGGTCAGGAGACTAGTTTTTTTTAATAACAAAAGCAGAATTACCTGGAAAAACTCAGCAGGTCTGGCAGCATCGGCGGAGAAGAAAAGAGTTGACATTTCGAGTCCTCATGACCCTTCAGCAGAACTGAGTAAAGTTAGGAGATGGGTGAAATATAAACTGGTTTAAGGTGTGGGGGTGGGGGGGGGGGAGAGAGAGAGAGAAGTTGGGTGGGGGGTGGTTGTAGGGACAAGCAAGCAGTGATAGGAGCAGATAATCAAATGATGTCACAGGCAAAAGGAACAAAGAGGTGTTAAAGGTGGTGATATTTTCTAAGAAAATGTGCTAATTAAGAATGCCTAACTTAGTCTATTGCATTTGTTGCTCCCAATGCGGTCTCCTCTACATTGGAGAGACCAAACGCAAACTGGGCAACCGCTTTGCAGAACACCTGCGGTCTGTCCACAAGAAAGACCCAAACCTCCCTGTCGCTTGCCATTTTAACACTCCACCCTGCTCTCTTGCCCACGAGTCAGTCCTTGGCTTGCTGCATTGTTCCAATGAAGCCCAACGCAAACTGGAGGAACAGCACCTCATCTTCCGACTAGGCACTTTACAGCCTTCCGGACTGAATATTGAATTCAACAACTTTAGATATTGAACTCCCTCGTCCATCCCCACCCCCTTTCCGTTTCTTCCCCCTCCCTTTTGTTTTTTCCAATAATTTATATAGATTTTTCTTTTCCCACCTATTTCTATTATTTTTAAATCTATAACTGTAATACCCTGTCAATCTTTCCACCCCACTCCCACTAGAGCTGTACCTTGAGTGTCCTGCCATCCATTCTTAGTTAGCACATTTTCTTAGATAATATCACCACCTTTAACACCTCTTTGTTCCTTTTGTCTGTGACATCTTTTGATTATCTGCTCCTATCACTGCTTGCTTGTCCCTACAACCAACACCCCCCCAACTTCTCTCCCCCCACCCAAGCCCCCCACCCCCACCACCTTAAACCAGCTTATATTTCACCCCTCTCCTAACTTTACTCAGTTCTGCTGAAGGGTCATGAGGACTCGAAACGTCAACTCTTTTCTTCTCCGCCGATGCTGCCAGACCTGCTGAGTTTTTCCGGGTAATTCTGTTTTTGTTTTGGATTTCCAGCATCCACAGTAGTTTTTAGTTTTTTTTTATGTTTGTTGCTTTGTTCGCATTGTTTTTTCCTTCGGATGTGTGTGATGCTGGCAAGGGAATATTTATTGCCTATCCCCAGTTTCCCTGGGAACGTCTAAAAATTTACAGCTTCATACAGGTTTGGAGTTACATGCAGCCAAGTCTGGGCAGGGATTTTAGGCTTCCATTCCTATAGGACACTAGTTAAATGATTGGCCAGCATTTGCCATCATCACCTGTGAAACTGACTGTAATACCTGTCACTTGCACATGTGTACTTATGAGCAGGATTTTATGTTCATCAGGCAGGCACGCGCCCAACCCGCTCAGGTGTAAAACCATGCGCAATGATGTCGGCCGAGCATCCTGATGTCATTGCGCATACTCGCGATCTTTTGGTCAGCAGGCACGCGCAAGAGTTGCCAGCGCGCCCGCCGACAGCGCGCCTGCCGACAATTAAGATGCTTATTAAGGTCCTTAAGCAATTAATTAATTTGTATTTTTCGCCGCTTGTTCAACCTTTTGGTTGGCAGGTGGGCAAATAGGCCAGGTGGCCTTTGCATCATCCACGGGCGGGATAAGGTTTCCAATGGTAAATAAAAATCCATTGAATATTTCGCACCATGATTTTAAACCTGTCCCTCTTCATGTGACTGAGCCACATGTGGGGACATATTTATATCATCTTTAAAATCTTTATTTTCATTTCTCCAATTCTTCAGCTCCCTGAGGAAACTCTGTGCCCTCAGGGAGCCTTCAGCGCGCACTCCCCCGCGTGCGCGCAGACTTCCGTGCTCGCCCTCCTCCCGCCCTCACCCCAGCAGCGCTGAGCGTTTCAGTGTGCCTCTCATGCTGGCTGGCCGTTAATTGGCCAGCCAGAGTGAAATCGCGGTCGGGAGCTGATTGCGGGCAGCAGACCTTTACCGCCCGCCGCGCCCGCCCAACGAACTGAAAATCCTGTCCTGGGTGTTTCCGTATTATCCATGATCAATGCACCTTGTATGTGAGGTGTGTGTATATTCTTACCCACAGAGTGGTTGCCCCAATTTAAATAATTCCAGCAGCAAGCCTTTGTGTGAATTTGAAAATAAAGAGATTTTTTTATTGCCCCACACTCACCCCAGAGGTTTAATAAAACAATGGGCGGAATTTCCCCTGAATTGCACTATGTGCCGTGGCTGTTGGTTTTTGTGCTGTCTCATAAGTGGATGATCTCATAAGCGGTGCATCCCGCCTCATTAATAATGCATGAACAGGAAACACATTGGATTGCTTGTGGGCAGCCTCGGACTTGCCCGCCACACTGTCACGTTAGCGCTTCCATACTCCGTACGCCATGTTTAAAATGCACCAGGTCCACAGACACGGACAGTCTCAGGTGACAGATGGACCCAGGAGACAGGAAGGTGACAGCCACCAAATATAGTGACACCTCACTGGAGCGCCATTGAGGGCCACCACGATGTCCTGAGGACTCGAAACGTCAACTGTGCTCTTCTCCGCCGATGCTGCCAGACCTGCTGAGTTTTTCCAGGTATTTCTGTTTCTGTTTTTGTTTACGATGTCCTCTACCCCTGCTTTGGCTACAGGAGGTTCACCAGAGTCACCAATCCAGCCTGGGAGGTGGTGGCAGTGGTGGTCAGTGCAAACGGAGCTTAGAGGAGGTCAGCCATCCAGTGCAAGAAGAAGACGAATGATCTCATCTGTTCCACCAGGGTAAGTCAAACACCTCATCACTCTCAACATGCACTCCCAAACCCATCACACATCCATAGGGATCTAACATCTCAAAGGACAACACCACTAACTCTTACACACACCCTCACATCTCCATCAGGCTCATATCCTCTGGAGCCCGCATACAAGGCTCCGCATACAAGGCATATGGCTGTCATCCACACAAACAATCCATGCATCCTTATCAGCTGCCATGGCATGCTTCCTGCTCAACACTCTCTCCATTTGTTTTCATGCAGGTGAAGCTGGCTCACAACAGGAGGGAGAGGTACTAGACCGGGTTGAGTGACCGATATTAGGCCCCTCACTCACTTTGAGGAGCATTTCATTGCACTGGCTGATGAGGGCATGGACTGCCCCCTCCGTACACCTTCCCCCTCATTACACCATCCCCCTGTTACACCTCCCCCCCATTATACCTCCCCCCATTACACATCCCGCTGTTACACCATCCCCCATTACACCATCCCCCTGTTACACCTCCCCCCCATTATACCTCCCCCCATTACACATCCCGCTGTTACACCATCCCCCGTTATACCATCCCCCCGTTACACCTCCTTCCCGTTACACCATCCCCTTGTTAAATCAGCCCCCCATTACACCTCCCCCTGTTACACCTCCCCCCCGTTACACCTCCCCACTGTTACACCTCCTGCCCCACCCAGTTACACCTTCTCCCCCGTTACATCTTCCCTGCAGTCAGCTCCAGAGGTCAAGAACATTCTGCGGCTGTCTCCCAGTTGTCAGTGTCGATGTCAGCCATCTTCATATCTTGCTTTCAAGTGTTCTTGTAGCAGAGCTATAGGTGCCCAGGAAGATGTGACCCAGTGGCCAGTTCAGCATACAGAAGGTCTTTTGGCATATGGCTGTCATCCATCCGAGGAACATGGCCGAGCTACCACAGACATCATTGGCTGAGCAATGAGTATATGCTGATGGAATTGGCATGCTCAACCCCTGAGTTAGCGACCTTGTCCTGCCAAGAAATGCTAAAGATATGTATGAGACAGCGAAGACAGCAGCTCTTCAGCCTTTCCTCCTGTGTGACATATGTTGTCCAGGCCTCACCACTGCAGAGGAGTACGCTGAGGATGCAGGCTTGTCAGACTCACAGTTTGGTGTTCTCAGTCAGGATCCTGTTGTTCCACACTCTGTTACTCAGTTTGGATATGTAACAGCTGCAGCTTTTGAAATGCATGTGTTGATTTCAACATCAACTGACAGATTGCTGGTGGTTGTAGAGCACAGATATGTGCAGCTATCAAAAACTTCCAGATGTCACATTGTCAATGATGATAGATTGCAGTATGACAACACCTTGGACCATGACATTTGTATTCCTGATGCTGATGGACAAACCAAACTCTTTAAAGGAGTGAAAGAGTCTGCCCATTTGCCACTGAAGGTCTTCCTCAATATGGAATGCTCGTGCGGCATCGTCACATAACTCTGTGAGGACTTAGCACATCCTTTGTCTTGGACCTCAGGTGAACAAGGTTGAACAGCTTTCCATCAGTTCTGGTATGTAAGCAGACACCTGCCATAAATGACCTGAAGGCATATGACAGCAACAAAGAAAAGAATATTCCAGAGTGGCCGTGGCAGAAAACAACCCTGTTTGACTCATATATGATAGCAGCAAAGCAAATAATATGCCAAAGAATGAAGGATAATCTGCGCACTTCACTTCCTGGTTTGCTGTCTGTAAGAATACTTCAATGTGATTGGCTCCTTGATGACATCACTGTTGCTGGATGCCTGGAGACCTTGATGACTTGGAGCAACATTTTCGCTAAGTGCTGCCTCAGGGAGATCGGCTCCACACTAAAAAATCTGAAAAATAGAAAAATAAAATTTCCCTGACATGTCCCCTCGTGTGACACTGTCACATGAGTTGGGCATGTCCATCCACTTTCAAAGACACTTTTATTATATTTTTTAAAACCTACATGAAACCTCATTCTGCCCGTGGATGAGGTTTCATGCTTTCTCTAATGCCTGCCAGGTCTCCTGGCTTGCCCGCCAACCTTAAGGTTGGACGGGCAGGTCCACTAGTTACTTTAATGAGTTTGTCAATGGCCTCAATTGGCCATTGACAGGTTGGCAGGTGCACAGCTGATTCTGCTTTCTGCTGAGCCCCCGCCTACCTGAAAATTGAAATGGTGCGCGGTGACGTCGGTTAGATAATATCACCAGCTTCAACACCTCTTTGTCCTTTTGTCTGTGACATCTTTTGGCTATCTCCACCTATCACTGGCCCTCTATCCAGCTCTACCTGTCCCACCCCCCCTTAAACCAGCTTATATTTCACCTCTTTTCTATTTTTCCTTAGTTCTGTTGAAGAGTCATATGGACTCGAAACGTTAACTGTGTTCCTCTCCGCAGATGCTGTCAGACCTGCTGAGTTTTTCCAGATATTTTTGTTTTTGTTCTGCCCTTTTACTTCCTCTCTTCCTACAGTCCAGAATCCCAAGTGAACCTGCAATTTGCTTTTGCTTCTTTGAATTTTGTGTTCTGTGTTCACTGCTAACAATGCAGTCTCTTTTTAACATTGGGGAGATTAACTGCAGACTTAGTCACTGCTTTGTACAACACCTCCATTTAATCCGCAATCATGACCCTGAGTATGACCCCAAAGCCTGCAACGTTAATTCTCTATCCCACTCTGACTATGGTCGGGATTTTCCGGTCCTGTTGTGGCAGGTCCCACCGCAGGAGATTGACTTTCACTGAGACCGGACAATCCCGGTGATGGGCGGAGCCGGAAAATCGCACCCTATATCCTCAGCTCCCTACACTGTTCCAATGCAGCTCAATGCAAGCTTGAGGAAGAGTGCCTCATCCTTCAATCAGGCACTTTACAGTCTCAACAGAATCAACGTTGAATTCAACAATTTCAAATCATTACTTCGACTGACAATTTTTTCAGACAGCAACTGTTGAGAGTTATTCTGCTATTCCCTTTGACACCTCGAGACCCATCTTTTGCTTCTTTCCATGTCTTATTATCATCTCCTTTTGCTTTGCACCATCATCCCCCTTGCCTGCCCCCTACTCTTTAATAGGGCTTCCTATTAGTTCTTATCCACTACCCTCCCCCACGCCTTTCCCTTCTTTTGGACTTGCTAAAAACCTGTTCCACCTCTAACTTTTTTTCCATACTGCTGAAAGGTCATTGACTTCAAACCCTAACTCTGCTTCTTTCTCCACTGCCTGACCTGATGAATATTTCCAGCATATATTGTTTTAATTCACATTAACTAATAATGTTATGTTGATCTTTGCAAATGGTAATCTAGATAAATATATCAAATTCAATCTCTCATAATTCCTGGAATGAGACACTTAACAATGTATTTGTTTATTGGCATTTTAAGAAGAACAAACAACCAAAGCATGATGCTCATTTTACATGGTCCCTTATCTGCAACAACTGTTAATAAATGGATTACTACAGTGAAATTAAGCAGCCTACAACTGGGATTGTACAGATTCATGTATGGCTGATATATAGCCTTTTCTATTGCTTGTGTATGCCCCATTTAGCTGTATTGATTGTGGTAAAAGCCAATTTTTCCACCATTCATCCATCCATCCATTCCTATGGAGCCTTTTTTTTTTGTTCACAGATATACAGCTACAGCAAGTGAACAATTTGACACTAGTACAAATAAACAATGTTTGCAGATTAATGGTCCCATCTTTGCAAATGCTAATTTGGCTGAATGGAGCAAATTCAAATTCTCATCGGTTAGTAAACATTGGGGTATGTCCAATTTCACAGCTCTCAGCCCCAGTATTATCCATTTACTGAGAAAAAAAAACTGCTGAAAAATAAGACACATTTCCTAATTATAATGCAGCTATAGAACCTACATTAGACTCTAGCCAACTGGTTCATTAGACCATATTTTTCCAAAGACATTCCTGTTCATGTTCTAAGTGCATTCTGAGAAATAAACAGGGAACGGGAATATTTAAAATGGATTTATTTCAGTTCAACTTGAGTATACAGAAGCAGCAATGAAACAACTTTCACTTATTATGGTAGTTTTAATGTTGAAAAATATTCTAAAGCCTTTTACAGAGATAATGGCCCAGATTTTGTAGTCAATGGTGACACGACGGTGTTTGCTGCTGACCTTAAAGAAAGCTTTCCATAAAGACCTAGTGAACACTGTGGCATGCATTTCAACTTTCCTGATGTTAATTTGAATCTGACACCAAGGCCAGCATCTTCCGGTCGGTGAGCGGGGGTGGGGCCTGCTCGCCGACGTGCTAAAATGACACGGGGTGACATCGGGCATGCTTCCCGATGTCACACCGTGTCATTTAGATTGTCAGTTCGGCAGGCGCGCATCCGAGTCGAAAGAGCGCACTCTCGGCTCAAGGATTCCCCTCCAGGCCCGCACCGGGAGCGCTTCCTGGCGGACGTCATGCAAGGTGGGCCTTAATTGGCCCGCCCACGTAAAATGGCGGCACGCCCCCGATTGGGAGTGCCAATCAGAGGTGCGCCTCCATGCGCCCGCTCTTAAACATCCCCCCCAATGGGGGGAAAATTCTGCCCTGGACCATCTGCGTTTACAAGGTGCAATGGGAAGGGGAAAGGTTGTTGAAGGTGATGAGGCGTGGATTGTGGTGTCACAGAGGGAATGGTCCCTTCAGGATGCTAAAAGGAGAGAACAAGATGTGTTTGGTGGCGGCATCTCACTGGAGGTGGTGGAAATGGCAAAGGATGATCCGTTGTAAGTGGATTTTGGTGGGCGGAGGGTGAGGACAAGGAAAAGCACCTATTGTGATTCTGAGAGGGAAAGAAAGAGATGAGAATAGAATTGTGGGAAATTAAGTGGGCCTTGTCAGCCACGATGGAGGGGAATCCTCAGTTGAAGTAAAAGGAAGATACATCAAGCACCGGTATGGAAGTTGCATCTTCTGAACAGATATGACGGAGATAGAAAACTTGGAGAATGGAATAGAGTCCTTACAGGAAGCAGTGTTTGAGGAAGTGTGAGCCAGTGGGTTTATAGTGTATATTAGTTGATAACCTATCCCCAAAAACAGAGACAGGGAAGTTGAGGAAGGGGGAAGAAGATTCACAGATGCACCATGTGAAGATGAGGGAAGGGTGGAAATTGGAAGTTAAGTCGATTAATTTTTCAGTTCAGGGTGAGTGCAGGCAATGGCACTGCTACTGGGTATAATATTGTTTTAATCCCCTTATCAAGTTAAAGATTACGAAGTCAGGCATAATAGGAAATGCCAAAATTATTTTTTTTACTCAAGGAATAAATAACTGAACTGTACAAATAGCACTAAGTAATGGGAAAAGGCCTCCTACACTGGTAAATCAATAAGCTGCAGCACATCTGAGACCGCTGTTCCTCGGGCAATATGCAGATTGGGTACTTCTATCATTGGTCTCATCAGATAATGTGACATCAGTTAATTGGAATATTTTTGTGATTTTCCCACTGCTAGATCTGGAAGCACCACAAGGATCAAGGATACTAACAGATTGCTGTCTCCCTACCTCTTGGAGGCTAAAAATATCCGAAGGAATGGTAGCCTCTTTCTAGGGTTGACCTTTTGAAGACCAGGTGCAGCAATGAAGAATGACCCTATAAGGCCACTGTGGAGGGAAAAGGTTTCATTGTCTCACAAACTTGAACTGAAGCACCCACTGTCAATGGGTGCTGAATGTCTAAGCATGGTGTTGAAATGTTCCTATTATAGAAAGAAAGAACTTGCTTTTATATCCCATTTCATCATGCTTTCAGGACATTCCTAAGCATTTTGCAATGAACAGATCACTAGGGAAATGATTGGGAGGAAGGGAGGGGCCAATTACAGACAGCAACAGTTTTAGGCACTGGAACCAGGAAGGGCAGCCAAATAAAGGTGAGTATTTAAAAACCTAGTTAGGCTTCATGACGGCCAGGATTTCCTGCAGGGTTGCCCAAATTTACCCAGGGCTCAAACAAAACTAAAGAGCCTCTGTTGGCATAAAAACGGTGTAATGCCCCTATCCCCGTCTTCAACAAGGGCAGCGCTCTTCCGGTGCACACTGAACGTGCGCTCTCCGCCTGCCATAACTGAATGCTCAAGAGTCAGTTGTGTATCTGGAAAATGGGCATGCCACCATCAAATATCTAAACCATTGCTAAATAATCTTATTGATATTTTGCAATGAACTTTTCAAATCAATTGAAATCAATTTTGTAGTTTCTCCTTTGGTGATAAAGCAAATAAGGGAATCTGATTGTGTTAAATATGCATCTGAATTTTTGTGGATTTTGTAACATATTTGCCACTCCATGGATTGAGAGCAACAGCCTATTATATAAAGTTACACTATAATGGAGAAGTATTTGCAAAGAAAATGAATATTAAACAAAGCCTCTAGGTCATTATGTTACTCCACAGAGCTTTGGATTAAGTTTCCAGGCATGCACCTCCCATGCTTCCATTTCAAGCTATTTTAGATCATAATTTACTCCAACTAACTTTATCACATTGCCATTTCCACATGGTCGCTTCTGATTAATATTCTAAGGATATTTGATGAAATTTGTTAAACATCTTTGCTAAATTTATAGATTTGTTGAGATGTTGTGGGTTATTGTAATTGAAATTAATTGTTCAGCGCTTTCTGACTTCATTTCTGATAATGGAGTGAGAACTGTCAAATCAGTAGAATGGTAGAATGAAGAAATAATGAAGAAACAAACACTTCAAATTGACAGGAGCATACGTGGTGCTGAAAAAGTGTGATTGCTACTTGACTCTTTGAAAGAAATATTGAAGTGGCCCTTGTTTCCTTGTCATGTTTTCTAGTTCAGTAAGTATATTGCAGCATTGAAATTAATTACTGTGATGAGTGTCCTTTTTACAACAGCAAATAATATTTCCCTGATTTATTTTGAGTATCGCTGCAGAAGAACTGAATTTTATTGTACTAGAATTATTCATGTACTGGACAATGCATATAGATGCAGCTTGCCTTTAGGGTAGGAGCTTTGACAAGAATGTTTCTCGAACATAAAGAGAAGCTGCAACAGATGTGTAATTAGTACACTATCATTTTTATTTCTCTCTCTCACCAACGCAAACACATGCAATCATAAATCATATTCACTGTTTACAATGTATAAATTTTCACTCGATAAAGCTTATTCAGTAAGTACTTCTTGAAAAGATTTTGGATCAATACATCCCTCTTGTTCTAAGGCCTGAATTTTACCTTTGATGGGCTTGTGCGATCGGTGCGCCCGGGAATGGCCAGGAAATGGACCGTCCCGACCACGATCGGCCCCCGAGCGCAATTTCGTGCTGGCTGGCCAATTAACGGCCAGCTTGCGTGAAACGCGCGCTGAAAGGCTCAGCACTGCCGGGGTGGGGGTGGGAAGAGGGCAGGCGATGACGTCACCGTGGGCGCGGGTGAGCGCTGCGGGAGAGCTCCCTGAAGGCAGACAGCTGCCTCAGAGGGCTGCAGACATTCAAATGATGAAATAAAGATTTAAAAAGCCGCAAAAAATGTCCATGCATCACAATCAAGCAGCTGAAAATATGCCTCATAAAAATGATGTCCAGAGATATTTAATTTTATTTTGTTTCATAACGGAGAATTCATCCCACCCTTGGACAAGGTTTGATGAAAAATGTAAAGGCCGCCTGGCCGATTTGCCCGTCCGCCAACCATAAGGTTGGACGGGCCACGAAAACCCGGGGATAATTGCTCCGTTAATGGGCTTAATTACCCTTTTAATAAGTTGGAAGCGCGCCCACCGAGCAAAATATCACGTGAGTGCGCGATGACATCGGGCCGCTCGCCTGATGTCATCCCGAGCGATTTTACACCCGATTAGGTCGGGTGCGCACCCGCCCGCGGGACATAAAATCTGCCCTACGTGTATCATTCTAAGACGCTGGGCTAGATTTTGTGAAGGTGGCATATTCCCGATGGTGCCCACTGAACTGGTCATTCCCAAGAGCTGCCGGCCCAATCAGGAGGCTGCTAGCTCACAGCCACTACTGGGGATGGCTATTGCTGATGCTGCAGCTGCAGAGGTAGGGCGCTTCAATGGCCACTCCCCTCGAAGAAGGGCAAATGGGGCTGGAGGATGCAGGGGCTAGGTTGGTAGGCCCCGCCAGTCGTTGGGGCACAGGCACCGTTGTTACAGTGGAGCGGCCATTGCGACCGGACGGTCTTCACCATGGAGTGTCCAAAAAAAGAGGCCTCCCCTACCAGAGCCTGCTTGTAGGCTGCCAGGTTTCACCCAACAGTCTGCCCAGGTGGTGGTGGCCCCTCAGCCCCAACGTGGTCAAAATTCCTGCAGGCGCAAGAAGTGGCCCATATTTGGCTGAATTTGACTCCTGGTGGTGACCGATCTGCCAACTTTCCTGCGGCTGACAAAATGACATAGTGGTGGGAAGATGTCCGGCACATCCCCTGACACCATCCTGTGCCATTTTTCCAGCTGTCCCACCTCTCAGCCAAAAGGTTGGTAAAATCCCAGACAATATTGCAAAACATCTTGAAAAGTACTAGTTGATCACACGTTGAGGCAGATGTGAAGCCAGAGTACATGGTTAACTGTCCCTGATATCTTTGTGTTGTTGACCTCATGTCTCTGCACTTCTGCTTCAATCTTACTCCATCTCTCTGCTCCTTTTTCTCTAACATTAGCTCTTTTCACTACTCTCTCTTTTTCCCCCCCTTTCCTTTTAGGCAGGTGGCAATGGATGATGTGTTGGGTTGGGGAAAGGACCCACTAATCATTACAGGCTACATACTGCATTCAGGTTGGGTTTTTCGGCAAAATGGAACTCTGCGTGGCATCTTTGCCTCCAATCATTCATGCTTCTTCTGCACCTTCTCACTCCCATCGCCATGTTTACCCAGTCAATTTTCCACATCCCTTTCCCTCCCTATCAAATCCATCTCTGTCTTCACATTTACATGATCCCCTCCTTCTTGTTCCGCTACTATTTATTTCTCTCCACTTCTACTTCTCCGGCAACCCCACCCCCAGGGGGTGCTGGTAAGAAATCAGAGGTATCTTCAAGCTCAACTTGTTTCCAACCTCATTCTTCTGTTTACTTCAAAGAGACTTGCTTTTCTTGCAAAATATAACTTGTTTTCATTGAAGGAAAGGAATCAAATTAGAAAGTGGAAGAGAGGTGGCTCGCCTGCCTTTCCTTTCTCTAATTCTATTTATGTTTCCCTTGTTTAAAATTAAAATTTCTATCTCAATTAGCATTGGCACTTGCTGTCGACAAATCAAAGGAAGCAATTGTTCCAGATTTGCGCTAAGTGTGGTAGTGGGTGTGAACAAAGATGTTTTACCCATCGGCCGCAATGGCGGGTTTTTGCACTGGATCGTTCCCTTCCCGGTGCATCCTGCTTCATTAATAATGTATTTATAGGAAATACGCCAGATCGCTGGTGGGAGGGCTCAGGTTGCACGCCATGCTGTGCCCTCGGTGCCTCCTCGCTCCTGGAGTCAGTTTAAAGCTCACCAGAGTGCTGCCTACTTCATGTCTACAGACCAGGACTGCTCCAGGCGACAGATGGCCCAAAATCAAAAAAGACGGCAGCCCCCAAATTTAGTGACGCCTCTCTGGGGCGCCTGCAGGACACAGCGGAAGGCCGTCTGCATGTCCTCCCTACCCTTGCTCTGGCCATAGGACATCCACCAGAGTCACCAATCCAGCCTGGGAGGCAGTGGCAGTAGTGATCAGTGCCATCGAAACACAGAGGAGGTCAACCATCCAGTGCAGAAAGAGGATGAATGCTCTCATTCATTCTGCCAGGGCAAGTAAACAACCTCATCTCCCTCAACTCACACACCCACAAACCCATCACACATCTACAGGGATCTCACACCTCAAGGGACAACACCATTAAATCTCACACCTACCATCACATCTCCATCAGGCTCATGTCCACTGGATCTCGCGTTCCTCATTCCATCCACAAGCCACACCACACAAACATTCCACGCAGTGCCATGTGTCCTGCTCACACTGTCCATCTGTTTTGATGCAGGAGAAGCTGTCTTACAACAACAGGGAGAGGTCCCAGACCAGGGGTGGAGTGGCCCATATTAGGTTCCTCACTCACTTTGAGGAGTGTGCCATCGCACTGACTGGTGAGGACATGGACCGTGCCTGTGGCGATGGTGAGGTCAACTGTGAACACCCATGTGAGGATCCTGCACCACATCATCCCTCTCTCAGCGCAACTGTGAGTGCTCTCTCTCTCCTGCTTTTGACTCTGCTGCCATGCACTAATTATCTTTATTTTGGTTCACAGGGAGCTCTCAGCCAGTCAGACCCTCAGCTCCATCCACATCCTCACCTTCAGTCAAGAGTACACCTCCTCCATTAAAAAGCTGGAAATGAGCAGCCTGGAAGACCCGTCACAGCGCATACCCACACTCTCCAGCAGTGCAGAGACACACCTCATTGGGACCTAGATCTAGAGCAGGTTCGGGTTCATAATCTGGTGGTCACTGCACGGACACATGTCTGCAGCAGGAGGAGGCAGGTTCAGCCGAGGCCCCCGGCACTCGGAGGGCTTCTGGGGAAGAGGAACCTGTGAGGTCCGAGTCAGGTGATGAGCCTCTGGAATTGGCCTTCTAACCCATTGCCAGAGTCGGAGGAGTGAATCCACCTGCTCACTGATGATGTGGTGCCCATATGTGTGCTTATGGAGGTCACCATGGGAAGGATGGCAGATGCATGGAGGCCCTGGTCCAGCAGAATGTGGACATGTAGGCAGACCTGTGCTCCATTGCAGTAGCCATGGGTGAGCTCCTGTAGTGACAACGCAAGAGGGAAATGGGGCAAATCTCCAGGTGCTTGTTCCCCTCAAGAAGTCAGGCCGGGGCCCTAGGGCACCCGAAGGGAGGAGGAGCAGCAGCTGGACACCCCGGGCCACCCACTCAGAAATATCAGAGTCTGCCCACTCCTTCCAAGTCCCCTTTGCCTGTGACCCCTCAACCTCAACCTCTATCACCACAGCGGGAGCAGCTGGCCCACAGGAGGACAGCCAAAGCAAAGCCTTGTTTCTCCAGAAGACGCAAGCCAAATCCATCAGGGGCAACAGAGCCAACCATTGCACAGGCTGTCTCCAGCCCTGCTGTGGGATGTCAGGGCAGCACCCAGAAGATGTGGTAGGTCTAGAAAAGTTAAGGAATTCTGATCACAAGAGGTTGAATGGGTGAACAGGTCTTGTCACTTCATAATCTGAAAATATATTTACTTCCACTGAATAATGTGTAATGCTGTCTTTCATCTTCATTTACATCTTTTGCGAGTCCCCCCACTGCATCCCCTGTCACTAGCAGTTCAGCTGCATGCAGCTGGACCATGAGTGATTCTGGAGGGAGAGGTATGTGTGTGGCAGAGCCTTTCAGATTCTCAGACAAGCACTCTCCCATGCATGCGGATCCTTCCTCCAACACATTCATCTCAATGTCCTTAGCAGTTTCAATGCTGCCTGCTGGGGTTCACTTTCAGTTGTCCATCTGATCCGACCTGCATCTCTGCCCACCCACTGATCACACTCCCATGCAGCACCTGTGCCCGTCCAAAACGAGGCTCCGCTCACTTTCCATTTCTGCGAAATGGTGGTTGTTAAGTTTATTATTTTCTCCCCCATCCTTCCCCCTCCTCCAGTCACCCATGTCCTTTTTGTCGACCCCTCGGCATCACATTCCACCTCCCCACCATCACCTATCAACCAGAGCCCTTGTATTTCCAGTGTGCCCAGGTAAATGTGCACGATTCTTACCTTCCTGAAAATCCCACCCTTATCCACATTGACCTCCCCGACCTCTTCCTTCCCACCCTCAGGGTCCCTGTGTGCCTCCAAGCCCCCACCAACCACCCTGGCCGTCCCTTCTACTGCTACTGTCAAACCCTCACCCTCTCACCCTACCAGCCCCCTCTGCCACTCACCATTCCCTCCTAACAGCCCACTGTCATTTTGGTCCCTAGGAGGTAGTCATTGACTCCACAGACCCCTCCCTTGAACATTCACCTGGACATTCCCCCCTTTACTTCCTCCTCCACCCTTACTCCCTCCTCCCCCCCAGTCACCTTCCCCTTTCTGAACTTGAACTCCCTCCACCCCGGAGACCTTCCCCTCTCCGAACTCCATCCTCCCCTTGGATACCTCCCCCCTTCCAAACTCCCTCCCTTATACCTTTCCACCTCTTACACTTACCTCCCCACCTGCTGCATTTTTTGCCATGACACCCTCCTCCCCGCACCATCCTCACCCCCTCTGACACCTTTGTCCCCCATTCCCCCAACCTAACCCTGCTGGACACCTTCAATTGTCCCCCAACAATCCCAACCTCACACCCTCCAGTATACCTTCCTCTCCCATTCAAACCTAGACCTTCCTCTCCCACCCACCCTGGTACACTTTCCTCTCCTATTCACACCTAGACCTTTCTCTCCCACCCCTTCACCGGTCATCTGTAGCAGCCCATGGCCAAGATTGTGATGTTCCAAAGCATAGCCGAAGCATCGATGGAGACCTCCCACCTTCCGGGAAAAGCTTCGAGGTGGAGCCATGTCCATGAGAATCTACCCAGCGTGCGATGCAGGTGTTCCTTCTGGGTCCGCTAACTGTAGGGCTCCAGCATCTTCTCCTCGGATGTCCATGATCTGATCAAGGCCATAACCGTATGTCATACATGCCGAGACATGTCCTGGGCCGGTGCGTTTTCCCACCGGCATAATGGTAAATCGGGCTTGGGGGAACAATTCTGGTTGGGCCTTACTTTACCCAGTTGCAAATTGGGCTTACGCCAGCCTCCAGTGGGACTCTCCAAGCACATTGGTTGCGCCCGCACAGGCTCGCACTCCTCCTCCCCCTCCGTCCGCACAGGCTCACACTCCTTCCCGCCTCCGTCCGCACAGGCTCGCACTCCTCCTCCCCACCTCCACCCACACAGGCTCACACTCCTCCCCCCCTCTGCCCGCACAGGCTCGCACTCCTCCCCCCCTCTGCCCGCACAGGCTCACACTCCTCCCCCCCTCTGCCCGCACAGGCTCGCACTCCTCCTCCCCACCTCCACCCACACAGGCTCACACTCCTCCCCCCCTCCGCCCGCACAGGCAGTGCTGAGCACTGCTGCTCGCGTTTCAACACTGGGCGGGCCTTAATTGGCTTTCTGGGCCAGATTGTGGGTGGCGGTCGGCGTCCGGACAACCCCCGCCGAGCCTGCATGCCAAGGGCAAAACTCTGCCCCGTGAGGGAGTCTGATGTAAGATTATTTTTTTCTGAATTTCAAAATCTTTTATTTTTGTATTTAAAATTCTTCAGCTCCCTGAGGCAGCTCTCTGCCTTTCATTGCGTGTTCCCCTGTGCCCGCACAGACCTCAGCGCTCGCCCTCCTCCCACCCCCACCCCCGGCAGTGCTGAGCCTTTCAGCGTGTGTTTCCCGCTGGCTGACCGTTAACTGGCCAGCCAGCGTGGAATTGCGGTCGGGGGCTGATCACGGGTGGAGGACCGTTTCCCGGCCCGCCTGACGACCCGAAAATTCTGCCCCATGTTGTCAGATTGATTGATCTTCACTCTGGATTAATTCTTCAGGGTCTCACTCTCCAAACGTGAGGACATTGCTGCAGTTTAAGGGCTCCTTCCTGCAGCTAATTGGACTGTTGACAATGTTGGAGCAAGTATCCATTGGCATCAAAGCGGGTGTCTGTCAAACAAATCCCATCATCATTATATGTTCTTTTGGCCATCTATGTGACATGTCATTAATCTCCAAACAACTTGTCAAAGAGAAGGAGCCTATTTCAGTGGTATTAAATGAATTGTGTACAGTCATTGCTTTGAAGTGATCTGTCCATGTTTTAGGCCTTAATGACATAGGCCTGAATTTTCCCTTGTCAGGCGCACACGGTCGACGGGCGGGAAATGGGTCCCTGACTGCGATCTGCCCCCGACCACAGGGCCTCAGGGAGCTGCAGACCTGCAAATAATAAAATAAAGAACCAAAAAAGCACCTGAAAGCATACCTCATAAAAATGCTGTCCCCAGATATTTCTTTTTATTTTATTTCCTAACAGAGATTTCATCCCACCCTTGGATGAGGTTTCATCAAAAACGTAAAGGCCGCCTGGCTGATTCACCCGTCCACCAGCCGTAAGGTTGGATGGACAACAAAAGACCGCTTAATTGTCGGCAGGTGTGCTTCCGACAGCCGCGCGCGCCCACCGAGCGAAATATTGCACGAGCGCGCGATGACTTCAGGACACTCGCCCGACATCACCTCACGCGATTTTATGCCCGATGAGGTCAGGCTTGTGTCTGCCCACGATCGTAAAATTATGCCCACAAGGTAGCGCTTTTGATTCAGTGGATAGAGATCAAATCAACGTGCATTTGGTTTGAAAATGCCTCGGATTACTCAACCTGCTGAGCACAAGCCTGCACAAGGTTGGCTTCAATTTCAGTACAATCCAAAGCTTCATCAGACTTTCCTTCCTCCTCTGGGTTTCTGAAACCTAAGCTTCAAATCACCTACCTTTTGATTTATTTCATCTTGTGTTCTACCTTTTTCAGCACAAGTTCTGTGAGCTTCCCTGGCTTAGGCTTCTCAATTGAAAAAAGATGCTTAAAAAGAAGGAAGCTAAAGAGTTTTGAACCTTTGTGATATTTTATAGTGCTGCTTAAACACTTGTATAATTATCTCATTAAAATTGGTGCTAGAGTTACTATTACTTGGCGAGAGTTAGAATCAAAATATAATCAGGTAATTAACATTCTGGTTCTTTCAATTATGCACATTTTAGTAGTAGAGATTGCTTTTTTAATTCATTCATGGGATGTGGGTGTCGCTGGCTGGGCCAGCATTTATTGCCCATCCCTAGTTGCCCTTGAGAAGGTGGTTGGGAGCTCCTTCTTGAACCACTGCAATCCGTGTGGGGTAGCTACACTCACAGTGCTGTTAGGGAGGGAGTTCCAGGATTTTGACCCAGCGACAGTGAATGAACAGTAATATATTTCCAAGTCAGGGTGGTGAGTGGATCCGAGGGGAACTTCCAGGTGGTGGTGTTCCCATGTGTTTGCTACCCTTGTCCTTCTAGATGGTTGCGGCCATGGGTCTGGGAGGTGCTGTCTAAGGAGGCTGGTGAAATTAAGGAGAAAGAAAGGAGAACATCTTTCATGACCCCATGCTATGCCAAAGCACTTCACTGCTATTACGATACTTTTGAAGTGTAGCCACCCTACCACCATGACCATTCTTTGCTACCCTTCACTCAGTGCCTCCACAGCCTATGACCAGCTCCATATAACCACACGGTCCTACGCAGTTTCCAGTGCTGCTATGTTGCAGTCCCATCAGCTGATCTGCATCCAGAACATTTCCCTTTGTCTGGTGCACCTGAAAAGAGCTTAAGAATGAAAGATAAATACATGCTTAAAGGAACATATCAAGATGAATAATTTCCACAAAACTTGCTTACATGTAATTCGGCCTTGAAAATACCACTTAGACTCCTACAATACCCTTTAATCTATAAACACAATTGAACAAGGTGTCTCACTGAACATCAATGGCTCGGAAAATACATTGTGCAACATATTTTCGAACACACTCGCCGGGATTTTCTGGCCCGGTTGCAGGCGGTATCCGCCGCGGGCGAGGCGGTGCCCCAGCCAGAAGTCCATTGACTTGCGGTGGGACCGGAAGATCCCAGCGACGGGCAGGTGTGGAAAATCCTGCCCACTGGGTGCAGATTTGTTTTCCATATCACTACTGGATACAGAACTATGGAAGACTAGTGCTCTTTCACTGGGGTACTCTGCGACACTTAGCACCCCTGGCAAGGCCCGTGCCATAATGAGAGGGTGCTCACGCGGGTGCACCCTAATTTGATGCTTCCCTGATGCTAACAACCTTATGGCTGATCTGGTGTCCATCTACCAAATTTAGACCACACAGGTCAATTGGGCAAACTTGCATGTCACCCTACAAAGCTGCAATACAGGCATTGGGCGGAATCATCCTAGATGTGCATGAAGTGTGGTAGCGGGTCTGAAAAAAGGCCCGCCATTGTGGCTGGCAGGTTTTCATGCCGTATTGTCCGCTACCCGGCTTCATTAATAATGCATTGACAGGGAACCCCCTGGATTGCTGGGTCGGGGCAGGCTCAGGTTTGCTCAGCACTCCATGGCCTCAGCACTTCCTCGCTCTGGGGGCCATATTTAAAGTGCACCAGAACGCAGCCCACTTTATGGTTACAGACCAGGACTGCTCCAGGCGAGGGAGACCCCGAAAGCAAATAAGACGGCAGCCCCAAAATTTAGTGACGCCTCTCTGGGGCGCCTGCTGGATGCAGTGGAAGGCGGCCCCAAGGTCATCAACCCCTGCTCTGGCCGCAGGAGGTCTACAAGAGCCACCAACCTGGCCTAGGAGGCAGTGGAAGTGGCTGTAAGCGCCACTGGAGCACAGAGGAGTTCAGCCATTCAGTACCGGAAGAGGATGAATGCTCTCATCCGTTCCGCCAGGTGAAGTCAACCACCTCATCACCCACAACTCACACACTCACAAACCCATCACACATCCAGAGGGATCTCACACCTCAAGGGACAGGACCACTAACTCTCATACACAGCCTCACATCTCCATCAGGCTCATATCCTCTGGAGCTCGTGTCCTCATCCCATCCATGGCTCCACTCACCACACAAACATTCCACGCAGTGTCATGCACCTGGTTGCACTCTTTCCATCTGTTTTCATGCAGGAGAAACTGGCTCACAACAGCAGGGAGAGGACCCAGACCAGGGGTGGAGTGGCCCACATTAGGCCCCTCGCTCACTATGAGGAGTGTGTCATCGCACTGACTGGTGAGGACGTGAACTGTGCCTGCGGCGACGATGAGGTCAGCAGTGAACATGCACGTAAGGATCCTGTACCACATCATCCCTCACTCAACGCAACTGTGAGTGCTCTCTCTCCTGCTTTTGACCCTGCTGCCATGCACTAATTATCTCTGCTTCGGTTCACAGGGAGCTCTGCCAAGTGACTGACACCCTTAGCCAACCATTCCCTCAGCTCCCTCCAGGTCTTCAACTCCAGCCAAAAGCACTCCTCCTACATTGAAGAGCTGGAATTAAGCAGCCTGAAAGACCCGTCACAGCGCTTACCCACACCCTGCACCAGTGCAGAGACCCAAACCTCGGTGGGACCTAGGTCTAGAGCAGGATCAGGTTCACAATCTGGTGGTCACTGCACGGACACGTGCCCACAGCAGGGAGAGGCAGGTTCAGCCGAGCTCCCTGGCACTTGGAGAACTGCTGGGGAAGAGGCATCTGTGAGGTCTGAATCAGATGACGAGCCTCTGGAATTGGCTTTCAAACTCGTCATGGAGACACACCAGATGGCGGGGGAACGTCACACAGAGCTATTGAAAGCCCTCAACAGAGTGGCATGCAAGTCAGAGGAGTGCACCCGGCTGTTCTCTGATGAAGTTCTGCCCACATGTGTGTGTATGGCGGTCTCCATGGGAAGGATGGCGGACGCCAGGGAGACCTTTGTCCGGCGGAATGCGGAGATGTGTGCAGATGTGCACTCCATCGTGGGAGCCATGGGTGAGTTCCTGAAGTGGCAACGTGAGAGGGAAACAGGGCACCTCGACGTCTCTTCAGCTGCTTCTTCCCCTTAAGGAGTCAGGCCGGGGCCGACGGGCACCCAAAGTGCAAAGGCTATGGGCCCTGACAACATTCCGGCAATAGTACTGAAGACTTGTGCTCCAGAATTTGCCGTGCCCCTAGCCAAACTGTTCCAGCACAGCTACAACAATGGTGTCTACCCAGCTATGTGGAAAATTGCCCAGGTATGTCCTGTACACAAAAAGCAGGACAAACTCAACCCGGTCAATTACTGCTCCATCAATTGACTCTCGATCATCAATAAAGTAATGGAAGGGGTCATCAACAGTGCAATAAAGCAGCACTTGCTTCGCAATAACCTGCTCACTGACGCCCAGTTTGGGTTCTGCCAGGGTCAATCAGTTCCTGACCTCGTTACAGCCTTGGTTCAAACATGGACAAAAGAGCTGAACACCCGAGGTGAGGTGAGAGTGACTGCCCTTAACATCAAGGCTGCATTTGACCGAGTGTGGCATCAAGGAGCCCTAGCACAACTGGAGTCAATGGGAATCAAGGGAAAACTCTCCACTGTTTGTAGTCATACCTAGCACAAAGGAAGATAGTTGTGGTTGTTGGAGGTCAGTCACCTCAGCTCCAGGACATCACTGCAGGAGTTCCTCAGGGTAGTGTCCTAGGCTCAACCATCTTCAGCTGCTTCATCAATGACCACCCTTCCATCATAAGGTCAGAAGTTGGGATGTTCGCTGATGATTGCACAATGTTCAGCACCATTTGTGACTCCTCAGATACTGCAGCAGTTCATGTCCAAATGCAGCAAGACCTGGACAATATCCAGGCTTGGGCTGACAAATAGCAAGTAACATTTGCGCCACACAAGTGCCAGGCAATGAACATCTCCAACAAGAGAGAATCCAACCATCGCCCCTTGATGATCAATGGTATTACCATCACTGAATACCCCACTATCAACATCCTGGGGTTACCTTTGACCAGAAACTGAACTGGATAAGCCATATAAATACTGTGGCTACAAGAGCAGGTTAGAGGCTAGGAATCGTGCAACAAGTGACTTAACTCCTGACTCCCCAAAGCCTGTCCATCATCTACAAGATACAAGTCAGGAATGTGATGGAATTCTCCCCACTTGTCTGGATGAATGCAGCTCCAACAACACTGAAGAAGCTGTACACCATCCAGGACAAAGCAGTCCACTTGACTGGCACCACATCCACAAACATTCATTCCCTCCACCACCGACGCACAGTAGCAGCAGTGTGTACCATCTACAAGATGCATTGCAGGAATTCACCAAGGCTTCTTAGACAGCACCTTCCAAACCCAAGACCACTACCATCTAGAAGGTCAAGGACAGCAGATAGGTGGGAACACCACCACCTGAAAGTTCCCCTCCAAGTCACTCACCATCCTGACTTGGAAATATATCGCCGTTCCTTCACGGTCGCTGGGTCAAAATCCTGGACCTCCCTAACAGCGCTGTGGGTGCTCCTACACCACATGGACTACAGCAGTTCAAGAAGGCAGCTCACCATCACTTTCTTAAGGGCAACTAGGGATGGGCAATAAAAGCTGGCCCAGCCAGCGAAGCCCACACTGTGTGAATGAATAAAAACAAAACAGAGAAGCAGCAGCGATACACCCCTGGGTCATCCACTCAGAAATATCAGAGGCTGTCCTCTCCCTCCGAACCCGCTTTGCCTGTGACCGCCTCAACCTCGTCCTCTGTCACCGCAGAGGGAGCAGCTGGCCCACAGGATGACAGCCAAAGCAAGCCGGGCCCTCCAGGCCTTGGCTCTCCAGAGGGCGCAAGCCAAAGTCATCAGAGGCAACAGGACCACTCATTGCACAGGCTGTCTCCACCTCCGCTGTGGATGCCAGGGCAGCTCCTAGAAGAAGCGGTAGGCCTAGAAAAGTTAAGAAATTATGATCACAAGTGGTTGCACGGGTGAACACATCTTGTCACTTCATAAGCTGAAAATATGAATAATGTGCCTTCAACTTCATTACAAGCTTTGCAGGTCTTCCCATTGCATTCTCCCCAACCAGCAGCTCAGTTGCACATAGCCAGCCCATGAGTGATTCTGGAGGGAGAAGTGTGTGTGTGGCAGGACCTTTCGGAGCCTTGTGTAAGCACACTACCACGCATGTGGAGCCTTCATCCATCACACTTATCTAACTGTCCATCTGATCCGACCTGCATCTCCGCCCACCCACTGATCACACTCCCATGCAGCACCTGTATCCACCCAACATCCCCCCACTGTCAACTACCAATCAGAATGCTTGTTGTTTGAGGTTGTCCAGGTGAACGTGCACGCTCCCTATCTTCCTGAGAATCCCACCCCCATCCACATTAACCTCCTGACCTCTTTCTTCCCAGAAGGGAAAAACAGCAAAAACTGGGAAATAAGAATACATGTCCAAACTGTTTTTTCCTTCTGGATTTCCACCTCCAGGGCCCATGTCTGCCTCCGAGCCCCCACCAACCACCCTCACTCTACCAGCTTCCTCTGCCCCCTCTCACACTTACCATCCCTCCTACCACACCCACCCTGAGTTTGTTCCCCAGGAGGCAGTCATTGACTCCACAGGCCACTCTCTTGCATGTTCACCTTGACATCGCCGCCCCCCCCCCCTCCCCTGCTTACTCTCTCCTCCACCCCTACTCCGTCATCCACCCTTACTCCCCACCACCCCCCCAACACCATGTACACCTTCCCTTCTCCAAACTCCTTCATCCCCCACCCCGGGACACCTACCCCGGCTCCGACTTCCTCCCTTACACCTTCCTCCCCCCTTACACCTACCTCTGCACTTGCTGCATTTTCCCCCGTTACACCCTCCACCCCCATTATCCTCCCAACCTCACCCCGACCCCTGCCCCCCCAACCCGCCGGACAGCTTCGTCCCCTTCCTCCCCATCTCACACCTCCCCGACACCTTTGTCCACATCCATCCCAACCTCACCACCCCAGTACACCTTCCTTACCCAGTTACACCTAGAGCTTCCAACCCACCCCCTCCGTCAATCATCCATAGCAGCCCATGGCCAAGACCATGATGTTTCCAAGCAGACCTGAAGCATCAACGGGGACCTCCCACCTTCTGAGAGCTGCTTCGCGACAGAGCCATGTGCATGAGAATCCACTCAGTGTGCAGCCCACATGTTCCTCTAGGGTCCAGTGGCTGTAGAGCTCCAGCATCTTCTTCTCCTCGAATGTCCGCAATCTGAGCAAGGCCCTAACAGTAAATCCCGACTTCTGCACATCACACTTGTCCAGACGGGTTCTGTGCTGTGTGTTTTCCCGCTGGCGTAATGGTAAATCAGTCATGGGGATACCATTCTGGTTGGGCCTTACTTTGCAACCCATCACTGGGATGCAAATTGAGTTCATGCTGGCCTCCAGCAGAATTCGTGTTCCATCATGGTGGCCACCATTGGATGATCCTACTGTCCTTTCACGCTGGCATAAGACTGATTTCTGCCCCTCATGCCGAGTTGCCCTCCTCCCCCACCATGAAACCTGCCACCAATGGGACCAGACCATTCCACCCATTAAACCAGTGCTATTTAAAGAGCCAGTCTACAAAATTCAAGTGAGATGTTTTTGACTTTCTTTTTCTTTGGCTGAGCTTATGGAAGTACTGTGCTGTGTTTTGCTTATTGTCAACTGGTGTTTAAACTCTGGGAGGAAACAGGAATATCTGATCCAGTTATGGTGGTGGCATTGTCTCTTAGTCTGCAACATGATCTGGAATGGAGCATACAGAGAGCGCTTCCACTGAGACAGCCCTTCTGGCCAACATTCCTCTACCATTCTACATCGTCACATCCATCTCATACAGCCCATTACAGCACCCCCTTGGCTGGTGAACGACTTGTTTAAGTGAGGTGTCATCTGTGAATGTTATGCATGAGTCCTGAGTGATATTGAGTGCTGATAGGAGAAGGGTTGGGATGCAGTGCATTGGGCAGAGTGGCAGGCTTGATGGATATGATCTGTGATGTGGAGATGCATTCGCTTACCTTGGCCATGTGTGTAGAAGGTCACTAAGGATCTTCCTACGCTGCTGCCAGATCCTTTGGGCCAGACTCTGGACTTTGACCTCCCAGGCTACTTGCTTTCATTCCTTTTTTGAGGAAATACCTTGAAAGCCTCCTAGCACTCCATGGAAATATGACCTCTCTCTTTCTAACCACCTCTATCATTAGTGCAACTTGTTATGATATGGTAGATGGTAATTGCCAGGTTGGCCAAATCCCAAAGGGGAGCTTGGTCAAGCTATCACAGCAATTTTGCAAAGAGTCCACTATCACCTTTGGAGATTTTAAAGATTAAATTAAAACATTTATTTACAACAGAAATGAAGAAGTTAAACACACAGGATTACAGTTATGCTTAAACTTATTACAATTCCCAAAAGATTTCTAAACTAGACTCCCAACCACACACCTTTTTCAGGCAACAGTCTGAATAGATACTTAATCTATAAAACATCCCGCAATATTACCACAAGCATCCACTGTTGCTAAAAGGGAGCTGTTTCACAGCTTCTCCATCCCTGTCACTCAACAATGGAACGCCAAGGCTTTTAACAAAACCTTGCACTCTGGACCAAACCAGCACCTCTCTGTGGTGGCTAGAGGCTGCTTTCTCACAGGTCTATTTCACACAGGCTACTTCTCAAGATCTCACACGGCCGCTCCCCATACAGCTTTCCATCTTCCTTTAAATATATATTCTTCCTTTTGATCTGTAAAACCCATTATTTCACCCTTGCTTTGGAAGTCATTTTTTCCAGAATATAAAAATCTTTGTCCTTATGGCCAGCATTTTTGGGAAAAATAAACCTAATAACTTTGCCTATTTATCTTGCCAGTTGTAGAACATCTTATCATGCCCCTTTGAAAACCAAACGAGCCCTCAACTTATCTACAATATGCAAATTCCATTCGCACTGTATCTGCTGAGACTTCATCTTAGTTCACCCATCTCCATTTCAAAATGTCTGTTTTACATTAAATCCCTTTGCTGATTTAAACCTTGCAGTCTCACCATCTTTAGTTTAATTAAATTAGTCGCACACACATACACACGTGTGCACACACACACGTGCACACACAAATGCACACGTACACATACGCACGCACACACATGTGCACATGCGCGCAAACACAAGCCTGCTTCTGTATCCCACAGTAGTATTAGGAAAAGAAATAAAGCGTTCTTTACACTCTAAGAAGCAGCAGTTAATCTTGGAGCACTCTTCCTGGGCTGGTTCTCCATGTAGGATGAGAGGAGGACAGTGTCCATGATAAAAATATGCTTCCTGTTATTCTTGCTGTGATTTCACTACCAGCATTATAGCTTCTGAGTTATTTGAGAGGTTTGGGCTTATTAATGCCTGGGAGAATTTTAGGATCAAATTCATTTCAATAGCAGCATTTTTAGTATTTCCCACTCTGTGGTGCTCTTGATTCAGAGTTAGAACGTCCCAAAGTCCACTTCAGAGTTTGGAGCATGTAATCCATGTTGACTTTTCAGTGCAGTAGTGAGAGGGGACTAATCAAAATTGGCTTGCAGCCTAAACAAGCATAAAACAATGATACGTAGAGAACTCAGCAATGTTGGCAGCATTGAATGAAGATTTCAAATGCAGCTAAAATGCAAGACTTTGTATGAAGCAACATGAAGCAACTACATGAAGCAACATCTCTATAATATTTGTTCACCAAGTGCGACATATATATAAGCAGGCTGGTGTGGATTTTCTCGTCGGTGGAGTAACAGCCAGCGGGACCTCTGCCCATTGTTTTGACCTCACCATGATCCCAACCCACTTTCCTGAGCTGAGGTTTAACAGGGATGCATGGCAGACTCCTAGTGGGATCTTCACCAACAAGAGAATGCCCGTCAATGCCAATGTGGAGATTTGTGGCAGTGCTGTAGCGAGACTGATGTTTTCATACAAGATTTTGTAGCAATATGAAATCTGGCAGCCATGGCTTTGTAATAGTAATTGAGTTCTCAATTACAATTATGGGGTATGATGGCTTTAATTGTACTACATGAATACATTTCCCCTGCAAAAGCAAATGCAAATTCAGGGTCTTATTGAAATGAGCACTCATCTGTTTATAAAAATACACTAGGAATAAAATAATAGACACAAACAGCAGTGAAGGTTAAGAGAATGATTAAACAGTTGTTTGAGGACACACTAAACAACATCAGGGAGGGGAAGAGACACCTGAACACTTTGGCCGGGATTTTCTGGTCCCGTTCCCGGTGGGACCCGCTGCAGGCGAGAAGTCCATTGACTTGTGGTGGGACCAGAAGATCCCGGCAGTGGGCAAGTGCGGAAAATCCTGCCCTTTGTACCAGAAGACTGTCATACCCCTTAGAATGGGGTTCTTTGTTCTGGTCATCAGTGAGGGACAGGATGGTGTGATCGTGATTGAGGCAGGTAAACAGACCGAGCAGACAGTAGTGGCAGAGCCTCAGCCTTTGCAATTGTCAAACAGCTTTGAGGTGTTTGCAACTTGTGTGGTTGAAAGTGAGGGCTGCAAGGTGGATGAGCAGACTGACCATGGCACGATGGTACATGGTTCAAGCAGAGGGAGCAAACAGAAATGTAGTGGTAGTAGGGGACAGTATAGTGAGGGGGATTGACTGTTCTCTGCAGCAAAGGGCGAGAGTCCAGATGGCTATGTTGCCTGCCTGGTGTTGAGTTTGGGATAACTACTCAGGGCTGCAGAGGAACTTGCAGTGGGAGGTGGAGGATCCAGTCATCTTGGTCCATGCAGGTACCAACAGCATAGACAGGACAAGGAAGGAGGTTCTGCATAGTCAGTATGAGAAGCTGGGTACCAAATTAAGAAGCAGAACCTCAAAGGTAATAACCTCTGAATTATTACCTGGTCCACATGCAAATTATCATAGGGCAAATAAGATTAGAGAAATCAATGTGTGGCTCAAAGACTGGTGTGGGAGAAGTGGGGTCCAGTTCATGGGGCACTGGCACCAGTACTGGGGAAAGTGGGATCTGTATCTTTGGGACAGTCTATACCTGAGCCGTGCTGGTACCATTGTTCTAGTGAGCCGCATAATTAGGGAAGTAAAGAGGGTTTGAAACTAAATAGTGGGGACAAGGGATCAAATTTGGGAAGATGTGGGGTGGGATTTTCCGACCTGCCCACCGTCGGGATCATCCGGTTCTGCCAAAAGTCAATGGTCTTTTGGCTGGGACACCAAATCTCCCACAGTGGTGCCCACCACAACAGGGCTGGAAAATCCCAGCCATGCAAAATCAAAGAGTGGAAACAAGGCAAGGGATAAAGGCATCATTATGGGAAATGATAAACAAACCATGACAGGAAGGGACAGAAAGTACAAATCTAAGAGTAAATGAACAGATAAGACTACAGGTTACAAAAATAATAAAAGCACAAAACTAAAGGCTCTGTATCTGAAAGCACATAGCATTTGAAACAAAACAGATGAACTGATAGTGCAAATAGAAATAAAAATGTACAATCTGATAGCCATTACAGAGACATAGCTGCAGCATGAATGAGGTTTGGACTGAATATTGAAGGGTACATGACATTTATGAAGGACAGGGAGCTAAGAAAAGGTGGAGTGGTGGTTCTGCTAATTAATGATGGCATTAGCACAATAGAGAGGGATGACCTAAGTTCAGGAAACCAGGATACAGAAGCAGTTTGAGTAGAGATGAGAAATGATAAAGGAAAGGAGTCGCTTGTGGGGGTTGTGTACAGGCCCTCTAACAGTGACCACATGGCAGGATGGGGTATAAATGGAGAAATAATAGGAGCTTGTCAGAAAGGTATATCAATAATCATGGGGGATTTTAACCTACATATAGACTGGAAAAATCAAATGGGCAAAGGTAGCCTAGATGAGAAATTCATAGAATTTTTTCAGGATAGTTTCTTAGACAGTATGTTCTGGAGCCAACCAGAGAGCATGTATTGTGACCTGGTGTAGACCTGGTATTGTGCAATGAGATAGGATTCATTAATGATTTTATAATGAAGGTGCCCCTAGGTGGCAGCGATCATAATATGATTAAATCCTACATTCTGTTTGAGGGAGAGAAAAGTTTAAGATTAGTATTTTAAACTTAAATAAGGGTAATTATGAGGGCATGAAAGCAGAGCTAGCTAAAGAGGACTGGCTAATTGGGTTAAGGGATAGGTCAATAGAGATACAGTGGCAGGCATTTAAGGGGATATTTCAGAATACACAGAATAGATACATTCCAACTAGAAAGAAACATTCCAAGGGGAGGATCCACCATCTGTGGGTAACTAAAAAGATAAAGGTAGTATCAAAGAAAAAGCATCTAATTGCGTAAAGATTGGTGGTAGGTCTGAAGGCTGGGCAGAATGTAAAAACAGCAAAGAATGACTAAAAGATTATGAAGGAGGGAAAAATTAGAGAAAGCTAGCTAGAAATATAAAGACAGATAATGCGAGTTATTTCAACATTTTAAAAAAGAAAAGAGTTAACAAAGTGAGCATTGGTCCGATAGAAAGTGAGTCTGGGGAATTAATATTGGAAAATAAACAGATGACAGATGAAGTGAACAGCTATTTTACATTAATCTTCACTACAGAGGACACAAGTAACATCCCAGAAATAGCTGTTAATCAGGAAATGGAGGGGAAGGAGGAACCTGTAAGGAACATATCTTATAATTTCTGCTGGACTGTTGTAAAGAACATATATTTTTATTTTTTGTTGGACTGTGGATTAAAATTACAATGGCTATAGTTGAAACACTGGGACAGGATGAGATATATATACCATGTTGCAGTCCTGGAACAGAGTGTGCCATGAAAGACAGGATGGCGTCAGAAACGAGTTCTGGACCAAGGGAGCTACCTGGCAACAATGGTTTAATTGGCTCCTGACCAGGTGACCAGGTTTTGTGTGAGAGCAGTGCAGCAGAATAGCTCCTAGTCTGAAAGGAAAAAGACCTAAAACATCTTTCTTATGTGTGTGGAAGATTCCAGTAATTTCACAATAATAGCTAGCTGGATTTTTTTCCTCATATCTCCAATACCTGCTCTCTCTCTGGAAACACTTGTCAAGAGGCAAAGGGGAAAATCACTGATAGAGACATTGAAAGGCAAGTGCTCAATAAGTGAGCTAAAGGCTGAAAGTGCTGGAAGACCACCTCGTGTCATCAACAAAGAACTGAAAGGAATTTGGAAGGCATTGATCAAAATCAATCCATCGAACCCCATACTTCAGAACTGGTGCTATTGAACTGTTTTATCCCACCCTTAAAATCTATGTTTTTGTGTGTCTTATGTGCTTTGTACGTGTGTGTAAAAGGATTTCAGAAGGGTTACAGTTTAGGTTATACAGTTAGAAATGAGCAGTTCATGTGTCTTTCTTTTGCCATTGGTTAACGACTTTTTGTTCAATAAACAGTTATTTAGTAAGTTTACAAAACTGGAGCTTGTATTCTATTAACCTAAATTAAACGGTTAGGTAGAATTGGGACAATCTGGTGGCTTGGTCAAACTTTTCATATTTGTTGTGGCTCAGGAAACAGTGGGGCTTGATATTACAGTGCACTATCCCCAGTGAGTTGTGACAAACTCAATAGAATTACAATCACCAGGGAAGTGGTATGAGCAAATTGTTGGAGCTGTGGGCTGACAAGTCCCCAGTTCATCAGTAAAGTAATGGAAGGGGTTATCAACAGTGTTATCAAGCAACACTTTCTTAGCAATAACCTGCTTACTGACACCTCGTTTGGGTTCTGCCAGGGCGACTCAGCTCCTGGCCCCATTACAACCTTGGTTCAAACATGGACAAAAGAACTGAACTCCCAAGGTGAGGTCAGAGTGACTGCCCTTGACATCAAGCAATTGACCAAGTGTGGCATCAAGGAGCCCTAGCAAAACTGGAGTCAATGGGAATCAGGGGGAAAACTCTCCACTAGTTGGAGTCATACCTAGCACAAAGGAAGATAATTGTGGTTGTTGGAGATCAGTCATCTCAGCTCCAGGATGTCACTACAGGAGTTCCTCAGGGTAGTGTCCTCGGCCCAACCATCTTCAGCTGCTTCATCAATGACCTTCCTTCCATTATAAGGCCAGAAATCGGGATGTTTGCTGATGATTGCACAAGTTCAGCACCATTCATGACTCTTCAGATACTGCAGCAGTTCATGTCCAAATGCAGCAAGACCTGGAGAATATCCAGGCTTGGTCTGAGAAGTGGTAAATAACATTCGCAACACACAAGTGTCAGGCAATGACCATCTCCAACAACAGAGAATCCAACCATCACCTTTTGATGTTCAGTGGCATTACCATCACTGAATCCTCCACTATCAACATCCTGGGGGTTACCAGAAACTGAACTGGGCTAGCCATATAAATACTGTGGCTACAAAAGCAGGTCAGAGGCTAGGAATAGTGCAATGAGTAACCCACCTCCTGACTCCCCAAAGCCTGTCCACCATCTACAAGGCACAAGTCATGAGTATGCTGGAATACTACCCACTTGCTTGGATGAGTGCAGCTCCCACAACACTCAAGAAGCTTGACACCATGCAGGGCAGAGCAGTCCACTTGATTGGCACCACATCCACAAGCATTCATTCCCTCCACTTCCAGCGCACAGTAGCTGCAGTGTGAACCATCTACAAGGTGCACTTCAGGAATTCACCAAGGCTCCTTCGATGGCACCTTCCAAATCCACGACCACTACCATCTAGAAGGACAAGGGCAGCAGATAGATGGGAACACCACCACCTAGAAGTTCCCCTCCAAGCCACTCACCATCCTGACTTGGACATATATCGCCGTTCTTTCACTATCACTGGGTCAAAATCCTGCAACTCCCTTCCTAGCAGCACTGTGGGTGTACCTACACCACATGGACTGCAGTGCTTCAAGGAGGCAGCTCACTACCACCTTCTTAAGGGCAACTAGGGATGGGCAATATATGCTGGCCAAGCCAGCGATGCCCACATCCCATGAATGAAAAAAGAATTTTTAAAAATCCTGGTGAATTTCACCTTAGGGTCTTAAAATCTGAAGAAGAGTCATACAGACTCGAAACTTTAACTCTGTTTTTCTCGCCAAAGAAGCTGTTAGATCTGCAGAGATTTTCCAGCATTTTCTGTTTTTGTTTCAGATTTCCAGCATCCGCAGAATTTTGCTTTTATCTTAAAATTAGTGGCTAGTGAGATAGTTGATGTGTTGGTTTTAATTTTCCAAACTCCCCTAGATCTGGGGAAGGTTCCATTAGATTGGAAAATAGCAAATGCAACTCCTTTATTCAAAAAGGGAGGGAGGCAGGAATCAGGAAACTACAGGCCAGTTAGCTTAACATCTGCCATAGAGAAAATGCTGGGACATATTAGTAAAAACTTTATAGCAGGACACTTAGAAAAATTGAGGCAGAGTCAACATGGTCTTGTGAAAGGGAAATCATTTTTAATCAATTTAGTGGAGTCCTTTGAAGAAGTAACATGTGCCTTGGATGAAGGGGAGCCAGTGGATGTACTGTATTTAAATTTCTAGAAGGCATTTGATAAAGTGCCACATCAAAGATTATTGCGGAAAGTAAAAGCTCATAGTGTAGGGGGTAACATATTGACATGGATAGAAGATTGGCTCATTAACAGGAAACAGAGAGTAGGCATAAATGGATCATTATCTGGTTGGCAAGATGTAACGAGTGCTGTATCACAGGGGTCAGTGTGTATTTGTATAAATTTGTATAAATGGCTTGGATGAAGGGACTGAAGGTATGGTTGCTAAATTTGCTGATGACACAAAGATAGGTAGGAAAGTAAGTTGTGAAGAGGACAAAAGGAGGCTACAAAGGGATATAGATTGGTTAAGTGAGTGAGTAAAGACCTAGCAAATGGAGTATAATGTGGGAAAATGTGAAATTGTCCATTTTGGCAAGAAGAATAAAAAAGAAACATATTATCTAAATGGTGAGGGATTGTAGAGCTCTGAGATGCAGAAGGATCTCTGTATTCTAGTGCATGAATCACAAAAGGTTAGTATGAAGGTACAGTAAGTAATTAGGAAAACTAATAGAATCTTACTGTTTATTGCAAGGGGAATTGAATACAAAAGTAGGGAGGTTATCCTTCATTTATACAGGGCATTGGTGAAACCACATCTGGAGTACTGTATGCAGTATTAGTTCCTTTATTAAAGGAAGGATGTAAATGTGTTGGAAGCAGTTCAGAGAAGGTTTACTAGATTAATACCAAGAATGAATAGGTTGTCTTATGAGGAAAAGTTGGACAGGTTAGGCTTCTATCCACTGGGCTTTAGAAGAGTAAGATGTGAGTTTATTGAAACATATAAGACCCTGAGGGGTGGATGTGGAAAGGATGTTTACTCTTATGAGAGAATCTAGAATTAGGGGTCATTGTTTAAAAATATGGGGTCGCCCAGTTAAGACAGAGATGAGGGGAATTTTTTTCTCTCAGAGGTCAGTGAGTCTTTGGAACTCTCTTCCTCAAAAGGCAGTGGAAGCAGAGCCTTTGAATATTTTTAAGGGAATGTGCAGTTGAGGTTACAATCAGGTCAGCCATGATCTTATTGAATGACAGAGGGACCAAGTGGCTTACTCCTGCTCCTAATTCATATGTTCGTATAGAGCCAGGAGTGCTATCAAAGAGGGACTCGGGAAGTTGGGGCTTCAGCAGAGTGGGGAGGATACAGGAGGGGTCCTGGAGGTTACAATTGGGAGGTCGGTGATGGAAATCTTGGGACTGGCAGTGACAGTGATTATGGTAAGCACTTACCTTCTTTTAGTTACGTGGTGATAAATGTTGATTTTCCCAGAGGCAATCAACACTGGCCCTCGCTGCTTCAGGCAAGTCAAAGTTAGAATGAGGAATAGAAGCAGGCATTAGGCCCTTTATTTGCATATGTCAATGGACGAGTGCCTGGTTCAGTCTTGAATAAGTTACATTCCTTTTTTTGTCCTTCACCAAAACGGTGTCTGGTGGGATTCACAATTGTCATTTTACACATTAGATGCTAGTTTGCTCCTAAAGTAAATAACTACCGAATCCAATTTTGGTCTTGCAGAGTCTGAACCAGGAAGTATAAATTTGATTATTTAATTCATTGTAAAATCATATGCTGAAAGTGAAATAAAGAGAGGGAAAGAAAGATAGGATTAAGTAAGAGAGATAAATGACAGGCAGAATGCAGAAAAAAGATAAAGGCCAGAGTTTTATGTGGCTTGCGCGGGCACGCGGCAGTCCCGACTCAGCACGAAATGGCGTGTGATGACCTCAGGAGGGCTTCCCGATGTCATTGCACCACCACACATTATTTCAGTTGGTGGGCGGGTGCGAATATTGGAAGCATGCCTACCGGCAATTAAAGGGCCAATTAAGTCCAATTGTTCTGGATTTTGAGAGAGCCATGCACTTTTATGTTTAGCGCAGGGGCCAATTGGGAAGGCGGACTTCACATTTTTTCAACTTTCTGAATCCAGGGCAGAACATAAGGGCCAGTGGAACGGAGAGGTGACGAGGTAGGAATTTCAAATTGAGGTTTGACTGTGTGCATTATAGTTCATTTATTGAAACATTCTGTCCATTTACATAACTTTAAGAGGTTTAAATCTTTGCAGAGGCTTTCTGCAGACAGGCCCCTTCATACTTTAAGTCAAATCTCTGCAAGCATAATGTCTGAGATGGGTATTGTGTACTATGCTGGAGGGACCTCCTCAGATGAGGAGGAGAGGGCAAGAAGGGAGAGGATGCCAGATGGCCACAGACAGCATAACAGAGTCTGCCCTCAAGACCAAGAGGCACAACCTGAAGGCCAGCAGGCTTTGCAAGGGAGAAGAGGCAGGAGAAGACGCCAATACCTAGCTGGAAGGGGATACAGGCTGAGATGCAGCTACCTTGACATGACAGAGGTACAGTGCCAAAGAAGGCTCCACCTCTCAAGAGAAACAGTCACCTCAATGTGTGACATGGTTGGACCCAAGATAGCCTCAAACTGTGTAAGTGGCCAACCAATGCCAGTGGCTCTGAAGGTCACAGTTGCCATAAATCTTTATGCTTCAGGTTTGTTCCAGGGGTCTGTGGGAGATCTTTGCGGATCTGCAGTGCACAGCTGCAACAAGCTGGTGACAGATGCACTGCTCCAAAGGGTAAACACCTTCATTCAGTGCAAGACAGACGAGGCCAGCCAGGCAGAGCGAGCCAGAGGTACCACAGCTATAGCAGGGTTACCTAGGTAGCTGTCACACATCAGTATTAAAATGTGACATTATGTCAAATGGCCTTATTTTGTTTATGTCATAGTTAGGGAGGAGGCCAGCAACTCTGTGTAAGACATTGATAGGGCTGCAAAGAGCCGGGGGCTTTGTGAATAGAAAGGGGTTCCACTCTCTGAACGTTTGGATATTGTGTGATCACCAGCATGAGATCCTGAAGGTTTGTGGCAGGTATCCTGGAAGCTGCCATGATGTATATATCTTATGTCACTCCCAGGTGCCAAGACTGTTCATAGCCCCAGCATGGCTGGATGGCTGGCTTCTGGGAATCAAAGGATATCTGCTCAAAAGGTGGCTGATGACATTGCTCAGACACCCAAGGGTGCCTGTGGAGGAGAAGTATAACCAGAGCCATGCCTCCACAAGGGCCACTGTTGAGAGGACAACAGGCCTACTCAAAATAAGGTTTCACAGTCTGGACTGCTCAGGAGGATCTCTGCAACATCCTCCGGAACACGTTTTCCTTACAGTGATTGTTTGCTGTGCCCTTCACAATCTGGTTCTCCCACGGGGGAAACGGATGGGAGGTGAAGACATTGACGTTCTTCCAGAAATCACTGAGGATGAATCCAGTGCTGAATCTGAGGAGGAGCCTGCTCAGCCCCAGGTCAGAAGATCCAGCAATGAGGATGCTAATGGGAGCCAGGGAGACCAGGGAAGCCTCTATTCAGAGGAGTTTCCAGTCGGACTCCAAAGTCAGGACTCCAAATCTTTGCAAACAGACCTTACTGCTCGGGGCTGATGGGGCCCTCCTGGTACCATCTTCTCCAGTCCATCCCTCTGAAATACACTTTGCAGCCCTATCATTGTCTTACACAGAGTTGCTGGCCTCCTCCCTAACTATGACATAAACAAAATAAGGCCATTTGACATAATGTCGCATTTTAATAGTGATGTGTGACAGCTACCTACAACATTACACAAGTGGCAATGAGAATTGATTCACCTGTGAAAGCCCTTCTGTGATGATAGTGACTTGAATTTCCGCTTTTGAGTGCTGCTTCTTGGTGCTTCTCCCTTGCCGGCAGCTGCATTGGAGGCAGGCAGCTGACTTCGATGTCCCCTGCGCCTCGATGACTTTGGCCAACTGGGTGGGAGAGTCCAGTGCTATAGCTGGGCACTCTTCATTCATCGAGGTCTCCTCAGATGCGATGGTCACAAGCAAAGGGGCGGAGGAGCTGTTGCCATCATCAGGACCACCCTAAAGGAGCCCCTGGATGCATGGATCTGCAAGTCATCCACCAACATGAGGTTTGAGCCTCCCAGGTCACCAGAGATGGATGAGCAGCTAGCAGAGTCACTAGGTGCCTCACACATCTTTCATATTAACAGTGACCTGCCAAGGTCACTGCCAGTGTGCGGGCTTGCAGGTCTGAATGCAATCCCAGAACGCCCTGATTGAGTTCCTGGAGCTGGCGCTCCTTGAGAGTAGTACTCTCTCTATGGAGGATGTTGTGCATTCAGAGCTGTGGGTCAACATAGTGCTCATACTCCGCATGCACTCTTCCATTACATGGACCACGACACACAGGCCCTCAGGAATTTCTGCCAGATTTCCACATGCTTGATCTCGCTGGACATCCAGAATTTGCCACCTAATAGGCGATTCCAGAGGCTTAACATCTGCCTCGGGCTCAGCATTGTCCTGGTCTGCAGCAATCCTCCAAATGTTGGCACCCTGGGGATTCTCTGCCTCTGCCAACTCCTTATGTGAGCATGATGTGCCTTCCCTGTGATGCACTATCTATTCCAGAACACTCAATCCCACCGACATGCCTACATCTGAGGTGGTGCATGGTGCAGAGAGAGGATGTGACACGGATGCATATGGCTGGACACCATCGTCCGATGTCAAGAGAGGGTCTTCCAGGTCATTCTGCGGTCTGGATGATGTTCCACCTGAGAGAGGGAAAACATATTTAAGTCTCCATCAGTATTTATGAATCAGAGTACATGCATTCTAGTACTTCTCAGATTTGGTAAGCAACAACTTCTGAATGGATGGGTATAAAGGATTAGTGGATTTCACCTGTCAGTCTTACAATCACTGCCCTACATCTCTCATATCCTCCCCCAATCTCTTCCTTGTCCACTGGACTCATACTGTCCTCCGAAACCCCTGCCTCTCCATGACCAGTGGATCTCACTCCACATTCACATGCTATCTTCAGGATCTGCTCCTCCACCGGAGATGCCACCGCCAGACTAGGGACTCTACCACCAATGTGTCCTCTCTCGTAGGCATTGTGCCTCCTCTTCTCCTGTAAGGACAATAGTGCTTTCATGACCCCCTCTACATGCCTGAACATTCCATCCTCCTCCCCAAAGTCACAGGTTTAGATGCCCATCACATTGCAGGACTTTCCCCTTCCATACGTGTCTATTATCCTGTCTACTCACACGCAATCTTTAAGGGCACAGGAAGATGTGCCAACTTAAGCCTGGGCTTTACACCCGGGAACCCCAACAAGTGCAGGCCCACACAAACACGTCTCTCCATGGCTACATGGAGACTCAATACTCACCCTCGCAGAGTACAAAAGGTCATTGACCCTCTTCCTATACTGCATCCAGGTCCTTCAATCTACACAACGGCCGCTGACGAGAGGTGCCACCTCCGACCAAGCCTTCTTCATTAGGTGTGGAGGCCTCCTCTTGTCATCTTGCAGCAGCAATATCTCCCGTCAATCACTGTTAGCCTCCAATAGAGCCCGCAGTCAGTCGTCGGAAAAGCGGGGATGGGATGTGGGGGGATCAATTGGCTGCAGCCATTTCCACACACTGGGCATGGTTTGTGGGCCCTGAAGACATTGCTAATTTCCAGGGCACACTTTCCTGCTCACTTTCTCAACACAGTTGTCTGCCCCTTTAAAGATGACAATGCTCTCTGCCACAATTCCTCCACACATAGCAGCCTTCAGGGAGCTGCTTTTAAACCCCCTTCCATAGCTGCAATCATTCTGGCGCCCGCCCTCTTCCTAACTCCACCTTAACCCCGACCTCCACCCTAACCCCCCACCCCCCCATCCTGGCAGTGCTGGGCCTCTCAGTGCGAGTTTCACTCTGGCTGGCTGTTAATTGGCCAGCCAGCGTGTAATCGCTCTCAGGAGCCGATTGCAGGCGGGAGCGGAGTTCACACCACTTCCAGTCCCGCTGATCACGCTTTGCCTGGTGAGCTGAAAATTCAGGCCAAAAGTAATTTTTAAAAATGTTTTTAAAACCTCCAACAATAACAAAATCCTGAAGGTATTAGACATTGCACTTGTAAAATTAAACTTTCAGGTCCAAGAAGGCTTGTTTGGCAGTAATTAATACTTATCACACTATTAAAAATTCACTTAAACTTGAATGCACTAGAGCAAATCAAGACTATAACTGGATTTCCTTGGATTGTAGATGTTATTAACTGCACATGTTGAACCATGTGAACATTCATCAGATTATGTTAGGTTAATACTGGTAGTTTCGATGCCCAGAATATTATTATGCATGTTTTCCCCAACTAACAAGGATTCTCTTGCAACTCATTCTTTCTACATCAATCCTCTGTCCACAAGAGGCTTGACAGAGATTTGAATGTCTATAGCTTGCTGATGTGCAAGTAGATACATTTTTTGTTCAACTATGTAGCCTTGTATTTTTGGATTTACTGTCTAGAGTAGTTTGGCTAAGCACTCTTACTAATCTTCTTTCTGTGGGGAACAATGGCCACAGCCAGAAGGAATGGTTTATGATTACCATTCTAAATCCTCACATGCTGCAACAGCACACTGTAAGCCAAGCATACTGTTCAACTGGAGGGTGTTAGGAATGCTAATAGATTTCAGGCATCTTGATCATTTTGAAGTGTGCTATAATACAGCAATTGGACGCTCCAATTTGGATTGCTGTGATCTGCACAACATTGCCACCTGGTGTGAGCTTATGGTACCCTTCATCAGGACATGTGTTTTCAAATAGATGAATGCTGAACAGCATCAAAAATCTGATAGGGACCAATATCTAAAAGAGTCAGTATGCTAAGGGGTGAAGAGCTAGTATTTTAAGGGATGCCCTTTCATTTAACTGTCAGAGAGAAAAGAGAAATTATATATTTACCATTCAGGTCAGATTCTTCTTCCACCTTTCCTTATGGCCTCAATTAATTTGATGCTTGCGAGTGTCATGACACAATCTCAGTCCATTATCATGATCATATTTATGATTACAGGTGATTCAATATTTAACCTGAAGTGATGTGTTATATATCTGCCACCTAAGCCTCTATCGCCTTCTTAGTATTCAGTTGCCTCACATCTCTCTCATGCCTCCTTGTTTCTTCTGTACAGTATTGCTTTCCTTAATTTCACATTTCCCTTTATCGAATCTTATTCCAATGCAACTCATTTAATGGTCATCCCTTAAGCAATATTGTGAAGCCTACCTTTTCTAGAAGATCATTCCTTCCAAACCTGTAACTTATTCAAAAACCTACCATTTTCTCTTTAACCATTTGATAAACTGAAGTTTACTTTTCAACATACCTTTTGCCATCATGTGAGGAGGGTAATGGGTAGTTATGGGTGGAGCCTGAAAGCAATTTTTGTTTCTTTTCAGTTTCTTTTAATTCGTTCATGGGATGTGAGTACTGCTGGCAAGGCCAGCATTTATTACCCATCCCTAATTGCCCTTGAGAATGTGATGGTGACCTAACTTCTTAGATCACTGCACTCTGTTTGTTGAAGGTACTCCCACAATCAGTGAAGTCACTCATGATCAAAATTTAATCACAATGCTTAATGGGATGTTATCCTTTATCACAAGAGGGTTGAACTACAAAGGAAAGGAAGTTATATTTCGCTTGTACAGGCTCTTATTCAGACTTCATCTGGAACACTGTATTTAGTTTTGAGCATCAAATCCCAGGAAAGATATATCACAGCAAAGAGGTTAAGCAATAGTGACACTAGTAAAAGCACACTTAATGCACAAAAAACAACTTTTTTTAATGAGCACTGAGACTTAAAACATTTCTACAGATAGCATAATTCTATGAACACTGCAGGTAAAATCCAAGCTGATGTTAGACCCCACATCCACATTCTGGGAATTACCATTGATCAGAAACTTAACTGGACCAGGCATATAATTACAATGGCTATAAAAGCAGGTCAGACACTGGATATTCTGTAGTGTGTAACTCAACTCCTGACTCTCCAAAGCTTGCTCGCCAACTATAAGATGCAACTCAGGAGTGTGATAAAATCTACCCACTTGTAATTATTGTGCTTATGAATTATTCAATCATCAAGGCAGAAAGTGTCTTCCTTCCTCTTTGTGTTTCCCCTTCTCCACTTCCTCCTCTTCCATATCTGCCCCATCCTCGTGTTCCTGCCCCTGCCTGATAGGAGATGGCAAGAACTGTTCCCTCATAATGGTTGGGCAGCATGCCCACTAAGCTGAGTACTGCAGGGCTCCTCCAAAGCACCCCAGGCAGCAGAAGCATTGTTTGAGGCTGCCGATGGTGTGCTCTGTAATGCCTTTCATTTTAGGTCTACTGTGCTCTTGTGCATGGGCTTCAGATCAGAGTCATGTTGTAAGTGGATAACATTTGTTGCCCAACCTCTGAATTCCCAAGATACAGGTGGCATAGCGGACTGCTGCAGAATGAATGAATCATGACTATTGTCAAGATACCGGGCATAGACCTGCATGACCAGCTGCTTATGGTCATATACCAGCTGAAAATTGAGAGGGTTGAGTCCCTCCCATTTCATGAAAATTCACATGAGGAGCACACCAGGCAATGTGTGTGCAGTCAATGGGACCCTGCATCATGTGGAACACTGTCATCTGTGTAAAACCTCATTCTTGTTCCACCTGCTTGCCTCTGGCAAGAGGGAATGAGATCAAGCACTATACTAAAAATTTGGAAATGTTGTTAATATCCCCAGCAGCATTCTGGAAGGAGCCAGACACATGAAGGTTCATAGCTACGGACACCTTCACAGCCTAGGCAATGCTGTCTTTGCCTTACATTTGAGGTTGCAGTTATGGCTGCAGCAACTGGCAAGTTTCTGTCATGACCTCTCCTGTGAAGCAAAGGCATCTCAAGCATTGGTCCTGACTGATGCTGAGGCAAAGTGATTGCTCCTTAAAGTCCTTTGGCGGATATGATTTCCTGCTGATGGCCCTCCTCCTCCTCTTCTCTATTTCTACTTAATGTTGGCCTTTTTTCAGTCTCCCAGTTGTGCTCGATTCCAGGAGGAAGCCCACAGCAACTTGCTTCAGCACAAGCTTTGAAATCAATAAAACAATAAGTCAGCAAAAGCCAGACCACTCTGCCTAGATTGTTTAACTAAATATAGGAAAGCTTCAAAAATGTACACTATTGCATCAGAAGAAATAAGCAAGCAACAAACATGAAAGTCGTTCATGATCCCTTTAAGTAGTACTGGAGGGGTTAGCTGGTGGGAGGTGGGTTGGAGCAGGGGATGTTTCTTCATGCCAGTGAATGTGTGTTCAGTTGTGTAAAGTTGAGAGAAGATGTAGGTTTGATCATGGAGTTTGAAAATGGCAATGCTGGCATCAAATCAATGTAGCACATTGACTGACATCTTAATTTGCCTGTTCTGCATTCAGTTGTTAAGTGGGTTCATGCAAATCCTTTTACCACGAAGGCTTGCAGCACTCTTCCTGCGCACATCTTGACACCCAACTTTTGAGTGTTAGGATGCTGCTTTATGCCAAAAAAACAGGTATTGCAGCATCTAATTTCTCACCCTCACATTTATTATGTTGGAAAGCTGCTAGTCCTGGAATTTGGCAAGGGATCTAGCACACCTTCTCTTTCTGGATATGATCAATGTGGATAAAATACATAAGCAGACACTCGTGGTCAAACAGGTTTTTCAAACAGAATGTTGCAAAGCACTCAGGCAGAAAAGGCTGTGAGAAAGTTGGAATTCAGAAAAAAATTATTCAAAAATGATTTTGTTTAAATCAAGCCAGATGAACCTGTTGATACAGGGAAGCATTGCATGTCCATCATTTTGTGTTATTGCATGAAGACAAGTACTTAGTGATTCTGGTCATAACTGTTGCGCTTTGTGAAGTAAAGAGCTCAAAGATTTATATCGCACTTCAGCTTACTGAATGTTTGCTTGGACTACCTACAGAAAAATTGATGAAAGACATAAATATCCGATTCAGATCACAAGGGGATAATATTATTAGGCCCTCAGGTTATGCTAGCATCTAAGTAGATTTGGGTTGTGTGAATTCACTGTCATAAAATATCCAGACAACTTACAGAAGTGACTGAAGCGACAAAAGTTGGAGAAGGATCTATAGCTGATCTGTATCTGAAACAATTGGTGGCAATTATTTGATTATTGTGTTACACTGATGGTAAGCTCAATTCAAAGCACAGGGACTAAGGACTTGCAATATTAAAAAAAAGGCAAGGGCATCTAATTCTGCTATCATTCAGGTAGTCACATGAACAATAATGAAGTCACTGCCTCACCAAAGCAATCAATCTCTATTGTGCAAAACAGACCCAGATATGAGGCGAGGCAATGGTGGAAAGCTTTGGGAACTAAAAGCCCGCAGTCACCTGTTCGTCCCAAACACATTACAATTCCCACATGTCATATCTCCAATTACTCATACATTGTATCCAAAATATTACTCCTTTGTGCCTGTGGTTGGTCTTTCACAATAATATACATTGGCTTGATGAGTGACTGCAATTAGATAGGCCGGGAAATTGCTCGGAGCTGCTCCTACCATGGTAGTGTTATTTTGCTGGGAGTGCAGAAACAGAGGGTTGAATTTTCAATCTGGGGTCAGGAACTGGGAATGGGGGCTAGTTCTGGGTCTCGACCCCACAAGGGGTGTTTAGGCACAACCACTGGGCTTTTCAAAGCTGCAACCAATTAAAGGCCAAGGGGCTTGCTCGCTACCCAATCATGGATGGCCGACATGCTTCCATAGCAAGCCAATGGGAAGCCCTCCAGCACATAGTGATCAGCAACCCCACTTGTCGAGGTGGGAGTGGTTGATCTGAAGTTGGAGGGAGAGACGGAGAAGGCCAGGTGAGTTAATTTTATTTTTTTTAAATGATTGGCCATGATCTTAGAGTGTCAGTCCCACCAGGGAATGGCCATTGGCCACAGTAGTGGCCCGGCGGCCATTATAGGGTTGGAGGTTTCTCGTGTTACTCTTTGCTATCCCCCATCTCACCCCATCACTTCCCACTCTGAGCCATCTTGTTGGCCTGGATGTGGTCCAATTTGACATGGGTTGTCCATGTTGCTGACTGAAAATCCCAGGAATGTAGTAACTACAGAGAGAATTTTAGTTAGAAGGCTCAGGGAAAAGGATGTCAAGGCGATGCTGTGCAAAAGAGGACCTATGTGCTGAATCTAATGGTGGAGGTGCTGTTTCTCGAGCTTGCATTGAGCTTCACTGGCACAGTGCAGCAGACAGAGGATGGAGGCGTCTGTGTGAGAAATAGTTGCTGGAGTAGACCATATGGTCTGTCGAGCCTGCTCCACCTTCAGTACAATCATGGCTGATCTTGGGCTTCAAGTTAGCTTTCTCGCCTGCTCCCCATATCCCTTAATTCCCCGAGAGACCAAATATCTCTCTATCCTAGCTTTATATGTATTCAACAATGGAGCATCCACAACCCTCTGGGGGTAAAGAACTCCAATGATTCATAACTCTTTGAGTAAAGTAATTTCTCCTCATCCCAATCCTAAAAGAATGGCCCCTTACCCTCAGGTTGTGCGCCCGTATTTAAAATTCCCTGGTCAGCGGAAACAACCTTTCAGCATCTACCTTATCAAGCCCCTTCAGAATCTTGAATGCTTCAATGAGATCGCCTCTCATTCTCCTAAACTCCAGAGCATATGGACCAAATTTATTCAGCCTCTCATCATAGGACAAACCACTCATCTCATGGACCAATTTAATGAATATTTGCTGTACCACCTCCAATACAAATATATGCTTTCTTAAATGTGGAGACCAAAACTGCACACAGTACTCCAGATGTGCTCTCACCAAAACCCTGTACAATTGTAGCAAAACTTCCTTATTCCTATATTCCAATCCCCATTCAAAAAAGGCCAACATGCCATTTACCTTCCTAATTGCTGTACCTACATGCTAACTTGCTGTGTTCCTTGTATGAGAACACCAAAGTCTCTCTGGACATCAACACTTAAAAGTTTCTCACCTTTTAAAAAAAAAATTCTGTTTTTCTATTCTAACGACCAAAGTGAATAACTTCACACTTTCTTACATTAAGCTCCATCTGCCATCTTATTGTCCACCCACTTATCCTGCCTATATCTCTTTGCAACCTCTCTGTGTCCTCCCCACAGCTTACTTTTTCACCAGAGCAAGGTGCAGAATTAAAATGGCAAGCGAATGGAAGCTCAGCATCATGCTTGTGGACTGAAGCAAATCAAAGGTTATGACGTCAGACAGGAAGTGTTCACAAAGAGGTCACCCAATCTGTATTTTGTCTGAACTTCCTGTGAATCAATCTGGAATTGAAAAAAAACAAGTGTCGGTAATGGTTCACTAATGTCCTTTAGGGAAGGGAATCTGCCATCCTTACCTGGTCTGGCCTACATGTGACTCCAGACCCACAGAAATGTGGTTGACTCTTCAGTACCCTCTGAGATAGCCTAGCAAACCACTCAGTTATATAAAACAGCCACAGAAAAGTTGAAAAGGAATGAAACCAGACAAACCACCCAGCATTGACCTAGGCACCTGAAACCAATAAGGCACCACTGGCCAGTGAGCCCTGCAATGTCCACAGGCTAGTCAAGCAACAACCTGACATAGTAATAATCACTGAATCATACATTACAGCAATGTCCTAGACGCTACCATTGCCATCCCTGGGTATGACCTGTCCATTGCCAGGACAGACCCACTTGAGGTGGCGGTAGTGGTATACAGTCAGGATGGAATGGCCCTGGGAGTCCGCAATATTGACTTCAGACCCCGTGAGGTCTCATGGTATCAGGCCAAACAATCTTCTGCTGATTATCACTTACTGTCTTCCAGCTGATGAATCAGTACTCCTCCATATTAAACACCATTTAGAAGATGACTTAGGGTAGTGAGGGCACAGAATGTGGGTGGATGACATCACCAAAAGTGGCTCAGTAGCATCACTCCTGACCGAGCTGGCTGAGTCCTGAAGTACAGAGATAGACAGACAGGCAGCAGTGGATGGTGAAAAACACCAGAGAAAATCTTATTTGACCTCCTCCTCTCTAATCGACCTGTCACAGATTCATCTGCCCATGATAGTATTGAAGGAGAGGCTACAGCACAGTCCTTGTAAAGGCAACGTCCCATCTTCATACTTCATACCATCTCCATTGAAGCATATAAGATTCTGAAGGGGCTTGACAGGGAAGATACTGAAAGGATGTTTCCCCTCGTGGGTGAATCTAGAACTAGCAGACACAAGTTTAAAATTAGTAGTCTCCCATTTAAGATGGATGAGGAGAAATTTCTTCTCTCAGAGGGTCATTAGTGTTTGAATTCTCTTCCCTAGTGAGCTGTGGAGGCTGGGTCTTTTTATATATTCACAGCTGAGTTAGACAGATTTTTCATTAACAAGCAAATCAAAGGTTATGACGTCAGACAGGAAAGTGGAGTTAAAACCACAATGAGATCAGCCATGATCTTATTGAGTGGTGGAGCAGGCTCGATGGACCAAATGGGCTACATTTTCCCCTATTTCTGATGTTCCCTTGTCTCAATCAGGGCTTGGTATATCCATAGAAACTGGCATCTCCAGTCAGGTGAGACAAGTAGATGTGGGTCTCATCAGTCTGTTGCAGACCAAGGAACTGATCTGAAACCCCCAAACAAAAAGGGAAAATTCTTAAAAAGTTTCCAGTTTGTCTTAATTACCTAGGCCGTAAGGGTCATGGTTAGCTTACAGCAACTACCCACCCCCACTCCCACTGGTTGGTGCTTAAATTTGCATCTACATAGGGTACCCAGAGATGCATCCATAATGATACCATTTGTTCCTGCCCTATGCTGACTCAGTGTTTGCCCACTGACACGATAAACTTGCCACGACAAATCAGTTTAGCTAATTTGCCTCGGCACCATTCGCAGTTGAGTGCAGCCTTGATGTCGAGAGCAGTTAAATTCACCACCTCTCGCATCCACATTTGGTCGAGGGCTGTGATGAGGTCTGGAGTTGGATCTAAACTTAGTGTTGGTGAGTGGGTTATTGTTTAACAGGTCTTGCTTGCTGGCACTATTGATCATTTCTTCCATCCCTTTGTTAAAGATTGGGTGGAGTTTGATGGGCTGTAATAAAAATATGGGAAAATATGGTATGTTTGGTGTCACTACATCATCACTGCCTGATTGCAGTGATTGGCTGCTCTTGTCAGCTGATTGAAATGATGGTGGAAGGATCTCTACCTCATTTCCTGTTGTCACCTGCCACCTAAGCCAAGAAGAAGCATCAGGAAATGAGACAGATCCATACTTCAGCTTGTTAAATTTAATGAAAAGGTAAATGTGAGCATACCATAGGGAATAAGTGTGAAAATCAAAACAACTTTGTCATATAATCAATTTAGATGCAATGGTTTAATATATGATGCTATATACTTAAAGGACCAACAATAAATAATACATGGAGGGAAATAAATCAGTTCATCTAGCTAGTTTGATAAATTGCCTGGCACATAATCAAGTAGCTTCCACAGACATGCGTTAAGTAAATGAGGATACAGAAGAGAAAGGGTGAGCACAAATACAAGTATATGTCAGAACATGAAAGTTCAGGACAAAAGGCTATCTTAAAGCATTGTGTGTACAGTTTAATCAATAAATACATATTTTGAGGAACCACTTCAGTGCATGGAATAGTGGTGGATATAACTAGGACCTCAACACCAAACTAAAAAGTCAATGGCTTGGATTTTGTGGTTCACCTTGCTGACAGCTGCCCACAAAGATTTGACTGGCTTTTGTGGGGACTTTCGGTCATCAGGTGAGGCACCCTCTACAGGAGATCTGTGACACTTGTGCGCAGGCCATGAAACAGCAAGGTTCTTCAGCCAATCAGGCTGAAGAATTCTCACTGAGACAAGCCACAAGCAAACCAAGAAGTATAAAGCAGAAAAAATAAATTAGAGTTACATCACATAGAGAAAACAAAATAAAGATTGGGAAATACAGATAGGATTCAAGGAGAGAGGAAAAAAAGGAACAAACAAAAATAAGGAATTTTTACTTCCTTAGTTTTAATTTTTTACTTAAAAAAACTCTGCAGCATTAAACTTGTTCTGAGGGAATGGCACTTCACACTTGTAAAATTAATTTTTCAGGGCCTGAAAGTTTATTCATTAGTAATTATCGTATATTACATGTTTAAAAACTGACTCACTCCAGAATGCACTCGGCCCAACTCTTTCAGATGCCTCTAGCATGGTTTTAGTGGGTAAGTAACCCAAGTACATGCTGCTGCAATCATTTTAGTGCTGAATCTATCAGCAAGGACTGCAACAGTGCTGATTATCTCTGACAAGAACCTTTGGATTTCCACATTGAACTGCGCATGTGTGGACACCAGCATTTGATATCTGAGTTACACTGTAATAACAGTGATCACTCATAGTCTCTTCATGATAATTACAACAAAATCTGGGCCATGCTGCTTTTTATAGCCACTGACATTGTCACACAATGGCTCCCTCACACTGAAGGTCCTTCCTCCTGTTATCAATCTCCTTCAGCTGGGCATTGAGGCCTGAATCACTGAAGTTCTGCTTGTTATTCTCTGGCTTGGTACCAAGTCCTATGCCATTTTAGTGGCAATATTACTGATGATGTCGTATGGGGAATATAATAAGTCAATGGCTCACGCATACACATGCTGTGTTGTTATGTGAGTGAGTTGAGTTATTATTGCAGGGCAGAAATTTTCACCCAAGCGTGAAATGACGCGCGTTGATGTCGGCCGAGCATGCAGACATCACCGCGCAGTCGCACGATAGTTCGGTCAGCGGGCACGCACTGGAGCCAGCAGCGCGCCTGCTGACAGATAAAAGGCCTGTTAAGGCCATTAAATAATCAATTATCTTAAATTTTTCGCTGCCTGTCCAGCCGAACAGTTGGCGGGCAGGCGAAAAGGCTAAGCGGCCTTTGCGATTTTTTGGAAACCTCATTCACAGGCGGGATGAGGTTTCCAAAAGCAAATAAAGATAAAATAAAACTATTAAAATTAAATTAATAACAGTTCCCTGCTTATGTGACAGGGTCACATGAGGGGACATGCTTCATTACGTTTTTATTTTCTTTTTTTTAAAATCAACGCTTCATCTCCCTGAGGCAGCTCTGCGCAGGCAGCACTTAATTTGCCCGTCAGCGTGAAATCGCAACCCCAGTCCCAACCGGCCCCCCACCCACCCCACTCCCACCGAGCTGGCCTGCCAAGGGCAAAATTCTGCCCACAGAATCACAGGATTGTTACAGTGCAGGAGGAGGCCATTCTACCCATTGCGTCTGTGCTGGCGTCTTATGTTCCCTCAGTCTGCTACTGAAGGCCACTGGCTGAACAGTGTTGTCAAAGGTTGCACGTGTATTTCCATGCAGTTTGGCTATTTACATCCATCTTATTTGGATTTCACTGCAGTGCCGATGGATATACAAAAGGGCAGACTCAGGAAACCTATATGCACTCCCTCTATAGTAACACTTCTTTAAAGGTGCTATGGTGGTGTAGCACCCTGTTGTGGAATGAATACACATGTATCACCAGCCATATTGAACATTTAGGTGCCTGTTTTGCAGCTGTAAATCAGGTGCAGCACCAACAAATTTCTTGGCCAGTGAACTTGGATTTGATTTCAAGAGATGAATCAGTTGCTTATATATATATATGTGTTGCTGGATTTTTCTATTTCAGTGATAAATTAGGATTGTGAGGGCAATATTGAATCAGTGGACGGAAACACCCACCAGGGCAGAGATAAAGGAGCTTGTGCTTTGCCCTCCAGGTATTTCATCATGAGCTGCTTCTGGTGACTTGGTGTCCCTGAGCTAAGGTGACCAGAGTAAATTAAAAATTTAAACATGCCATAGCCTACTAGAGGAGTCGTTTCAGTATCCACTTGTTATTAATAGCCATGGTTTATCCTTACAGTACAGTCTTGCTGAAATCTGTTGAAACATCGGACTTCTATTTTGTCGGCTCTATTTTTGGTAACTAGATCAACTGCCTTGTGTTATCAAGGAACTCCATTGAGTTAATGGAATGCTCCACTCGGATGGAAAACACTATGGCTGGGATTTTCTGCTCCCGCTTGTGTCTGCCATCATTGTGGGAGCGGAAAATATCAGGAGATCACAAAAATCAGTTTCACATCGTTGTAAAACCAGTTTGTGATCGTCCGCTCCACCTGTCAATGGCAGGCCACATTTCCCACCACCACACATCGGAAAACTAATTTCAGTACAATAGAATCTCATTGTAAGCCCTGCTCGCCAGAGTCATCCCCGCCCCCCCCCCCCCCCCCCCCCCGCCATGCTAGATCATGAGCTCATGTTGGCGTGATTGCACACTGGCGTGTTTCACAACTGTACATAAGCAACATGGACCTGGTGAGCTGCACTTTGCTTGGGTTTTCAAGATTTGTTTGCTTACCTTGCTTCAGGCAGCACTCACAATCATCAGCACCAGGCTTCGCAGGCAGCACTGCATTGCTTTTAGGGAGGTCTCACAGACAAGTCTCTACCTACCAGGCCAGCCGTAAGGCGGGGGTGGCTTTTCAATGGCTGCAGGGCTAGGGTTTGCTTGGGAAAGCAGGAGAAGTGATCTCAGGCAAGGGAAGAGGCTGCAGGGTGAGGGGTATACTGGGGAAGGGGGTAGCCCAGGGTGTGTGTGGGGGAACACATTGATCTGTGCAAGTGGCCTCAAGATGGTGAGGGTTGAGGAGGCAGCCTCCAGGGGAGATGAGGCCAGATGGTGATGTGAGGGTTTGTGTGAGAGAGAGAATGGTGATGTCCCTTGAGCTGGCAGTGAGTGAGATCCCAGTGAATGTGTGATGGGTTTGTGAGTGTGAGTTTAGAGTGATGAGATGGTTGCCTTACCCTGGTGGCACGGATGAGATCATACATCCTCTTTCTGCACTGGATGGCCGACCACTTCTGTGCAGCTTTGGCACTGACCACCACTGCCACCGCCTCCCAAGCCCGAGTGGTGAGATTGCTGGACCTTCTGTGGCCAGAGCAGGAGTGGGGGACATCACAGTGGACCTCCAGAAGGCATTCCAATGACGGGTCACTGAAGTCTTCTTGGCTTTCAGGGCCATGTCTTCACTGGAGCAGTCCTGAGCTGCAACCATTGAGAACTTTAGACATGGCACCTGGAGTGAGGAAACGGTGAGGTAACGGCATGGTGGGCGATTCAGAGGCTGCCCGCCAGTGAGATGGTGTGTTGCCTGTGGCTGCATAATTAAAGAGGTGGGAAGTGAGATCTGAGAGATCGGATATATAATTATTTGGACAGCCAAGGGCTGATTAAGGATAGTCAGTATGGCTTTGTGCGTGGTAGGTCGTGTTTAACGAACCTTGTAGAGTTTTTCGAGGAGGTTACCAAGAAAGTAGATGAAGGAAAGGCTGTGGATGTTGTCTACATGGACTTTAGTAAGGCCTTTGACAAGGTCCCACATGGGAGGTTAGTTCAGCAGGTTCAGACACTTGGTATCCATGGAGAGGTTGTAAACTGGATTCGAAATTGGCTGTGTGGGAGAAGACAGAGAGTGGTAGTGGATGATTACTTCTCAGACTGGAGGTCTGTGACTAGTGGTGTGCCTCAGGGATCTGTACTGGGACCATTGTTATTTGTTGTCTATATCAATGATTTGGATGATAATGTGGTGAACTGGATCAGCAAGTTTGCTGATGACACTAAGATTGGAGGCGTTGTGGACAGCGAGGAAGGCTTTCAAAGCTTGCAGAGAGATCTGGACCAACTGGAAGAATGGGCCAGAAAATGGCAGATGGAATTTAATGTGGAAAAGTGTGAGGTGTTACATTTTGGAAGGACAAACCAAGGTAGGACATACACAGTAAATGGTAGGGCACTGAGGAGTGCGGAGGAACAAAGGGATCTGGGAGTTCAGATACATAATTCCCTGAAAGTGGCGTCACAGGTAGACAAGGTTGTAAAGAAAGCTTTTGGCATACTGGCCTTCATAAATCAAAGTATTGAGTATAGGAGTTGGGATGTTATGGTGAGGTTGTATAAGACATTGGTGAGGCCAACTTTGGAGTATTGTGTGCAGTTCTGGTCGCCTAACTACAGGAAGGATATCAGTAAGATTGAGAGAGTGCAGAGAAGATTTACTAGGATGTTGCTGGGTCTTAAGGAGTTGAGTTACAGGGAAAGATTAAACAGGTTAGGACTTTATTCCTTGGAGCGTAGAAGAATGAGGGGAGATTTGATAGAAGTTTACAAAATTGTGAGGGGTATAGACAGAGTAAATGCGAGTAGGCTCTTTCCACTTAGATTAGGAGAAATAAACACGAGAGGACATGGCTTTAAGGTGAAAGGGGAAAGGTTTAAGGGGAACATTAGGGGGAACTTCTTCACTCAGAGAGTGGTGAGAATGTGGAACGAGCTACCATCTGACGCGGTAAATGTGGGCTCACTCTTAAGTTTTAAGTATAAATTAGATAGATACATGGATGGGAGAGGTCTGGAGGGTTATGGACTAGGTGCAGGTCAATGGGACTAGCGGAATAATGTTTCGGCACAGACTAGAAGGGCCGAATGGCCTGTTTTCTGTGCTGTAGTGTTCTATGGTTCTATGGTTCTAAGTGGATGATACGGCTCAAAAAAACCCTCCCTTGCAGCTGGCAGGAAAAACGTCTTTTTTCACACCCACCAGCACACTTAGTGCAATTCTGGGAAAATTCCTCAAGATTTGATGATGCCACATCCATTTTACAGGCACCTAAGCATTCAATATGGTAGGCAGGATGCACACATTCATTTTGTGGGGGAAGTGCACTGCTCACCATATTGGTAAAGTCAGAAAATTAGATTTACAGGGAGCGCTGCACTGTCAGAAGTGCTACCTTTGGGATGAACTGAGGCCCCATCTGTCTTCTCAGGTACACTGAAAAGGTCCCTTAGCATTATTTCAAAGAAAAGCAGCAATATTTGCCCCGCAGCCAACCAACATAATTGAAACAGATTATCTGGCCATTGTCACCTTGCTATCTGTGGCAATTTACTACATGCAAACTCACTCACATTTCCTACATTACTAAAGTGACTTCACTTCAAATGTACTTTATTGAATGTAAAGCACTTTGAGATGTCCTGAGGTCATGAAAGAATCACAGAATCAAAAGCCATGAGATAGCACAGCACACAGGGAGGCCATTGGACCCATCAGGTCTGTGCCAGCCCTTTTGAAGAACAATCCAGTTTGTTCCACTCCCCTGCTCTTGCCCCATGAGCCTGCAATTTTTTCTTTCTTCCTGTTTTAATCAAATTCCTTTTCGGAGGCTATTATTGAATCTGTACGGCATCCTATCCGGTAGTGCATTCCAAATCCTAACCACTTGTGTGAAAAAAAGCTTATCTTCATTGTCACCCCAGCTCTAATTATCTCTAAATCTGCGCCTTCTGGTCATTGACCCTTCAGCCATTTGAAACAGTTTCTCCCTAACATTATCCAATCTCCTCTTAGTCTTTCCTATTCTAAGGAGAATACCACCAGCTTCCCTAGTCTATCCATGTAACTGCAATTCCTCATCCCTGAAGTTATTCCAGTAAATCTGCACCCTCTCCAAAACTTTCATGTCCTTCCTAATGTGCTGCTCAGAATTGGACACAATACCCCATCTGGGACTGAGCTCAAGTTTTTATACAAGTTTAACATAACTTCCTGGCTTTTGTACTGTCTGCTCCCATCTATAAAGCCCAGAATCCCATATGTTTTATCCCATATATTGTTTTATGTTAACCTGTCCTCTCACTTGTTTTTCTCCCAATCACCCTCGCTTTCTCCCAGAGTCTTTCTTTCTCACTGGAATGTATCTTTGATGGATGTTATGGAATGCCTTCTTAAATATCTGCCACTGCACCTCTATTGGCCTATCCCTTAACCTAATTTCCCAATTCAATTTAGCCAGCTCTGTCTTCACCCCCCTCATAATTGCCCTTGTTTAAGTTTAATACACGTGTCTTAGATCCACTCTTCTCTCCCTCAAACTGAATGCAAAATTCAATCACATTATGATCACTGCTACCAAAGGCCTCCTTTACTACAAGGCTATTAATTAATCCTGTCTCATTGCAGATTACCAGAATAGCCTGCTCTCTGATTGGCTCTAGCATGTGCTGCTTGAAGAAACCATCCCAACAGCACCCTACAAATTCATGTTCCAGGCTAGCTTTGCCAATCTGATTCATCCAATTTATATGTAGATTAAAATTATCCATGTTTATTGCTGTACCTTTGTCATAAGCCTCCATAATTTCTTCCTGTATGCTCATCCTACAGCATGGTTACTGATAAGGAGCCTATAAATTTCTCCCATGAGCGACTTCCTGCCTTTGCTATTGCTTATCTCTACCCAAACTGATGCCACATCTTGATGTTTAGAACTAAGGTCATGCATCTCTAATGTACTAATGCCATCTTAAATTAACAGAGCTACCCCTCCACACTTTCCTAGCTTCCTGTCCTTCCAAAAAGTCATGTACCCTTAAATATTCAGGTTCCAGCCTTTGTCATCTTGTAGACATATCCCTGTAATGGTGATCAGATCATACATATTTATTTCTATTTGCACTCTCAATTCATCCATTTTGTTATGCATGCTATGTGCATTTAAATTCAGAGTCTTTAGCGCTTTCCTTTTACTAATTTCGCAACCCCTAGCCTTATCTGCTGGCACACCCTTAAGTTTGCACGATCTGTCCCTGCCTGCCTTGCTCTGATTATTATTCCCCTTTTTCTAACTTGCTCTCTTGCCTTGTTTTCTCATCTTAATTTTATCACATCTTCCCACACTTAATCCCTCACCCTCACTATTTAGTTTAAAGCCCTCTCTATTACCCTCTTCATACAACTCACCAGGACACCGGTCCCAGCATGGTTCAGGTGAGGAGTGTCCCAATGATAAAGCTCCTAATTCCCCCAGTACTGGTGCCAGTGCCCCATGATTCGAAACCCATTTCTCCCATACCAACCTTTGAGCCACACATTTAACTCTCTAATCTTATTTACCCTACACCAATTTGCTCATGGCTCAGGTAATAATCCAGAGATTATTGTCTTTTTTATTCTTTCACATGATGTGGACATCGCTGGCTAGGCCAGCATTTATTGTCCATTCCTAATTGCCCTTGGGAAGGTGCTGATGAGTCGCCTTCTTGAACCGCTGCAGGCCATGTGATGTAGGTACAGCCACAGTGCTTTTAGGAAGGGAGTTCCAGGATTTTGACCTAGCAACAGTGAAGGAACAATGATATAATTCCAAGTCAAGATGGTGTGTGGCTTAGACAGAGAGCTTGCAGATGGTGGTGTTCCCATGCATCTGCTGCCCTTGACTTTCTAGGTGGTAGAGGTCATGGGTTTGGAAAGTGCTGTTGAAGGAGCCTCGGTGAGTTGCTGCAGTGCATCTTGTAGAAAGTATACACTGCTGTCACTGTGTGTCAGTGGTGGAGAGAGTGAATGTTGAAGGTGGTGGATGGGATGCCAATCAAGTGGGCTGCTTTGTCCTGGATGGTGTTGAGTTTCTTGTGCGTTTTTGGAGCTGTACTCACCCAGGCAAGTGAAGAATATTCATCACACTCCTGACTCTGCCTTGTAGATGGTGGACAGGCTTTGGAGTGTCAGGAAATGAGTTACTCACTGCAGAATTCCCAGCCTCTGACAATGTCTTGTAGCCACAGTATTTTTATGGCTGGTCCAGTTCAGTTCAGGTCAATGGTAACTCCCAGAATGTTGATAATAGGGGATTGAGTGTTGGAAATACCATTGAATGGTCAAGAGAGATTGTTAGATTCTCTCTTGATGGGGATGGTCATTGCCTGGCACTTCTGTGGTGTAAATGTTACTTGCCACTCATCAGTCCAAGTCTGAATGTTGTCCAGGTCTTGCTGCATGTGGACACAATTATGACGTAGTAGTTGATGTGTGCCAGGTGGGCCAAACCCACAAGGGAAACTTGGCTGCACCATAGCAACAGTTTTGAAATTTGTATTTATTATGAGATATGTGTACTGAATTCAGAAGTAATAAGTCCACTAAGATATTTAGAGATTTTTAAAAATTAAGTTTAGATATTTATTAACAAAATATAAAAGATTTCAAGCACATACTTAAGACTACAATTACTTACTGCTATAATAACTCCTAAAATTCCTAATTAACCTGACTCCCAGTTACACCCCCGTTTAAGGCAACAGTCCAAAATAAATTTTAGATTTAAAACAGAACCAGCAAATTAACTCAATACCCACTTGACAGTGGACTTCCAAATGGCTTTCCCCAACTTCAGTTTCATTATATAGCTGACTTATGCACAAATGCTGGAGGCTTCCTTAAGGCTATTTTACACACTCCTGTTTAGCTTTTTCATGGCCTTCTGACACATAGCCTTTCATTCTCCTTTATATATGTTTCTTTTTCTTTTTAACATGTAAATTCTATTGTTCCATATGTCTTTGAAACTGTATCTTCCTCATAATATAAAACTTCCATGTTGCCCATATATTGTCAGTAACCTTTGGGAAAAATAAACACATTCCTTAGCATTGCTTAGCTGGATAGTTTTAACAGATTAAGATCCCTTTGAAACCCAACTATCTTCATTTATCTAAAAATGCAAATTCCCTTCACACCTTACATGATCAGCTAGCATCCATGTTTACTCATTAGCATGTCAAGCACCTAGCTTCTTTTGATGATTTAAAGCTTGCAGTCTACTTGACTCCAAATATAATTAAATCACACACAGGCCCAATTATAATTACCCCCATAAACCTACTTCACAATAAACCAGAAAAATGTTATGAAAATTATTATACTTTCATCACAACACTGACTACATCAATATCTGAGGAGTTGCGAATGGTGCTGAACATTGTGCAATCATCAACAATCATCCCTACTTCTGACTTTATGATGGAAGGAAGGTCATTGATGAAGCAGCTGAAGATGGTTGGACATAGGACACTACCCTGAGGAGCTCCTGTGGCGATGTCCTAGGGCTGAGATAATTGCCCTCCAATCACTAGAACCAACCATCTTCCTTTGTGCTAGGTGTGAGTCCAATCAGTGGAAAGTTCTCCCTTGATTCCCATTGACTTCAGCTTTTCCAGGGCTCCTTGATGCCACGCTCGATCAAATGAGGCCTTGATGTCAAGGACAGTCATTCTCATCTCAACTCTTGAGTTCAGCTCTTATCTCTATTTTTGGACCAAGGCTGTAATAAGGTCAGGAGCTGAATGGCCCTGCTGGACCCCAAACCAGTGAGCAGTTATGTAAGTGATAAGTAATAACAGTGAGTTATTGTTATGTAAGTGTCACTTGATAGCACTGTCGACAAAACCTTCCATAATTTTGCTGATGATCAAGAGTAGACTGATGGCATGGTATTTGGCCAGGTTGGATTTGTCTTGCTTTCCTTGAACAGGACATAACTGGGCAATTTTCCACATTGCTAAATAAATGCCGATGTTGTAGTTGTATTGGAACATTTTGCCTAGCGGAATGGCTTGTTCTGGAGCACAAACCTTCAGTAGTACTGCTGGAATGTTGCCAGAGCCCATAGTCTTTGCAGTACCCAGTGCCTTCAGCTCTGTCTTGATCTCACATGAAGTAAATCAAATTGGCTGAACATTCACAATTGTAATGCTGAGGTCCTCAGGGAGAGGCCGAGATGAATCATCCACTCAGCACTTTTGCTGAAAATGGTTGCAAATGCTTCAGCCATGTCTTTTGCATAGATGTGCTGGGCTCCCCCATCATTGAGGATGGGGACATTTGTGAAACCTCTTCCTCATTTTAGTTGTTTAATTGTCCACCACCATTCACGACTGGATGTGGCAGGACTGTAGAGCTTAGATCTGATCCATTGGCTGTGGGATTGCTTAGCTCTGTCTATTGCATGCTGCTTCTGTTGTTTGGCATGCAAGTAGTCCTGCTTCACCATGTTGACATTTCATTTGTAGATATGCCTATCGCTGCTCCTGGCATGCCCTCCTGCCCTCTTCATTGAACCAGGGTTGATCCCCTGGCTGGTGGTAAGGGTTTAACCCAGCTAATGACAAATTTGAATCTTTGCCAAGAGTAAAGAGAGAGAGATAACTGGTGGTGGCATTGTCACTGGACTGGTATTCCAGAGACCCAAGGTAATGCTCTGGGGAATCCCATCATGGCAGATGGTGAAACTTGAATTCAATAAAAATCTGGAATTAAAAGTCTGATGATGACCATGAAACCAATGCTGATTGTTGTAAAAACCCATCTGGTTTACTAATGTCCATTAGGGAAGGAAATCTGCTGTCATTGCCTGGTCTGGCCTATATGTGACTCTAGATCCACAACAATGTGGCTGACTCTTAAAATCCCCTCTGATGGGCAATAAATGTTGGCCACATCCAATGAATAAATAAAAAAACTTTATACATTTACAAACACAGCAAGCCTTGACACAGCTTGAGACTGTTTACAACAAGCTAAGAACTCCTGCATACACAAAATACACATTCACTGATCCTCCAAAAATTCTAAAACAAAGAACTCTAACAGTATGTTAGACAGTATGTGGTCCTTAAAACAAAAGATTTTATTTAAAGTAGGCTCTGGAGTAAACATCAGATCATATCTGCATGATGGACACAGAGTTGAGGTCTTATATACCTTCAGTTAGATGAGACAAGGCAAAAACTACACTTTATACTTTAATTGTGAGTATAAACTTAGTTAGATACTTGTTTGAATATCCTACATTTATTTTTAGGTAGATTTGTATCTTTCATTCACTTCGAGATGGGTTAGTTTATTTTACTTACTTCACATTTTGTAATATTGCAACCGTGACTATAATAATATTGCAACCATGACTATAATACTACGATTTAAGCTTACAATAAAATATTATTAAGTAACCATTATAAAAGTTGTATTCTCACTTTGTATATCTAAGAGCCCTAATTTCTCTAGAATTCTTCAATGGGAAATTCTATGTGCTGAGAGAAGTTAACTTAGAATAGTTATTTTTGCTATAATATACAAAATAAGTATATCTTATGCTGAAATATCTTTGTTTACACTAAATACACCTGGGAGGGAGGAAATTTTATTTTAAGGGCAAGTCTATAGCTAGTATAGCTGACTAAACTCTTATAATAATTTAAAATCTCTCATAGTCGAGGAGAAAGATGGACAATAAGTTTGACTGAATGAGTTTATCTTGCCAGGTCAGATGGGGGAAGGTGTGAAAAGACAGTAGGGCCCTAACAGAATGGGGGATATGCCGGGTCATGATTGTGATCAAATGCTCAAATACAGTTTTGCTGCTGCTGATGGCCCACAGCGCCTCATGGATGCTCAGTTTTGAGCTGCTATAACAGTTCAAGATCTACCCTGTCTACCATGGTGGGTAGTGCCACACATGATGTAGGGTATCCTCAGCGTGAAGCCGGGATTTTGTCTTGGCAAGGACTGTACGGTAGTCACTCCTACCAAAACTGTCTGTCATAGACAGATGCACCTAGCTTCTCAGTTGCAAGGGCTGAGGATCCTCCACTTCTACTGTCTTGATCTCCATGCCTATTTCACTTGCAGTCACACACCCCTGTCCCTGAACACTGACCAAATCAGATGCCCCTATCCTAAGGGTTGTGATGGTCTCCTGGAATGAAGTGTCCAGGTAACTTTGTACCTCCCTGATGCATCGCAGCGTCTGTTGCTCAGCATCCAGCTCAATGACTCTGAGTTGATGCTCCACAAGCCACAGACACATACTGCAGATATGTTTGACCTGGATCAGACTGGCACCCAGGTTGTCCAACATTCTGCAGTCGCAACACATCACTTGTCCTGCCTTCTTTATGATGTTTTAACAAATTAATTATTTTTCTTAATTAATAAACCTTACTTCTCCCAATAAGCTTCAGTACAGCTAATAAACCTTGCTACCAATGAAACCTTACAATTACTAATAAATTACAAGTTTTCAAAGATAATAAAAGCAAAATATTCACCAACCAATCACTTACCTCTTTCCCTATGACACCACAGTTTAATTGATTTTCAGAATGTGGTTGGTCCGCAGACTTGACTTCACTGCTTTTCAACTCTAACCTGGTCTCTCCCTCTCACGCTGCTTTTCAACTCTAAAGCGATCTCTCCCTCTCACGCCGCTTTTCAACTCTAACCCGGTCTCTCCCTCTCACGCCGCTTTTCAACTCTTGCTGGGTCTCTTCCTCTCACTCCCTCTCATGCTGCTTTTCAATTACCACCAAGTCTCAAAGTCACTGCTGGAGGTACAATAGCCTGAAATTGAAATCCTCTGTGCTGGTCAGCTACCTGGGGACATCCTGTATCTGAAGCTTATTGTATTGTGTAAATGAGTCCTGAGGCCCAATATTGTTCCCACAACCCAGTTCATGGAGCCCACCACAATTATTGGTGCTTCAAGGGAGATTCTCCAGTGATTCCCAAAGTAAATGTTAAATATTTTATGAATGACCATTGGGAAACTTCTAAAAAAATTAATAGTTGAAAATATACCTAACAGAATGTTGTATTCTTCTTCTGTTCTCTGCCAGAAGGCAGGTCTGATCCAAAACCTTCACCACAGGAAAGGTGAGGAGGCAGGTCCTGAATTCACCCCAGCTGGAACAGGGATCAAATCCCATGTTGTTGGTACCAATCTGATCCACACCAGCCATCTAGTCAACTGGCCCCCCCAGGGAGTCTGAGTTGCTACAGCAACATGCACTTTTCTACATTTGTTGTAGTCCAGAGCTATGAATGGTGATGGCAGAGGCTCCAATTTCTTTCCATCACATGGCTGACCAGGAAACTCTCCTACTCTTGGCATATACTGGCAGGATTTACATTCCTCAACCTGCTTGGCCATGCTATGAACTCACTTTCCTTAGCCATCAAGCCCTAGAGTGGGATTTGAACCTGGAGCTTCTGGCTCAGAGACGCTACCCATTGCACCACAAGGCCAAGTATATGGCATATGGTAAAAGAAATACGGCAACTTTATGCAAACTTAGTATCTACTTCTTATCAATCACAAAATAGCGCCTTTTGTGGTAAGGATTCTTTTAGTTTCATTGTTACAGCTCTGCACTGTCCAAATTGAGTTCATGAATGCTTAACAGCAGTGAACTAAAACACTGATAAAACCAATTATTAGGGAATTGCATTCACTGTAGCTAGTTTTGAATGTTCCAATTTTTAGGCTCTTTACATCACAGTATTAATAGTCACAGTCTAGCCAGCAATGCCCATATCCCATGAATTGATAAAAAAAATCTGATTAGGTCTTATTTTATTAAATCAGTGAGTTTAACTTGCAAATGTATGACCAAATTTGCATAGTAAGATGAACTTTTGAACCTTAGTGATGCAATATGATATATCATAAAGCATTACAAATTATCCTGTCTGACATTCCTGAGTAGCTCAGTCTATGCAATAAGCACATTATCCTTACAGTATGTCACATTATTGTCCTGAATGCCCAATTAGAAAAGGCTTATAAATGAAACAATTCCATTGAGGAAATAATTTATACCTGTTATCTGGCACAAGACAGCTCACCTTCTACTTGACCATATTCAGGAAAGCAGAACTGAGTGTATAAAAGACAACTACCATGTGACAAAATGGTTCTATACAATGCATTGTAAGAGCAGCACATAGATAAAGCAGGAAGTACAATGCTTGAGTTATTAATTTGCACATGAAATGTTAGTGCAGTACTGGTATGGAAGAGAGAAAAAGGCACTGGATAAGGAAGTGATTGAAACAAATATCTATTCAGCAAAAATAACCATGTAAAGTTTAACAATTAGAATAAATAATTCTCATATTGTAAAGATAATCTTCAGCAATCTTGAAATTGAACTGCAGAAAATTTGCAATTTAAGCACGTAACACATCCACTTAAAATCCTTAATCTGCTTTTTAACAGTGGCAACAACCTGCCTATTTTAAGCAGGCTAATGTTAATGTTAAAATAGGTTAGAAGAGTCATATTGAGCAGATAAATGACTGCAAAGAGGGTGAGAGCTCAGTGAGAGGTGCTGCATCCTCGAGAGTTCTCCAACTGTACAACTTCAATGTTTTTTTTATTCTGTTGAGTTCACTCCTTCTGTTTCCTGATGTTTCTCTCTATTTACAATCTACAACAATGATTTGGATGAAGGGACCAAATGTATGGTAGCTAAATTTGCCGATGACACCAAGATAGGCAGGAAAGTAAGTTGTCAAGAGGAGGTAGAGAGTCTGCAAAGGGATATAGACAGGTCAAGTGAGTCGGCAAAAATTTGGCAGATGGAATATAATGTGGAAAAATGTGAACTTCTCTACTGCGGCAGGAAGAATAGAAAAGCCATATGTTATTTAAATGGAGAGAGAGTGCAAAGCTCAGTGATATAGAGGGATCTGGGTGTCCTCGTAAATGAATCACAAAAGGTTAGTATGCAGGTACAGCAAGTGAAAAGGAATGAGAATGGAACGCTGGCATTTATTACAAGGGGAATGGAATATAAAAGTAAGGAAGTTTTACTGCAGCTGTATAAAGCCTTGGTGAGACCATACCTGGAATGCTGTGCACAGCTTTGGTCTCCTTATTGGAAAAAAAATGTATAATTGTGTTAGAAGCAGTTCAGAGAAGATTCGCTTGACTCATTCCTGGGATGAGGGGCTTATCTTATGAAGGAAGGTTGAACAGGTCAGGCTTATACCCACTGGTATTTATAAGAATAGGAGGTGATCTTATTGAAACATATAAGAACCTGAGGGGGCTTGACAGGGTAGATACTGGGAGAGTGTTTCCATTTGTGGGAGAGACTAGAGCCGGGGGCATAGTTCAAGAATAAGAGGTCTACTATTTAAGATGGAGTTGAAGAGAATTGTTTTTCTCTCAAAAGCTAGTTACTATGTGAAATTCCCTTCCCCAGGAAGCAGTGGAAGCTGGGTCATTGAATTTATTCAAGGGCACGTTAGACAGATTTTTGATAGACAATGGATTCAAGGATATGGGGAGCAGACAACAAAGTGCAGTTGAGACACAACCAGATCAGCCATGATCTTATTGAATGGCAGGGAAGGCTTGAAGAGCTGAATGGCTTACTCCTGCTCCTAAATCCTGTTTCTATGGAACTTTCACCTGCATTTACCTAAAAGTATTGCTGAAAAAAGCGACAAATTTTGTCGAAGGTTATCGTCTTGTTTGGCAGTTAACTGTAAGTCACAACCAACTGTTTCATTCTCCGTGGAAATGCCTCTACCAATCAGAAGTCCACTTGCCAACCCATCTGCACTCTCTTCTCATACAGTGTTAATAAACTGTTTCTCCTGACATTGGTATTTTCTTGCGAAGTTTCCTGATAAATGCAAGATAAAAAACTTCAACAAAAAATGTCTCTTTTTTCAGCAGTACTCAAGCTCTGTACTACCAAACAACTATTCTCCATAGGTATTGCATATGCCCCTTCCTCCAAATTGCCTGTCTAGCTGTGGGGATTATATACTGAGTCAATTAACAAATTGCCACTGCCATGGAATACCCAGTTGTGTGGTTCACACTTATATTTAAGTGTTGAGAATATCCTTTGGTAAGGTCACTGAATCTCATTACTTTCTGCAGTGGTTGTGAAGTCATTTCTACAGATTTACATAACTGTCACCCACAAGCATGGATTTAAATTTGTGGTCTAGTGGAGTTCCGCAGGGGTCAGTGTTGGGACCACAACTTTTCACTTTATACATTAATGATCTAGATGAAGGAACTGAGGGCATCCTGCCTAAGTTTGCAGATGATACAAAGATAGGTGGAGGGACAGGTAGTATTGAGGAGGCGGGGAGGCTGCAGAAGGATTTGGACAGGTTAGGAGAATGGGCAAAGAAGTGGCAGATGGAATATAACGTGCGGAAGTGTGAGGTCATGCACTTTGGTAGGAAGAATAGAGGCATAGACTATTTTCTAAATGGGGAGAGAATTCAGAAGTCTGGAGTGCAAAGGGACTTGGGAGTCCTAGTCCAGGATTCTCTTAAGATTAACTTGCAGGTTGAGTCGGTAGTTAGGAAGGCAAAAGCAATGTTGGCATTTATTTCGAGAGGACTAGAATATAAAAGCAGGGATGTGCTGCTGAGGCTTTATAAGGCTTTGGTCAGACCACATTTAGAATATTGTGAGCAATTTTGGGCCCCGTATCTCAGGAAGGATGTGCTGGCCCTGGAGAGGGTCCAGAGGAGGTTCACGAGAATGATCCCAGGAATGAAAGGCTTAACATATGAGGAACGTTTGAGGGCTCTGGGTCTATACTCGATGGAGTTTAGAAGGATGAGGGGGGATCTGATTGAAACTTACAGAATACTGAGAGACCTGGATAGAGTGGATGTGGGGAAGATGTTTCCATTAGTAGGAGAGACTAGGACCCGAGGGCACAGCCTCAGAGTAAAGGGAAGACCTTTTAGAACAGAGATGAGGAGAAACTTCTTTAGCCAGAGAGTGGTGAATTCATTGCCACAGAAGGCTGTGGAGGTCAGGTCATTGAGTGTATTTAAGACCGAGATAGATAGGTTCTTGATCGGTAAGGGGATCAAAGGTTACGGGGAGAAGGCGGGAGAATGGGGTTGAGAAACTTATCAGCCATGATTGAATGGCAGAGCAGACTCGATGGGCCGAATGGCCTAATTTCTGCTCCTATGTCTTATGGTCTGGGTTACCAGTGCAAACTGGACACATGGAATTCTTAGAGCCAGATTTTTGCTACCAAAGAATTAGCTTGATTGGGAAATTCTCCACTTGGCAGACTAGACTCGATTTAGAGGGCCATTTTAGATCCAATTCTTGCTTCAGGATAATGGGGGCAGGATCGAGTCTGCCCACCGACCTCAAAAGCAGATCTTAGGAGACCATGGGGGTGGATGAGTGCCAAGGCGGTCCTTGTAACCAGCCCACTTTAGTTCTCTGGGACTTTGTACCAGCTGTTTTAGAAGCTGTAGGCCTTCTAGCCCTCAGTTTCCACACCCCCTCACCACCAATGTCAACCCCATGACAACTCATGTTTCCACATACACTTCCCCATGCCCTCTTATCCCCATGCCATCTCCATAGCCACTCACCCACTATCCACAATGGGCAGACCTCAGGAGCCACGTGCAGATAAAAACTAAACTTTTAGCAATCAGATACAGATCTCACTCCTACACACTTGATAGTGAAAAAAGCTCCCTTTCAAGAAACCCATTCAAAACCTTTAAATCTTCTTAAGTAATAAATCACTTATAAAAGCAAACACACTTCTATTTAGAACCCCACATCAAAGACAGCTAATCCTTTAATAGCCTCTTTAAACTGTTAATCAACCCGTGAACTCAGAAACCCCCGCTGAGATGATTGTAGCTTTTCAAATTCAGCTAGGTATTCGTCATGACATAATAATACCCCTTTGGAAAATGTCAACAAAAAACTCTATTAAAATCGTGGAAAGAAATGGTAATTCTTTTTCTAACATACACCAAATGGCCTGTCAATCAAAGCAGTCCAGCAGAGTTATTTTTAAACACTCACTTTTAGTTTCACATTATTCTCTCATATTTAAGGAGGGGGGGGGAGGATTTTAATAAACCTTAGATCATGATACTTATGCAGATCTTATCTGCTCTTCAAGAGCATTTACGTCTACTCCATCAATTTGTGACTCCCACACTGTGGCTCAAGGCTCTTGCAACAGCCAGAATGGGTCTGTTTGAACTCAGAACTAAGCTCAAATAGCCCTGTTGTGTTTGGGTTTCCCTCTTTTGTGATCCAAGCCCTGCTCCTATCACTGTACCAACAAAAATGGGATCTATTGGAAATGGGGCGGTGTGGATGGGGCGGGGGGGGTGGGGGGGCGGGGGGGAGCGGCGGTGATATCCACAAGATTTGATTGCTTGGTCATTGTGTCATAGACAACAATCCTTGGATAGGTCCTGAAAGAAGGGGCTAAGTGATCATAATGTTTGGCGGTGAACAGGAGGAAGGCAGCGACTGGAAAATTGAGGAAAGCAGCAAATGGAAGAGGGATGGAGAAGTGACCAGAGAAATCACAGGTGACGGTGATGGGGGTGGGGAGGGGGGATGTTGAGCAGTGATAAGCATCAACCCATGGTTTTAATATGAAGCTGGGAGGAGCCCTCCTGCAATTCCTAGCTCCGCATTCAAGTCATTATTTTTTCAAAAGTTTCTATAAGTATGCAAATAGGAAGAGATCAGTGAAAGTAAACATGGGCCCATTAGACCAGAGAGAGGTGAAATTTTAATGAGGAACAAAAACATGGCAGAGGCATTAAACAAATACTTTGATTCTGTCTTTATGATAGAGGACACAAAAACATTCTGGAAATAATGGAGAACCAAGAGTCTAGTGAGAATGAAGAACTTAAGGGAATCAATATATACATAGAAATAGTATAGAAGATTAGTGGGACCAAGTGGTGACAAATCCCTTGGAGCTGATGATCTGCATCCTAAGGTTTTAAAAGAAGTAACTGCAGTGATAGTGCATGCATTGGGTTTGATCTTCCAGAATTTTTTTGATTCTAGAACAGTTCCCACAGAATGGAAGGCAACCAACTGTATTTAAGAAAGAAGGAAGAGAGAAAACAGGGAACGACAGGCCAGTTAGCTTAACATCAGTAGTCAGCAAAATGCTAGATCCTATCATAAGGCACGTGATAACAGGGCATTTAGAAAATCATAATATGATTAAGCAAAGTCAACATGGATTGATGAAAGGAAAATCACGTTTGATAAATCAGATTTTTTTCAGGATGTAACTAATAAGATGAATAAGGGAGAACTAGTGGATGTAGCGTATTTGGATTTTCTAAAAGCATTTGATAAGGTGCCACACAAGAGGTTATTATATAAAATTAGGAGTTATGGGATTGGGGCAATGTATTAGCATGGAGTGAGGATTGATTAACAGACAGAAAACAGAAAACTGGAATAAATGGGATGCATTCAAGTTGGCAGGCTGTAACTAATGGCGGACTGCAAGGATCAGTACTTGGGCCTCAGATATTTACAGTCTGTATTTGACTTAGATGAATGGATTGACTGTCACATCCAAATGGAGAGGTGATGGTGTAGTGGTATTGTTGCTGGACTAATAATCCAGAGACCCAGGGTAACGATCTGGGTTTGAATCCCACCACAGCAGATGGTGGAATTTGAATTTAATAAAAATCTGGGATTAAAAAAATCTAATGATAACCATTGCTGATTGTTGTAAAAGCCCATCTGGTTCACTAATGTCCTTTAGGGAAGGAAATCTGCCATCCTTACCTGGTCTGGCCTACATGTGACTCTAGAACCACAGAATGTGGTTGGCTTTCAAATGCCCTCTGAACAAGGGCAATTAGGGATGGGCAATAAATGCTCGCCTAGCCAGCAATGCCCACATCCCATGAATGAAAAGAAAAATTACTGATGATACAAAGTTATCTTTAAGTGGTGAGGAGAATGCAAAGATGTTGCAGAGGGATATAAACAGGTTGGGTGAGTTGACAAGAACATGGCACATGTAATTCAATATGGTGAAATTTGAAGTTATCCACTTTGGTAAGAAAAGTTAAAAAAAAGATTAGTTTTTGAATGGTGAGAAACTGAAAAACAACTCACATTCAGAGAAACCTGGGTGTTCTCGTACATGAATCACAGAAATTTAACATGAAGCTACTGCAAGCAGTTAGGAAGGCAAATGTTTTTTTAGTTTTTATTCCAAAGGGATTGGAGTTCAAGAGTAAGTAAGGCTTACTACAATGACACAGGGCGTAGGTGAGGCCACACCTGGAATATGGTGTGCAGCTTTGGTCTCCTGATTTAATAAAGAATGTATTGCCCTAGAGGGAGTGCAACAACCACAAGACTGGTTTCTGTGGTAAGGGGGTTTTCCTATAAATAAACTATGCCTATATTCCCTGGAATTTAGAAGAATGAGAGATGGCCTAATTGAAACATAATGAGCAGAATTTTGCTCTCGGATAGTGTGCATGCCCCACTGGCTCGGCAGCGGGCGGACAGCCGACCCCTGCCACCGAAACGGGGCCTGCCGCCATTTTGAGTGGGCCGGCCAATTAAGGCCCACCCAGCGGCCTGCCCGACGGGAAGCGATATGTGCTTCCTGTGTGGAGGGGGAGGTATTTCCCCATCTGTCAAAGTGCGCTCTTTCGCGCATGCGTGCGAAACAGCACACTGCTCCCTGGGGCAAAGTCATGTCTCAGGGAGTTTTGTGAAAGGTAAGTAAAGTCTAAAAACAGATAAATATTGATATTATTAACATGCCCCCCTCATGTGACAATGTCACACGAGATGGGACATGTTAATAATAAACACTTAAAATGCATTAAATGTTTAAAAAACGGACATGAAACTTCATCCCGCCAGTGGATGAAGTTTCATGAATAATCTGGAGCCCACTGGGGCTCCTGGCCTGTCCGCCAGCCTTAAGCTTGGACGGGCAGGTCTTTAATTATCTTAATGAGCCTGTCAATGGCCTCAATTGGCCATTGACAGGTCGGTGGGTGGACAGCTGATTTCGCTGTCTGCCCGCCTTCCTAAAAATTTAAAGGGACCGGGATGACGTCGGGGATTCCTCCCGACGTCATCCTGTGTCATTTTCTCCTCGGCGAGTGGGCCTCGCCCCCAAATCGCCGAGGGGAAAATCCTGCCCAATATTCTTAAGGGACTTAACAGAATAAATGCTGATAAAATCTTTTCCCTGTCTGGGGAATCTAGACATGGGTTGCAGCCTCAGAATAAGAGGTAGGCCATGTAGGACTGAGATGAGGAGGAATTTCTCCACTCAAAGGGTTATAAATCTTTGGAATTCTTTACCTTAGTCATTGGATGAAGAGATTGATAAACTTTTGGATACTTAGGGAGTTAAGGGTTATGGGGACAATGCAGAAAGGTGGAGTTGAGATAGAAGATCAGCCGTGATTGCATTGGATAACAAAGCAGGCTTGAAGGGCCACATGGCCAACTTCAGTTTCATTTCTTGTGTTCTTAATAGCTTACCCTTTTTGGTGGCAACCTGCAGTGGGTATTTGAGGGACCACATTATTGATTGCATGTCAACCTGGTTTTCCTGAATGCAGCGCTGGCTGCATGCAGGGCAAGCTAATTTGGTAAAGGGGGCAGCAGACAGACGTCTGTTTTGGACCTGGGCACTGAATGCCTCTTTTAATACCTACATCAGTATGGTGGATGGCACAATTCTTGCTAAGTATATGCACGTGCAGATCACTTATCCATTTTTAAATTATTTTCTGCCCTTTTTAACACCTGCAAAATGTAAGCAGCATCATGCGATGCCCATATGTATTCAGCCAACATCCATTTCTATCTCTTCACAGCTTGTATCGCCTCCACCATTGCTCCTATTTTGCCAGACCTTCAAACATTGGGAAAACTGAAGCCATTGTTTTCGCCCACTGCATAACCAATGCTCCCTTGCCACTGATTCCAATGGCTTGAGCTGGATCAGGGCAATCAAATCCTAAGGGGGTTAAATTCAATCACCCATGAAAATGAACAGAGGGATTTTGAAGTATGATTTACCCATGCCCATTGATAAAATGTGGGTAGCACGCCAAGCATCGTGCTGCCAATTGTTTTAAATTGTTTCAGTGCGCATGCAGCCACACTGCTGTCATTAGCTGGGTGACGGAGCAGAGGGCCAATATTGCGAGCGGCCTTTATTTTTATATTGTGGCCAAGTGGATGCAATGATTGTCAATGACAGGGGAGATAAGGTGTGGGACCGGTGGTGAATGGGGAATTAACGTTGCAGTTACTGGCAATGTACTAAATCATACAGTAAGACCTCAATTAAAGACATGGTTGTGTTCCTGAAAATTGCGACTTTAAGCGAAGCAACTTTAAATTAGGTTCCCTTAGGAATCAATGTTAAAGTCAGAGTTTGGTTCCTCCAGTCATTTCTTGCCTGGAAAATCCAATGTACAAGTTGAAATATTGTACTGTACATATGCAGCACTGTGCATTCCTAGCTGGAATAGCTTGTAAAACAAAATAAATCACTGATTACAACAGAAATATTATTATATAAATTCAGATTGGATAACACTAAGTCACCCAAACAAGCTGTGAGTAGCACAGCTTCTGTGTCTCACCCACAGCATTTCTGAAACTTAGCTCAACTTTTTGCTTGCTTTCCTTATCCACTCTGTGGCCAGAATTTTTAAGCAGCCCCATGGCAGATTTCCTTGCCGTGAGCCATTGAAATCTCCGTGAGGGGCAGATCGCCAGCTGAATTCAATAAAAATCTGGCCATTTTAATGGATCGGGCCTTTCTCAGGAGCTCCTGGGCTGGCCCAAACTGACTTTCCGACTAGGAGTTAAATTGATAAATTTCCCTTACTTTCTTGAGGGTTTTGCTGGCTGGCCTTCCACCTTTCATTCCTCATAGACTCCAACTTGCTTGACACTAATCTGTTCATATTCTGTAATGGCCTAAATCCCACCGTCTCATTATTGCCATCCTGCCCGCCCACTCTTATTTCCTGCTCCCCACAACACTGAATTTAAAATCCCCATCCTCACCTTTCCACGTTCTCACTCCATCTCTTCCAGTGTTGGGTGCTCTTCTATCAAGAGTCTTTAACCTCTGGTCTTCTCAAGAACCCACACCATCCCCTGGCCCCCCACGCCCTGTTCACCCCCACTTTGGTGGCAGAGCCTTCAGCCCATTTGTATCAAATCTCCAGGTTTTAACGTTTAAAATCCTCTACTGATTTACTTTTCTCAGCGTTTGTAAAAGCCATCTTAAATCCTCTCTTTGTGAATAAGCTTTCATGGCCTTTTTCTTCTTCTTTTGCTCTCGGTAAAGTGCCTTGGGTCATTTGCCTACATTAAATGTGTTATATAGGACAGGCCTCTGAGGTCCTCTGAAGTGTAGTGATGGCTGCCTAAGGAAAGTAAAAGAAACATTGTTACAGGATGTTCATGAATAGTTAATTCCTGATGGTAAAATTGCCCTCAGGAAATCCCCTCTAGCTCTTAAGGTGTGTTATGATCCATGTAGAGACCGATTATTTTTAAAAGGAAATTTGAAATTCCAGTTAATAGCTGAAAGGGTAACATGCCAAGATTTGTTGTTTTAAGACTTTTACTGCAACAAAGGATTAAAAGCACTTTTGAACAAACACTATTTTTGTAGCCAACTTATACTTCAAACTACGAAACAGAACATTCCCTTTTTAGCACAACTGAAAGCACACTTCACAAGTATGCTTTGTATTCTTTTTTGAATAGAGATTTAATTGTCCCAAAACCAGTCCTTGGAGAACGAACCTTGAGGTCTCAAGCGAAGTGTAGCTCACCAGATGCATGTCGTTTATGTGTAGTTGTGAAGCATGTTGGTGTGCAATCACGCCAACGTGCCCGGATGATCCAGTGTGGGAGGATGTTTCTGGTGAGCAGGACTTATAATGAGATGCTAAAACATTGAAATTAGGTTCCCAATGTGCGATGGTAGGAAACGCAGCCCGCCATTGACGGGTGGAGCAGATGATCGCAAACTGGTTTCACGACATCGTGAAACCGATTTTTGGCCTTCTCGTCATATTGTTCCCCCCCTCTATAACTGCCTGCCATGACGCCCAATGCCAACATGGATGGAATATTCCAGCCTCAGTTACTGTGAGTAACTCACTGTTGGCACAGGAGCTGCTGCCATTGTCTCCAAGTGTAAACGCCTTGCACCATCTTTCCATGAAAACATCTGAGCCCCCTTTAGTCTCTAACAATCAAACCACCCAGGCTTCAGAACAGGCCAAATGATCTCCTTCATTTTACTTTAAATCAAAGACACAGCCCCACAACATCAGAATCTTATAAACCTCATAATTGTAACAGCTATCAGTGAAACCTGTTCATTAGTGGGCGGCATTTTCCCTTTAACTCCACACTGGCTCCCAACTTAATTTACTTAACTTAATTTTTCACTAGAAGTGGATAAGACTGCCTTAATATTGGTGTGTATCTTGGGGGCAAAACTCAAATACATAGCACCGCTATCTACCTGGCTTTCTCGGGTGCTGTGCTGCTAGTCACTGCCTGTGTGACCTCGTGGCATTCTCCACAGATATGAGTGCACACGGGTGCATCTTTTGTGTACGACTGAACACACTGAATTGGAGCGATCCTGAGGTTACACAGCCTAACTGGTTTAAGTGATGCTAGGATTCCAAATTTGCACCACACGCCTGCCTTGTCCACCCTTGGTAAAAGAAGTGTGAAGCAGCAGGAGGGGCCAGGAGACTAATTTAAAGGATCAAGCACCCTGATAGTAGGTAATGCTAAGTTAAGATTTTTGCACTTCTTCTATTGCAAAGTCTCTGAAGGTACTCGGGAGTGTTTTTGGAGAGGCTTTGTTAAGTTCTTGCATTTGCTAGAGTGTTGCCACATCCTCACAGAGATGGACTTCTCCGTGCTCTTTGATGATGACACGAGGCTGTCTAGCCAGCCAGCCAATTCGCTCAGTATCTTGGTATACATGTCTATCAGCGCTCTCCTGTTTACTGCCCCATCAATGTTCTCTTCTGAGCCCTCTGCGGCAGTACTTGTCACAGAGTCACAAAGTTTTACAGCACGGAAAGAGGCTCTTCAGCCCACTGTGTCCATGCCGGTCATCAAGCCCCTATCTGCTATAATCCCATTTTCCAGCACTTGGCTTGAAGTGCTGTATGCTACGGCGTTTCAAGTGTTCATCTAAATACTTCTTAAATGTTGTGAGGGTTCTTGCCTCTACCACCCTTTCAGGCAGTGAGTTCTAGATACCCCCTGCCCTCTTTCCTCAAATCCCGTCTAAACATCTTGCCCCTTTCCTTAAATCTATGCCCCCTGGTTATTGGCCCCTCCACGAAGGGGAAAAGTTTCTTCCTACCTAACCTATCCATGCCCCTCATAAGTTTGTACACCTCAATCAGGTCCCCCCTCAGCCTTCCCTGCTCCAAGGAAAACAACCCTAGCCTATCTAGTCTCTCTTCATAGTTGAAATGCTCCAGCCCAGGCAACATCCTGGTGAATTTCCTTTGCACCCTCTCTAGTGCGATCACATCCTTCCTATAGTGTGATGACAAGAACTGCACACAGTGCTCCAGATGTGGCCTAACACTTTATACAGCTCCATCATAACCTCCCTGCTGTTGTACTCAATGCCTCAACTAATAAAGGCAAGTATTCCATATGCCTTCTTAACCACCTTTATCTACCTGTCCTGCTGCCTTCAGGGAACTGTGGAAATGCACACCAAGGTCCCTCTGATCCTCTGCACTTCCTAGGGTCCTACCATTCATTCTGTACTCCCTTGCCTTGTTAGTCCTCCCAAAATGCATCGCCTCACACTTATCAGTATTAACTTCCATTTGCCACTGTCTGTCCATCTGACCAGCCCATCGTCCTGTAGTCTAAGGCTTTCCTCCTCGCTATTTACCGCACCACCAATTTTTGTGCCATCTGCAATCTTACTGATCAAACCTCCTACATTCATGTCTAGGTCCTTAATGTACACTACAAACAGCAAGGTGCCCAGCACCAAAACCTGCAGTACTCCACTGGACACAGGCTTCCAGCCACAAAAAAAACATTTGACCATCACCCTCTGCTTCCTGTCACTAAGCCAATTTTGGATCCAATTTTCCAAATTGCCCTGGATCCCATGAGCTCTTTACTTCTTGACCAGTCTCCCATGTGAGACCTTGTCAAAAACCTTACTGAAGTCCATGTAGACTAATCAATTGCACTACCCTCATCTACGCACCTATACACCTCCTCGAAAAATTCAAGCAAATTTGTTAGACATGATCTCCCCCTGACAAAGCCATGCTGACTATCCCTGATTAACCCTTGCCTCTTCAAATGGAAATTAATTCTGTCCCTCAGATTTTTTTCCCAAAAGTTTCCCTACCGTTCATTGATGTTAGACTCATTGACCTATAGTTCCCTGGTTTATCTCTACCACCCTTCTTGAATAATGGTGCCATATTAGCTGTCCTCCAGTCCTCTGGCAGCTCCCCTGTGGCCAGAGAGGATTTGAAAATTAATGTCAGGGCCGTTGCGATCTTCTCCCTTGCCTCCCACAGCAGCCTGGGATACAGCTCACCTGGGTCTGGGGATCCACTTTTAAGCCTGCTAAAACTGCTAATACCTCCTCCCCCTCAATGCTAATTTATTCAAATACATCATAGTGCCCCTCCCTGATTTCTATACCTACATCGCCCTTCTCTATAGTCTGCCATATCGCCCTCTATTGAGCTGGCAAATGACTGATCTATTACCCCTGGCCTGATTGCAGCCAATTCGTGCCCATGCTGATCTCCAAGGCAGGGCCACTGTTGGAGCTGGGGGCTGCGAGTTTCAGATCAAGTGATGAGAACTCTTCATCAGTGCTGCGTTGAGGTTCTCTGTCCTCCTCCTGGGGCTCCTGCAACTGTGAAGATGGAACTTCCTGGGTGTCTGAAAGCAGGAATTCAGAAAGGGATGGCTGGTGTGAGTGAAGGGTTATTGTGGAGGGAAGCCAGATGTCTAAAGTCAGATCATCAGCAGGTTGCCAGAGAGCAGGCTGAAGGTGTACTGGGAGTTGAGAAGGGGGACAACTGGACTAATTGGAGAACTTTTCAAAGAGCCAGCACAGGCACAATGGCTTGAATGGCCTCCTTCTGTGCACTATAAGATTCTGTGATTCTATAAATATAATTTTTTTTTTAGCCAGCGCAGAGACCACTGGCCACATTATATTTCAGCACAGCCCTGAGGTATGTGCTAGACACTGTCTACCCCCAGCTCTGGGCTGATTTTCCATTGGAGCCCATTGGAGTCAATCACAAACTGCAAATGACCCTGACCTCGGAATATCAGCCAGGATCAGGGGATGCACTCATGTGGCAGGAGGAACGGCTGCCATGTGAAAGGAAGAACTGATGTTCTGCCTAAGTAGAAATTCCAGGACAAGGCACCATCCCTATTTTGTTCAGATTGAGAAAGAATATCAGGAATTTTATTGAAGATGCTGAGCAGCTCTAGATTTCTATGGAAACTTTAAGATAAGAACTAAAATAAATCAGGGAGGTTGTAGCCATGGTGCTACATGGTAAGAGCAAGCTCCTCTAGCTTTAACATTAATTCCAAGAACTTTGCCCTCCCCCAGTGAATAAGCTGACACTGATGAACAGCCAGCCCGATTTGATCTGCAAGGTGCTAGAAAGGAAAATTAAAAGCCTGGTATCTGGCTGCTTTCAGAGGCAGCATGCTGGAGATGTGTCAGTCAGCTTTGAAAGATAGGATAACATATTGCTGAGAAAAGGCTACCTGAGCTGGAGAACCGTACCCACTGTCAAGAAATGAAACCACAGTTTGATTCTGGCACTTCCACAGCACAAGGAGGCTGCCAGAATCAGAGTAATTGTTTCACAAATCCAAGGAAGTTGGAAGGGCATTTTTGTTTTGCGAGGTGCAAACAACAGTTGTGATGCCAAACTTTAAATCTGATCAATTAATGTGGGCATTTTCTCGAGGCAAGCTGTTTCCTTGCAATGCTTTAATGGATTAGAAAAATGCAAAACATGGAGCAAGCTTGATCAAGAAGGGGTAGCTTAAAGGGGCAAATTCTCCCCTAATGCACTTGGTGTTAAGTAGTCACCTGGACAGTATGGACAGAGGGAAAATGGGAGTGGGGGGATCGTTCGCAATTTGCAATGGAGTCGTCCCAAGTTTTCCATCCATTGATTAAAATAGTCGGACAATTGAGCAAGCCCTGTTTTTGTACTCACCGAGTGTCCCATTGTATCTATTCTCTGCCCAGATGCTGGAATAGTGCATCAGCCGTGGTTGTGCTGATCCTTCCTTCTTGTTAGTAGTGATGGATCAAACTAATTATTGAAAAATTTTTGGTTGCACACTGATTAAATTTAAATGAAATTGTTTTCACTACTTAATTCTAAAGTCAAATCTTTTTAAAACTAACAATATGTTTTTATTTAGAGTAATATTTTTATATCAATCAGTGCAGTATTAATATGATGAAAGCACAGCCTTATGGTAAACTATAAAACCTATTTTTTGGAGGCCAGCTAACACAACTCACAGAACAACTGAAAATCATCTCTGGAAGCTCACATACCATCTGATCCTTCATTAGTACACAGTATTGTGCAGACTAATATCTACTCCAGGATCTTCTATATTTTTAGCTTAGTTTCAGGGATTATTAGCACACACCTTTTGATTTATCTAGAATTCAAGCTACACAGAATGACATCTATGTGACATTTCCGATTTGACCCTACATTGAGTGATATTATAATAAACATTAATAAATAATAATTATAAAAAATAATTAATTAATAACGGTATGGGAGAGAACATTTAAATTCCAGTTTTTGCTTATCACGGTACCGCAGCATTCTGCCTTCACTTCTCTGCATTGCAGTGGGCTATAGTGCAACTATACGCTAGTTGAGTGGCCGTTGTGCTCATGACTGGAGTTCTTATTGCATTGTGGACTCGACTGTGGGTCCACTACACAGGGACACACATATTTTAATTACTGCAAGCTCCATACAGAAACTACAAGGGGGGAAATATCAATTGGCTGACAGCCCTGCTATCTCCTTAACTGTTGGTACAATACAGAAGGAAATGAGAGAAGTAAGTCAATGCATGTTATAATTAGTCCAACTTGGCATATTCGCATCTTGAACAGGAATTCTTTTTATCTGCACTGATGAGATAAAACTGTAAATGGAAAGGCTAAATGAGCTCATTTAATATGGGTGCACCAACTCTACCATAACCTTTCCTTTCTTGTTACTGTTCTATACTTCAAAATAAGAAGCACAGTTTAACATCAAAGGTATGAAGGATAAAATAATTGACAAATAATTCTTAGCCAGATGCCAATTAATCAGTTGCAAGCATGTATTTAAGAAGCAGAATATTAATTCGGGCTTAATTAATTTTACCGAGAAGTGGGAGAATCAGTCACTCTAAAAGAGATGTTAATCAAAATGGTAATGGAAGGTTCAACAATGTAATATTACTGTTATATTTTTCGTCTTAACAAATGTGGCCAAATTGCTGAATTTAAATACAGAACAGAGATTGTATGGAGAAGGTTCGCCCGCTGACAGTTTGATGTAAATGTAAGTTGTGACTTTTAAAAATTAATTTTACAGATTGTGGGCATCGCTGGCTGGGCCAGCATTTATTGCCCATCCCTAATTGGCCGTGAGAAGGTGGTGGTGAGCTGCCTTCTTGAACTGTTGCAGTCCATATGGTGTAGGTACACCCACAATGCTGTTAGGGAGAGAGTTCCAGGATTTTGACCCAGCGACAGTAGAGGGATGGCAATATATTTCCAAGTCAAGATGGTGAGTGGCTTGGAGGGGAACTTCCAGGTGGTGGTGTTCCCATGTATCTGCTGCCCTTGTCCTTCCAGATGGTAGTGGTCATGGGTTTGGAAGGTGCCAACTTCACTTTGGTCAGTGGATGTTTGTTTACAATCCTAAAACTGAGTAGTGTTCAAGAAAATTTAGCCTAACTGCCTGATTTAAACTTAAATCAAATGAAGTTCTTAGCCATTACAATGAAGGGTGCTCTTCTGGGCAGGAGTGTAAGAGAAAAAAAATGAAGTCACTGAGGACAGTATGTTCAGTGGTTCAAAGCTGATTCCATGTTGGTAACAATTATGATTAGATTTAAGTGTAGGTGCGACTCAATACATTATAGTATTCAAGTAGCTGTTAACAAAGAACAATTGAGAATTATATTACCTGATATTGTCCTTTGAGTGGAAGACATGGTCATTCTTTCGACTCACACATGTGTCTACACTTGTCTGGTGTAAGTTCTGGTGCTACAACCCTGCAAATAACCCAAACCTTCTGGGATACACACCAAAAATTGGAACTACAGGAAAAATACACCCAATCATATCTTCCACATCCTCCATTCTAATCTGTCATGGACCCGGCAAGTTCTGCACAGGCCTTGGATTTCCTTGAATTGTTTTCCCACCTCATCACAAGTTTTTTCTGCGCTTAGTTTTTGTTTCCATGCTGTTGATGAACCTAGGAGCTTGAGGGCATTGAGTTCCAACTATATTAAATTCTACTTTTTAATGGGTTTTCCCTAATGTAAGGGTTTCTGTTCCCGTTCCCCCTTACGATAGTTGTTGGACCTCAGGAATTACAAGAGCAAAATGCATTTGACACAGAGTTTGGCTAACCCCAGATTCATTTGTTTATTGGACTCACAAAATACCCTCCCCGGTACAAATCCCTGAGTGACTTGTCAGGAATTTACACAAAACCCACAACACCAAACCCCTATACAAGGTTGACTGAAACTTACATGAATCACCACAGTTCAAACCCCTCCCATGATTTGACTACAACTTACAAAATTACCCTAGTACAAATCCCTCCACAATTTGGCTGGAAATTACAGTCACATAGGCCTGAATTTTGCCCTCGTCGGGCGGGCTCAGCGGGAGCAGTTGGGGGCGGTCAGGGAGCCAACCGCGATCGGCACTGCGATTTCATGCGAGCGGGCCAATTAAGGTTCACCCTGCATAGATTGCGAGCGGTAGTGCAGCACTACCTGTGTGGGTGGGGGGGAGGAGAGAGAGTCTGGTTTGGCGCGCAGTTTGGGCATGCACGCGAAAGAGCACTTCAATCTCCCTGAGTCAAGGAGCTGCCTCAGGGAGATTGAAGCGCTTTTTAAAAAAATAAATAATGACATTAAAAATGTAATGACTGTGTCACATGAGATGGGACATATTTTTAATGGCAAAAGAAAGTTTTTATTTAATTTGTATTCGCTTTAGGAAAACTTATCCCGCGTGTGGATGTGGTTTCCTAAAAAATGTAAAGGCCGCTTTGCCTTATTGTCTGCCCACCAATTATTAGGTTGGACGGGCAGAGTAAACTTCAACTTAATTATCTTGTTAATGGCCTTAATAGGCCTTTCAATTATCAGTGGGCGGCAGTCGACTCCAGCACGCGCCCGCCAAATGACATGTCACGCGAGTGCGTGATATTACGTTCCGGCATGTCGGGCACGCACCCGCATGCCAAAGGTAAAATGCTGGCCTTACACTGCTGGTCATAACCATTGTTGAATTTAGGCTTAGATCCAGAGATGACCAATCTCTGCCCTCCTTCTTCCGACGGCAGTAACTACGTCCTGGTATTGTCCGCCTTTTATGATGATTCAGATCACAATGTGACAAACACATCACCTGTTGCCATCCTGCTGAATTGCCCAGTGGTTAACGCTATTCTATGTCTTTGGTTTATTCCACGCCCTGATCTAGACAGGACTGGATGACTGGATGGACATAATCAGTTCATCCAGGACCCTCCACCCCTGCCCATCCCTCTGTCCCCATCCCGTCTTCCAATCCCAGCCCCGGCTGTGTATTCACTATACCCCCTGACCTTCCCCTCTCTGATGCTGAACTTCTTCCGCCGCCTTTGTCTCCCTGCTCACTTCTTTGGGCAGGAGTCCTCTCCCCGTTCAACGGATCCTTTTACCCGCCTCCAATATTCTCCCTCCACCTGGACCCCTCCCTCTGGATTCTTACCTTCTCTTGATCTTTTCATTGAGAACAGTCGGTGTGACATCAGTCGTCTCAATTTCTCTGCTCCTCTCACCCACTCTAACCTGTCTCTCTCTGAACTTGCTGCACTACGTTCTCTCAGGTCCAACCCTGACATTGTCATCAAACCTGCTGACAAGGGTGGTGCTGTTGTTGTCTGGCGTACTGACCTCTATCTCGCAGAGGCTGAGCGTCAACTCGCAGACACTTCCTCCCACCTCCCCCCTCCCCCTACTCATGACCTCACCACTGAACATCAAGCCATTGTTTCCAGGACTGTTACTGACCTCAACTCCTCTGGAGAGCTTCCTTCCACAGCTTCCAACCTCAGTCTCCCACCTCGGATGGCCTGCTTCTACCTCCTACCCAAAATCCAAAAACAGGACTGTCCAGGCAGACCGATCGTGTCAGCCTGTTCCTGCCCCACGGAACTCATTTCTTGCTATCTTGACTCCCTTCTCTCTCCCCTTGTCCAGTCCCTTCCCACCTACATCCGTGATTCCTCTGACACCTTACGTCACATCAACAATTTCCAGTTTCCTGGCCCCAACCGCCTCCTCTTCACCATGGACGTCCAATCCCTCTACACCTCCATCCCCCACCAGGATGGTCTGATGGCTCTCCGCTTCTTCCTCGAACAGAGGCCCGAACAATCCCCATCCACCACTACTCTCCTCCGTCTGGCTGAACTTGTTCGCTCACTGAACAATTTCTCCTTAAACTCTTCTCACTTCCTCCAAATAAAAGGTGTGGCTATGGGTACCCGCATGGGCTCCAGTTATGCCTGCCTCTTAATGGGGTATGTGGAACATTCCTTGTTCCAGTCCTACTCCGGCCCCCTCCCACAACTCTTTCTCTGGTATATCGATGATTACTTCGGTGCTGCTTCATGCTCTCGTCTGGACCTGGAAAAATTTATTAACTTTGCTTCCAATTTCCACCCCTCCATCATTTTCACATGGTCCATCTCTGACACCTCCCTTCCTTGACCTCTCTGTCTCTATTTCTGGTGATAGACTGTCCACCAATATTCATTACAAGCCTACTGACTCCCACAGCTACCTCGACTACAGCTCCTCACACCCCGCTTCCTGTAAGGACTCCATCCCATTCTCAGTTCCTTCGCCTCTGTCACATCTGTTCTGATGATGCCACTTTCAAAAACAGTTCCTGTTTTTGACATCCTGACATGTCTTCCTTCATCCTTAACCGAGGTTTTCCACCCACAGTGGCTGACGGGGCCCTCAACCGTGTCCAGCCCATCTCCCGCGCATCCGCCCTCACACCTTCCTCTCCCCCCCAGAACCATGATAGGGTCCCCCTTTTTCTCACTTATCACCCCACTAGCCTCCGCATTCAAAGGGATCATCCTCCACCATTTCCACCAACTTCAGCATGATGCCACCACCAAACACATCTTCCCTTCACCCCCCGGCGGCATTCCGTAGGGATCGTTCTCTCTGGGACACCCTGGTCTACTGCTTCATCACCCCCTGCACCTCAACCCCCTCCCATGGCACCTTCCCATGCAACCACAGAAGGTGCAACACCTGCCCCTTTACTTCCCCTCTCCTCACCGTCCAAGGGCCCAAACACTCCTTTCAAGTGAAGCAGCATTTCACTTGCACTTCCCTCAATTTAGTCTACTGCATTCACTGCTCCCAATGCGGTTTCCTCTACATTGGAGAGAGCAAACGCAGACTGGGTGACCGCTTTGTGGAAAACCTTCGGTCTGTTCACAAGCATGACCCAGACCTCCCTGTCGCTTGCCATTTCAAAACTCCACCCTGCTCTCATGTCCACATGTCCATCCTTGGCCTGCTGCATTGTTCCAGTGAAGCTCAACGCAAACTGGAGGAACAGCACCTCATCTTCCGACTAGGCACATAACAGCCTTCCGGACTGAATATTGAATTCAACAATTTTAGATCATGAACTCTCTCCTCCATCCCCACCCCCTTTCCAATCCCCCTTTTTTCCAATAATTTATATAGATTTTTCTTTTTCCACCTATTTCCATTATTTTTAAATGTATTTCCATCCATTGTTTTATCTCTACCTTTTAGCCTATTTCGATCCCTTCCCCCCACCCCACCCCAACTAGGGCTATCTGTACCTTGCTCGTCCTGCTTTCTACCCTTACTGTCACCTATTAGCACATTCCTTAGATAATATCACCACCTTCAACACCTCTTTGTCCTTTTGTCTGTGACATCTTTTGGTTATCTCCACCTATCACTGGCCCTCTATCCAGCTCTACTTGTCCACCCCCCCCCACCCCAACCCCACTCTTAAACCAGCTTATATTTCACCTCTTCTCTATTTTTCCTTAGTTCTGTTGAAGAGTCATACGGACTCGAAACGTTAACTGTGTTCCTCTCCGCAGATGCTGTCAGGCCTGCTGAGTTTTTCCAGGTATTTTTATTTTTGTTTTGGATTTCCAGCATCCGCAGTTCTTCACTGTTAATCAGTTCTAATGTTGTTTCCATAACAGAAAACAATACAATCCCTACTCCAGTTAGGGATACCTAGCTCCAGGGTTGACGGATGTGTGAATGCTCCTTCCCTTCCTGGCACAGGCTAATGAGACGTTGTCTGGGGCCATTTATTTTTGATAATAGCACTCTCAATTTCCTAATTGAATTATATGATGGCAGTTGTCCTTTGCCATTGTTTGTGATAATGTCTCTTCCAGTCACTTAATTGCATTTGAGTTTTGGCTGGCTGACCCTTCTGCGATGTTTCAATTAACCTCTTCATACCTTTATAGTTCACCTATGTATGGTGTGTTGAGGTTTTTGCTTTCTAATTTACAGTTCGAGATCATGTCCGTGGTTTTGGGGTTTAATATCTTATGAATTTGCAGTTTGGGGAGATCATGTCCTTCATCACGCCCCCCCACCCACTTTAATGTCTCTTTTACACTCCATATATTGCCGTCATTGATTCTCCTGCTGTGGTGAGTGTATTGCCCGTCTCAGCCAAATCTTGCATTTCTTTATTCAGTCTATACATTCGATTCCACCAGCCCAAACCCCCTTTAAAATAATCTTTCCAATTTCTCCCTTTTTGCTTTTCGGTTTAGCTTACATGATAGCATAAACAGATATAACACCATAATCAATTGTACAAATACTAATACATGCGATGCAATTCGAATCCAAGGAGCAACTTCAATATTGAACCCAATATCCCACCAAGGTGGGGTAGTTATTTCCCTGATCTCCTCTCTCATTTCTCCTGCCAGAGAGTACAATAATGTTTTTGGGAAAGTTCCACATCCTTTACCAGTTTTGTCAAATGGTCGGGTAATGGCAGGATATCATACCTAAAATGGGATATGTATTCTTGGAGATTTGATAAAATATTGCTCACTGTGATCCAAGATAGGGATTATCCTTTCCTGTTCTACTTGAACCTCTATCTGAGGTTTAAAGCAAAAGGTCCAGTCATGAACTGGGCACCATTGTGTACTCTATATTGGCTCACTGCAGTGGCGACACAGTAGGTTTCATTACCCTCATATGCAACCTGGGGTGGGACATGGCTCTGAGCCATCGCCTCCTTAGTGCAGTTCATAGGTTGTGCGCCTTCTGATTCAAACCCACATACCAGTTGGTCAAACTCATTCAGGTGATATGGACACAACACTACATGTGCAACCCTTCCCTGACACCCTTTCAGATCAGTGCCAGTCATGGAGTTTGTTGTAGGATATTGCATGTGCCTGCATGCCATTGTAATTTAAAGGTGCTCGGCAGAGCAAGGGCTAATATGGGGCTGGAGAATAGCACCACCCATGGTATGATGTACAGAGTCACAGGGTAATAGATTCAGAGAGAACAGTCTAGAGAGAACAGTCTGGAAGCAGCTACCTGCATGGTGAACAACGACATGCAAGGCAGTAACCTGGGATCCGTAAATAGTTAAAGGTTACCAATAAAGGGTTCATGTTTAAATATGCAAGTCTCAAGACCCTCTCATTAATGAGACATCACCACGTACCATATTACAACAGAATTTCCCCACTTAACCACATGCAGAGGGGCCCCTAGGTGCCACACATATACACCATTTTGAATGATACCAATATTTTTCACCCGTTATACCGGCTCATTGTGACTGACCCATCTCTGACATCCTGAGAACTATACCCATTGTAGTTTGGTTGTATTGACCACAGTCGATTGGGACAGGGTATGCTTCGGAGGCCAACCGTAGCTGGCATGGGTTCATGAGATTGTCATAATTGCTTATGGCCCTTAGGTGTCTGTTGCTTCATGATGGTACATTATCTTGCTCCAAATCCTCTAAGTTACTAGGCCCCTTGTTTAATAGCCACATAACGCATGCATCATTTTGGGTGGCCCAGTCTGATGCGTTCCGGTCCTCCTTATTTCTTTGTTTATGATCTGGGCATGAGTTTTCCAGCCCAACTATTGTTTCTTTTAGGTGAATATTCATTACTTGGTCTACCTGTAATTCTTGCTCCTCATTCTTATTATCCTCTCCCAGTATTTTCTTTAACTGATCCTCTAAGGTATTGACCTGCATTTGCAGCTGGGCGACAATACTATTGACCAGTGACGTTCCTGTATTAAACACTGTGGCCACGTCATTGATCAACTCCCTCTTCTGTCTCCCCAAACTGGTGTGCTTGTTGTCAACCAGTTTGTAATGAATCCTCCTGACTTTTGTCCCCATAATACAGATCATTGATTGTCAGAATATTTCTTTTCAAAACTTCTCGTACAATTTTTTCCATTCCTGGTGGGCACCGCCAGGGTAGCCGTACCTCTGTTAAATTAAGGATGGCAGATGCAACTTCATAATACACGACATGGTACAACTAATTCTTACAAAGGAGAAACAAGACAAAATTGATTAAACTTCCCTAACTTAATAAATACTATAAATCTTAATAGTAAACTCTGGTCCAACAAAGCTCAATAGTGTAAATTACTAAAAGATATTTAGTTGGTTACTGGTTATGTTCCAATGACTTGCAAAAGTTCAAACATATCCATGGATATAAGGAGATAAGTGATAAAACTGTAAACAACTCTGGTTTTTATCTCTCCTTTTTCTAGCAATAATAATTGTATAACAAGACCACTTGTTACACAAACCTGCCCCGCAATCAGCAGAAAATCCAAGGCAGTGTGTTTCTTCAGAAGTAAGCTTTTAGAGAAAAGCTTAGGGCCATTTAACTAATTCTTGCAAAGCCTGATCCTTCAAAATACTCTCAAAAACCTAGGTTCTTACTGAGAGGAGATGAAAACTGGCCATGTGGAACTACTGTGAGATGATCAAGCCCATATCCTGCAAAACAGTGCTGAACGCAAATAAATCCATGATGACATATGTTTCCATTTTCACCACTCTTGAAACTCCCAGTCGCATAGACAGAAAATTGCATTTACCAGAAAGTGAATAAATGATAGAATTTCTGGACTGAAATTGACGCATTATTGGGTTTATTTCCTCATCTATTTGCACAGATGTTCATTGCATAAAGGCGACATTAGTTCTAGGTGAAGCGATTCTCTATTCAAGTTTATGGACCACAGACACCATGACAACAACAGACATTTGAACAGGACCAACAAAATAACTCAAGTATCTTCAAACATGAGGTTAACAAACTAAATTGCTTATGTATTTCTGTAGACTGCACAAGTACTTCAATGGATGAAAATCAATTTGGGACATCCTGAGGTCATGAGTGGCACTATATAAATGTCTTAATTCTTTTCTTTCTTGCAGGGTATCAGAAAAAGATTTTAAATTCACAAATACAGCACCTGCTTCTTCAGAAAATCCAAAAGCAAAAAGCGACAAAAAATTCAAACTACAGTCACCATTAATAGGTACAACAGGCAGTGAGCACATAGCATGGATTAGTTAAGAAAAAACAAGAACCTGCATCTGTATAGCAGCATTCACAACTTTAGGACATCCCAATGCGCTACTCAGCCAATGAAGTATTTTTGAGTTTTATTCACTGCTGTAATGTAGGAAACACAGCTGCTAATTTGCACACAGTAAAGTTCCACAAACAGCAATGCACTGAATGACTAGATCACCTCTTTTAGGTGTGGGGTTGACTCTCCTGCCAGTTTTGTGGATCTGTTGAACTTTTACAATAATTTGATAGTGATAATATGCGGGGGGCAGACTTTTGCTGCTAGCTGAAATTGAACTAGACTCATTAATAATAGCCAGTTAATGTTTTTTAAGTGGCAAATTTACTATTGGAAGTTTTAAGTGATTAATTTGTATAGGGGAGAATTGCCACAGGAATTACCCAAACTCCAATTGTAATTTCAGTGGGAGATCAGTGGAAACATTGAAGAGATGATGTAAATGCTATTTGCACCATTTAATCCAGGGTTTCTTCCCATTTATGCCAATGTTACAGCAGGAGATTGGAGCATCCCTGCAGAAATTCCAGGCAACTCTGTTATTAGACTTAAATTCAATGATGGGCTGTGCATGACACCTCTTCCTTGTTCCTTTCACATCAGCCACTAGACTCATGCTCCTTCCACTGCCAACCATTTACACAATAACCAACTTTCTCACTTTCCACTCAATGCACTTGCTTTGCATTCAGCTCCTCCACATCCTGCTTGGATCTTGCTTCGTCTCAGTTTCAGCCTATGTCCTTCTGGTACAATACCCACAGTGCTGCACTCTCCTTTCAGTGAGCACCTATGAGCTCTTGCCCTTTGTTCCTACAGCACAAAGTAGTGCACAAAAATCATGAAGGTGCAAGGATTGGGGAGGACTGTTGTAGGTGTTAGATGCAGTCCGCTAGGTCTTAATGAAGTCTTGTAGTTTTAAGTAGGTTAACGGTACATATTTATTAATTACAAGAACTATCTAAGTATATACAGGAAAGGGTTCAAGCCAGGAGCTGTCTCCATGCCTGTTTGTGTACACTGCTCTGATCAAAACTAGACTGATCCCTAGGTGTGGGCCATGTGTTCTCTTACACCACGTTCACCCCAATGTGTGCCAGATCTTTTTACTACACCTCCTCAAAGTCTTTATTCAACAGCTAGAATTTCCCAGCTACTCACGCTGGTGAGATGCTCCAGTCCGTCGATATGAACGGAGATTTCAATGGCTCGCTGGCCCCGTCGTGGGGGGACCCACCACGTGGGGGAGGGGGGTGCTGGGGAATTTTGGCCAATGTATTTCAAGTTATTCTAGTTTACCCTGTGTATTTACATCATTACTACTACCTCATCTCCCCCCCTTCAAGTCTCTGAATTAATAGGTTCAGGTGGGCTGGAAGCTTTATAACTCTTCCGTATCTTGTTCGCAATACGGTCGGAGGAGTGGCAGTCTCTGTCGCTGCAGGCAAACTCTGTCGATTTGGAGGTTGTTCTGGCATGTGGGTATCTTTTTATCCTCATTTTCCATTCCTTTGAATTGAACCACTCTTGGGGCAAAATGTTTAGCTTGGCAGACGGGCACACGCCTGATCAGCTCGAGCGTAAAATGACGCGCGTTGACGTTGGGCGAGCGTCCCGATGTCAATGCACAATCGCGCAATATTTTGGTTGGCGGGTGCGCGCCAGAGTCGACAGTGCGGCCGTCGACAATTAAAAGGCCTGTTAAGACCATTAACAAGGTTATTAAAATACATTTTTCGCTGCCCGTCCAGTTGGCGGGCAGGCAAAAAGGCCAAGCGGCCTTGGCACTTTTTGGGAAACCTCATCCACGGGCGGGATGAGGTTTCCTAAAGCAAATAAAAATAAAGTGAAAATTTTAAAACTTAATTAATAACATGTCCCTGCTCAAGTGACAGCGTCAAATGTTTTATAATATTTTAAATTTCTTCATTTTAAAAAAAATTATTCATCTCCAAGGCAGACCTGTGCCTCAGGGAGATTTTCAAGCACTCAATCGCGCACATGCGCTAAGTTCACCATGGCCCCGCTCGGCCTCCTCCCCCCGCCCGCACAGGCAGTGCTGAGCGCTGAGCCCTGCCATTTGCGTTTCACACTGGGCTGGCCTTAATTGGCCCACCAGCGTGAAATTGCCTTCTGGCCTCAATGGCGGATGGCAGTCGGTTTCCGACCGCCCCCGCCTGCCCCTGCTGAGCCCGCCTGACAAAGGCTAAATTCTGCCCTTGGTCAATTTGACAGGTGTAGTGACGGGTGGTGTTTGTTCCATCCTGGTTTTTGTGGAGTGGTGGACAAATGTTGCGCGTGTCTCCATGTTATTTTTTCCTCTTCTTCTTTCATCATGTGGGCCATCATGCTGTCCTCTGTGATGGGAGGTGGCATTTCCTGTTATGAAGATGTGGGTTTTCAGTAAGCTCACCTTTGCGTTTGGCTGTGTGATGTGCTGTACACTTGCAATGGACAGCTCCTACTTGGTTCCAGCATTATATGTGGCACTGTCATGCTGGCTGAGAATTGCAGCGTTTGGTTTGTGGTTGCGGTGTAGACTTCATCAACAGTTGTCACAGCCGGAGGTTGAGTCTCTTCTGGTTGTTGGTTGCTCTCTTGTCTATCCTCCTGGAGGCGTCATGGTAATCATCTGAGTGGTTGGCTGGTCTGACACCTGCAACAGAAATGGACAAACCTGCTCTGCAAAGAGAGAAGGCAGTTCAGAGCTGAAGTCCCAATCAGGATACACTTTCTTGTTTGAGCCCTCGGGAACTTGCAGTTCTGTATAATTTATGACAGTGGTTGTCTGTGTGGTGTATCCGTTGTTTGAAGCCAGAGTTCTCTCAGCTGTGGTTCTTACTTTGATAGGACTGTAACATTGGCTCCCGTGTCCAATTTAAAGTTTGTGAAGTGGCCATTAACCGAAATGTCTCTATTCCAATATAAAAGTCCAGGCTCTTTGACCTCACCCAAGAAGCATGGCTGTGTTTCCTCTTGGTGTTCAGTCTCAGCCTCATGAATCACCTTTGGATCTTCTGTGTGTTTAGGTGTTTTGGCCTTGCACAGTTCGCCAAAGTGTTCAATTCTGTTACGTTGAAAGCACTGAAATGGCAGCACATTGATCTTGCTCCAAAGTGCTGGTATGGTCACTCTATTGGTCGGTTAGGGTATTGCTTTCCTTGGCCTGGAGTGTCCCTGTTTCTGTGTCGTTTAACTAACTGACTGTGGTGTTGCCTTTGTACCACGGTTTACTTTCTCCTCCTAAAATGGAGCTGTACTGCATACGGAATTCAAACTGCCTGACAATCAGGACAGCTTTCCCGAGGGTTAGATCTTCCTTCGCTTTCAGAATGTTTGAGAGTGTGTTGTCCGCCACTTCTATAACTATTCTTTCCCTAATATGTTCATGTTTTAGGTCTCCATATTAACAGCCTTCAGCCATCCTGTACAGATCATTAATGAATGAGTCAACAGGTCCTCCTGCTGCTGGACACGCTTATTAAATTTAGTCCTTTCAAGGATTTTATTACTTCTTAGGTTAAAATAAATATTGAATGATTTTAGTGCTTTTTCAAATTTAGCAGATGATTCATTGATTCCTTGTCTAGCAACAATGTTGTCTGCTATTGGGCTTACTGAGTAGAGGATTGTGTTAACTTGTTCAGCTCCTGTCTTTTTATCCAGACTGAAGGGGGAGGTGAAAGGGCTAAAAACCAAATACAATGGATAGAGTTAGCTTTTGATAAACAAGTCATAGTCTGGACAAGGACTGTGTGTATACATTGAATAGGAGTGGATAAGGTGATCATGTATGAGTATCTCAAAGATAATAGGAGAGACCAAACTAACTATGTGTGAAAATGCTTGGGTCCTGTAATGAGGTTCAAGCATGTACACATCGAGGATAATAGTACAGACGAAACTAGTTATGTATGTGAATGAATAGGATAGACAAAACTAATTGTGTGTGTGTAAACGAGATGTAGACATTGATCACTGGTGCATGCAAATACAGTAAGATAAAGGAAAAGTATAACTGCCATGAAATTTAACCATTTGGGGAGCTTGTACCCATCTTGTATGGAGATAAAGTCTCCCCAGCATATGCCTAAATAAAACCAGTAAAAGGAGCTTGAGTCTCGTGTGGTCGCTGCGGGATCGGAGGGTGCTTGAACTCCCTATCAGTGGCGTAGTCGGCAGGATTCGCCCGGACCTCTGTGAAGGCAGAGCAATGATCTGGTGAATATATTTCTTTTGAAAATACTCTCCGGTTGTTCGCATCAGGCTAGAATGGAGGTCTCATAGGGCGGATCCGAACTGTGGACCAGAGACTCAGGTGGATGGGGACGATTGGGTCCCGGGTGCACGAGTAAAGTGGGACGATTGAGTCCTGGGAAGACGACTGGATTCCTGTTTGGCACGCGATTATGCCGTGGAAAACTGAACTCGAGTTTGTTGCAGAATGAGGAGGTGAGGGAGCCATGTCCCTTCACCTAGCTAGGAAGCATAAAAAGCTGATCAGCAAAATGAAAAAACAAGGTTGGCAGCCGAGTGATTCACCACAACACTCGAAAGAGTGGTGGAAAGCTCAGACAAATGATAAAACCGACAAAGCTACAGTACTTATTTTGAGGCTGTATCTGCAACAAACTAAACTAATACAGAAATATCTTGGTCAAGTTGCGCCGGTCGCAGTGGCAGATCGATTTCTCCCAGGGGCCAACAACAGAGAATGGGAATATGTGGAAAGATGATTGGGACCTGGAAGGTCCCCTACTGAATTTTTGTAACTTAAAAAAAAATGAATTGATCTAAGTTACAAGAGCTGTTTGTGCTGAAGAGAAAGAGAGAGAGAAAGAGGGTACCCCTAGGGGGTTAATGAGCAGTGACAGGCAGCAGCAGAGAAAATGTGAGCTTCAGTCAGTTTGATTGTCCCTATAGGTGGAGCCTCCAAGATCCCTTTATTCCCCCCACTGCTACTTGAAATTTCATTTAGAGTATGAGAGTTTTAAGTCGTTAAGTTCAATGTTGTAGGAAAATAAATACATACCTTTATATATGTGTTTGTTTGTGTGCAAGGAAGCATTTATATGTGAGCTTTAATGTGTTTGCTTCCTTAAATTGTCATTTGTGTGTGTAGTTCAGCACTTTAGAGTCGAAAGCCCCATATTGGATTAAAGGAACACGGTGCATGCATTCATTTCAAAGTTTTGAGAATAAGGTTTGAGTTGAGATTTCTGGCAAAAATCGCAATTTGAAGGTATTGTAAAGATAAAACAGGGTTTGCCTTTGTTTGAGATGAACCAACCTTTGTACTAACCCCTTGCAGACTAGTAGGCGGTAACCCTCATCACTAGCTTCCAAGCTGATTAGGATTGATACATACGAGTTACATTAGCTCTTAGAGTTGGTATTCTAAAATTCTGAGTGAAAAAAAAGTTACCTGAAATTCAAAAGGATTCTTGGAAAACCAAAAGACATAAACACGGTCTAGGTGGTTCCAATGGATGAAAAGGGGTCTCTTTTGAAGAAATGAGTTAAATATGAAAGGAAATCTGCAACCCAACAGCACTATTATTGGAATCTGGGACAATCTTAAGATGTAAAGTGCAGTGTAATTTAGAAGTTACTTTTGAATAACTGGGATGCGATCCAAGATAAAGAATGTGTCGATAAACATATGGGACTTTTAATCAGGATAAAAATCAATACACATGAGGAAGAGGTAGTTTTAATTTTGATAGTGTAAATTACAGTTCTTACAAAGTTTAAAAAAAATTTGCAGTTTGGTTCCCGATAAAGTTCGCAAAAGGGAATTTTTATTTTAAAAGGTTTGACAACAACTGACGCTATTTCAAATGCTGCAAGCTTTTGTATTTGTAAATTTGCTCCCAAAATATGGAGTTAAACTCAAGACCTTGACAAAATTTGGCAGAAATCCAATTTTCAGCTGAGTTAATGAATCTGGGGTAATTCTAAAAAAAATGGTCGGACATAATTTAGTGGGTCACTTTTGTGACGATAAAATGTTGTTTAACAAGATTGTAGCTATTGCGCGTGTAAAATGGTATGAGGAATGGATTAAGGGTAGGAGAAAGAGCTAGGGAAAGAGGACACAATATACAAACTGTTTTAAGGGAGCTGAATTTGATAATCTGGCCATCAACTGAGACATTGGAACCGCACAGGGGGAGAAAAGCAAAGATCTAGAGACAGAGTTCCTCGTTGACATGGAATAGTTAATATGGCCTAAAGAGTAAGGAAAAATGTTAAACGATCAAGACAATAGAGAAACTGACCTCAATAGAATCTTAGGATGATCATGGTCAGGGGAAAAAAAAGAGGTAAAACTATTTGGAATCTGTAGTTGAGGCAATTGAAGAGTAAGGAGAAATAATACTTAACAACAATTTACCAAAAGATGGATACAGGTAAAAGGAAAGCTGGCAAAAGGCTAAATAGATGTACTACTGGATATATTAATGTGCCTGCGAGCTACAAAAAGTAAGACCACAGGATTAGCACCATGATGACAGGCAGAGTTAAGCAGTTCCCAGAGAGAACTGCCACTGTAAGTGAAGGCACTGAGCCATTGAAAGATAGGATAAGAAGATGTATTGTAGAGTTGTGCTTAAGGAATTGAGGTACCCACGTGTGACAACACAAAAGGTTGTAAGAGTAACTTACGTTTATCAGCACCAGGGCAGCCGGTCCGGCTAACACCACTCGAATGTACAAAAGGGAACTTCAAGGGCGCTGGTACCTACCCAAGGGCAAGGACAACGATAAGATGGCAAATGCACTCTTGGGGGATACACCCCAGCGGGATACACTTGCCCAGTAATATTTCGCTAAGCATAAGCACAGACACGAGTGGCGGAGTAACAATAACTGGGATTTATGACAATATGACTGGGTTGGGCTGGTGGTATGGGGGGAAAATACCAGTTTTTTGCCATCAAAAATTTGGGTGTATCAAGAGATTAATATGATCTCTGGATGGGCAGACCTACCTCCCTTCGTTTGGGAACTCGGTCTTGAGGGACAATACTGTCAAGAAACACGTAAGCATGTAATAGATAGGCATGATTGTTATGATATGCGATGTTTTAAACTGAGTACTTGTGGATATCAAAAACCAACCCGCTGCCCTAAGATGACAAACCCTCTCCAGACAGAATAGTTAGGATCGGGAAGGCCAAACCCCTGTTACATGACGTCACTATGGTAACCCTGGAGGTGACATACAACCTCACAGGTTTAGCAGCGGTCTTACAGGGACCATGTAGAGATCACCGTACCTTGATTAAGTGGGCTAAATATTGGTTAGAACAGATCATTGGGGATTACAAGACTCGAATTACCCCGGGGGCAAGAAGGCGGGGAAGGTGAATAAGGAGCCTGTTGGGGATATAGGAGGTCTCTTTGGAAGTGTGAATTCAGTGGTCAATTCTGCTCAGTTGTATTAGCTAAATAATTATGCGTTACAAATAGCTACCGAAGCAGCCAAAGGACTGCTGTATAACGCACATGGAACAGAATATACTTTAACAGCTATTAGTATACAAGGGGAGGGGCTGTTAGAAACCCTGGACATCTCCACAAAAGGGGTCATTGATGTTACTGACTCACAAAGTCAGGGAAGGGCGTGCAACATGTTAGCCCAAGGTTTAATTGAAGGGATAAAATCAGATATAGAAGACATCAGATTTGGGACTGTCCCCGGACACGTGTTTGAGTCAATATCCCAATTGAATCTAATAAACCTGCAGCCGGAACGACAAGAACTTGTAGTCACCCAACCCCAGTTTGGAGGAGAGGACGGGGTGATTAAATTCCTAATGACAATGCCCCAACTATACAACACGATAGTTATCGATTCGAATCCCTGGGGGTAGAGAGAGATGGGTGGGTTTACCGAGCAGGATTCCATGGGTACCTCGCCTATGTTAACTCTGCAATTTGGATGAGTACCGAGGACTGTTTCATGGAATCACAAAGTTACGTTGTGTTTGCTTGCCTTATCCTAGAGCCTCTGACTAACAACAGCAGAATTACCCTCAATATGTCCCCCATCCAGGAAGCTTTCAAGGCAGTCCAAATGTTCCCGGAACAATGGTGCTTTACGACCAGTGAAGACGAGATGGTTTTTGGAGGACTAAGGTGTTCAGTGAACTCCAGTTTATATATACAAATCACTGACTCCCTTACATTAGGAGACTTCCACCTACCAGGACAAATGACAGGATATGCATTTAGTCCTTGGTGGGATCATACAGAATTTACTGACGAGACCCCAGGCAAGATAGCATGATTAGCCATGGTACAGGCCACAAACCTAGCACATCAATACACATGCACGCCCAAGGACCAAGTTAGAAGGGGACGCGTCCAGGTGGACCTGGCCATTAAATCTGCAACAAAGTTAGCTGGGTCTGCCTCAGCCTATGCTACCTCAGTGCGCTTGATCAATTGATGGGAGGTCCTCCAAATGGCAGTGGCAATCTTCAGCCTAGCAGTATTGGTTTGGACCATTTGCCTGTGTTACTATCAGCAGGGAATCTTAAAGGACTACCGCATAAGATTCCAAAGACATGCTCTAGTGTCCACCGCACACATGGGGAAAGGGGTGAAAGGGACTTGAGGAGAGGTTAGTTTATATAGCGCGGCAGTTTAGGATTCCTCCAAAAGTCTGGACGACGGGCCATCCGAAGGACGAAGAAGGAACTCTCAATGCCAGTAATTGGACAGTTTGGGCTTTGCCAAGGGCCAAAAGGGGGGACTGAAGGGGGAGGTGAAGGGGCTAAAAACCAAATACAATGGACAAAGAGCTAGCTTTTCATAGACCACAAGTCATAGTCTGAACAAGGTAAGAATCAAGGACTGTGTGCATACATTGAATAGGAGTGGATAAGGTGATCATGTACGAGAATCTCAAAGATAATAGGGAAGACCAAACTAACTGTCTGTGAAAATGCTTGGGTCCTGCAATGAGGTTCAAGCATGTACACATCAAAGATAACAGGATGAGCCAAACTAAGTAGGTGTGAAAATGCTTGGGTCCTGCAATGAGGTGCAAACATATACACATCGAGGATAATGGTATAGATGAAACTAGTTCTGTATGCGAATGAATAAGATAGACAAAACTAATTGTGTGTGTAAACGAGATGTAGACATTGATCATTGGTGCATGCAAATAGAGTAAGATAAGGGAAAGGTATAACTGCCACAAAATGTAACCATTTGGGGAGCTTGTACCCATCTTTTATGGATACAGTCTCCCCCGCATATGTCTGAATAAAACCGGTAAAAGAAGCTTGAGTCTCGTGCGGTTACTGTGGGATCGGAGGGTGCTTGAACTCCCTTCCACAGACCTAAAGCAATCATGTATCTAAAGAATCTTTTTCTCCAAAGTGCCCAATTATGTGATTGACCTGGGCCTTCGATAAGTCCAAATTGATCTGGAAGAGTAGATTTCTGATCCATGGTTAAAAATGTTTAAAGTGTAGGTTCAGCTTTAAGAAGTAGCTGAAATTCAAAATGGCACTGTCATTCGTTTGAAGAGAAAGGATACCCCCCGTGCCTGCTCGCCTTGGTAGGCTCACACAGCAATGGCGCTCACGCTCTGCCTTGAAAACATTTTAAACACTGGGCGTTTTGATTGACTAGCTGCTGACTTCTCTGTTTCAGCGCTATGCTTTAGGGTCGCGACAGCATCGATCTCTGGCCTTTGTTGGTTTTAAAAGCCAATTCCTTAGTCACGATTTTTCTCAGTTAATTAATTTTTTCCTATCTCGGAGCGAGCTTGCACACCACGTGTCCAAGTGCTGGCTCGGGAATCTGGTTTTTCTGACAAGAGTTTTTAAATGACAATTTCTAACCACTGAACTATTTAAAGGTTTCTCAGGACTTGCCTTATCCGTGAATTCAAAAGTTTTAGTTCATCCCTGCAAGTTTTCTGACACTGCGCGCTCTAGGCTTTTGAAGCTGGACTTCCATGGAATTCAAAGGAGTCTTCTGCTGCAGTGAGGAATTTAATTCCTGCCTTCAGCTTCCAAGTATTTCTTTAAAGCTTTTCCCTGGCGATTTTCCTCTGCAAGCCTGCATCTCGTGCTTTTCTTCAGGTCAGAATTCTTCCTCAAATTTTTCTTTAGTCTTGCAGGATTTTGGTCTTTCTCTGCATTTTTTGCCATGTTTTGAGTTCTTCCATTCACCGCTGCCATGTTGTAGGGTGTTGGATAATGCTTGGTAGGTCTTAATGAAGTATTCATAGCCTTAAGTATGTTAACTGTATGTATTTATTAACTACAAAAACTATGTACATATATACAGTAAAGGGGTCAAGCTAGGAACTGCCTCCATGCCTGCCTGCTTGCACGGCTCTGTCCAACACTAGACTAACCCCCAGGTATGGGTCATGTGATCTCTTACATCAGTGAATTAGCAATACTGTACTCAGTCCCATGGCAACCCTTCTGCGCTAGGCCCTTATATTAGCAGGACCACCTCATGTCAATAATCTTTCAGTAGAACAGCTCGATTGAAAGAAAGTTCATTGCCCTGAAGTGCTGGGGTGAATTTTACCCCAGAGAGCAATTTATAAGTTCTGAAATGCCTTGGAAATGTTTTAATCAGCAAAGCACAGAGACTCTATTCATGGAATAGGATCCGCTTTAAATTTTGCTCCAGCTGGAAGGCAGGAAGGGATAAACCAGGGAACTATAGGCCAGTCAGTCTAACCTCAGTGGTGGGGAAACTATTGGAAGCAATTCTGAGGGACAGAATTAATCTACACTTGGAGAGATAGGGATTAATCAAGGACAGTCAGCATGGTTTTGTTAAGGGGTCATGTCTGACCAATTTGATTGAATTTTTCGAAGAGCTGACCAGGTGTGTAGATGAAGGCAATGCATTTGACGTAGCCTACTTGGACTTCAGCAAGGCTTTTGATAAGGTCCCACATGGAAGACTGATAATGAAGGTAAGAGCCCATGGGTTCCAAGGCAATTTGGCAAGTTGGATCCAGAATTGGCTGAGTGGCAGGAAGCAGAGGGTGATGGTCGAGGGGTGTTTTTGTGACTGGATGCCTGTGTCCAGTGGGGTTCCACAGGGATTGGTGTTGGGTCCCTTGCTTTGTGGTATACGTAAACGAGTTAGACTTGAATGTAGAAGGGTTGATCAGTACGTTCGCGGACAACACGAAAATTGGTGGGGTGGTAAATAGTGAGGAGGATAGCCTTAGATTACAGAAGGATATAGATGGGCTGCTCAGATGGGCTGATCAGTGGCAAATGGAATTTAATCTGGATAAGTGTGAGGTGATGCACTTGGGCAGGACAAACAAGGCACGGGAATACATGATGAATGGTAGGACCCTGGGAATTACGGAGGATCAAAGGGACCTTGGTGTACATGTCCGCTGGTCCCTTAAGGTAGCGGGACATGTAGATAAGGTGATTAAGAAGGCATATGGGATACTTGCCTTTATTAGCCGAGGCATAGAATATAAGAACAGGGAGGTTATGCTGGTTATGCCACAGCTAGAGTATTGCATGCAGTTCTGGAATCCACATTATAGGAAGGATGTGATTGCACTAGAGAGAGTGCAGAGGAGATTTACCAGGATGTTGCCTGGGCTGGAGAGTTTTAGTTATGAGTAGAGATTGGATAGACTGGGGTTATTTTCCCTGGAGCAGAGGAGATTGAGGGGGGACATGATTGAGGTGTATAAAATTATGAGGGGCATAGATAGGGTAGATAGGAAGGAACATTTCCCCTTGGTGGAGAGATCAATAACCAGGGAGCATAGATTTAAGGTAAGGGGCAGGAGGTTTAGAGGGGATGTAAGGAAGAATTTTTTCACTGAGGGTGGTGGAAATCTGGAACTCACTGCCTGAAAGGGTGGTAGAGGCAGAAACCCTCATAACATTTAAGAAGTATTTGGATGTGCACTTGTGATGCCATGGCATACAAGGCTATGGGCCTAGTGCTGGAAAATGGGATTAATATAGTTAGGTACTTGTTTGACCGGCACAGACTCGATGGGCCAAAGGGCCTTTTTCTGTGCTGTAGACCTCTATAACTCTATGAGGTGTTTCAGTTAGTTTCTGAGGCCAATTCTGCAGAATGTTATGGAGCGAGTTTGTCACCTTGTTAAAAATTATGCCAGGGTTCTAATTACATCATGGGACCCACAAGACAGGCATTAAGGAATTCACAAGAGTGATTAATTGTTTTTTTCTGGATGACTTCTTCGATGAAGTTGCTTTGAAATGGTTGCTTAGTGGTGGCTTTAATTTCAACGTTGCGATAAGGAGGACACTGTGATGGTCAGTGGCAGAGGGATGCTAAGGTGAGGAGTTACCTTACAATAATTCAATACTATACAATGGGCATTTGGGGTGGTGTTCTCCAGAACCACAGTCAAATGAAGTGATCAGGGACAGCCCAGCCTGAAAGTGGGTGTGATGGTTGACCCTTCTTGCTCCTCCTCCTGAACTCCTCAGCATATCCCTGGTGGTAAGGGCTGGGCCTCAGAGTGGTGAGGGTATTAAGATATGTGCCACTCCAGAGCAGTCCAGGCAGCAGGACCTTTGCCTTGAGCACTCCAATAGTCAGTTCCATGGTGTTTGCATGGTAGCATGGCTTTTTAAAAAAATTCATTTCCGGGACGTGGGCATCGCTGATTAGACCAGCATTTATTGCCCATCCCTAATTGCCCTCGAGAAGGTGGTGGTGAGCTGCCTTCTTGAACCGCTGCAGTCCATGTGGTGTAGGTACACCCACAGTGCTGTTAGGAAGGGAGTTCCAGGAATTTGACCCAGCGACAGTGAAGGAATGGCGATATATTTCCAAGTCAGGATGGTGAGTGACTTGGAGGGGAACTTCCAGGTGGTGCTGTTCCCATGCATCTGCTGCCCTTGTCCTTCTAGGTGGTAGCAGTCGTGGGTTTGGAAGCTGCTGCCTGAGGAGCCTTGGTGAGTTTCAGCAATGCATCTTGTAGATGGTACACACTGCTGCTACTGTGCGTCGGTGGTGGAGGGAGTGAATGTTTGTAGATGTGGTACCAATCAAACAGGATGCTTTGTCCTGGATTGTGTCAAGCTTCTTTGGTGTTATTAGAGCTGCACTCATCCAGACAAGTGGAGAATATTCCATCACACTCCTGACTTGTGCCTTGTAGATTGTGGACAGACTTTGGGGAGTCAGGAAGTGAGTTACTCATCACAGGATTCCTAGCCTCTGGCCTGCTCTTATAGCCACAGTACTTATATGGCTAGTCCAGTTCAGTTCCTGATCAATGGTAGCCCCCAGGATGTTGATAGTGGGGGATTCAGGATGCTAATGTCATTGAATGTCATGGGGTGATGGTTAGATTCTCTCTTGTTGGAGATGGTCATTGCTTGGCACTTGTGTGGCACAAATGTTACTTTGTCAGCCCAAGCCTGGATATTGTCCAGGTCTTGCTGCATTTGGACATGGACTGCTTCAGTATCTGAGGAGTTGCAAATGGTGCTGAACATTGTGCAATCATCAGTGAACCATTTCCGACCTTGTGATGGAAGGAAGGTCATTGATGAAGCAGCTGAAGATGGTTGGGCCTAGGACACTAGGCCTGGGGAACTCCTGCAGTGATGTCCTGGAGCTGAGATGACTGACCTCCAACAACCACAACCATCTTCCTTTGTGCTAGGTTTGACTCCAACCAGTGGAGAGTTTTCCCCCTGATTCCCATTGACTCCAGTTTTGCGAGGGCACCTTAATGCCACACTCAGTCAAATGCTGCCTTGATGTCAAGGGCAGTCACTCTCACCTCACCTCTGGAGTTCAGCTCTTTTGTCCACGTTTACACCAAGGCTGTAATGAGGTCAGAAGCTGACTGACCGTGGTGGAACCCAAACTGAGCGTCAGTGAGCAGGTTGTTGCTAAGCAAGTGCCGCTTGATAGCACTGTTGATGACCCCTTCCATCACTTTAATGATGGAGAGTAGACTGATGAGGCAGTAATTGGCTGGGTTGGATTTGTCCTGCTTTTTGTGTACAGGACATACCTGGGCAATTTTCCACATAGCCAGGTAGATACCAGTGTTGTAGCTGTACTGCAACAGCTTGGCTAGGGGTGCGGCAATTTCTGGATAGTCTTCAGTACTATTGCCGGAATATTGTCAGGGCCCATAGCCTTTGCAGTATCCAGTGCCTTCAGCCGTTTCTCGATATCACGTGGAGTGAATCGAATTGACTGAAGACTGGCATCTGTGATGTTGGGGACCTTTAGAGGAGGCCGAGATGGTTCTAATTGTATGTACACTGGTCACCAGTTAGGTGTTAAGTGGCCTGCTTTTGTGGCCCATAGCCATTCTTTGGTTTGAAATGTGGTGCTTCAAATACTGAGGGGACAGGGAACTGGCATTTAATATATGCATTGTGAATGTTGCCAGCATAATGGACATTCACCTGCATGATGTGCTGAGCATAGTCACACACCAACTGCATGTTCAAGGAGTCGAACACTTTGCAGTTTTGGCACCTCTCAGCATTTAGATACTGCATCCACAAAACCACCTGTGTGCAGTCGATGGCATCCTGCACCATGGAGATGCCTGTAATTCTGGAAAAGCCACATGCACATTCCACCTGCTCCTTTCCAATCAGGGAGTGTACAATGAGCTTCCCTTTCCTGGCATAAAGATCATTGGTCACCTCCCTTTCGGCAGCAGTAGAAGTGACCTGGGATGTCACCTGCTCCCAACGCAAAGAAATTAAGGGCCATGGTCACCTTTTGGCAGAACCTCCCTTTCCTTACCCTGAGGTTGCAGGTCTGTCTACAAGAGATGACAGATTTTCATGAGCACTTCCTTTGTTAAATTAATTCAACACACGGGCAGATTCTGGCTTAAGTAAAGGTTCCCAGGAGACCCTGAGTGCATAAGGCCTCTTCCTGGTTGCCTTCCTTTCCCATCTCCTCCTCCCTCTGTGAGCAGCTGGTCCACTTGTGCTGCCTCAGTTCCATCTCCCTCTCATACTACAGGCCATGGGAGCAAGCGGTTTGACCAGAACCCAGAAATCCAAACCCAGGCCTTCTCCACATGCAGCAATACTCCTTGTTGAGTTCCCCAACTATAAATAACTCGGCAAATCATCAAGCCATTCTACAAACTCATAAGAACATAAATATGTCACATAGCCCCCTGAACGTACTCTGTCATTTAAGAAGATCATAACTCACCCTTAACCCAAATTCCACTTACTTGCCCAATCCTCATATCCCTTGATTCCCCTACATCCAAAAATTTATCAATCACAGCCTTTAACAACTTTCTGGGGAACAGAATTCCAAAGATTTACAGCCCTCTGAATGAAAAGGTTTCTCCTCATCTCACTCTGAAATGGCTGCCCTCTCATCTTGATAGTTCTTGTCCCCTAGTTTTAGGTTCGCCAGTCAGTGAGGTGAGAGTGACTTCCCTTCTACAAGACGCACTGCAGGAATTCACCTTTGACAGCACCTTCCAAACCCGCTACCACTACCACCTAGAAGGACAAGGGCAGCAGACACATGGGAACATCATCTCCTGGAGGTTCCCCTTCAAGTCACTCGCCATCCTGACTTGGAAATATATCGCCGTTCCTTCATTGTCGCCGAGTTAAACTCTTGGAACTCCCTTCCTAACAGCACTGTGGGTGTAGCTACACCAGATGGATTGCAGCAGTTCAAGAGGGCAGCTCACCATCACCTTCTCAAGGGCAACTAGGTATGGGCAATAAATGCTGGCCCAGCCAGCGAAGCCCACGTCCTGTGAATGAATAAAAAAATAGTCTGGCCAGATTTTCATGGAGTCAGGAAAGCTCATCCCAGCACTTTTTTCACCCACAGGTGGGGGAGGCCCACAACAAGTGGGTAACTTGGCAGCATTTACTAGTCAGGTTGGCGCCAGGCAAGGGAACGGGACCTCCTGTGCCCATCGGAGGCGCCCATCTTCCAAGGTCATTTCCCCTCTTTCCCTGGTTAACTCTCTCCCCGGCCTCTCAAACCCAGCCCCCCCAAACCCAGCCCCCCATTCACCCCTCTCGCTGGAGCCTGCCAGACTTGCCTTCAATCTGGCCTCCATAACCTCCTCTTCTTGAGTGACTGGCTGCAGTTCCAGCAGCGGCCAGCAGTGCAATTGGATTGGTCAACAGCTCTCAATCCCCAGGTGATGGTGGAAGTATCGCTCTGAGCCAATTAACACCCCACCGAGCGTAAAATGGCTGCAGGGCAGCGAGCTTTTTTGTGGGAGAGTTCCTGACCAACGTTTTTATTTGGGAGCTAGCGGGGAATGCCCACCCGTTAAAATACAGCCCTGGGAGTTCGGTATTTCTTTCTAAAAGTTATTGGTCTCATAACAGCTTTGTCACATCCTCCCTGCACCTCTTGCCCCAAACCTTTAATCTGTATCCTTTGGTCCTTGTGCCATCAACTATTGGGAACAGCATTTCTTCACTGACATTATCTAAACCTATAAACCTCTATCAAATCTCCCCTCAATCTCCTTGACTCCAAGGGGAACAACTCTACCTTCTCAAACCTGACTCTGAAGCTAACATCCCTCATTCCCTGGAACCATTCTGGTAAAATCTCCTCTGTACCCTCTCAAGGAACCTCATATTCTTCCTGACCAGAACTGAACACAATACTTTGTGGCAGGTTCAGCATAACTGCCCTGCTTTTGTACTCAATGCCTCTATGAAGCACAAGGTCCCAAATGCTCTTCTAACTACTCTCTCAATAAGTCCTGCCACTTTCGAAGGTCTATGCACATGAACGTTCAGATCCCTCTGCCGCTGTACACTCATTAGAGTTGTGCCATTAAGTCTACATTGCGTCTTCCAATCCCTTCTGCCAAAATGCATCAGCCCATGCTTTTCTGTATTAAAATATATTTGCCATTAGTCTGCCCATTCTGCTAGCTCATATGTCCTGTTGCAGTCGATTAGCATTATCCTCACTGTTTGCCACAAGTCCAAATTTGGTTTCATCAGAAAATTTTGAAATTTTGCTCTGTATTCCATATCCAAATCAATTATATACATCAAAAAAAGCAGCGATCCTAGCATGGACCCTTCGGGAGCACCTCAGTCTACCACCCTCTAGTCCGCAAAACCATTTACCACGACTTGTTTAAATAAATTTCATCAATATTTAAGCATTTTTCAGGGCTTAATTTCCTTCCCACCCTCTTTTGCTTACAGGATAGGCAAGTGAAACATGACCAGATTGTGCTCCAAATGAGATCTGCTGAACACACTTGTATTTCTAAATTCTGGTTATTTTCCCAGAACTTGATAGGCCTGCAGCAGCAGCAATGGCTTTTGGTCACAGTACCTTCTGGCTGTTGTCCAGAAGTAGCAGCCAGAAGGCCTGGAGGCCTTGGTTATATAGTTGGACCTGTTAAAAAGGCACTTAACATCTGGGCTCTCCACATCCTTGCCACCTGCCTCTCACAGACCTGAATGGGGCTGGGCAGAAGGCCTGAGGCTCATTACCTCTTAATAAATCAATAAAATGATTCTCAATTTGAACACTGGAAAATGAGAATTATGCAAAGGGTGAGGTTACTAACCTTTTGCATTATTTGTACAGGATTTCCATGCTTGTTCCTCCATTTTGGGCATCCTCAGAAAATCCCACACAACACAAGAGGAGACACAGACCTTCTGCCTCTAACATAAAGGCAAAATACTGCGGATGCTGGAAATCTGAAATAAAAACAGAAAATACTGGAAGAACTCAGCAGGTCTGGCAGCATCTGTGGAGAAAGAAACAGAGTTAACATTTCAAGTCCAATATGACTTCTTCAGAACTCAGAGAGGTAAAAATGTGATGGATTTTATGCTGTTGAAAAATGGGGGAAGGACAGGTGGAGCAAAATAGAAGGTCGGGGATAGGTTGGAAGACAGATGAGGTTCAATGACAAAGATGCCACGGAACACAAGACAAAGGGAGTGGTAATCTTAGTATTAGAGTTTAAAGCTTTGGTCTAGTGCAGGTGTTGATAGCAGAATAAAGGTCAGCACCCTCTGAATGCAAAATAGCACAATGTGTTAAAAGCAGAAATGGGCCAGCACTGTCGGAAAGCAAAAACATGAGACCAAGATACGGACTGGCACTTGCGGGGAAAAAAACAATAGAGTTCATGGTCTGAAGTTGGTGAACTCAATATTGAGCCTAGAAGGTTGTAAAGTGCCTAATTGGAAGATGAGGTGTTCTTCCTCCTGTTTGCACTGAGCTTCACTAGGACATTGTAGCTGGCTGAGGGCAGGAATGTGGGCATGACAGCAAGATAGTGAGTTGAAAGGGCAAGCGATCAAAATGTATGGATCATGCTTGCAGACCGAGCAAAGGTGTTCTGCAAAGCAGTCACTCAGTAGGTGTTTACTCTCTCCAATGTAGAGCAGATGGTATTGTGAGCAGCAAATGCAGTAGATTAAATTGAAAGAAGTGCAAGTAAATCATTGCTTCACCTGGAAGGAATGTTTGGGGCCTTGGACAGTGAGGAGGGAGGAAGTAAAGGGGCAGGCATTACATTTACATGGGAAGGTGCCGTGGGAAGGGGATTAGTTGTTGGGAGTGATAGAGGAGTGGACCAGGGTGTCACGAAAGGAATGGTCCCTACGGAATGTTGACATGGGAGATGAGGGGAAGATGTGTTTGATGGTGGCATCACACTGGAGTTGGCAGAAATGGAGGAGGGTGATCCATTGAGCATGGAGTTTGGTGGGGTAGAAAGTGAGGACAAAGGGAACCCTATCGTGGTTCTGGGAGAGAGTGGAAGGGGTGAGGGAAAAAGTGCGGGAAATGTGTCGGACACGGTTGAAGGCCCTGTCAACAACAGTGGGGAGGAGATCCTCAGTTGAGGAAAAAGGAAGACCTGTTGGAAGCACCATTGTGAACGGATGCAATGAAGACCGAGAAACTGGGAGAATGGAATGGAGTCTTTACAGAAAGTAGGGTGTGGGGAGATGTGGTCGAGGTAGCTGTGGAAATCAGTGGGCTTGTAATGAATAGACAGTCTATCACCAGAAATTGAGACAGAGGAGTTAAGGAAGGGATGCAAAGTGTCAGAGATGGAACATGTGAAGGTGAGAGAAGGGTGGAAACCGGAAGCAAAATTGATTAAATTTTCCAGGTCCAGGCAAGAACACGTAGCGACACCGATACAATCATCGATATACCGGAGGAAGAGTTGTGGGAGGGGGCCAGTGTATGACTGGAACAAGGAATGTTGCGCATACTCCACAAAAATAAAGGCATAATTGCAGTCCATGAGGGTGCCCATGGCCACACCTTTTATTTGGAGGAAGTGAGACAAGTTCAATGAGAGAAGTTGAGCCAGGTGGAGGAGGGCCGTGGTGGATGGGGATTGTTCAGGCCTTTGTTCAAGGAAGAAGCGGAGAGCCCTCAGGCTATCCTGGTGGGGAATGGAGGTGTGGAAGGGTTGGACATCCATAGTAAAGAGGAGGTGGTTAGGGCCAGGAAAATAGAAATGGTATTAATAGCAGAATAAAAGTAAGCATTATGTGAAAGTTTCTGTCTCTGCCTATGTTTTTCAGCCAAGAAATTAATGTGTCCTTGGTGCAAAGCAGAGGAAAAAAAAGGCCTTCACATCTGTCTTTTTCTGGCTGCTCTCGCTTCTATTCTGTCTGATTTTTATTACTTGAATTTAAATTTTTATTTTTTCTTTGCCTCCATTGTTTTCCTACGTATGGTAACCCAGATGACCTTTAAGAACTTTTCACTATTTTTTGCGAAGTTGAAAATCTCTACCTAACATATTCACTTCTGCTGCCAATGTCCAATTTGGAGGCGATGACACACCCAAGGCGCTTTTTAAAAATCAGCCAGTCAAATGACAAAGAACTCAATGCTAATATGGCTGCGATGTAAAAACAACAAGGATCAACCACTGACAACTTGTCGACAGTCAAGCAGGTATGGTTAAGCCAATGGATGAATAAATCATTCAACAGCCACCTGAAGAATATTTCATCTGGATAAATCAACACAGCCACAATCAATCAGGTCTAAGCCTCTTTAATTGCTTCTAATGTTGGAGTCTGTACATTTTTTTTTATATATATCTGGCCAAACTGCTGGACTGTCTTCATTCAGATAAATGTAAATTGATATTAAACATTATATTGTTTTCATTTTCTATTATACAGAAGAAATGTATTTTGACATGGATTTATTTCTAGAGAAATATAATATAGATTTCATTTATTTCTACAGTCCTTCATTCTCCCATTATATTGAATGAGAATATTATTCCCTCGTGTCAGTATTCAGCTGAATAGCAATAACTTTTTTATCTTTTCACCGTTAGCAACAAGGAAAGCAATTTGTACTTATGAGCAGCCAACTGGCAATTAAAAAGAAAAAAAACAAAAATGTTGAGTACACAAGGTGCACATTTTCTTTGCCATTCTGAAGATTGACTAATCTGTCTGTCTTCTTCCCCACATGTTTAAGCAAATGCAATTTGCAGACGCCTGAATTACAATTAAAAGCGCCGTCTGACTGGAAAAATGTTTATTATCCCAAGCGTAATAGGTCAAGTCCTGCTGCCAATCTTGTGCATCAGTTGATGCAAGAGTAGCAGTTATGGAATGATAATTGGATGCCTCCTTTTACATGTCACACCTACCATTGACTAGTTGTCATTGAGTTTCACAGGTGACATGGAAACCAAAGAAACCAATTGCAATTAAACAGATTTAGCCCTTAATAGAACGGCTGTGATGTTTTCTCGTTTGCCTGTAATTTTCGATGGAGCTTCTAAGCCCTCATTTCCACTGGCACAATCAGTACAATGTAATTATTTAGCCACATGTTGGATGTAAACTTTCTGCTGCAGCTATGTTTGTGGCAGTTTTTCTTCTGTAGGTTAAAAGATTTATTTCACCAGTTTGGATCCACACCCACTGGGAATTTGGGGATCTTTACTTCCACCCCTCTACCACCCTAACACCTTTACACCCCCATGATTTCTGCTCATAAATTTCTTCATAGGAGATATTCATCTATATTCCGAAATTGGAGTGTTTTTTTTTGCCTTACTGCTGCCCCACCTGTTCTCAGTAAAGGGTTGGTGGTAGAATCAAAATGGATCAACTGCTGGGTCTGTCAACTAAACACTGCTTTGACTTACATTCCCACTTTCTGTAAAATCCTGTTGGCCAGAGCTCCCATCAGGAACAGGTTGGGCCCTTATGTATGCAGGCAAATACAGCTCAAGAGAAGTCATTTTAATTGACATTTTCACTCCTGCCCATCTGACTATGCTACCAGAAATTTTTGACATCATTTTGCATTCAAATGTGCTCAAAATTGATCATCTGACACCGCTTGACATCAAAAGGTGCAACTTGCAATGAGTTTTTCATCAGTCATCAGCGCTCATTGCCATCTTTTGACATCCAATGTGACAAAAGCGATCAAAGCATCAAAGGCAATCATTGGCATCAAATGCGATCACCAGGCACCGAAAGCAATCAGTAGGCTTCCCCTCCACACACACTCACCAATGCCCTCTCCCCCATCCCCATTCACTCATCCCCTCCTCCTTCTGCATCATCCCTCACACCGGGATTTTGCCCCTTTTCTGAATGTGAGAGAGCTCACACCCCTCCTCCATGCCACCAACCCCAGCCCCACATCTCTGCCCCAACCCCTGCCTTCTTTGTTCTCCTGTCCCGGGTGATCCTTGTGGTGGGCCTTGATCCCCAGTGTCTGTGGAAAATTTTCTCCTGTTATGAGTCGACAGGCGGGATGTTAGATTCAAATGGTGGGAATCCGTACAGCAGTGAGAGTCAGTGTGTGTGGACCTGCACCCCAGTGAGAAACAATTTGTGTGGAACTCGTACCCATGTGAGAGTCAGTGTGTACGGGACCCATATACCAGCGAGAGGAAGAGGGAGGAGAGAGGGAGAGAGAGATGGGGGAGGGAGAGAGAGATGGGGGAGGGAAAGAGTGAGGGGGGAGGGGGTGAGAGAGGGAGAGAGTGAGGGTGAGTTAAAGGCAGAGAGAGAAGCAGGGAGAGAGGGGGAAAGATATACATCATGCTCTAATTAAATCTTAACACAGCAGCACTGACCTTTTGTTTTAAAAACTTGTCTCTCTGCAAGTAGACTGTCAGGAACTCTATTTCAAACACCTCTTTGTTCTTTTGTCTGTGTCATCTTTTGATTATCTGCTCCTATCACTGCTTGCTTGTCCCTACAACCACCCCCCACCCCCCCCACCCCCCCACTTCTCTCCTCCACCTTAAACCAGCTTATATTTCACCCCTCTCCTATTTTTACTTAGTTCTGTTGAAGGGTCATGAGGACTCGAAACGTCAACTTTGTTCTTCTCTGCCGATGCTGCCAGACCTGCTGAGTTTTTCCAGGTATTTCTGTTTTTGTTTTGGATTTCCAGCATCCGGAGTTTTTTGTTTTTAACTCTATTTCAATTACCTATAACCAAGGATTATAAAATTGTAACAGCATATCTCTTTCAGACCAAAATGTTTGAATTAGTATTATTTAACTCATCCATGGAGCTGCAATCCTCAACCACATGGAATAGGCAGGAAGCAGCAGTTCATTTTGAGGAATGGGGGAGGGGCAAGGTAAGGTAAGGGGAAGCATTTTTGGCAGAATCTGTACAGACTCAAGGGAATCTGAGTTCTCTGCCTGAAAACTTGTTGCTGCTTTTGTTTTCTGATTGGTCACCCCTGTGATTGAATTTTCCAGGACTTTTGGGGGGCTTTTTTTGAATGCTGAACAGAATTTCTGCTTGTAACAGAAAGCTAAAAACATGGTACATGCACTTGTGAATTAACTTCAAGTACATAGCTATTTTATTTCCAATGTTTTTTCCTCTGTGTGAAATGGAATAAGATATTGCCAGCTGCATTGGAATTGGAAAAATGAATTTACTCAACATACCATATTTTTATTTCTTAACAGTGGTGGCATTTACCAGCTTTACAGCCACCCTATCATGATAATCTTGAAAAGAAGTACCAATGTTGAATGCGTGTCCACTCCATACACATTAATTATGCCTGTAAAGCTTATGCTTACATGTATGTTAGACGCAATGAAACCAGTGGGATTCTGAAAGGGAGAGATGTGAAATGGCTTTTCCAGGACTCCAGTGGGCTACTGCCTTGGAGACGTGATTGGTCAAGGCATATGATTGGCATGGATGAGTTGTGACAAACATTAATCATTGGAAAGGAAAGGAGTCTCTTAAAATCACAGGTGCAGGGGAAAAGGGAGCCATGTTTTCACCCCCACTAGTGATTTGGTGCACTGTTAAACAATCTATGCAATGGACACATAACATACTGCATCAGCTGGCTCTTAAAAAACCCATGGCATGATAATGTTGATGTCACCTGATATCCGAGACTTAGTCCAATTTTGTCGTGACTGCTAGAACTTAGAATGCTTCCTCACAAACAAGCTCTGATCACTTTTGATGCCAGTTGAATAGTTCTGAGTGCTTCCTAGGTAATTAAATTATGCTGAGTAATCACAAATGATGTTGCGTGGGTGCTGTTGATGTCAACTGATGACTAATCATGTCAATTGATTGCTACTTGGGATGTCCAATGATGGCTAAATGATTACCTTTGAGTGCAGATGATGTCAAATGATGGCTAAATGGTACTTTTTAGCATAGATGATCACAAATGAGTGCCAATGATGCCTGTTGAACACTTTTGAATACAAAAGATGTTAATATCTTCTCGTATACCATCAGCTCCTGCTCCCACTCACTGATCCTGAATGAAACAAGTTGCAATGGGGCCGTACTAAAAGGGATCCTTGACTTTTGGAGGCATTTTCCTGGCAGCTGGTTGTGGTTTTTCCATCTGGACATATTTGAAAGCTGCCATTGTAGGTTCTGTACTCAGTGTGCTTGCAAAAATTGTACTTTTGCCAGAAATGCACTCAACATAATTAATGGTACATTAACCAACCATCACAGAGGCATGGAACATTTGTATGTCTTAGGATGCTGAAATATCTGGGAGATGATGGTATCGTGGTAACAGCACTAGACTAGTAATCCAGAGGACTTGGGTTCAAAACCCATCACGGCAGCTGGTGGAATTTAAATTGAATTAATCAAATCTGGAATATAAAGCTAGTTTCATAATAGTGACCATGAAGCTATCATCAATTGCTGTTAAAAACCCATCTGGTTCACTAATCCCCTTTAGGGAGGGAATTCTGCCATCCTGCCTGATCTAGCCTACATGTGACCCAAACCCAGGGCAATGTGGATGACTCTGAAATGACCTAGCAAGCCACTCTGTTCAAGGGCAATAACAGATGGGAAACAAATGTTGACCTTGCCAGTGGTCCCCACTGCCTGTGAAAGAATATATCTATACCCGTGGGCAAAAACAGGGTTCTAGAGACAACAACAACAACTTATATTCATAGAGCACCTTTAATGTAATGAAACATCCCAAGGCTTTTCACAGGGGAATAGTAAAACAAAGTAAGACACCCAGGTACATAGATCAGGTGATCAAAGAGGTTTGGGTTAAGGAGTGCCTTAAAGGAGGAAAGTGAGGTTGAGAGTTGTAGGGAGGGAATTCCAGAGAGTTGGGCCTAGGCAACTGAAAATGGCCATCAATGGTGGAGTAAACATATTTGAGAGTGTGCAAGAGGTCAAAATTACAGAAATACAGATATCTTGGAGGGTAGTGGGGTGGAGGAGGTTCTAGAGATAGGAAGAGGTAAGGCCATAGAGAGATTTGAGAACAAAGATGAGAATTTTAAAATCAAGGCATTGCTTGACTGGGAGCCACTGTAGATCAGTGAGCACAAGGGTAATTTGGAAAATTATTTGCTGCGAATTAAGGCATAGGCAGCAGATTTTTGAATGATCTCAAGTTCAGCAGCAGATAAGCTGAGATGGAGTGAAGTAGGGTGATGTTACAGATGTGGAAATGGGTGGTCTTAGCAATAGTGTGGATGAGGTCAGAAGCTCATCTCGGGATGAAATATAGCACCAAGTTTGCATACAGGCTGGCTTAATCTCAGGCTGTTGTCAGAGAGTGGGATGGAATCAGGAGCGAAGGAAAGGAGTTTGCAGTGGGCACCAAAAACAATGGCTTCAGTCTTCCCAATATATAATTGGAGGAAATTTCTGCTCATCCAGTATTGGATAATGGATAAGCAGTCTGATAATATAACAACAGGAGTCAAGAGAGGTGGTGGTGGTGTATAGCTGGCTGTCATCAGTGTACATGTGAAAACTGGCACTGTGCCTTCAGATGATTTCGCCAAAAGACAGCATTTAGATGAAAAATATGAGGGGGCCAAAGATAGGTCCCTGGGGGAACACCACGGGCAACAGTGCGGAAGCAGGAAGCAAAGCTATTGCAAATGATTCTCTAGCTTTGGCTAGATAGGTAAGAATGAAACGAAGTGACAACAGTCTCACCCAGCTGAATGAAAGTGGAGAGATGTTGGAGGAGGATATGGTCAACCGTGTCAAAGGTTGCAGACAGGTCCAGAAGGACGAAGAAGGAAAGTTTGCCTTTGTCACAGTTGCATAGGATATCATTTGTGACTTTGATAAGAGTTGTTCTGGTACTGTGGCAGGGGCAGAAACCTGATTGGGGGATTCAAAGATGGAGTTTGGGGAAAGGTGGGAACATATTTGGAAGGCTTTGGAGAGGAAAGGTTGGAGATGGGAGAATAGTTTGCAAGACAGAGGGGTCAAGGATTACTTTTTTGAGGAGAGGGGTGATGATGGCAGATTTAAAAGAGAGACGGACCACATCTGAAGAGAGGGAACCGTTTACAGCATCAGCTAACAAAGGAATGAAGAGGGGAACTGGGAAGATCATCAGTTTAGTGGGAATAGGATCAAGGGAACAGGGGATGTGTTTCATTGAAAAGTTGAGCTCAGAGAGGGCATATGAAGGGAAAAACTAGAGAAAGATGTGAGGTCAGGGCTAGGGTGGGGAGGGGGTGGGTAGTTGGGGGAGAATTAAAGGAAGTTTTGGCAGGTAGGCTCATGGAAGGGAGTAACGCAGCAGAGGCAGTGGATTGGATTGTCATGATCTTAATGATAAAGAAGTCCATGAGCTCTTTGCACTTACTGTTGGAGGTGAATGCATCTTTGCATTCCAGGATGATTCAGGAATAATGGGCAGTTTTAGCAGACGAGAGTGGGACCTGATAGTTTTGTTTTCTTTATTCTTTCATGGGATGTGGGCATTGTTGGTAAAGCCAGAATTTGTTGCCCATTCCTAATTGGCCTTGAACAGAATACTTTTGAGGACAGTTTTTTTTTGATTCATTCATGAGATTGGGGCATCATTGGCTAGGCCAGCACTTATTGCCACACCTTATTTCCCTTGAGAACTCAGTAGCTTGCTACTTCAGAGAGTATTTAAGAGTCAACCACATTGCTGTGGGCCTGGAGTCACATGTAGGCCAGACCGGGTAAGGACAGCAGATTTCCTTCCCTAAAGGATATCAGTGAACCGGATGGGTTTTTATGTCAACTGTTTTATGCTCATCATTAGACTTTTAATTCCAGGTTTTTTAACTGAATTCAAATTTCACCACCTCCCATGGTGGGATTCGAACCCAGGTCACCAGAGCATTACCCTGGGTCTCTGGAGTACCAGAGAGTTACTGGGAGTTAAGAGTCAACCACATTGTTGTGGGTGTGGAATCATATGTAGGCCATACCAGATAGTGTTCTAAGTGGACCAGCCAGATCTGGCTGGACAATCTAATGTATTCAAATATTCCCAAACAACCATCTCAAAACAAAGTTTAGTTGGATTTTACTATCCAAGTGTCCAGCTTGATTTTTTTTAAACAGGAGTTCATGCTAAATTAGCATAATGTCTATTTACATTAAAGACTGATAAGTTACATTTAGAGGGAGGAGGGTGGGAATAGGTGCCATTAACTGACTCACCATTTGCAATGGTTGCAGCATGAGCTCATTGGCATTATTGCCTGTCCAACATGACAGTAGTGCAAAGATAACTGAGAGGAAAAAAACTTTGTTTTAGTGCCAATCATTGACATGCCCGCTGGTTTGCCTTTGCTCAAACAGTGCTGTGTTAATAGGAAAATTGCCACCCATCAGTTAAAGCTACAACAAACCACTGCTATTCAACCTGAAACAGTCGACTCTTGATTGGTAAAAGATTTGACTTGATTCTAGGACTGATCTGTCTTTAAAGAGAAGAGCCGTAAAGATGATAACAGAAGCTGGCAGGTATGTTAAATGTTAAAAGCTTGTAAAGGTTCCATACACATTGGCAAGGGACCAATGTCATTTCCTATTTCTAACATGTAGATTATTCAGTAAGACTCATCAATATTTCAAGTGCTCTAGTTGCAAGCATATGAAAAAGGATTTTACTTAAACAGTTGATTTGTAGGGAGATGCACCTTGGGGACTATAATTGGCGCTGCCTTTTTTTGACCTCTTTGCATCACGCAAGTACTTTCTGGAATTGCAGGAATGGAAACTCTAATACCTATTTACAGTTTCTTTTTCAGTTTTAAGTGCTGACATTTAAAGCAGTACTGGGGAATAACCAGCTCCACTTCCCATGCTCACCAGTGACCATATTTCATATGCCTGTTTTGAAACATAAATTTTTCAGCAGGCTGTCATGGCTCTGTTAAGTGTTCAACTTGAATTTGTCTTTCCAAGAAAATATTTTAAGCTCCATTTTACACGGGCAATTAACTCTGATATTCGCGGGGCATCAATAGAAATCTTTATGATGGGGATACACTTCCATGGGGCAAAACTTCACCATATTTCTCCCTGTCTAACTGTTCATTCCCAAGACAGAGTTCAGGTACCTGGAAGAGGATGGATCATGCTCGTGTCAAAGTGGTTGTGAGCTTTGGCTCTCAGAAGGTTTTAACCATTAAAATCTGGTTTGTAACTGTGATAGGGGCATAAATCTGATTGGAGGGATTCAAACGTGGGGCTGAATTTTACATTCGCAGATCTGGAGTGCTGCCCCCCCACCACTGCCTGCCACCTAAACGTAAAATAGGGCATGATGGCATCACCTTGGCAATACAGTGACATCATGCCAGTCTCCGAAATTAGAGAAGATGAGCGGGAGCGGAAATTGGCAGCCTGCCCATCATTTTGAAATAGCTAATGAACAAACTATTAAGCATGTTAACAACCCAATCGTCCACAATTTTGTATCGCCTATCCATTTTTTGGGCATTGGTTGGGAGAAGTTTGGGAGTGTTGTATGGCAGCTACGATGAGGCGGTAAAAGATCAATAGGAAAGGCTGGCCACTGGGACCATGGTTGACTGTACCAAGAGAGTCTGCTGGGGAAGGTGGCAGCATCTGCATGTTGCTTAGTGACATTTTTTAAAGTCTTTTTTTTGAGCCTCCCAGAAGAAATGAACACCGATTCTGAGAGCAATCCTAGCCGTGACTGACTTCCGGTTCACAGCATTCCCTCTCTGTTGCATGGCGCCCCTGCCTGTACCAATTGGGTAGGGGACCCCCTTTTGCACCTCTGATTGGCCTCCTTCCCATCAGGTGGCCACTAATAAAAACCAGTATAACTTGAGGCAGAATTTTATGTTCCCCCGCTGATAGGTTTGTAGGCTGGTGGGGGGGGGGGGGGGGGGGTAGCCACAAAATTCATCAGATGGCCTTCCCACTGGGCTCTCCCCTGCCCCAACCTCTCTATGATTTTACAGTGGGACGAGTGACGCTGAGGCCGGGCCCCTAGCCCTTGCTCCAATTGAGGCTCTTAAGTTGTCAATTAATGGCTACAAAAGGGCTGTTTCCTGCCCAGCCTCAATTATCAGGCTGGCAGGAGGAGCTCAGGGACACAAGGGGGAAGCCCGAAAAGTGACCCTGCTCAAGCATCAGGTGGGAGTGGGAGGGGGCGGCGGGTCGGCGCCTCCATCCACAGCCATCTTTTAACATCAGGAACCACACTCCACCCCGGCCCCCAACTCCATCTCATAAGGTCTGGCCATTGCGGGTGCTTCCTCGCCCCATAGCCTCTCCACCAACACCCTGACCCCACTCAGGCCTGACCTTCCCTCCCCACCCCCATCAGACCTCCAAGACTTACTGGGCTCTGGATTCCCATGAATTAGACTCTGGGATTGCTTGCAGCCGCAGTCCTGTCCACTGCAGTTTCTGACACTGCTGGGACTAGAGAGCTACTGGCCAATCAGACTGGCTGCTAGCTCTCTGAGGTGGGACTTCCTCCCGGGTGAGGGGCCGAAGTCTCACTCCAGCCACTTAATGCTCCTTGGAGCATTTGAAATGACTGGTACTGGTCCAAACTGGCTTCGTATACCTTAAAATGGAATTCCAGTTCAACCCAGTACCAGTCATTTCCAAATTTACTGGTTTATCCTTCTCCGACACTTGATTGGATGAGCTGAGAAGGGTGGGGGCGTAAGCAAGCACAGCACTCAGTCCATTCCACATCCCCTCACCCTGTTGAAAAACCTATGGAGTTTTGGGAAAGATGGGAGTGGATTTGGGAGGCCTTTGGAGAGGAAAGGGGGGTTGAAGAAGGACAGTAAGAGTGGCCATGACTGATACCGTGGCCAGAACCACGGGGGAACAGAACCCATTGAAGATAATAGTAGGCTCATACTGAACCATTGCTTTCACAGTGTACGTCCCTCTCAATCCACAATCTTTTGTGATTTAGAAGATTCAGATGATGTAAGCATGCACCTCTTGCTTTCCACACCTCCCCTGATCACAACCCAACCCTTGTGTCTTTCTCCTTTCACATACACAGAAACTGCAAACTTGGCTATGCAGTTCTGGAAAAGCAAGATGTGGAAGAACAGGGAGATGGTGATGAAGAAGAAAACACCATCTCTCGCTCTTATACTTGCTGCTACTGATGCTGCATGCACTTTAGAGGCTCGCTTAGAGTGGGATGTGCATCTGGTGCGACACTGGATATCGAGTGTCCTGTGGCAGACAATGGTAGCAGAGGTCGCAGCCCTCCAGAGGGTCGGTAGCACACATGTTCTGGTGCAGAGGACGCAACAAGGACTTCAATAGAGGCATCTATAGAATAAGGCTGCTGAAATGTTTGGTGCAGGTCTGTCAGAAAATCTGTAGCCAATGCCAAGAATTTTGGAGGAGTCTGGCACCAACTTGACACAGGGCTTTGTGCAGAGCTTGGAGTCCCTCCTCTCCAGTATGAAAGTGGTAGCCAACACCTTGAAAACATTCCCAGACCCATCCATGATGCAGCTTCTGATAACTGATGTTTTGGCTCCCATAGCAGCACAAGCAGGAGCCATCCAAAATTTGGGCGCTGCAGAGGGAGCTCAAACTGAAGTCTTGCAAGTTCAGGCTGCTGCCATGATGGCTGTGGATGCCAGTGATCAAAAGGGTTTACAGGGTGTCATAACAGACCAGCAATCTGCCCTCTAAAACATTGCTAGGATTACTGAGGCCCCACCACATGGGAGCGGTTGTGGCATCATGGAGGATGAATTTGCCATCCTTTCACAGGGTGATAGCATTCATCCTCACACCACTGCCACTCCGAGGGTAGCCCTGATGCTGCCTGCCTGCCAGCTAACACAGACTGCTGCCACCCTTAAGGTGATGTAGTTTGAAGCCGGGCCTTCTAGGGCCAGACTGCTTCAGGTTATCCTGTCCGCAATCTCTCCCACTTGCACTAGAACTGTGCGTGCATGCCATGGACAATATTCTGGATCCAAAAGACGCAGCATAGTCCCAAAGTGCTCTGTAACCAAATTTCACCGCAGACATGTTTACAGAATAAAGCGATAATTCTTACCATAAGCGGGGAAAATTTTGTGGGCAAGATAACTGGCCCTCACTGGGTTGATGAGGATAATGCTGTTGATGGACTTCCAAAGGGCATTTGATCAAGTGCCACACAACAGACTTGTGAACAAAGTTGGAGCTCATGGAATAAAAGGGACAGTAGCAACATGTATACAAAATTGGCTGAGTGACAGCAAACTGAGAGTAATTGTTTATAGATGTTTTTCGGACTGGATGAAGGTTTGTAGTGGAGTTGCCCAGGGATCAGTGTTAGGACCCCTGCTCCTCCTGATATATATTAATGACCTAGACCTTGGTGTACAGGGCATAATTTCAAAAGTTGGAAGTATTGTGAGCTGTGAGGAAGATCGTGTAGAACTCCAAAAGGACATAGACAGGTTGGGAAAATGGGCAGACAAGTGACAGATGAAATTTAATGCAAAGAAGCGTGAAGCAATTCATTTTGGTTGGAAGAATGCAGAGAGACAATGGCTAGGATTTTCCCTTCCCGCTGGTGTTGGGCGTGTTTGGTGGCATGAGTGAGCAATATGGTGAGAAGGCCAAAAATCGGTCTCACAACGTCATGAAACCAGTTTGCGATCGTCCGCTCAGCCTGTCGATGGCAGGTTGCGTTCTCTGCCATCGGACGTCGGGAACCTCATTGTAATACATCTTCCTATCATTATAAGGCCAGCCTGCCGGACTCACCCCTCCCTGCCCCTGCCGCTGGATCATCTGCCTACATCGGCGGGAAAACATGTCGGTGCAAAACACGTCTTGACAATTGTGACATGCAAAAGTTAGGACTTACCGCCAGGGCCTTGGTCACATCACGGACATCCAAGGAGCGAAAGATGGTGGAGCTCGACAGCAAAGACACACTGAAGGAACATCCATGGCATGCCGGGTGGATTCTCATGGACATGGCTCTGCCACGAAGTAATTCACTAAAGTTGGAAAGTCACCGTTGATGCTCACAGCAGGAGATGATGGTCGAGGGGGTGGGAGAGGAAGGTCTAGGGTCGACTGGGAGAGGAAGAGGTGTCCAGGGGTGAGGTTGGGAGGGGAGAATGAAGGTGTGAGTGGAGGGGGGGAATGAAGGTGTAGGTGGGGTGAGGTTGGGGCAGGGGGAGGAATGAGTGCATAAGTCATTGAAAATGGAAAAATATGCTTTAATGGGAATTCTACAGATTTTTCTTTTTATTCATTCATGGGATGTGGACGTCGCTGGCTGGGCCAGCATTTATTGCCCATCCCTAGTTGCCCTTGAGAAGGTGGTGGTGAGCTACCTTCTTGAACCACTGCAGTCCATGTGGCGTGGGTACATCCATAGTGCTGTTGGGAAGGGAGTTCCAGGATTTTGACCCAGTGAAGGAATGGTGATATATTTCCAATTCAGGATGGTGAGTGACTTGGAGGTGAACTTCCAGGTGATGGTGTTCCCATCTATCTGGTGCCTTTGTCCTTCTAGATGGTAGTGTTTCAGGATTTGGAAGGTGCTGTCGAAGGAGCTTAGGTGAATTCTTGCAGTGCATCTTGTAGATGACACATTATCCTGTAGAATAAGCCAAGCTGCCTCCCACCAGAGCCATTTACTCTTCTCCTACTTTTTTGTTCTGTTTTTGCACTTTTTAATATTTTTATTCTTTAGTAGTTTATCTAAGTTTCCTCCTCATGACACAATTGACCTGGCTTCAATAGCTTCTGATGGCAACACATGATATATTTGAATGAAAACATTCAAATAAAAATACTTCTCCTACCAATCCTAAATATGTGTCCCAAGTTACTGATTTACTGACTATTGTAAATAATGTATCTTTGCTTATCCTCTCTAAACTTTTCACTATTTTTCAGCAATCTTTTACATACGCCCTTAACTTCTACTCGAATAGATATAACTCTAGTTTTTCAATCTCTCATCATAAACATATCCTCTAATCCTTCATGTCATTCCAGTAAAACTACATTGCATCTTTTCTATGACTTCAATATCTTTCCATAATATGATACATTGAACTATATATTGCACTTTATTTGTTGCCTAATTAGTGTCTTACATAGAATCATCATCACCCTCTTACTATTAATATTACTTCCCTAAGCCCATAACTAAAGCACATCTATTTAGAACAAGTGAAGTTCCAACACTGATTCTTTGTAACAAAAACAAAAAATGCTGGAAGAACTCAGCAGGTCTGACAGCATTTGTGGAGAGGAAAACAGAGTTAACGTTTTGAGTCCATATGACTAGCAATGTGCATCTGGTGGCGAGCACAAAGAACCTGCTCGGAAAAAGAAAGGTGCTGTTAGACGTGCTGAGTTTTTCCAGCATATTCTGTTCTTGTTTCAGATTTCCAGCATCCGCAGTATTTTGCTTTTACATTAAGTTACCCCAATTTCCTGCTTGATAAAATTGAACCATTTGCCTGTCCATTCTACCTCTTTATCTTTAATAGCATATACCTTCTTCTTCAAAAGTCTCTTTACCAAATGCTTTTTGAAAGTCTATAAGCACCACTTCCAAAAAAGTCCTAGCTCTAGGTGTACAGCTATTTCCTCAAACAATTCAATTAAATTAGTAAAGAGTGGTCTGTCTTTCACAAAGCCAGATTAACTATCCTTGTTTGAACCATGCCTTTGTTACTGTTCATCAATGTGATCTCTAATTACAATCTCCCATGACTTGAGACGAACTGGTCTACAGTTACCCGCTTTTACTGCTTACTTGAACAGAGCTATAACATTTTCCACTCTTTAGCCCTTTGATATAGTTTCAGTTTCAAAAATAGATTGCAAAACTTTGGTTGATATCTCTTCTATTTCATTATTAACCTCCCTCAGTATTCTGGAGACTATTCATGACTATGTCAATTTTAAGTTGCATTTATCCTTTTTAATAACATTTCCTTTTTAACATTTTTATCTATTAGGTGTTCCCCTCTGGTGCTCCTTCAGTCTTTTGTTCATTCTTCACTGTAAAATCTTTATCTAAGACCCTTCTTCAGTGCTTACTGGCTGTACTGCTTCTGTCTGTTTGATTTTAACTGGAGTACAATGTCTGAAGCAACCAGCAGGTCTTGCTTTGAGCACAGCAGCCTGTCTTCAAATGTTTTAAGAAATATTAGCAGAAAGGGATTATTAAATAGCAATCATGAATAACTCAGTGTTAGGCAGTTGTGGAACACTTTAATCCAGCCTGTTAGTGAAGTTAATGAATGGAAAGATTTTGAAATAATGCTATGGTAGTGTGAAAGAAGTGAATTCACAGTAAAATTATGGGGGGGTTGTTGCAATTGGTATGTATATTACAGTGGAGGAGGAGGCAATAGCCAAGGAGCACCAAGATCATAGGAGGAATCAGAACATAGGAGGCATTAGGCCTGTAGCTTGTAATACCGCAGCTGTGCTTGGACATGATGGAGACTCAGAGCCCAAAGAAACTCAGGTTGAGCAAAGTGCGCCACCTAGTCCAAGAAGATTCACAGAATCCAACAACCATTCAGCTTGAAATATAGCAGCAAGAAAGGTTACCACTGCCCTCAACTTTTAATCAACCGCCTCCTTTTAGCTGGAGTCCAAGACTAGAGGCCAAGATCATCACTAGTAAATACAATAGGAAATTCAGGAGAAACCTTTTCATCTAAAGAGTGGTAAAAATGTATCATAAGGAGTAGGGAAAGGACAATTAAGGGGGAGCTAAATAAGCACGTGAGGGAGAAAGGAATAAAAGGATATGTTGATGGGGTTAGATGGAGAAGAGTGGATGGAGGCTTAGGTGGAGCATAGACACTGGCATTGACCTGCGGGCTGAATGGCCTGTTACTCTGTTGTACACCATGTAATACGAATTTAGGAAATACCAGGAATTAGCTGATTTGTCAGTACACTGCTCTGTTATATAGTTATTTGAAGCCGTGAGTCACTTTAGACCCCAGTGCAAACAGCTGACAGCAACAACTGACGGCAACAGTATTTTTGCACTTGCATGGATCTCATCATTTTAACCGCATACCACTTTTTGCAGCCTCAGACAACTTTATGGCACACCTAAATATCTGAAGGCTGAGTGGACCTACTACTATCCTCTTACTAGGCACTACACTAACACATTGGGGCTGGAATTTTCAATTGTGGGCTAGGAACCCAGCCGTTTGTTCAGTTCATGGTACTCCACAAGAATTAGGAGAATTAGAAGCAGGAGTGGATAACATTCAATAACATCATGGCTGATCTGATTGTGGCCTCAACTCCATTTTCTTCCATCTCCCATGACCCTTGACTTGCATGTCAATAAAATATATCTAACTCGGCCTTGAATATATTCACTAACCCAGCCTCTACTGCCCTCTAGGGAAGAGAATTCCACAGACTAATGACCTTCTGAGAGAAAAAATTCTCTATCTCGGCCTTAAATGGGCGATCCCTAATTTTTAATCTGTGCTCCTAGTTCAAGACTCCCCCACAAGGGGAAACATCCTCTCAGCATCCACCCTGTCAAGTCCCCTCAGGATGTTACATGTTTCAAAAGGTGACCTCTCATTCTTCTGAATTCCAATGGATACAGGTCCAACCTTTCCTCATAAGCTAACCCCTTCATCATAGGAGTCAGTCAAATGAACCTTCTCGAAACTGCTTTTGATGTAATATTATCCTTTCTTAAGTAAAGTGACCAAAACTGTACACTGTACCCTAGATGCAGTTTAAAGAACATTTCCCCACTTTTATACTCAAATCCACTTACAATAAATGGCAACATTCCATTTGTGTTCCTAATCACTTTCTGTACCTGCATACCAACTTTTTGTGATTCATGTACCAGGACACCCAGATCCCACCATACTGTAGAGTTCTGCAGTCTCTCCCCAATTCAAATAATATACTGTGTTATGCCACAGCAGTTGGTAAAGCTGAGTTATTTAAAAATCCCAGAGGAAAGCTTTAAACAGCTGTCACAACCTATATTTTAAGTGGTATGTTTAAGATGTAGCTCTAAATTCAGGAATCAGACCACCAGTTCTCAAGAGGTTCTTATATCAAACTACATGAGACATTTATTAATTTACACAAGTTTAGTACACACGCATGGCTATGAATTGCTACTATCATAACTTTTAACAATTTCCCAAACTAATCTCCACTAAGGCAACAGCAAGCTATAGACGTTAAGCAGGCACCAGGCAAATCATTTTCACCTTACAAATTCAAAACGAGGTTCCTTTCACTTTAGTTCCTTTGCAGACACAGTAGTAGGCTTACAGGCTTTGATCTTACATTGTCTCTGCTCTGCACACAAAGGGCAGGATTTTATGTGTCGGCAAGCAGGGGCGGGGCCCACTCGCTGACACGTAAAATGACACATGGTGATGTCGGAGGGAACTCCCGACGTCACCATGCTCCATTTAAATTTTCAGGAAGGCGGGGGCGCAGCGAAATCAGCTGCGCGCCCGCCGACTTATCAATGGCCAATTGAGGCCATTGACAGAGTCAGTTAAGTAATTAAAGGACCTGACCGCCCAACCATAAGGTTGGCGGGCAGGCCAGGAGCCCCAGCACGAATTAGAAAAAGCATGAAACCTCATCCATGGGGAGGATGAGGTTTCATGTAGGTTTTGAAAAATTTTAATAAAGTTTTTGTAAAAATTGTGGACATGTCCCAACTTATGTGACATTGTCACATGAGGGGACATGTTAGGGAAATTTAACTTTTCTATTTTTAGGTTTTTTACATTTTGAGCCAATCTCCCTGAGGCTGCACTAAGCCTCAGGGAGATGAGTGCGCTCTTTCGTGTGCAGGTGCGAAAGAGCGCATTCTCGATTTTGGTGCTCCCCCGCCCGCACAGGGAGCACATGGCGCTTCTGTGTGGATGTCAGGCTGGGTGGCATCAATTGGCCCGCCCACATAAAATGGCGCCATGCCCCCGATCAGGGGCGCCGATTGGAAGCACGCCTGTGTGTGCCCGCCCTTCAACTTCGCCCCCGATAGGGGGAAAATTTCAGCCCACAAAATTGCTATCGGTTCTACCCAGCACATCTCATTGAATATAAATTCTCATTGTATCACCAGCCCCTTTGAACTCCACCTCTTATAACAATAAAACCCCTTTCATAGTGCTAGTTTTATTAGTAATATAAACATTGCTTGGTGTCTGCTAGCTAGGTGCCAGATTTCACTCTCTTTCTTGAAAGCTCTATTCAACAAAATGCAAATGCACTCTAACTCTCTTACATCTCAAAACTATTATACATCAAAGCACCCAGACTAGCTGGCTTTAATCCAATTAAGACACACCCACAGACTAACTCTCTATTTAAAAAAAAAATTCCAATAACGTTATATACATTAATAGCTCCAATGACATGCTGCTTTTCTATTCTTTCTTTCAAAGTGGACAATTTCAAATTTTCCCACATTATACACCATCTGCAAAATTTTTCCGTACCCACTTAACCTATAAAAATCCCTTTGTAGACACTTCATGTCCTCTTGGCATCTTAATTTACCTCCTTTCCTTCCTTGTGTCATCAGAAACTAGCTACCACGCACTTGGGCCCTTCATCCAAATCAGTGATATTATTTGTAAATAGTTGAGGCCCCAGCACTAGTCCGTGTGGCACACTCCATTAGTTACAGCTTGCCAACCTGAAAATGGCCCATTTATTCCTACTCTCTATTTCCTATTAGCTAACCAATCCTCTATCCGTGCTAACATGTTACCCTCCACACCTTCAGTTCTTATCTTGTGTAGTAACCTTTAATATGGCACCTTATTAAGTGCCTTTTTGAAATCCAATTACACCACATCTATAGGTTCCCTTTATCCAGCTTGTTTGTTACTTCCTTGAATAATTCTAAAATTAGTCAAACATAATTTTCCTTTCACAATACAATGTTGATTCTACCTAATTGCATTATGACCACACATGGTATGTTCTAGGTACACCCACTGGGATTTTTAAAGGATCAGGCCAATTAATGGCAGGGAGCGGGCTTGCCATCCAATTAAGGATGGCAAGTGGACTCCTGAAGCTGGTTGGCCAATGTGAGGCCCTCCAACACTGACACATTGGCATCCCCATCAGCAGTGTTGGGAGATGCCGATTTGTGATGGAGAGAGAGGGGCGCTCAACATCTGAACAATCTTTTCCAAATTTAAAATGGCCACAGCTGCCTGGCCATGACTGTGAATGGGCTAGCTGTGCTGTGGCCCAGCTCCTGTTATGGGTCAAGAGTGGGGGCGGGGTGTGGTCATGTCCCTTGTGTGATCCATTCACACACCCCACCCCCCCATCTCCTCCATGCTCCTGCCCTGAGCTCACATGCTGGCCTGCCCACATTTCCAACTGTAAATCTCAATTTGAGCAGGAACAGGACTCCGTAATTGACATTAGTTGGCCTGAATTGGCTTCCTGGTGGGCAGCCCATCCGACCCGGAGTCGCTCTAATTGAGAATGGCTTAAGGTTGGGATGGTGGTGGGGAACTATCACAAAAGCTGGCAGGGCCAAATTGTGCACATGCCCAGCTGCAATCTTGGTCCTGAACCATTTGAAAATCTGACCAATAAACTTTGAAGTTGTGGATATCGTTACCTCACCCCCTCAAACGACAGATAAGTCTAAAACAAGAGGACCAGCAGAAAGATCACCACTGTGCATATGCAGCGATTGTTTAGCTAGGTCATTTTGCAGGCTGCCAAAACTTATTGTCTAATTTGTTCATTAATGCTGAAAATATATTTTTATAAGGTACACATTCAACATCAAAACATCAGTTTTAATGATTACGTTAACTGGATCACTTGTCATTACCATGTTGAGCAGTGAGTTATGTCTTCCAGCAATCCCAATTCTCTGGGTTAGAAGGCAGACGTATATCACATTCACTAATTCAGATTATAAATTGCTTTGACATTCTAGCTTGATACCAGACTGTGTAAGCTTCATCGTTAGAATGATCTTTCTATTTGTATTTACCTTCCTCATCTCTTCATAGAATCTGTCCTTTTTGTTTAAAACTGGTGGTCTATAGGCAATCCCTAGGCTGTTATCTCCCCTACTTGGTTTTTTCCACTATATGCTGCCAGCCAATCTAGTTGATAGGGAAACTAATCCCTAGTAACAGCTAGTTTATTTCCCCTGTTACCCAAGTGTTTATGACATATAAACCACAGAATTGGGAGACTTTGCTGTGCAGCGATGCGACTTAGAGGGTCCAGTGTGAAGGCATCCCATCTGATTCACTGCATTTCTGATTTTATGGCATTAAAATCAATGGCAAGAAAGTTGTAAATTGTATGAACTGAACACATGCTTTGCATACCTGATTCTCCAATTGAGAGGAACACAATCTCAATCCGGGAATAGTGCCTCCTAATTTTAGAAGTACAGTTACTACATCCCTTTCTTTCCTCGTATCTGTCCTTCCTGAATGTTTCCTTGTGTTTGACATTTGTCTCCGTGATTAAGGATTACATTGTCACTATAATCCCTGTGACATTTTGGTTCTCTGATACCACAGTAGCTTTGATCCACAAATGCTTTAACCTTTCTGCATCTTAATAGGTTAAAGATATCCTTCAAAACCTTTTTGGCCTTTCCTCGCTGCTGCATTTACTCGCTGTATAGGGGATCAGCATCAGTTGGATTGGGTGAACACTTCTCAAATGTCCTGAACAATTTCCCCCTTTCCCAAAACTTGTTAAAATGATTTAAGAATTTAAAACCTTTTCTTTTTTACATAATGACCTGAATTTCATGGCACCCGCACTGCCCACGTTCCGTGAAATAGACCGTGATGACATCGGGAGGGGTCCCTGAATGTGGGCAGCCCGCCCGACGTCAATCAAAAGGGCCAATTAAAGGGGCGATGCACTGCAATTTTGAGAGGCCCGTGCATTTTGACGATCGGCACATGGGAAGAACAGGCAGGCAGGGATTGCACGTTATACCCCACCCTGGAAGTAGAAAGTGTAAGTCTCAGGAGGAATGGAGCAGTGAGGAGGTAAGAGTACACATGTTATTTGAAAGTCTGGGCAGTCTTGTTTCATCAGTGAACCATCCTGCTCATTTCCTATGTAAGTTATACAGGCTTTTTCAGACTGGCCACATCATCATAAATGTAGAACTTGTGCAAAGCAGAAGGTGAAAAATGTTATCTCAGGTGGAGGCACTTCCTCAGATGAGGAGAAGAGGGCAAGAAGGGATGTGGGGGCCTCCTTTTGCTGTCACATGGCAGCAGTATCACCTGGCAATCACTCACTGCCCACAGGCAGTCATCAGATAAGCAAGGGGCTGCTTGGCTGTAGGTCTTCCCAAGCCTTCTTCCATGGCTTGCAGCTCTAGACGACATTGCACTATTCCTTGGCTACATTCCTCCTGTCTTTCGTTCTTGAAGGAAAAGTTTAAATTCCAAGGTCTGCAGCACTCTGTCCCAGAATTTCACAGCACTAGCTTCACTTCTTTCTTGTGCTTTAAACCCCCTGCCGACAGCTGATTCAATTGAGGCACCCACCCTGTTCCTGCACCTCCCCTACTCCCCCACCATTCCCCCTCCCGGCAGTGCTGGCCCTCTCAGAAAGGGAGTTTTGCTTTGGCCGGCTGTTAATTTGCTAGCCAGTGCGTGATTGCTGTTGGCTGGTGACCTTGGGCGGGAGCAGAGCTCACATCCGTTTCCAGGCCTGCCAATCGTGCGTGCGTACCAATGGAAAAATTCAGGCCCATCTCTCAAGCCACACATTGACAGGTGTCACCTGCTCCCCCTAATTTTGAATATACTCAGGGGTGGAGCACCCACAACCTTCTGGGGGAGACAATACCAAAGATTCACATCCCTCCGAGTGAAGAAATTTCTCCTCATCGCAATCCTGAATGATCGGCCCCTTATCCTGAGACTGAGCCCATGTATTATTATAATCAACGCACTTAAAAATATGTCCTTGGCTGTAAAGCATTTTGGGGCTTTCTGAGGTTCTATTTAAAAGCAAGTCTTTCTTTTTAAAATCTAACACCACAAAATTCTTCTCAGTGATTTCCACCTTACTTTACCATTCATAAACCATGATTTCTGGTCTTGTTTTAAATTGCTTGTTCTCATATCTAGGTGGAAAACGGATAAAAGTTACAAGTACCAATTGAATTGATATGAAAAATAGTTTGAATTATCAATGCATATATAAAAGCTACATATGTATTTTAAATAATGCACACCAGGCTCTAAACTCCCTTACAATCTTGATTTTAGCATTATTATATCCTCCTGTCAATCCCCTGACATTAGTAATCTGTGTTGATGGTTTCTCAATAACCTCACAATTTTGAATTAGTGTAATTCCTGCATTCCCTTTAAATGTTATTACATTGTTTCATTTAATTAAAACTGTAAAATAATTGCATAAAATTAAAGATGTTAGAGAGCAACTTTAATTTAATCTCACAGTTCATATGACATCTACAAATCACTCAGGCATAGTTTATGATGTCCCCTGAGCCAGTACTTTGAATTTCAGCCATTCTACCATTTGTCATTCCTTCAGTCACAATAATATTTAAATGTTGACTAAATTTGAGGATATAGTGATGACTGATTGACCCAAGGTTTTCAGAAATCTGTATTATCTGAAGTACAAGATTGACACACACCTTTAGCGAGATCCAGTTATGTTGCAGTCAAATGATGCAATAGTTAATTTCACAGAACAAATGATGCCAATAATTGTTATTAAATCTTTGTGCATTGCATTAAAAAAAACTTATAAACTATAAAGAAATCAACTTAAACACCCCCTGAATCTTCAACCTCTTAGCTGAAAATTGATTGCCCTATCTTCTGCTGCCTATAGGCTCTGTGATCTGGAATTACCATCCTAAACTCCCCTACCTCTTCACATACCTCACTTCATTGAAGACTCTCCTTAAAATACCCCATTTTGACCAAACTTTTAGCTACCCCTCCTAATCTCTTCTTTTAAGAAAAAATGAATTATGGTTATGTGCTATACTTTAGGATGTGTTTCTGCGTTAAAGCTGACAGATAACTGCAAACTTGAGTATTGACGAAAAAAGAGACTTTTGCGTTGAAATTTTTGTCTTGCACTCATCACTGAACAATGTCAGGGGAACAACATACATGTATGAGAAGAGAGTGCTAATTGGTTGTAAAGTGGACTTTGGTTTATAGCAGCATTGCCATGGGGAATGCACCAGTTGATAGTGGCTGATAGTTAACTGTCAAGCATTGTTTGAAATTTAAAAAGGCAGCTTGACTCTGATTGGTCAAGACATTGTCCTGGGGGATGAACCAGAAAATGGCTGTTACTTATTTTGTTTAGCTGAACAGACTAAAGTGGGTGTACGTGTTCTTTCCATCTGCAAAGAATAAGGCCCTGTGTATTTTCTATGTAGCTTCCAGAACGTGTGAAATCGCAATGCTGTGAGCCCTACTCACAATCATAAATTGGTTATCAGCATAACTCTTAGCACACTGAGGATTATTTAACAAATGTTGTTCAATCGTGAAATCACACCTAGCATTGGACACTGTGTTTTGAGTTTTAAAAACATGGGCTGGTTGGGTACATTGCTCATTGTGAACAGTGGAAGGGGCATGCTGTTTGATATGATCCGCCAGTCTTTGGGACATATGGCCTACATACCTGGCATCACACTGGCACTGAAATTCATATACCACATTACTCATTTGTGTCATAGGCAGAACATCTTTTTGTCTTGACGGCAGCATCTTGTTAGTGGCAAATACCACTTGTGTTACTAAAACAAAAACAGAATTACCTGGAAAAACTCAGCAGGTCTGGCAGCATCGGCGGAGAAGAACAAAGTTGACGTTTCGAGTCCTCGTGACCTTTCAACAGAACTAAGTAAAAATAGGAGAGGGGTGAAATATAAGCTGGTTTAAGGTGGGGGGGTGGGGGGAGGGGTGGTTGTAGGGACAAGCAAGCAGTGATAGGAGCAGATAATCAAAAGATGTCACAGACAAAAGAACAAAGAGGTGTTGAAGGTGGTGATATTATCTAAAAGAATGTGCTAATTAAGAATGGATGGCAGGACACGCTCTAGTGGGGGTGGGGTGAAATAAGACTAAAAGGGCATAAAAGGTATAGATTTAAAAATAATGGAAATAGGTGGGAAAAGAAAAATCTATATAAATTATTGGAAAAAACAAAAGGGAGGGGGAAGAAATGGAAAGGGGGTGGGGATGGAGGAGGGAGTTCAAGATCTAAAGTTGTTGAACTCAATATTCAGTCCGGAAGGCTGTAAAGTGCCTAGTCGGAAGATGAGGTGCTGTTCCTCCAGTTTGTGTTGAGCTTCACTGGAACAATGCAGCAAGCCAAGGACAGACATGTGGGCAAGAGAGCAGGGTGGAGTGTTAAAATGGCAAGCGACAGGGAGGTCTGGGTCATTCTTGCGGACAGACCGAAGGTGTTCTGCAAAGCGGTCACCAAGTCTGCGTTTGGTCTCTCCAACATAGAGGAGACCGCATTGGGAGCAACGAATGCAGTAGACTAAGTTGGGGGAAATGCAAGTGAAATGCTGCTTCACTTGAAAGGAGTGTTTGGGCCCTTGGATGGTGAGGAGAGAGGAAGTGAAGGGGCAGGTGTTGCATATTTTGCGTATGCATGGGGAGGTGCCATAGCTGGGGGTCGAGGAGTAGGGGGTGATGGAGGAGTGGACCAGGGTGTCCCAGAGGGAACGATCCCTACAGAATGCCGCTGGGGGGGTGAAGGGAAGATGTGTTTGGTGGTGGTATCATGCTGGAGTTGGCGGAAATGGCAGAGGAAGTTCCTTTGAATGCGGAGGCTCGTGGGGGTGATAAGTGAGGACAAGGGGGACCCTATCATGTTTCTGGGAGGGAGGAGAAGGCGTGAGGGCGGATGCGCGGGAGATGGGCCGGACACGGTTGAGGGCCCTGTCAACGACCGTGGGTGGAAAACCTCGGTTAAGGAAGAAGGAGGACATGTCAGAGGAACTGTTTTTGAAGGTAGCATCATCAGAACAGATGCGACGGAGGCGAAGGAACTGAGAGAATGGGATGGAGTCCTTACAGGAAGCGGGGTGTGAGGAGCTGTAGTCGAGGTAGCTGTGGGAGTCGGTAGGCTTGTAATGGATATTGGTGGACAGTCTATCACCAGAAATTGAGACAGAGAGGTCAAGGAAGGGAAGGGAAGTGTCAGAGATGGACCATGTGAAAATGATGGAGGGGTGAAAATTGGAAGCAAAATTAATAAATTTTTCCAGGTCCCGACAAGAGCATGAAGCAGGACCGAAGTGATCATCGATGTACCGGAGAAAGAGTTGTGGGAGGGGGCCTGAGTAGGACTGGAACAAGGAATGTTCCACATACCCCATAAAGAGGCATAGCTGGGGCCCATGCGGGTACCCATAGCCACACCTTTTATTTGGAGGAAGTGAGAGGAGTTAAAGGAGAAATTGTTCAGTGTGAGAACAAGTTCAGCCAGACGGAGGAGAGTAGTGGTGGATGGGGATGGGGATTGTTCGGGTTTCACCTTTCTCCTAACTATACTCAGTTCTGCCGAAGGGTCATGAAGACTCGAAACGTTGACTGATTTCTTCTCTACCGATGCTGCCAGACCTGCTGGGTTTTTCCAGGTAATTCTGTTTTTGTTTTGGATTTCCAGCATCCACAGTAGCTTTTTGTTTTTATACACATCAGAAAACCTGACAAAGGGACAGGAACAGTCACCCTTAATGATGTGTGATGATATTAACAAAATGCACACCACTTTAAATAACGGGTCCAAATTCATATCCATTGGGCCTGCCACTCAACATGACCAGATACCTTGCTTTAAAGTAAGCCAAAATAACGATTGCTGTACCTGAGCAAGGGCACGAGCTGCCGCGTGATATATATGACAGGGTTCATCCTCACGGCTCACTGCATCTGCATATATATGGGCTGTTTGAGACATACAAATGTGATGTCCAATTAAGCCCTATCTTATCTACAACTGGTTCTGCATAGCTTAAATTGGCCAAATGGTTGGGCGAACTGTTACAACCAGCAAGTTTTCCAGATACATGGTGAAGGATTCCTTCACATTTGCAAAGACCATACAAGACTTGCATATCAATAACAATGCTGTGTCAATGTGCTCATCTGACATTGCTAGCCTATTCATCGAAATTCCACTTAAAGGAAGCCATAGAAATTTGTGCTGCGGCACTATATCATGACCTGCCATCATTGCGTGAATCAGTATTCGTTAAGCTTATGAACATAGCAACTTGTGTAGTTGCGTTCAGTTTTAATGACACCACGTATGACCAAATAGATGGTGTTGCCATGGGATCCCTTCTAGGCCCAGCTTTCGCAAACATCTTTATTGGGTTCCATGAGAAACATGTCTTCGATGGAATGATACCTGACCTCCTACCCCTTGCATATTTCCATAAATGTGGATGATATGTTCAAATTTAAATCTGCAGCTGCATGTATAATTTCCTTGTATGCCTTAATGGGCTCCATCCTGTGCTCAAATTCACCCTTGAAATGGTGCAGTCAAATGAACTCCCTTTCCTTGATGTAGTAGTTAAGAAATCTGCTAGAGGATTCTCTGTCACGGTCTACTGCAAGTCTTCACTGGTCAATACACAGGTTAGGATTCTTCCAGTTCTGCACGCTATAAGATTGGCCTTATCGAAAACGTCGTAGATAGGGCCTGAGGCATTTGCTCATCATGCAAGCTTAATGCTGAAATAGGGCACATCTAAGACATCCTGCTGGATAATGATTACCCCGATCAGATCATTTTGTGCTGTATAACACACAAACGCATGAACGGGCTCAAGGATGTCACTTTCGGGCCTGAAAAGTGTCCAGTCTACATCAGATTACCCTGGAAGGACAAGGTAAGTAAAAATTTGAGCAACAGGTGAAGTTAGCTGTTTCACACTGCTACTCTTTTTTTATTCCTTTGTGGGATATGGGTGTCGCTGGCTATGCCAGCATTTATTGTTCATCCCTAATTGCCCTTGAGAAGGTAGTGGTGCGCTGCCTTCTTGAACCGCTGCAGTCCATGTTGGGTGGCTATACCCACAGTGCTGTTAGGGAGGGAGTTCCAGGATTTTGACCCAGAGACAGTGAAGGAATGGTGATATATTTCCAAGTCAGCATCGTGAGTGGCTTGGAGGGTAACTTCCAGGTGGTGATGTTCCCATCTGCCTGTTGCCTTTGTCCCTCTAGATGGTAGCGGTCGTGGGTTTGGAAGGTGTTGTCTAAGGAGCTAAGGTGAATTCCTGCTGTGCATCTTGTAGATAGTACACACTGCTGCTACTGTGCATCGGTGGTGGAGGGAGTGAATGTTTGTGGATGGGATGCTAATCAAGCAGGCTACTTTGTTCCGGTTGGTGTCCTTGCATGTTGTTGGAGCTGCGCTCATCCAGGCAAATATTCCATCACACTCCTTACTTAAATAAAAAAAAAGCTAAAAGCTACTGCGGATGCTGGAAATCCAAAACAAAAACAGAATTACCTGGAAAAACTCAGCAGGTCTGGCAGCATCGGTGGAGAAGAAATCAGTTAACGTTTCGAGTCCTCCTCCTTTCTTAACCTCTCCTCATAAGAAAATCCCTCCATACCCGGGATCAACCTAGTGAACCTGTCTCCAATGCCAGTATATCTTTCCTTAGATAATGGGACCAAAACTGTTAACAAATGAAAGGAGAAGAGAACAATCTATTAAATCACAGAAAAACAAAGGAAAAAAAATGCTGTGATTCTACCCAGGAACAGTTTCACATTTTTCTTTAAAATGTACATCTATTTGACCAAAACAAGGTCACATTTAGCCAAAGGGCTTCTTTAAAATATACAGTAGTGATTTTAAAAATACAGCATTAAATTGTTGAAGTACTTAAATACAGACACTTAAAATTATTATTGGCTATTCCCAACATCAGTGCTCCTGGGGTGGTTTAAAGCAATTCTGCCCAGTTAGCTCTGTATTCATTATCCATTAATAAGTCGAACAAACAAAGCAATCAGACTGACTGCTGCAGCAGAAACTCGTGCATAGTAAGAGCTTGCCTTATTCCTAAAATAACTATTGCTTACGAACATCAGGATGAAGTTAATGAACAAACTGAGTTTTGCATTGGAGTCGAGGAGATGCTGGCCTTGTAATTAGACTATGTAAAGATTAGCAAAATGGGATCATGCCTCATTTAAAATAGCAGACAAAACAATGTCATGCAAGCATTACACAGTGTATTTTCAAGGCAACTCAGGATCATAAAACAATTGTTACTGTTGCAGCCTGAAGAATGCAGCGTATTAACCAAAACAATTTAGCTTCCAAACTTCAAAAAATGTACATCAGCAAATAAGATCATTGCAGGGAATAGAAGTAAGAATAGTCATTTGGTAGTATAGAACTTGAGTATTGCTGAAAGAAGATACATGTTATCAGAGCTTTTCGTCTTGCACTCATCGAGATAGCTCGCAGGAAATTTCCAACAGTAATGGGGGAACAACAATTTATACTGCATGAGAAGAGAGTGCTGATTGAGAAAAACTCTCCACTGGTTGGAGTCATACCTACCACAAATGAAGATTGTTGTGGTAGTTGGAGGTCAGTCATCTCAGTTCCAGGACATCACTGCAGGAGTTCCTCAGTTTAATGCCCTTGGCCCAACCATCTTCAGCTGCTTCATCAACAACCTTCCTTCCATCATAAGGTCAGAAGTGGGGATGTTCGCTGATGATTGCACAATGATCAGCACCATTCGCTACTCCTCAGGTGTGGGGTGACAAGTGGCAAGTAATATTCATGCCACACAAGTGCCAGGCAATGACGATCTCCAACAAGAGAGAATCTAAACATTGCCCCTTGACATTCAATAGCTTTACCTTCGCTGAATTCCCCCACTATCAACATCCTGGGGGTTACCATTAATCAGAAACTGAACTGGACTGGCTGCATAAATACTGTGGCTACAAGAGCAGGTCAGAGACTAGGAATCCCATGACAAGTAACTCACCTTCTGACTCTCCAAAGCCTGTCCGCCATCTACAAGGCACAAGTCAGTGTTGTGATGGAATATGCTCCACTTGCCTGGATGAGTGCAGCTCCAACAACACTCAAGAAACTTGACTCCATCCAGGACAAAGCAACCCGCTTGATTGGTAGCCCTCCCATAAACATTCACTCCCTCCACCACTGACGAACTGTGGCAGCAGTGTGTACCATCTATAAGATGCACAGCAGGAACTCACCAAGACTCCTTAGACAGCATCTTCCAAACCCACGACCGGCACCATCTAGAAGGACAAGGGTAGCAGATACATGGGAAAACCACCACCTGGAAGTTCCCCTCCAAGCCACTCACCATCCTGACTTGGAAATATATTACCGTTCCTTCACTGTCGCTGGGTCAAAATCCTGGAACTCCTCCCTAACAGCACTGTGGGTGTATCTGCACCACATGGACTGCAGCCGTTCAAGAGGGCAGCTCACCACCAACTTCTCAAGGACAGTTAGGGATGGGCAATAAATGCTGGCCTAACCAGTGATGCCCACATCCTGTAAATGAATAAAAAAAACTGTGATCAATTTTAACACTCTCACTGATCCATTTGGTTGAGAGCACTCAATTCAGCAAAGAACAAGAGGGTGGATTTGGAGCCTCCCGACATGGTTTGGCTACTCATTGGATAAGTTATCTGAAACAATAGAAGAGCATGATGGATTATTTATAAATTTGTTGTTACCCTGCATCCGTATTAAAGCTATAGATCATTTGACCTGGACTGGGAAGGTGTGGGAATGCTGCTGAGAGGCACCTCACTGTCATAGCTGCCATCCCACTTCCTCCTCTCCCTCATGATACCCATTCTGCGATTCATATCCCACCTCACTCACTTGTGGCCGGGGGCCCTCGGTGATCCTAGGCCTCTGCCTTACCTCAACTGCCACCGCTCCACCAGTGGCATTGCCTGTAATGCACAGCTGTCAGCCTCTGATTGTCTGGCAGCTCTCAGAGTATGCCCTACGTATCTGGTATCACACTAGCACTGAAAATCACTTACCACATTACTCATTTGTGTGGAAAGCAGAATGTCTTTTTGGCTCGACAACAGCATCCTGTTAGCAGAAAATGCAACTCATGTTGTTGTTGTGAAATGGCTAACTTTAACTATAGCTCAAATGTTTTGCCTTCCATGCTAATTTGAGGTAGACAGGACGCTTTTCAGGTCCAAAAGGTGCAACCTTAGGCCCATTTGTGAAGATGTGCAACACACAGCGAACAATGATCAATTTGGGGTAGCCATTATTCGACAGGTTAGCTTTGCTGCACCGTATTTCAGTGTCAAGCTTGCATGGTGAGCAAATGGCTGGGGCCCTATTTACAAGATTTCCGATAAGGCCAATCTTACAGGATATGTGGAGGTGTAGGCATCCCAATGTGTATATTGACCAGTGAAAGTAGGCTTGCAGTAGGCAACCATAGAGAACCCATTAGCGGACTTCTCACCTGGCATGTCGAGGAAAGGGAACTCATTGGACTGCTGCATTTTAAAGGTGAATTTAAGCGTGGGGTGGTGCGCTTTAAGGCATGAGTCCTACATGTAGCTGCAGATTCAAATATAGCAAATGTCTTCAATGTTTCGGAAATATGCAGGGGGTAAGAGGTTAGGGATCATTCCATCAAAACGTGTTTTTCGTGGAAACAGATGAAAATGTTAACCAGATCTGGGCCAAGATCTGGGGATCCCATGGCAACACCACAATTTGGGCATACATGGTGTCATTCAATCTGTACTCAAAAAACTGCATGAGTTGCTAAGGTCGCAAGTTCAATGAATACGGATTCATAAATTGGCATTGCATTTAGATTGCCATGATATAGTCATGCAGCGCAAATGTCTATGTCTTCCTTAAGCGGCACATGAATGGATAGGCGTGCAATGTCGAAAGAGCAGATATGCATGGCATTGCTATTTATATACAGGCCGCGTGTAGTGTTCACAAAGGTGAAGATGAAGGAATCCTTCACCCGTGTTTGTGGAAAACTCACTCAGAGCTGGTTGCAGCAATTTTCTCAACCATTCATCCAATTGGCAAATCATCGCTCCCTTTGAAATTTGGTATTCTTACATTTGTCCTGATGAGTGAAAGATGAAAAGCTTCAACAGCATGTCTCTTTTTTTCAGCAATATTCAAGTTCTGTACTACCAAGCAACTAAAATCGCTGTTACTATTGTTAGTATTCTAATGAGATATGTAGGCTTTTTGATAAGGAATACCAACTTACAATCCTAAAAAATTCCACTGAGGAAACTTACTCGCTTTTGCAGGAAGGAAAAGTTCATTCCTTTAGTCTGGAATGGATCCACTAAGGCAAGCTATTTGGCTGTTTCTGCTTTTGATCTCCCAAGATCACTGTTTATAAGATTTAACTGGACATCTACAATAACTTGCATGTATGTAGCAACTTTGACATAATAAAACATCCCAAGGTGCTTCATAGCACCTTTATCAAGTGAGATTTGACACCAAGTCACATAGTGAGATAATAAGACAAATAACTTTGGTCATTGAAGCAAGTTTTAAGGAGTGTCTTAAAAAAAAATTCAGGGATGGGATTCCAAATCTTGGGGCCTTGAGAGCTGAAGTCACGGTCGCCAAATAGTGGAGTGCTTAAAACCGGAGATGCTGAAGAAGCCAGAATTAGTTGAGCTCAGGTATCTCAGAGGATTGCAGCGCTGGCAGAGATTACAAAGATGGGGGCTGGAACAAGGCCATGGAGGGATTAGGAAATAAGGATGAGAATTTAAAAACTGAGGCGTTGCTTAACCAGAGGAGAGTGTAAGTCTGTCAGCACAGGGCTGATGGGCAAACAGGACTTGGTGTGAGTTAGGACAAGGGCAGCCGGGTTTTGAATGAACTCAAGTTTATGGAGCATAGAATGTGAGAGGTCAGCCAGCAGTTTGTTAGAATAATCAAGTCTGGAGGTAACAATGCCATAGAATGAGGGTTTCTGCAGAATTTGAGCTGAGGCAGGGGTAGAGTCATACAATGTTACAGAGGGGAAAACAGGCACAATAAGTAGTGGTATTGATATGTGGTCAGAAGCTCATCTGTCAATAGCCTAGTAAATTCAAATAGTCCACAGCAAAGGAAATAAGAAACTTTGCACCTGCAGATAAAAACCTAAGTTTTAAGAAGTGAGTTTACAATTCAGGAATGATTCAGAAAGAGAGGATCTCATTTGACTTTTTGACTTTGCTGAGGGATTGATATCCTGAAGGAATTATAGGAAGCTCTATGATGTGATCAACCTTGACTTCCAAAAAGTCTTTAATAAGATAAGTTAAGTGAGTGGGAATAAATTTGGCAGATGGAATATAATGAGAGAAAATATGAGGTTGTCCATTTTGGCAGGAAGAATAGAAAAGCAGAATATCACTTAAGTAGAGAAAAAACTGCAGAATGCTACGGTGCGGGGGATCTGGGTGTCCTTGACCATGAACAGCAAAACATGAGCATGCAGGTACAGCAAGGCAAATGGGATATAGAACTTTATTGCAAGGGCAATGGAGCATAAAATTATTGAAGTCAGCTGTCCAGAGATGGTGAGATCACGCCTACAGCACTGAGTACAGGATTGGTCTTTTTACTTAAGGAGGGATATGCTTGCATTTTAAGCAGTTCAGAGAAAGTTCACTAGGCTGATTCCTCGGATGAAGGGGTTTCCTTCATGTGCAGTTTGGACCTATACTAATTGGAGTTCCTATGAATGAGAGATAATTTTATTTAAATATATAAGATTCTGAGGAGGCTTCACAGGGTAGATGCTGAGAGAATGTTTCCCTCAGTGGGAGATCTAGAAACAGGGGGTACAGTTTAAAATAAGGGGTCTCCGATTTAAGACTAAGATGAGGAGGAACTTCTTCTCTCAAGAGGATGGTTAGTCTTTGGATTCTCTTCTCCAGCAAGCAGTGGAGGCTGGGTCATTGAATATGTTCAAAGCAGATTTAGACAGATGTTTGATCTACAATAACATTCGTGCTACACAAGTGCCAGTCAATGACCATCTCCAAGAAGAGATAATCAAACCACCTACCCTTGACATTCAATGGCATTACCATCGCTGAATTCCCCACTATCAACATCCTGGGGGTCACCACTGATTAGAAACTGAACCGGACCAGGCATATAAATACTGTCTACAAGAGCAGGTCAGAGGCTGGGAATTCTGCAGTGAGTAACTCACCTCTCACCTCCTGGCTCCCCAAAACCTGTCCTCCCCAAGGCACCTGTCAGGAGTGCGATGGAATACTTTCCACTTGCCTGGATGAGTGCAGCTCCAATAACACTCAAGAAGCTCAATGCCATCCACTCTTCGGGTAAGAAGAGTGGAGGACCAACAACTGGGGCCATCCAGCCAGGTGACTCCAAGACTCCGAGAGGGTCCTGCCGATTCTAATCTCCTCTCCATGTGGTCCCATTACCTCCAGCTCCACAGGGCGAGGAGGGTGCACCTTCCTCGCAGTAGGAGACCCAAAGCAGGCCAGGGCCATCCAGGCCATGACCCTCCATAGGAAACCCACCAAGGTCATCACAGACAGCAGGCTGTCTCTACTTCTGATGTGGATCGGGGTTACACCAAGACATAGTGGGTAGGGTTCGAAAAATTAAGAAGCGTTGAGATCAATGTGGGGGCTGGGGTGTTCACTCATTGGGCGGAATTTTAGGGCCCCCTCATGGTGTGGGCGGGGCTGTAAAATGCAGACAGCCATTCAAAAAGTCCATTGACTTTGGCGGGACCGTAAAATCCCGCTGGCGTAAAATTCCACCCAGTGTATATGTAATGCACCTTTGTAAATACATTTGCTGTTCATGACAATGGTCTCATAATTTGAGTGCATCGTGCAAATGCATCTATGTGCCTCTTATTGCGAGGGTGACTCAAGCTCAGACGCCGTGAATGTCTTCCTTTCTGAACCTCAGGTTTAGCGAACTTACGTTAGTTACTCAACCCTTGTGCAATGTCAGGGAGATGTGTCAAACTCTTTCCTCAAAGTGTCTGCACAAAGATTTTGGAACCATTATTCCTTACAAGACACCATAGAGTTATGTGTGCTCACATGCCTTGGGGGGTTAGAAATAATGTTCTTTCATCAACTATGAGATGCCTTCATAGTTTGCTGGCAGCCATGGTGGTCTCACCAACCATGTGCACATCTCTGTGGCATAAGAGGTGTCTCATGCAAGTGGCCACGACTGCGTAAAGTGGTTGATGCAGGTGCTGCCTTGCGCTTCCCACAGTGGCTACATACAGCTTTGGCTGCTGAGTGATCCTTGAGAGTTGCTGAATGTGGACCTTGCTTCTGATGTCGCTGGTTGTAAAGGCTTTTTCTGAGCAATGCCATGGCACTAAGGGACATGAGAACAGTGCTCAGTTGCCGTTACATGGACCTTACTCTGCCTGGAACCTTGTGGCCATCAGTGTGTCATGGGCATGTCGTCCATATCGTGCTACTTCAAGGGCATCATCACGTGGAAGCTGACCCGCATCACACTCTTCAGGTTCCTGCCCTTCTCGGTCTTCATCCGAGGAGTTCTCAGCCTCCCCCATGTCTCCCTCTGGCAAATGATCGCCCCCTTTAAAGTGTCAGGTTGTGCAGGGTGCAGCAGTCCATGATAATGCAGGACACGCTCTATGGAGAGTGCAGACCCCCACCTGCGTGATCCAAACATCAGAAGCGCACCTTCAGGATGTCAATGGTCTGCTCAATGATGGATCTCGTCGTACAGTGGGCCGAGTTGGATCTCTCTCCTCCAAGGCACTTTGAGGACGACGCTTGGGTGTCATGCAACATTGTTTCAGTGGGTACCCCTTATCACCCAGCAACCAACCCTGTAAGCGCCGCAGTGCTTCGAATTTCTGAGGCATCTGGGAGTGACTCAGGATGTGTGAGTCATGGGAACTCCCAGGGTACCTGGCACAAACATGCATGGATCTGCTTCTGATGACATAGATGTGCTGACCGTTGATGGAGTGGAGTGCTTTTCTGCTGATGAAATCAGGGTTTTCTGCCATGGAGCACGTGCAATCGATTGTATCCTGTGCTCTAGGGAAGCCTGAGATTGCCGCAAATCCCAGAAATCAAGCAGCCTGGCTAGCTTCATCCATTGTGAACTTTATATAATAATGAGCCTTACTGTAGGAGGGCATCCATCACCACCTTTATTCTTTTATATGTTGAGGACTAAGAGATGTCGCTTAGGTCCCCTGTGAATCCCTGGAACTAGCTGCAAAAAGATTGAGTGTGGCGGTGACCTCCAGGGGCACTGGCAGAGGATGGCCTCCCAGTCCTTGCGGCATTACACCCTCTGCAGGATGTGGAGATATGAGCCACTACATCTCTTAACAAGCACAGACATGTGTGGCTACATCTCTCGCTCATTTCCAAATAGGAAAGGAGTCTTCAGTTTACCCTTGGTCATGCCAGTCACCCCTGTTGGCTGGGTTTGCCCTCCTCAGCCTTTGATTCTTCCTGGGCTGCCCTGGACCATGCGCCTCAGGCCGGGGCTCCTCTCGAAGCTGTGCTAGACGGCATCGGGCCCGTCTTCTCCTCCCCAATCGGAACACTGTCATCAAGAAAGCAACATTGAGCACAGCTTCCATTCTGCAATCCTCCTTCTTCCTGTGGACTGATATATCCAAGAGATTAATGGGGAATGATCAACTATATTAGGCCTCCCACTCGCAGGCAGAAAGCCACTATTATGCCATTGTTCTGCATCTGCGCTACTTGCCTTTCCCTGTTCCAGCCTTGTAGTTGAGGTGCTCCCTCATAGATCTTAGGTGCCTAAGAAGCCACACAGCAACTTGACATCTCAATCTCATAGAGGTTGGAAGAGGCTTGACCACAGCCATGTTATATTCATCCTCAATAAAGGCACTCAGATGATGCCTGATTTAGTTTAGAGATTAAGCCTACCTTGCACTTTTCGAATGACTGGATGCCCTTTGGCCCACAACCCATGTCAATTGGATGATGCACTTTACAGGGTTTCATCGATCATCTTGCATATAACCATCAGCTGTGCTCCTTTAATGGCTGGCTACATCTTTCCTTTTCACATTCCTCTCACTTTTAACTGCTCAAAATGGCCACCTTTCATGTGACCCCAATGCCTATTGCAGTCTCGTATCAAAGCGCACCATTTGTTAGTAGTTCCAAATCCAACTCCTCAATAAAATGTCCATGAGTTCAATCAGCTGAGCCCTCATCTCTATGTTAGGAGTCTGAGGATACCACCTGAAAAGGGCCCCAGTGTCCAGCCACGGGCTCCTCCTACACTGCCTTAGGCCCCTCCCTTGGAGATTTTTTTTCAGTTTCATTTTTAAATTGCATCATTGATTCGGGGTCTCAAGATGGTGGTGCTACACTTCTACTTCTATACCAGCTTCGACCCTCCCCATCACTGTTCACATCCACCCGGTCATCCTGGAACCCCATGATGTGCAGGTAGACCTCCCGCTGGTAATTCCCCAGCCTCCCCCAGTAACCCTGGAGCCCATTGTGATTGTTGTTGACATTCCTGCCCTCCCCCTGAACCCATTACTGTGGAGCTCCCCATGCCCCATGAGGACCCTACCCCTTCCCATCTTGAGGCTGTGTGCACGGTGACATAGAGAGGCGAGACCCCCCCCACCCCCCACCCACCCCAATAGAGCTTCGAGTACCCCACCTTATTACATTTTCCTCATTTATAAGCTGCAGATGCCTCCCCGACCATGACCATCCCTCCTGCAGCCCAGTGCCGAGCCAGACACTGCCAGCACCACCGAGTGGGCGACAATGACCACGCCCTGCACACCAAGCTGCGCCTGATCCCCATTGGGCACACAGGCCTTTCCCCTCCTTGGAGCAGGATCACGATGTGTGTGCCATGCATAGCCCTGTAATTTAGTGAAGAAGCCCCAGGCCTGCCTTTAATCTCTCACTCCAACTACGTGGTCTACCAGAGCCCCAGGATGGCGTTTAATCTGTCACCTGACTTCTTGCCCTCAGTCCCGGGACTATGATCATCTGTCACTCAGCTCCCTGGTCCCATCAGAACTAACCACAAGACTGTTCCCACCCCACCTTCCATGCATTTCTGTGTAACCCTTCCCTACTGCATAAGCCTGATACCGCCCCAGTCATGAGTGTGCATGCAACCCTCCCCTCTTATGCCACACTCGCCTCCCCTTCCCTACCTTAGTTTCTGTGTTTTCCTCCCACACGAGCCATTGGAAGCCCACTCACCCCCTGCATGTCAGGCTCCAGTTTCCCCACCTTCAATCTTCCTTCTCCCTGCCATATTTCCTCCCCCACAACACACCCAAACCAACCCTCCCCTGTACCGTTCATCCACATGACGCTGTCAACTCTCCTATGCACTGCTACCAGCACTGCACCCGCCCCCAGTTGCCATGCTGTTCTCTGTTGGTCGAGTGCAGCCCTGCCTGACTGAGATCCGCAGAACACAGCAACCACTGTGAGGAACCCAGCTACACACCCACGGCACCCACCGTGAGGAGCCCAAGTAGACATCCGTCTTGACCTAAAACTGCATCTTTGGCACCGCTGATGACCCGGAGCAGCGCTATTGCAGGCAGGCTTTGAATGTTGCACTCACTTCGAAATCACGAGTGAAGTGAAGGTGGACAGCTGCACGCCACTTATATCCTGTCGTGAATATGTCGGTCTAATGTTCCTGCTACAGCTACAGCGACACACCCGCGGCACCCACCCTGAGGAGCCCAGCTACACACCCTGTGGTGCGGCATGTAATTGGGAAGGGGAACATGATTCCGGTGACTTGCGTTTTTATTGAGTGTTCATGACTTGCTAACGTGTACGAATAGGGTTTCCATCATGGATCAGCAGGAAATCTGACCTGCCATGAAAGTGTTGAGAGGAAATTTCCGACTTGTTTTCCTGTCGATGGTAGTCCGGCTTTTGGTCTCTCTCTGAATTTTCTGCTCTCGGCTGCCACGAGTCCCGCCACTGGCAGAACCAGAAAATTCTGCCCTTAGGATCATTATTGGGACCACTATTACTCCAATTTGCTTGGATTCAGAACTTCAGTGCAAATGAATATATGCCTGCAGGTGTTAGCAAGCTAACAGGGCAATTGTTTCCTAGGGTGACGCTCAGGATCTGCAAAAATGAGTTTCAAAAAAATATGCAAGTGAGCAGAATAATGGCAAATAAAATTTAATGCACACAAGTGCACTGCAAGTAGGAAGAAAAAGTAGTTATCACATGTATTCCAAGAATGTGGTTAAAATTGATAAAGATGAATTTGAAAGAAGCCTTAGGGTTCTGGTAGACTTGTTGTTCAACATATCCAAACGCTGCAGAGCAGCGATCAACAAAGCAGAGAGACATTTGTATAATATAGTCAATATATTAGAATACAAATTAGAGGAATTCATTTCAAACTGTATAGTTCTCTACTCTCTAATATTCAAGAACAAGCCTTGAGTATTACATGTTTTTTAAAATCATGAAGATGCAAAAGTTCAGAGAAAGACTACAAGGCTAATCTGTAATATCAGAAGATTAAAGTATGAGGAAAGATTGGAGAAATTTTGAACTCTCAGCCTGAAAAGGAAGTGGCTGAAAGATGTTCCTGCAGAGGTATAGTAAACAGAATGGGTACAGGTAGATTTAGAAAATGACTTTAGGTGTGAGAGTAAGGATCTATCCTTGGCCCCCTCTGCTCTCTCATCCATGCTGCCGTTTAGCGGCATCAGCCAAAAGCATAGTGTTACTTTTCATGTACGCTGACGACACCCAGCTCTACCTCACCATCGCCTTTCTCGGCTCCTCCACTGTTGCTAAATTATTGGATTGCTTATCTGACACCCAGTACTGAACGAGCCGAAATTTCCTCCAATAAAATATTGAGAAGACTTTTTTTTGGTCCCTGCTCCAAACTCTGTTCCTTAGCTACAGATTCCAACCACTTTGAGGTTAAGTCAGCCTGCTCACAAACTTGGGGCTGGCTTTTCCCGTAGGCAGAGCGGGGGCAGGGCCCACTCGCCGACACGTAAAATGACGCGCGGTGACGTCGGGTGGAACTCCCAATGTCACCGCGTCCCATTTAAATTTTCAGGAATTCAGGGGTGCAGCAAAACCTGCTGCACACCCGCCGACCTGTCAATGGCCAATTGAGGCCATTGACAGAGCAATTAAAGTAATTAGTGGACCTGCCCGTCCAACCTTAACGTTGGCGGGCAGGCCAGGAGCCCCGGCGGGCAATAGAAAAAACATGAAACCTCATCCACAGGCGGGGTGAGGTTTGATTTAGGGTTTTAAAAATTTTAATAAAGTTTTTTTGGAAATTATGAACATGTCCCAACTCATGTGACATTGTCACATGAGGGGACATGTAAAGGAATTTTTTTTTCCTATTTTTAATATTTTTGAAAGTAGAGGCGATCTCCCTGAGGCAGCACTTAGCCTCAGGGAGATGAGTGCGCTCTTTCGTGCACGTGTGTGAAAGAGCGCACTCTCGATTTTAGGCATTACCCCTCGCCCACACAGGGAGCGCATAATGCTTCCGTGTGGACATCATACTGGGAGGGCTTTAATTGGCCCACCCATGTAAAATGGCAGCACATCTCCGATCGGGGGTGGGGGGGGGGGGGGGGTGGAAATTCAGCCCTTGGTGTCACTTTTGATCCTTCCCTGTCTGCACTTCCATAACATCGCTCAACTTTGCCCGTCTTCGCTCATGTGCTACTAAAACCTTTATTCATGCCTTTGTTTTTACTAGACTCAACTATTCCAATGCGCCCCTGGCTGGCCTCCCACATTCTACCCTCTGTACACTTGAAGTCATCCAAGTCTACATCCATTACCAAGAGTGGCTCGGTAGCAGCACTGCTAACTGAGCTTGCCGAGTGCTAAAGGACATCGCTGCTAGACTGGGTCTGCCGCAGGTGGTGAGGGAACCAACAAGAGGGAAAAACATACTTGACCTCATCCTCACCAATCTGCCTGCCGCAGATGCATCTGTCCATGACAGTATCGGTAGGAGTGACCACCTCATTGTGGAGATGAAGTCCCGCCTTCACATTGAGGATACCCTCCATCGTGTTGTCTGGCGCTACCACTGTGCTAAATGATAGATTTCAAACAGATATAGCAACTCAAGACTGGGCATCGATGAGGCACTGTGGGCCAACAGCAGCAGCAGAATTTAACTCAAACACAATCCGTAACCTCATGGCCCGGCGGTATATCCCCCACTCAACCATTACCATCAAGCCAGGGGATCAACCCTGGTTCAATGAGCAGTGCCAGCCATACATAAAAATGAGGTGTCATCTGGTGAAGCTATAGCACAGGACTACTTGCGTGCCAAACAGCATAAGCAGCAAGTGATAGGCAGAGCTAAGCGATCCCACAACCAACGGATCAGATCTAAGCTCTGCAGTCCTCCCACATCCAGTCGTGAATGCTGGTGGACAATTAAACAACTCACTGGAGGAGGAGGCTCCACAATATCCCCATCCTCAATGATGGAGGAGCCCTGCATATCAGTGCAAAAGATAAGGTTGGAGCATTTGCTGTAATCTTCAGCCAGAAGTGCTGAGTGGATGATTCATCTTGGCCTTCTCCAGAGGTCCCACCATCACAGATGCCAGTCTTCAGCCAATTTGATTCATTCCACGAGATATCAAGAAACGGCTGAGGGCACTGAATACTGCAAAGGGTATGGGCCCTGACAATATTCCGGCAATAGTGATGAAGACTTGTGCTCCAGAGCATGCTGCACCCCTAGTCAAGCAGTTCCACTACATCTACAACACTGGCGTCTGCCTGGCTATGTGGAAAATTGCCCAGGTATGTCCTGTACACAAAAAGCAGGACAAATCCAACCTGGCCAATTACCACCCCAGCAGTCTACTCTCCGTCAGCAGTAAAGTAATGGAAAAGGTCATCAACAGTGCTATCAAGTGGCAATTTCTCAGCAATAACCTGCTCACTGATGCCCAGTTTGGGTTCCGCCAGGGCCACTCAGCTCCTGATCTCATTACAGCCTTGGTTCAGACGTGGATAAAAGAGCTGAACTCCCAAGATGGTGTGAGATTGACTGCCCTTGACATGAAGGCCTAGTGTGGCATCAAGGAGCCCTAGCAAAACTGGAGACAATGGGAATCAGGGGGAAAACTCTCCGCTGGTTGGAGTCATACCTAGCGCGAAGGAAGATGGCTGTGATGGTTGGATGTCAGTCATCTCAGTTCCAGGACATCACTCTAGGAGTTCCTCAGGATAGTGTCCTCGGCCCAACCATCTTCAGCTGCTTCATCAATTACCTTCCTTCCATCATAACGTCAGAAGTGGGGTCGTTCATTGATGATTGCACATTGTTCAGCACCATTCTCGATTCCTCAGATACTGAAACAGTCCATGTCCAAATGCAGAAAGACCTGGACAATATCCAAGCTTGCGCTGAGAAGTGGCAAGTAACATTCGCGCCACACAAGTGTCAGGCAATGACCATCTCCAACAAGAGAGAATCCAACCATTGCCCCTTGATGTTCAATGGCATTACCATCACTGAATCCCCCACTATCAACATCTTGGGGGCTACCATTGACCAGAAACTGAACTTGACTAGCCATATAAATACTGTGGCTACAAGGGGCAGGTCAGAGGCTAGGAACCGTGTGACGAGTAATCCACCTCCTGACTCCCCAAAGCCTGTCCACCATCTACAAGGCACAAGTCGGAAGTGTGATAGAATACCCTCCACTTGCCTGGATGAGTCCAGCTCCCACATCACTCAATAAGCTTGACACCGTCCAGGACAAAGCAGCCGGTTTGATTGGCACCATGTCCACATTACCTCCACCACCGATGCAGAGCAGCAGCAGTGTGTACCATCTACAAGATGCACTGCAGGAATTCACCAAGGTTCCTTCAACAGCATCTTCCAAAGCCACGACCACTACCAACTAAAAGGACAAGGACAGCTGATAGATGGGAACAGCTCCAGCTGGAAGTTCCCCCCTAAGTCACTCGCCATCCTGACTTAGAAATATATCGCCGTACCTTCACTGTCGCTGGGTCAAAATCCCGGAACTCCCTTCGTTACAGCACTGTGGGTGTACCTACACCACATGAACTGGTTCAAGAAGGCAGCTCAGCACCACATTCTCAAGGGCAATTAGGGATGGGCAATAAATGCTGGCCCAGCAGCAAAGACCACATCCCATGAGTGAATGTAAATAAAAATTCTGATACCCACATCTTAACTTGCACTAAGTCCTGTTCCTCTATCACACCTGTGCTTGCTGGCCTATATTGACTCCTGGTCAAGCAAAGTCTTGATTTTAAAATTCTCATTCTTGTTTTCAAATCCCTCCATGGCCTTGCCCCGGCTATCTCTGTAATCTCATTCAACCCCACATCCTTCTGAGATATCCGCACTCCTCTAATTCTAGCCTATTGTGCATTCCAAATTATAATTGCTTCACTACTGATGACCATGCCTTCAGTTGTCTAGACTCCAATCTCTGGAATTTCTTCCCAATACCTTTCCACCTCTCTACCTCACTTCCTCCCAAAACCTCCCTATTTAACCATGCTTTTATTCACCTGACTTAATGACCAGAAACTTACTTGTGTTGGGCGGACCGAGTGTGAGCGAGCGGGGGCAGGCGCGGAGCCGATCGCTGCCCGTGATTGGCTGTGCGCCACCATTTTACGTGGGCGGGCCAATTAATGCCTGCCCAGCGTGACACATGATACATTTGCGGGCGGGGGGAGAAGGGAGAGTTGGGGCTTTACTAGGCCATTGACAGTTTGGCGGGCGCGCAGCTGCCTCTGAACAAAAGATCTAACTGAGGCCCGATGACGTCAGGATGCACACCTGATGTCACTAAGCGTCATTTTGCACGTCGGTGTGTCGGGCCCACCCCTGCACGCCGACGAAAATATTCAGGCCAATATCTCCTTATGTATATTAGTGTTATACTTCATTTTACATTTCTCCTGTGATGTGCCTTGGGATGGTATAGGGCAGGGGGACACAGATTCAACTTAGTGAAAGACAGCTATCAGGAAGTTTATTTTCACAAAAAACGATTAACTTTGATTTTGGAGAACTGACCTTTGGAACACCATAGAGAGGACCAGCAAGCTGTGCAATGACAAACAAGCTTGCTGGTGCATCTTGCCACATTGAGGCCTAACAATAATAGAAACAGAAAATGCTGTAAAAACTCAGTAGGCCTGGCAGCATCTGTGGAGAGGGAAATGGAGTTAACATTTTGAATCTCCAGGTGTTTTAAGCATCTGCTTGTTTTGGGGGCTAGGTTGTTTTTTAATATACAAATCCTATGATGTAAACAGTGACCTTCAGAGCTGAGGAGAGGTAAAAATGTGATGGATTTTATACCATTTAAAAGGGGGTGGAGCAGGTGAAGCTAAATAAAAGGTCAGGGATAGATGGGAGCTCAGGGGAGATTTTACAAAGGTGTCATGGACACAAGACAAAGGGAGTGTTAATGGTAGTGTTAAAGACTAAAAAAGGTGCTAGTTGAGGCATACAGGTGAGATAGCAGAATGTATTGCTAACAATATTGGGCTTTCCCAGCTGTCAGCAATGCAAGTTTCGAGGGGTGGGATTGGGGGGCTGGTGGGACAGTGGCTTTAATCAAGTCAAAGAGGGAGATGAGATCAATGACTCAGAGTATTTTTGTGGGGACTGTGAATGCATTTGTGCCAGCTGCTTTGACTAGTCCCATCATAAATGACAATCAGGTCACTGTTTATATCATAGGATTTGTATATTAAAAAGCAACCTAGCCTCCAAAACAAGCAGGTGCTTTAAACACCTGGAGTCCTTCAAAATGGAGCCTGGCTCACTGTTCAGGTTCAGTCGTCGTGAGGCTACTGGCACCTTTTTGAGGCCTTTGCTTCCCCAAATATTCCAAAGCAAAAAAAAGTTGACTCCAAAGTGATCAGCAAATGGAACTTCTGCATAGGGTAATGGAAGAAAAGCTCTGGAAACATCAAAGAAGCAATTGAGGTCGAACAGCATCTGTGGAGAGAAAAACAGAGTTAACGTTTTGAGTCCATACGGACTCAAAATGTTAACTCTGTTTTTTTCTCCACAGATCCTGTTCGGTCTGCTGAGTTTTTCAAGCATTTTCTGTTTTTGTTTCAGATTTCCAGCATCTGCAGTATTTTGCTTTTATACAAGAAGCAATTGAGTCCTGCAATAGGGAGGGCACAGTAGGATCCTACCAGCTGAATGAATTAAGGTAATTGGAGAGACCTTCACTTGTCATTTATCTTGTGATCATGGGACCATCCCCAACTGCAAGGGATGCCGATTTCCAAAAGAAGTTGTTGCTAATATTTGAATAAACATTGAGCTGACCATCCAGAAACAACATATCTTCAGAATATATCCTCTGCAGGTGATTTCTTTTCCCTCATAAAATCTAGTGAATTTCAAATCTGTGTTTTTGTTAAAATCATTGGCAATATTTCCCTGAAGCTCCTCATTAATGAGGATTATATTTTAAAGAATTTGCAACAACAAATATTTGGTTTATTCATCGCGATATTCTTAACCCAAATATGTGTAAACTGTCAACAAAATGTGTTGAAATATTGTATTTCATCAGGCTGCCTACTACAAAGCAGTTAAGCAGTTAACCTGCCTAATTTCTAATTATACCATTACTATTCCAGTAACATTTGTCTTCAGCAAACACACTTTGAATATTAAGCCACTTGTTTGCGTAGCTCTGAAGCTGAATTCATTGAGTGCTGATGCACTTGATTACCAGTTCAATTAACATTCAACCTTAAGCAGAAGGGACACTCTGAAAACCAAAAGGGGAGCTCGGAGCAGTTAATACAGTTAGTTTGGAAGTTTGCCATGTTTACACTTGTCAACAAGGATTGATGGCTAATCTAGAGACTCAGGGTGACACCTGTCTAATATTCCTGCAAGCAACAGAGAAACGAGAAAAAAATTAACTGGAGATGTTAGCTGGTTTTATGCAATTATAAGCCACCATCATTCATATACATCTTCATTCTGATGCCCTTCACATATGTGAAGAAAAATCCATCTAGGAGAATTAGAGGGCTCTCTGCCCGTTTGATGCCCGCATGTGTACGAAAGAGCACAGAAATTTCTCTGAGGCACAGAGCTGCCTCAGGGAGATCAGTTTGATATTTGAAAATTTTAATAAAGGGGGAAAAAAATTAAGGAATGTCCCCTTAAGACAGTGTCACATGAGCTGGGACATGTCTATTAATTTTTTTGAAAATTTTTATTAAAGCTTAGAAACCATCATGAAACCTCTGAAACCTTATCCTGCCCATGGCTGAGGTTTCATGATAAATGCGAAGGCCGCCTGGGCTCTTGCCTGCCCGCCAACCTTAAGGTTAAACGGGCAGCTCAGTTAATTACTTTAATTGCTGTTTAAATGACCTTAATAGACCTTTAACAGTTCGGCATGTGCGCAGCCAACTCCGGAGTGCGCCCGCCGATGTCAAGACCTGAATGACGCGCGGTGACATCGGGACACACGCCTGATGTCACCGCGCATCATTTTACGCGTCGGCGAGCGGGCCCCGCCCCTGATCGCCGACCCAAAGATTCTGGCCCAAGTGGGCACCTGCAGATCTGTATCCTCAACTCTTACAGGAACATCAGCCTGTACTGGGTTAAGTTCTCTCAACAGGAAACACTGACCCGGTTGTGAACACTGGTGAAATCAATCCTTGGTGATTTGTTTCTCTTTTCCTTAGATGGTTCACGTGTCTCCGTATGACATGGCCTTCCAACTTCATGTGGTAAGATAGAAGTCCAGTCACTGCACTTATTTCACCCGGTAGCTATTTTGGTCCTTCTCCAAATTTCTTCACATATACCATCTCTCCCGTGGTAAATTTCCTCTCATGACTATACCAGTCGTGTCTAGTTTCTGACTTCCCTGACTACTTTCCACCTTCCTCCCACTAAATTTGGCATGATTAAGCTCACTCTCGTCCTGAGACGGCGTTTCAACAATAACTCCACAGGTGTGACACCTGTTGTTGTGTGAGGGGTAGTTCTATAATGGAAAAGAAAGTGTGCTAGCTTGGTTGCTGTGGAATCTCCAGTTAGCTTCTTCTTGTCAGACTTGAATGTTTGATCCATCATCTTGGCCAGTCCATTTGAGGAAGGGTGGTAGGGTGAAGTTTTTACATGAGTGATACCATTGAGTCTGATAAACCGCTGAAACTCAGCACTCATAAATGCCGTGCCATTATCAGAAATAACTACTTCTACAATTGTAACAGAAGATGTTGGTGACTTCACCTCATATATGTCCATCTATTTTGAGTGGGCATCAACAATGAGCAGAAACATTGTTTCCATGAAAGGTCCCTCATAGTCAATGTGTAACTGCACCCATGGTCTTCCTGGCCACACTCAAGGGTGTAACGGAGCTGTTGAAGGTAACTTTTGCAGTTGCTGACATTGCACACAATTCTTCACTAAACTCTCTATTTCACCACCCATCCCAGGCGACCATAGATAGCTGCGTGCTATGGTCTTTATTCGGGAAATTCCTGGATGTGCACTGTGCAGTTCAATTAAAAATGGCTCAATTCCCTTTGGAGGAACTGTCACTCGTTGCTCCCCACAATAAGATGCCATCCTGGCTGGTTATTTCATGTCTTCTGTTGAAGTACGGTTTCATTTCATCAGACATGGGCTCCTGTGACCAAACATGAAGCATTTGTTCTCGTACTTGAGATAGGACTTGGTCCCAACTTGTCCAGTCTCTGATCTGTCAAGCACATACTGGCCAAGAATCTAAGAAGTTTAACAGTAAAACTGGTTCCTGTGGAACTGGGATGTGCTCATCATTTTCTTGTTAAGGTAAATGGCTAAGTGCATTGGCATTTGTGATTTGATTGCCAGGCCTATGGATGATAATATACTCGTATGCTGCCAGGATTAAAGCCTTATTTGTGTTTCTGTGCCTTGTTTCTACGTGCCTTCTTTCCAGTGCTGATTTTAATCTCACCCTTCTTTTTGGCTTCAATATTGGCCAGACTACTCTCAGATGCAAGTCCGACTTGAGTGAACTCAGTGGTTGTGTTATGGCACAGCTGATGGTAAATGCTGAGTTGTTCAAATCCCAAAGGGAAACTTGAAACAACTGCCACAACTTGTTTTGCAATTTGTATGAATTTTGAGATGCATGTCCTGAATTCAGCAGTAATAAGACCACCAATTCTTATAGGTTTTTACAAAACTAGATTAAACATTTGTTAATAAGAGAAATGGCTTCAAATACATACATCGATCTACAAATTACTACAGTGATAACTTCTAAATCCCCTAATCAATCAAACCCCCAGTTACATTTTTGTTAAGGCAACAGTAAGACACATATTTTAAAAGACCCAGGCAAAGGAACATGAAACCCTGAGTAAGTTCCAAGTGAGGTTTCTTAACTTCAGTCCTTTGAAGACAGTAGCTTGAGGCATTGACGCTGAAGGCTTTTTCATACTTGTAAGATCTTAAAATTGCCTTCCCTTGGACACAGCCTTTGCTCCTTCTTTATCCATGTCTCTCTCTTTGAATGCAAATACCCATTGCTTCACTGGGCAGAATTTTCGGCCTGTCGCGTGGGTGGTGCGGGAGCGGGCACAGACCCAATCGGCGCCCCAATCAGATCCGCGCAGCCATTTTACGTGTGCGGGCCAATTAAGGCCCGTCCAGCGTGACGTGCACCCGGAAGCACTGAGCTTGAGTGCGAAAAACTGAAAAAAAATTTCAAAAAAATATTTGGACATGTCCCCTCATGTAAAACGGTCACATGAGCTAGGACATGTGCATTACTTTCAGCAAAAAGTTTTTTCAAAATTTAAAATTATTCATGAAACCTCATCCCGTCCGTGGATGAAGTTCCATGAAAAATGCGGGCTCTTTGCTGCCCACCAATCTGAAGGTCGGATGGGCAGCTCCGTTAATTACTTTAATTGAGTTAAACGGCCTTAATAGGCCTTTGACAGTTTGGCGGGCACGCAGCTGACTCGGGTGCGTGCCCGCCAAACTGAGAGTCTGAATGATGCGCCATGACGCCGGGATGCACGCCCGATGTCACCAAGCATCAATTTACGCCGCGGTGAGCGGGCCCTGCCCCTGCTCACCAAGCTGAAGGTTCAGCCACTATGTCTTTGGAATTTATGGGCAGAATGTTTTGCTCGTCAGGCGAGCACCCCGACGTCACCGTGTACTCGCGCGGTATTTCAGTCGGCGAGTGCTCGAGGGAGTTGGCAGCGCAGCCGCCGACAATTAAAAGGCCTCTTAAGGCCTTGAACAATCCAATTGATTTGAATTTTTCGCTGCCTGTCCAACCTTATGGTTGGCGGGCAGGCAAAAATGCCAAGCGGCCTTTGAATTTTTTGCGAAACCTCATCCACGGGCGGGATGAGGTTTCGATCCGTCATTATATTAAAAAAATTCATCCCAATTCCTAACATGTCCCTGCTCAAGTGACAGAGTCGCATGAGGGGACATGTTTTTTAACACCTTAAGTTCTTTATTTTATTTTTTTGTCTTCAGCTCTGCGCCTCAGGGAGCTTTTCCAGCGCGCGTGTGCAAAATTCGAGCTCACCCTCCTCCACCCCCCCACCCCCAACACAGGCAGTGCTGCAGCACGTGTTTCCCACTGGGCAGGCCTTAATTGGCCCGCTAGCGTGAAATCGCGGTCCGGCCTCGATCGTGGACGGAGGTCAGCTTCCCGACCGCCCCGCCGAGCCTGCCCGACATGGGCAAAATTCTGCCCTATTTCCCTGATTATAAAATCCTCTCATTGCACTAAGTTTTACCAGTATTCTTTGGGAAAAATAAAAGTGGCAGGTAGAATTTTGAAATATTGGCGAGTTGAGGGCTATGAGGAGCTGGCACAAAAGAGGAGTTGAGGCCTGGGGCAGATCAGCCATGGTCTTATTGAATGGGTTGGGGGGGGGGGGGGGGGGGGGGCGGGAGGAAAGCAGGCTTGAGGGGCTGACTCCTGCTCCTACTTCTTAGGATCTTATGTTTCTAAACTTCACCTGGCTAGGTGACACATTTCACCCCGCCTTTGAAAACAATCTAGCCTGGTCTATTTCAAAATGCAAATGTTCCCTCGACACTTACGTTTCTAAACTTCCCCATGTTTATCTAATTAATATTTCAAACCTAACCTCTCTTCTTAGATCAAAGCACCCAGACTAGCTGCCTCTAATTCAATTAAATCTTACTCACAAACACAGACACAAAAAGACACATGGGCACATCCCACTATTACTCTATTTTACAATAAATTCCAATAACGTTATGAGAATTATTATATCTTGACAGGTTGAGTCTCCCAAAATTTCATCATCTGTCTCCTTCTTAGAAAATTCTTCAACTTTTGACTCCAAAGTCTCTTTGGCTTCATTTAGCTGGTTCTTCAGCTTTCCCGTCTCTTTTTTGTATTTGTTCCTCCTGGAAAATTGAACATTGTTGCGTCTCCTCTGCCAACTAATTCTTTAGTTTGTTCAGAGAGGTGCTGAATTCTTTCTGTTTCTCTTCATACTTTTTCCACAGATACAAACTTTAATCTGAGGGAATTTTGTAGTGCGTGGAGGTCTTTCAGCACGTTTTCTTTCTCCTTTCAGAGTTGCTCACCTCGTCTCGAGCTCTGTTTGAGTTCCTTCTGCTGTTCTTCCAGGTTTTGGTTTAAGACAGCCTGCATTTCTTCAAGTTGTTGAGTCTTTACACACTCCTTTTCCAAAGCAGAAATGTTTCCTGCTTCCTTTTGGAATCTCAGTAGCCAATCAAGGCTGGTTTCCCTTAGCCAATTTCGCCCTAAAAGGCTTGGTTCTCTGCCTCTCAATACCAACACTGGTAGCTTTACCGATTGGCTTCCATAATGACAGTCACTCTACTTATGCCTTTGACTTGGATGTCTTCACCTGTGTATGTTTTTAATTGGGCAGGTATTTCTTCTAAATGTCATTGATGTTCGCCATTATTCAGGTATCTGAAGGTATGTTCCCCAATTACTGTAATGGAAGCTCCCGTGTCTGCTTCCATTCTAACAGGTCTACCATTCACTTTCGTTGTTACATAGATTGGTCCTGTCTTTCCAACATTCAAATTAAACAGTGAATAAATATCTGAATTTGTTCCTTCCGGCTCTTCTACGTTGTAGATCTTACTGGGTTATTTCTTTTGTTTAATAGTCTACTTGACTCTCTTGCACTGGCTTATTATGTGTCAATTTCTATGACAATAAAAACATTCTATTTTTTTTTAAACTGCCAATTGTTAAAAGGCTACTTGTTTCCACCTCTATTGAAATTATTCTTTGATTTTGCTGCCAAGTCATTTTTTTCTCATTTTCCTGCTAGCGGGGGTTGTTTCCCGCTTCTCGGCAGTCTTGCATTTTCACGTCCTTTTTGGCTGGGCCTTCCTGAACGATGTGGAGGATGGCTCTATTTTGCGTGCCCTGTATGGCTTTTGAATCTGTTACTGTGTTTCCCATGGCCAGTACAATCTCTAGTGCCTTCTTCAAGTCCAAATTCACTTCAGACAATAATCCCTTCTGAATCGTGTCCTCGTTCACAACGCACACTAAACGATCTCTAAGCATGTCATTTAAAGATGTCATAATGTTCCGTTAACTGCTTCAAACTTGCTATTTAGCATGCAACTGCCGCCCCCCCTCCCCCCCCCAGGTCTCTATTTCTTGAGTTAAACTTGATCCTTTGCATCATTATTGAGGGCTTTGGTTGATAATGGCCTTTCACGAGGTCCATCAATTCATCAAAATATTTCAAATCTGGGGCACTGGGTGCCGTCAAACTTTGAATCAAGCGTAGGCTTTATTTCCACATGTACTGAAGAGGATCGCCCACCTCTTCTCTTCACCCATAGTCTTGTTCATTTGGAAAAAGAATGTGAGACATTCAATGTAATGAGACTAATCGTCCGTTGCTGGATCGAAAGGATCAATTCTTCCAAATTGCGGCATTCTGAGAGGGAATTACTTTATTGATTTGAATGGAACTTCTACTTACAATTACTGTGCAAGGTACAGTGCTGATTTTGTTTCACCTGATTTCTTCTGTTAAACTTGCTTTATCCTCATCGCCAGTTTGTTGTGAGTGGTGGCCAAATTGGTATTATTGGTAGAGTTAATCAGCAGAGTCTTCTTTGGTGGAAAGTTTTTATTTATTTACAAAGGTACTCAGCAACAACTAAACATGTGCTTTCACTTCAAACTCTATCTCTACACTACGCACTACTAACTACAGAGGTAGCTCACGCTATTCTCCTGTTGGGTATTAAGATCATGTGATCTTCCTTAACAGCATTTTTCTTAAAGGTATATTACACATTAGATAAAACCATAATTACCACAATTTAGCCGACTGGGCCTCTTCCAGACTGATGGTATACCTTCTGCTAGGTCTGGCCTGTTGGGAAACCTGCCACTGCTCCCTCTCTCAAGCCTCAGAATAGACTAAAGAACAGTCGATATCCTGATCAACACAAAAGAGCAGACAGGAAGGCAGTGGGATAACAGGGGGTAAGCCTTTCCCATCATTTTAACTGCTCCCCTACAACCACACCCTTTCCTAGTCCAATAGGATAAATTTGTTGACTCTCAGTGAACCCTGGAAGATTTGTCAAAGATTATTTCCACTAAAATTTCCACACATCCGCCACAATCTTCCCCCATTATACTCTATCATCGACTATTGATCACTGACAACCCCCATCACCAATTCTGATCTCTGACTCTCTGGTTAAGGATTATAATGTGCCAGATCACCGTGCTCTACTCCGAAACTCTGAACAATGGAAGCAGAAAGATGAGGGGAATAGAGGAAACTGGTTTCAGACCTAGGATAAGCCAATAGAGAAAAAATAAGCAAAAAAGCTTATACTTTTTTTTAAAACAAAAAAGCTCATGACTTCAAGGTGTCTCAGAGCAACAACATACATCCAAATGTAGCCATTGTTGTAATTTTTTTTTCTTTCGAGTTATCAACAGTGACAGATTGCAACTCTTTCAAGTACAATCACAGTTCTTGGTTTTCCAGGAGTGGGACATGAACCCACAACCTTCTGATTCAAAGGCGAGGGTGCTATGAACTGAGCCACAGCTGACACGTTGTAATGTTTGAAACCCAACTGCCAATTTAACCAGCGGCCAGGTGCCTAATCTAAACATTGATGAGGATACAGGGAGAACTCCCCTGCACTTCTTTAAAATAGTGCCATATGGGACCTTTCTCTTGCACCTGAGCGAACAGATGAGGCCTTGGTTTTAATATTTCATACAAAAGACAAGACCTCCAATGTGCAATCCTCTTCATACAGTACTCACGTGTCAGGCCAGATTCTGTGCTCTGGTCTCTGTCGGGCTGCTGGTCCTACGTCATCGCACACAATTTTACACCCAATCGGGTCAGGTGCGCGCCTGCCCGACAAACGTAAAACCTTGTGTGGCTTGAATCCATGACTCCTGACTGAGAGATGAGAGTGGCTATCCCTGAGTCAAGGTGGGTACTGCCCTACAACTATAATTCTTCCAGTTATGTTTCCTAACCCCAGGCTTTAACAAGTGTTCACTTTACAGAGAGACAATCTGTTAAAAGAAAGTCTTTGTCAACAGCAAAAATTCCTCTTAGTAGAAATTGTTGTCAAAGATTATTGATCATATTTTTAAAAAAAACCCTGGACACTCGGTCGCATTGTACAGTATCACACAAAACTCAGTTGTCTAAAAATTAATAAAACATAAAATGATTTTTTTAGTATGACTTACCAAAATGATAGGATGAAGTCTGTCTAATTTTGGAGGTCAGGTTTGATTTGGTTTATTACAGCAATGGGTTCAAGTTGAAGAAAAAAATAAGGGGCAGGAATTTCTGTTCGTCCGGTGGGCGTGGTGGGCCTGGCGGGCGGGCACAGGGGTCGGGCCCGGGAGCGGCCGGGTAACGGTTGACCATGACGTTGGCTGGCCGTTAATTTGCCAACTAGCGTGGAAGGTGCGCTGAGAGGTTCAGCGCTGCCGGGGTGGGGTGGGGTGGGGGCGGGAGGAGCGCCAGCGCTAAAGTTTGCACCCGCGCGGGGGAGCGCGCACTGAAAGCAACCACCACAATCATCCCCCATTATACCCAACCATCGACTATTGATCAATGGCAACCCCCATCACTGATCCTGATCTGTGACTCTCCGGTCAGCCTCTCAAATCCCCCCTTACCAATCACCGATTCCGTTCCAATCCACCCCCCTCCCCCTGAATGGACCCCAGAAATCTTCAAACCTTCCATGATCATGCCCGCCCCCATCATCTCGATACTTTACTCTCCAACGACCCCTTCCCCCATTCCCACCCCCACCCTGTGGTCTCTACCCCCAACAATCACAAAACCTACCTGACCTTGGTTGTGGTCTTTTTGGAACATTCCCTACCCAACAGGCAGCCAAGTCTGTTGATCAAGTGGACCTCTAGGTGGGGAAGCTGGGAGTTAAAACTCCATGGTGTCTTGGGAGATATATTCTTCCAGGTTTCCTGACCATAAATCCACCCCTCTTCCAAAACCCCATCCTTGTGACTATCAGGGCAGGGTCTCAACTTAGCATCTCGTCTGAAAGACAGCACTTCCACTAATGTAACACTACCTCCAGCCTAAGTGAGATACTATGGCCTAACAGAGGGCTTGAACTAGCAACCTTCTGAGTCAAAGGTAAGAGTACTACCCATTAACCAAACTTGAAAAGGAGAAGCCTGTTACCATCACAAGTGTTGCTATTTTGGCAGATTTAAGACTTACTGAGAGCTAACCGAAGGACAGTGTCCTACATTTAATTAAACCTAATTCCTGGGGATAAGGGCTTAAATTTTGCTCCAACCAAATTGCTTTCTTAATTAATTTATCTTCAGTTACTGAATAACAATGAGAATGCAATGAATCATATCATTGATATCTTCCTGATACTGAATATTAACAAATAGTAATTCTGAGCAAGAAGTGGAAAGAACTGACAGCAATTGGATGGAAGCATAGAATGATACGGCACAGAGAGAGGCCATTTGGCCCATTGTGTCTGTGGTAGCTCATTGAAAGAGCTTTTCAATTTATCCCACTATCCTACAATTACCCCATAGCCCTGCATTTTTTATTTGTCTTTTCAGGTATTTATCCAATTCCCTTTTGGAAGTTACTATTGAATCTGCCTTCAATTGCTCTGTCAGACAGTTTATTGTCAAAATCAGAACTATTCACTAATTTCAAAAAAAGATTCTCTTCATCTCACCTCTGGATCTTTTGAAAAAGGCCTTCAAACACTGTCCTCTGGTTAGTGATCACCCTCCCAGTGGAAACAGTTATTCCTTATTTACTCTGTCAAAACCCTTTCCAATTTTGAACACCTCTATCAAAATCTCCCCTTCTCTGCTCTAAGGGGAACAATTTCAGTCTGTTCAGTCTCTCCACTGGATGAACCAGTCTGCTCAATTCAATCAAAGCAAAATGTTGGCACAGGTACTCTGGGTCTAGTGGAATATCTCAGTTGAAATATCTGTTGTCCAGAATCCTCAGGCTCTTAAGTTACTTTCTGTTAAAGGTGCAGTATTGTTTGAGTTCTCGATTTGGGTTTAAACCAAAGATAGCACAAGAACAACTTAAAATGGAAAATAAAATTGATTGTTTCTTTAACAGAAAAATACTTCTCTCTGGCTTTGCATTGTTGTCACAGATTCACATTCGCTGCTCATCTGTTGTGAGCCTTCAGGCTGGAGTCAAGTTCGAGCAAGGCACTGTTAGTTGCAGTGGCTGTTGCGTTTCCTTCTATCCTTCAAAAATAATTACTCAAGTAGAACTGGTAAACTATATTGTGAGTTCTTTATTCAAAGATTACAGTAATATGTACACATTGCTGGAGAGCTCTTAGGTCTTAGATGGTCAACCAACACATTCCATCTGTACATTATAGAATACATCATATACTGTCTGATGATGTATACAGATTGTGGTCATACCAAATTAAAGACATATGACAACAATGGGGGCATCGTAGGTCACCATTCACTGATGCAGGTGCTCCTACTGCATGCTCCTTCCATGATGCCGCTTTCCTGCAGCAACCTGAAGAAGTAGTTCTTCAAATATCCGTGCTCCAGTGTGGAGACTGTGACGCCAAGTGCTTCAGTCTTGTGCAGACTGTTCCCAGTTGTTGCATTCAATCTGACATGAAATAGTGTCTTGTTCGAATGAATCCTTATTTCTTAGTTTTGGCTGACTCATGTGTCCACTGGCATTCAGTGCATGTTTTGGTAGGTGTCCATCAGCCATGTTAATAACAGGGCCTAACTATTATAGTCAATGCCCCTTGAGCATTGCTATAATACTTTTGAGTATTTTTGTGTTGGGGACACTATGCTGCCAATGGATCCCAAAAATCTTTCTTAAACATTAATTCAACCTGCATTTTTGCTTCTGATATGTAGTCCAGCTTTCAACACCATATTGGGGACGGGGGCTGGGGATTGGGGACAGGACATGGGCTGGAGATCGGTGACAAGACCACAAACTGGGGATCAGGGAATGGGGATTGGGGAAAGCAGCGGGGGCTGGGGATTGGGGATCGTGGGCAGGACTGGGGACTGGGGACCAGGGACTGGACCGGGGACTGGGGATTGGGGACAAGACCGGGCCCTGGGGATCGTGGGAAGGACCGGGGACTGGGGACCAGGGACTGGACCGGGGCTGGGGATCGGGGACAAGACCGGGCCCTGGGGATCGTGGACAGGATCGGGGACTGGGAACCAGGGACTGGGGATCAGGGACAAGACTGGGCCTGGGGATCATGGTTAGGATCGGAGACTGGGGACCAGGGACTGGTCATGAGACTGGGGGCCAGGGACTGGACATGAGACTGGGGATCGGGACAGGACTGGGGCCTGGGGATCAGGGACAAGATCGGGCCCTGGGGACCAGGGACAGACTGGAGGCTGGGGATTGTGAAGAGACAAAGACTGGGGATTGAGGACAGCACGGGGGGTGCTGATGATCAGGTACTAACTGGGGCTGGGGATTGGGGGCAGGACCAGGGGCTGGGGATCAGGGACAGGAACTGGGGATGTGGATCTGGGACAGGACCGGGGACTGGGGGTCGGGGTCAGGATCAGAGACTGGGGATTGGGGACAGGACCGGGGGCTAGGGATTGTTGAGAGGCCAAGACTGGGGGCTGGGAATCAGGGATGGGATGTGGAGGCAGGGTATTTGCAAAGTAAGCGTATAGGGCCTTTGTTGGGCTCAGTGAGAAGGATTCTGGTGAGGAAATGAAGACAAGGTGTCTAGATTGGGCCCATCTCACCTACAGATTCTAGAAGCACCATGTCTTTCAGGGAGCAGAGGAGTAAGAATCTGTTTCATATCTGAGGGTCTGAGCTGTGGGCAGAGGCAGCCTCAGGTTTTCAAGAGTTCAGTGTCAGTAAAATCATCATTTACCCTGGTGGGGGTGGGGGTCTTTAATCTTTACATATTATTAACAAAAATAATTACATATTAAATATATCATGCTCTGGGGGGATTGGGTTTGGCATTTGGCTGGTGATTGAAAGGGCAATGAAATTGGATCTGTCGCATTGCGATGATAGCACGACAGAAACCAACATCCGAGTTGTGTTCAGCCATTTCCGATGTGCCCATGTGTCATGCGCTGATTGACAGGGTGCTCGCGCAGATGTATTGTACCTAGCTACACCGGAAGTATGCAAAGTGGGCAGATTACGATGTCAGAAACCCTCTGACGCTGATTCAGTACGTAATCTACCAGTTTGGATGGTGCAGGTCCAGCTATCATCCTCTCTTAAACCCTCCCCACCTGCAGACAGGAGGCAGTGGTGTAGTGGTATTGTCACTGCACCAGTGACCCAGGGTGATGCTTTGAGGAACTGAGTTTGAATCCTACTAGGGCAGATGGTGGAATTTGAATTCAATAAAAATATGAAACCATGTTGATTGTTGTAAAAGCCCATCTGCTTCATTAATGTGCTTGAAGGAAGGAAATCCTCACCTGCTCTGGCCTACATGTGATTCCACAGCACTGTAGTTGACTCTTAACTGCCTTCTGAAATGGCCTAGCAAGCCACTCAGTGGTATTAGTGTACTCCTTACTTTTTCAATTATCAAACTGCTAAAAACAAGTCAATAAGGAATGAAATCAGATGGACCATCTGGCGTCGCCTTCATTGTCACTGGGTCAAAATGCTGTAACATCCTTCCTACACCACATGGACTGCAGCAGTTCAAGAAGACAGCTCACCACCACCTTCTCAAGGACAATTAGGGATGGACAATAAATGCTGGCCCAGTCAGTGATGTCCACATCCCATGAATGAATAAATAAAAACTTGTATTCAAGAGGCTTGTCAGGGCAAAGTCTGCTTCGGTAATTGGAGTTATAGCTGCTGTCACTCTTGAGCTGCAGCATGTCTTGGAAATGGAGATCAGGCAGCAGAGAGGGGAAACTTTGCACAGTGGGAGGAGAAGGAGGGCTCTTAACAAAAGGTCCTATCTGTTATAATTCAGGAAGCCCATAGATTAATTGACAGGGACCATGTCCTCCAACCATCTGAAGTAAACTCTTTCCATGAGCCACCCATGCCATGGCAGATGTCAACTTGCAGCCTGGAGCTGCTCTTGCACTTCATGATGAGGCTGCCCTGGATGGCCAAGTGGGTATCTGAAAGCAGAAATGTGGAGGGAGAGGGGTGAAGTGAGGGAAGGGGGTGTTGGGAGGAAAGCAAGACATCCATGGTCTCACTATCTGCAGCTGGCACTTCATGTCAGGTAGCAGGATGAGGATGGGGTGTGATTTGAGAAGGGGCAAGAGCGGACATACCGTCACCCTGGATGTTCTCGGCAATGCCTGTTGGGCAGCCTCAGTTACAGCTGGCCCCTAATGTGGAGTACTCTCTCCTCCAGAAGGTTCAGGTAATGCAGGTTTGTTCTCTGTTACTTCCTATGGATATGTGCAACATTGTTCTTCAAGAGAGAGGTCGGAATATCAGTGATTATATTGCACTGTGTTTGGGTGATGTGCCTGCCACAGCTGGGAGGCAGCAAGATATGGGTGTGATGCTGGCAGCATAAGGAAGCGTGTGAGAGTGAGGTAGAGCGTCATGATATTAGAATTAAGTCTAGGTTGCTGATGGGTGAGTAATGGTGCATCGAGCAGTCTGAGAGGTTGGTGGTGTAATGAGTTAGGAGATGTCCTTTAAAGAAGCATTCACTGACCTTGATCACATGCGTGAGGCAATTGAACTTCTTCTGGGACTGGAAATAGGCCATCAAGGCCAAAGTCTAGGAATTGACCTCCCCAGCCTCCTATTCATTTCTGGGAGTGCCTTCATGGAAACATGACCTCTCCCCTTCTGCTTTCCACCACCAACATTAATGTTTCCAACACTGAAACCTGGGATCTCTCTGTTATTCCATTTGCTGTTGCCTTAACTTCTAGCTGTGCCTTCATGAAACTGTTGCAGCTGCTCCTGCTGCATGAATGTAGCTCCCCTTTAAGAGGGGTAGGCTGCCTTTAAGAGGTCTGGCCGGGTGAGCTGTGCGTCGTGTTAGCTTTGGGCCGCTTATTGAGTGTGCTCCAGTCAGCTGGGCATTTTTTCACTGGCCTGCTCATAACATTCATTGAAATGAGCTGACAGCATGAAGTTTGCATACTGCCTGCGATGGAACCGGGCACAGTGCAATCACCCCTGCGATCTGTGCGTTTGAAAGTGGGCCCGATCAATATTTTCCCACAAGAAATAAAGCTTCATACTTGCACCATAATGTGCTTGTTACTTTTTCAATTCATAATGACTGAAGAATGGCAAATTCAATTAAATAACACAAGCCTATAAAAAGAGCCAGAATAAGAACATGCTACATTTTTCCACTTGATCTTACTCTGAATTTACCTTTCTTTCTAACAAATAAACAGCAAGTGCTGATTAAATTCATCTTAAATGTGTTTTGTGAACCATTTTATTAATGGAAATGTTCAAACGTATTTACATATTTTTCCCTGCCATGTTTTGCTGTGTTTTTCCCAGATATTCAAGCCTAACAAATAAATCAGTCTCTTGTTTCTCTGGTGACTCAAGAGGGTGAAGCCTGTTACTATGGTGACCTCCAGGAAATGCCTTGCTGAGCTCAAAGCATGGGGGTGGGGTAGCTGTCCCACTGTAAATTGACTATAATACACTTGCTTTTTGGAAGGGTTTCTTTTGTGATATCATCCCATCCACAATCCTACTATGGTCCTTTGTTACTCTGGTTCCCCACTTGCCCCGAATTGAACAGTCTCAGCTTTACAAAAATGAATATCAGCAACAGGTTCCATTTGTCAGAAGCATCTTATTTTCCAATTGTATTTGATTTCATAATTTCCACTTTTGAATTCCCATCAACCAACACATTGATGGGCTTCAAAATGGGCCATCCTTATATTGTTTTCTGTTCTGTAATTAGGATTCACCATTACACCTAGCTTCACAATTTCTAAAATTGACACATTTATTTCATTGAACAACATTCTCAGAATAAACTACAAAAGTAGGCTTGATTGTTTGCTACTTTTTGAATTGGTGCAAAACTGTTCTTGCAGTCTTCAAAGCTTTGAAGCAACACACGGTTTCGGAAAACAAAACTGCCCAGTGCTGAGTGGTAACACATCCTCCTCACCTGCTCTCGCCAAAATGATCGTTTTCCCTAGAAAATAACATTTTGGAACAATGATTAGAGAAAACGTTTTGTTTTAGCTTTAATTGAATCTCGCCTAGGTTCGCAAACACATGATGAAAGAGAATAGGAAACCGTAGGACACAGTGAAACATTACAATGATGATCTGCCACTTGACTCAATTCTAATACTTCAGCAAAATTGAAGAGAGCCTTGGCTGGCAATATGCTACATATTGAAATTACAATGCATCGCCTTAAACTGTGCCTTCTCAACCCCCCTCCACCCTCACTTCCAATGTCAAGTGGAAAGAGCTCCATCTTGAAGAATGAGACAAACCAACAGCTGCCTCCTCCACCATCTCCTTTTCCTCTCCCTCAATCCCCCAAGCACTCTAGCCATAATCCTTTCTCACTCTGCAGTTCCTCCCTCAACTTACTCCATTCTCTCTCCCCACCTCATTTCTTCAAAAGGCCCACCTCCTGCCTCTTAATCCCTGGTAAAATAAGAAACGGTTCCAAAGATAATAGCGTGTCTTTAAGTTACTAGGAAAGGACATTGAAGCGATATGACAAATGGATTCAAATTTCCTAGCAATGCACTGAATCTGAAAGGGATTGATGGTGGGAAGGTGGACAGGTACAGTTGCAAGCTCTCAAATATGAACAGGCTATTTGGGCCTAATGAGCTATTCTGCTCTTAAAAATTATGTTCTAATATTTTAAGGTTGACAAAATAGCTTGGAAAGTTGACAGCATAGTAGTGCGAGGTAAGCTCGTTTCTTTGGACCGGTAATACATGGTCTTATTCATGCCATCAAAGGCGTACAGTTCAAAAGCGTGATGTTTCCCATCGGACGGGTCAGACCAAGACTTCTTACTGCTCAAACTAATTGGTGCCTCACAGTGACACCACTGAAGTGCGTGGAGGCAGAAAAAAGACTGGAAAAATTAAAATGAAAAATAATGAGACAAATAAAACATTCACAGCCAAACCTCCAAGAAGACAAAGGTCAGTGTGATTTCTCTGTGATCCCAAAAGGCAGACAAGCAAAACTTAATTATTCAGAAATATTAATAAAGCTTTACAGTGCTTGCACACAACTTTGAGCAGTTACAGGTTTCTCATCAGTGATTGTAGAAATGCATGAACCAAGATATCTTTTATAATATTTGATCAAATGTGTTTCTATCCTTAGGAGTGGCCAGCCCACTCTTAATCATATATTTCTCCAGGCAGCATCAAATTAACTGGTTTTGTTAAGAATTCATTCCATGAATCTACGATGGAAAATAAATCTTTATTTTAAAGTTCCCAATTTGTTCTCCACCTGCGCTCTCAGAAAATTGTGAAGGAAGTTTTCAACCTTCATCCTAGTGCAGTGATCAGTTGACCTGTACATTTGCCTCGGGGCTTTGGAAAGCTTTAAACTTAAGTGTGAATTAAAATGGCAGTTGATACAGTTGAAATTTGATTGGGTTAGAGGCTTGCAGTACCATACAGAATGAAGATGTTGACAGCAGCAACCATTCAATGGAATGATCTGGATGGTAAAATCACTTTTCTTTATTCTATGGATACATATGTTCGTAAGTAATTTGTAAAACAATTGTTTTGATCCCCAAGAGCCACACACTGTTTGGTTTGGTTGAGTTTGAAAACAAGTCTCGTTCCACCATTCAGTTCCTTTACTTGTGTTTGAAGACTTTAAACTGATCTATCCAAAATGCAATAGACTACTTTAACTTAGGCCATAATTTTCCAACCCGGTTGGTTTGGGGCGTCATGGTGGGCGGGGGGCAATATGGCGAGAAGGCCAAAAATTGGTTTCGCGCCTTCGTGAAACCAGTTTACGATCGTCCGCTCCACTCGTCAATGGCGGGCCGCATTTCCCACCGCCACACGTCAGGAATTCCATTTTAATATATTTGCATTTCATTATAAGCCCTGCAAGCCAGAATCATCCCCCACGTCAAATTTACCGCCCACATCGCCATGACTTCAGAATATTGTGCATCATGGCTGCCTTTAGAAAGCGTGCACCTGGCGACATGGTTCGAGGGGAATTCGGAGGTGAGTGCACACAACTTTGTGCAGTGCTTGCGAGCATCACCCATAGGACATTGAGGAAAAGGTATTGTGCATTGACAAGGGGGCACAGGCAAGTCCCTTTTTTCCTGGCTGACTTTCACGGCAGTGCCGGGGAAAGGGCTCCAGTGCGGGTCAGGCCATGGGTGGTGGTGGGGGGAGAGGTTTGGGGCCAAGGCAGCACAGACAGACTGAAGGAAATACTCAAGCACATGCTGAGATCGGGGGGGAGGTGGGTGGGGTGGTAGGGGGTTGAGGGAAGTGGTCAGGCACTTGGAAAAGCTTGTCAAAAGTGAGCATTCTTCCGCAGCTGAGACGGTTCAGTTCCAGCTCCATTGACATGCTTGGAGTCGGGCCTCTGAAGTTTTTCTGCCCACTCAAGCAACGCAAAGCATGAAAATGCCACCAAATGCTCCAGAACTTTTCATCCCTTGGGCGCAGACTGCAAATTACTGTGCGTTTTAAGGGGCAGCAGAGTAATTGGCAGACTGGGCAAGTAGTATAATCCCCTTGCAAAAGGTGGCCATGGCGCTGTCACTGGTGGAAGTGCTCACAATCCCTGCAATGTCTTTATTAAGGTTTGAACCAGTATCCATTATGGTTCAAGCTAACAGTGCAGCCTTGCAGTGCAGGTTAGGAGTATGCCTGAGCTGAGAGCACAGAATGTAGTCCTTTCGGCAAAGCTGCCGCCAATCGGCCAAATAGAGGAGGGCAGAGGTGGATGGGGTTTCGGACAGCCAATGAGTGCACTACGCACTAGCTAGCCAAGTGGAGGTCAGCGCTCTCCTGCATGCCTTCAGACTTAACCAAGAGAGATTCTGAGTACTTCCATGCTAAGCCACATGTCTCTCTCTCTTTGACCGTACAGGAGGAGAACATCAGGATCATGGACCTTGGTGATTTAATGGTATGCCTCATGTCTTACAAAGACCAGAGAAGAAGAAGAGGGTGACCGGGGCGCCTGATTTGGCAAAGGACGGAGCACCTCCCTCAAGATGAAGGGGCGGCAGGGTCTGCTGCGCATGCAGCTGAAGATCCACGGCAGGGCATCGCTTGAAGGCACCTCACTAGACGCAAGGTCTATAGATGGTGCCTGTCATTCCTCCAGATGGCCCAGAATCAGTGTTACCGAAAACTGTGCAAGTCTAGGGAACTGGTCGGTCACATCTGCCACCTGCTGCAGGATTTGACACCATGGGAACATGGAGGGTATCCACTTCCAGAGCCATGAAAGTGATTGCGGCGCTCGATTTTTAAGCCAGTGGTTCCTTCCAGGGCTCCACAGGTGACCTGTGCGGGATCTTGCAAGCCTCCACCCACAAGTGCATCCAGGTGGTCACGGATGCCATCTTCGTGAAGGCACACAACTTGCTGTATTTCGTCCAGGATTAGGAAAGCCAGGAAGCAAGAGCGCTGAGATTTGCGCAGGTCTCAGGTTTCCCACAGGTGTAGGGGGCCATCGATTGTATTCACGTGGTGCTTAGATCTCCATGGCAACAAGCGGACAACTATGTCAACCACAGGGTATTCCACTCGTTGATGTTCAGCTGATGTACGACCACTAAAAACACATCCTGCAGGTCTGCGCACGATTCCCAGGAAGTGTCCATGACTCCTACATCCTTAGCAGTTCTCAGATCCCTGACAACTTCCAGGGTCCAGACAGGCTGCAGGGTTAGCTCCTCAGGGACAAGGGCTATTCACAGAGGATGTGCCTCATGACGCCCATGTGGTAGCCTTAGACTGCAGCAGAGCGACAGCACAGCAACGCTCATGCCACGACGCAGACTTTGGTGCAGCAAATGATAGCCGTTTTGAAAATGCGATTCCAGTGCCTCGAGGCCCAGTGGAGCACTGCAATACAGTCCCCAGAGGGTGGTGTGCATCATTGTCGCTTGCTGCATGCTCCACAACCTGGCGCTGCAAAGCGGGGAGGACCTGGCTGAGGAGAAGATGGAGGAGCTGCACTTCTGTTCTGATGAGGAGGACATCAAAGGGGATGATGGTGATGAGGTCCTCAAAGGCGAGGATGCTATCGCACTGGCCAGACATGGCAGGCAGGCTTGGGAGGCCCTCGTAGCCACAAGATTTATGGAGGATGATGACGAGATGCAGTGAGGACAGTCCTGTGTGGCTGATGGCAGTGTCCGTACCCTCAGTGCTCAGGCTCATGTCATGGAGATGCAGCGGAGGCCCTAATATTCGCTAGGTCCCAGCAGGATGATGACCACATGCAGTGAGGACACTCCATAGATCTTCACATAGCCTCTGAGAATGTTTGACTCCTGTCTGGCTGAGGGCAGCTCGCTTGTGCTCTGTGATCAGGGTCATATCATAGAGAGGCAGCTGTCAAACTTTAAATGCACCTGATCCTTTGTCAGCCTTCAGCACCTGACCCCTTTAGGAGCTGAAGCACAGCGTCTCAGGTCGCAGATGCTGAAGGGATGGGGGCCAGACCCACCTTAAAGGTGCTGAGAGCACACAGAGAGAATGATGGAACTCTGTGACACCTGCCCATGACATTCTGGCAGCAATGACAAGCACCGTCGAGGTGCAGGCATCACTAATGTGTCCAGGGTGTTTGAGGCCGGACCATCATTTTGCTCTTAGGGTTACACACTGCATAGGGAAGACGCCCTGGACTGAGACACTTGCCTTTATCTTGTGCAGGAACCATCTGAGTGACATGCACACTGCTCACCATAACACGCAGCCATAGGCAAGGAGACATTCTTGGGAGTTTATTTACAATAGTGAACAATATGTACAAGTGATTAACACCCATGTCCAGGCTGTTAAATTACATCTTCTTAACCTTTCTAACTCTGCCGTTATGTTTTGGTTCTCCCCCGACATCCACAATGAAGGTGGTGGCAGCTGGCTGACTGCTACTTCCTGTCTGTGATGACCTTGACAGGTGTCCTCTGGGGGTCCGAGACCTGGAGGGCCCCGGCCTGCTTTCAGGGTCCTGCTGTGAGGCAGTGACACCCTCAGCCTGTGGAACTGGAGCTGCTGAGGTCACAGGAAGAGAGGATTTGGATTGGTTGGACACTTCCGCAATTACCTGGGTGGATGGCCCTGGGGTGTGCACCTGCTGATCCTCCTCCCTGTGGGTGCCGGAGGGCCCTAGCTGATTCCTTGAGGAGAGGGAAAGTTGGAGTGAAATCAAGCTGCCCCGCTCCCCTCTCGCGTTGACACTGTTGGAGGACAACTATGGCGTCAGCGATAGAGTTCAGCCCGCGCAGCAGTGCAGTACCGATATCCTGGACCACAGCCTCCATGGCGGCTGCCATCCTACTAGTATTGACGTCAGTGCATTGGCATGCCAGCGCTATTATCTCAGACTGAAGGTGGACGGATTCCTCCATCATGAGGAGTGCAGTGGACGTCCCTTCCTGATGTTCCTGAGCTTTCCTTTGCAGCTCCAGCAACTGAGGTATGACTGAGTCCAGAGGCTCCTCATCTGACCTGGACTCAGCAGATTTCTGGCCTCCAGCTGTCCTCTGAGTGCTGGAAACCTGGGAAGTCCCTGCCACTGCCTGCTGTGGATCAATGCAATGTGCTCACCGGATTGCTACCCGAGTCTACTCTAGAACTAGGTCCCACTGAGGTCTGTGTCCCTGTGCTGGTGAAGGGTGTGGGTGAGTGCTGTGATGTGTCTTCAGCTAGGGTGTCATTAGATTCTTCTTTCAAAGTGACTTCGGGGCTTTATTCGAGGACCTGGGTCATGGGCCCCCTCAGCTGTTCCCCAGATGTGCCCGCGAAAGCAATGAGAGTTAATTAGTGCATGGCAGGGGGCTGCGGAACAGGGGAACTGACTCACGACATGGTTGTCTGATGGATGTCGCACTGCTGGATCCTCACTTGGCTGAGCACCATCGGCCTCACCGTCAGCACAGGAACAGTCCAGATCCTCGCTGGCCAGCTGGATGGCTCTGTTTTCAAAGTCTGTGAGGACCTTGATGTCAGGCATTCCTCCACTGGTCTGTGACTTCTCCTCCTTGTTGTGTGCCAGCTTGTCCAGCATGAATAGAGATGGAGAGAGTATAAGCAGGATGCCTGCCAGGTCAGGTGACAAGGATGCCTGGCATGTATGGGTGGTGAGTGGTGCCATGGATGAGATGAGAACGTGGTTTGCAGGGCAAATAAAAGGGTGTGTGAGAGAGTGAATGGTGATATCCCTTGAACTGACAGTGAGTGAGATACCTGTGGATGTGTGATGGGTTGTGAGTGTGTGAGTTAAGGGTGATGCGAAGAGTGACTTACCCTGGCGGAACGGAGGAGATCATTCATCCTCTTTCGGCACTGGGTGGATGTCCTCTTTAGCAGGGTGTTGGCACTGACCACTGCTACCACTGCCTCCCATGCTGGACTGGTGACCTTTCTCACTGATCTTCACACACAGCGGATGTAGAGGAGTTTACGGCGGGCATCCACAGCTTCCAGTAGGTGCCCGAGGGAGGTGTTGCTAAATTTGGGGGCAGCATGTTTCCTCCCTTGGACAGCCATGATTTTGCAGCAGCTTTCGATCCTTTAGAGAGTGCTAGCTCTGTGCTGGGGCGTCCTTTAAATATGGCGGCTGGATTACTGAAGGCCAGTGGTGACGGTGGGGTGGGCGAATCAGAGGCTGTCCTACCAGAAACCCGGCATGTTTCCCGGGAATGCATTATTAATGATGCAGAATGTACCGGGAATGGGACGATACAGTGCGAAAAGCCGCCATTGCACCAATGTCTTTTTTCATGCCTTTTTAGTACAAAGCTGTGATGATTCCACCCTTAATTTCATCATATTTTTATTTGTATGCATAGGAGAGATTCACTTTAATAATCAAAAAACTATTAATTGGTCAATAAGGGGTATTAGTATTTTATCACTTAAGCATCACTGCAGCTTACTTCTGCTCTGCTTGAAAATAATACAAGATTATTGCCTTTTTATTTTTGTTTTAGGACAATATTAATAATCAATGTGGATTTGTAGATTATCCAAGTTACACAAAATTAAGGGGTAGAAAACATTTTAATATTGCACCTCCTTCCATCTGCTCACTGTTAGCACTGCTGAGTTTTCCATCAAACGCCTAAGTGCACAAAAAAGATGCATCAATCAGAATGTTGGGAAGGGAGATATACCACAGACCTCCCAATGATAACTGACATTGCAATATTCAGAAAGGATTCAGTTAGAGTTGGCTGAGGTAAATGTGGACGGAGAGAGAGAGAGAGAAAGAGAAAAAAAGAGGGAGAAAAAGAGAGAAGAGAAAAGAAATGCTGGAACATTCTGATAATTATCTCTCCTCCTGAAATATTTAAGACTCCTTGAAATACTCAAATAACAAATTCACCAAGCTGAGCAGTCAAGTTGAACTATTTATCAGTAATATGATTCAATCTACAACGTTATTTTTCAATTTTTCAAAGAATTAATATCAAATGGATTTACTAATAATTATACAAATTTATTTTCCCTTATAACAAGCCCTCAGGCACCATGAAGCCTCTTAGTGCTTGGTGGAGAGGGAGGCAGGCTGATGTGACTTCTTCTGAATGCTGTCATTGCTGCTCACTGAGTTAAAAAGCAAAAGAGGACGGTCAGAGAAGATGGGGGAACGTTAATGGATGCCATTGAGGTGAAACAGAGGATGAACAGAAAATAGTTGCTGAGAATCTGAAGTGTTTTCCATTCATTTGTTTCACCCTACTGGTCTACGTTTTATTTTTGCAAAATTTAAAACAATTCAATAATGTGACACTACCTGGGTCACCTGTGTTTGTGTAACCCTGGAGAATTCCTTACATAAATAGGCAGCTAAAATAAGAACACAAGCTTTGTAGATAAATAGAAGCATTGCCAGGCAGCCAGAGTAGAAGAACTGAAGATATTATTTTTGACTCAGAAATTTAAAACAACCCATTGCATATAAGTGGAAGCGAATAATGTGAGGTGAATTTTAACAGGTCCAAAATAAAATTATTATGAGTGTGAAGGTATTTGGTTCACTTTTTGAATGTTTAGAGAACTGGAAAAATCATACACAGAAATGTAACAGTGTCACCTCTGAAGCATGTGCTTGGTTTTGATTCCAGATTTTAAGGAAGGGCTAAAGAGTACCTGATGTTATCTGTCTACATGTTTGTGTTGATCTGTCACAACTGCCGTGTACTTCATTGAAATAGTACATTCATCTACAGTACAGATCTTCATAATCATAATAATCATCACAATTAAATATATACTAATTAACAACCAGACATCTTTACAAACCAGAACGAAAAAACAGTAAAAACTAGGAAATAAGAGTACTGGTCCAAACTGTTTTTTTCCTTTCTGGGAAATCTATTGATGGGTTCAGATTACAGCAGAAACCTGACAGCTGAAGTACAAGCTGTTTATTTTGATAATATGAACCATGGGACTAGAACATAGCCTTACAATTACTACTTTAAAAGATATACATACTTGTGACAGTTTTTCTTCTTGGCACTGATTTGCAGGAGCTGGTTCTGGTGCATGCCTGTGCCAGCCGTTTCAAGGGCCCCACCAAAATTATAACAGGAACATTGGATTAACTGCAGTGCTGCAATTTTCATCATACTCCTGCCTAATGGTGAAGGTGAAAATCGGGGTCTGAAATTTCTGGTCAAAGTTTCAATCAAAACGATTTCTGAGGTATTTTAATTTGTATTACCATTATTTTAATTTTCTTGAGTTGGTTGCAAATCTACGTAATTAAAATATTATTGTACATGCGTGTATGTATACTAGATGAAAGAACCTCCATCTTGCTTGGCTAGATCAGTTTAAGCACATAGATTTGCTTATATATAAAACTTGTAGGAAAATGTATCACAACTAACCCCATCCCCAACACCCCACCCGCCCCTACCACCACCTCAAAGCAAACCAGCCTCATAAACTCAATGCTTTATTAAATCAATTAATCAGGAACCAGAAACTGGTACAAAATGAACAATTTTCACCAACCTCTTTTGGATGGCATTCTTCTTCCACAGCCAAGCACGTTCAAATAAAGTAAATAATAAGTTTTGGTGGAAGCATAAGGAAGTCACATTCCCCTTGGAAAGTAAAAGCTGAATTATAACTTGGGGTGTGGGCGGGAGGGTAAAGCCCCCAGATGTGGCCTCGGGTCAAAAAGCCAACATGATCCTGCCCACTTCCGCATTCAACCCCGACATTTTTCCAGGTGAGTGAGAACCCCCGTGGAGCTGTGGGGTAATATTTAAATCCCCAGTTCACTGAGAATTTAACCCAGAATATTGGCTTTAACCAGCCAGCGCATGGATTCCCCAGGGTCAATCAGGCGAGAGCACAGTGGGGAGAACTTCTTCAATGAAACTGGCAGGTTGGGGAACCTTCATACAGTGAAACTAAATAGCGGCAAGGTGTGTTGGCCTGAGGAATGTTGTGCAGGAGAATTCTGAGAAAACAGCAGGGCCTCCATGGAAGAGCCCAGTACCCAGGGAGTAGCCTTCCTGGGCCTCCTTTTTATTCCTGTGGCTGTTGAAGCCACAGGGATCATTGCACAGTTGAGCTGTTCTTACCCCTGCTGGATGCATTCAACCAGAAATCCTTCCTTTGGCAGATTTGGAGCGTCATCCCTCCCACCCTCCCAGATCGACTGCAAAACCCGGAAATGTGATGCCAATTCCTAAAGTGATTTTGTTAAAGAGCTATGGCAAAGCCCGCTGATTGAAAAAAATATGATTCCTGACTCACTACCCACTTCCCTGCAGCTCCCAGCCTGTAAAATAACTTTCCAGCTGAAAGCCAGGATCTTATTTGCCCTGACAAATATGGTTCCTGGCAGGCAGGGGGTGAGGCATTCTGAATCGCAGAGAGGGCAGAGCTTGATTGGTCAAGGAAAGCATTTCTGCTCCTTTTGGCCCACAAGCAGTGCCATGAAGGCAGGTCATCACCTTCCCAAACCTGTCCTCGCCTTGCTGCAGCTGCTGGTTTCCTCATGGTCTGGGACATTCAGCTGCCCACTGTAAAACCTTCACAGCAGATTAACTCAGAGCCGCCAGCCTCTTTAAAATATTCAAGTTGCCAACCCAACTTCTGGAAGCAGATTGGCTACCCACCCTGTTCCAGCTCTATAAAACCCAGAAGTGGCGGTGGCTGGGGTTGGGGCTCAAATGTTTAAAATTTCAACAAATGGAACACCCCAATCCACCCAGTTTTGAGTGTTAAACTTCCTCCCTTCGTCACCGCTCCAAATATTTCTGTTTGGCTCAGTACCCATTTTAACCTGATTACACTTCTGTGAAGCGCTTTGGGATAGTTTTTGACGTTGAAGGAGCTACACAAATGCAAGTTGTTATTGTTGTTGAATGCTTAAAACATTTTTTATTAGCATGCCGCAGTGAAATGCTTCAGGGCCAAAGATACCCACACCTCAAGGCCAATTTTCTAAATTGGAAGATAAATAGTATTACAAATGTCATCATCTGTGAGGTCCTACATCTTTCAATTCCACTAAGTTGTGTAATATTTCTTTCCATATATAAGTCATGTGATATATTGCCTCATTAGATTTGCTTTATGGAAGCAATGGGTGAATTACTGTTATGTTTAGGCTATGTCAGTACTGTGAATAATGGAAGCCATGCACTCAAATCTGGATTACCCTGAGCAAGCAAACATGGGTTGAAAATAAGGCTAATGTGCTAGCACATCTCCCCACTGTCGGAGTGAAGGAATTTGGAATTACCCCGATAATCGCTGGTTTTATGTGACATCCATAAATTGCTTGAGCTCATCTCTCATGGTTTATGACGTCATTTTGAGTCCCCAGGGTAAATTATAGTCTCATTAATCATTCTCAGCTGTTTATAATTCTGCACCGTAAGCCAATCAGTGTTTTTTTTAATGATATAGTGCGGGTGCACCCATGACTAATGGCTAACAAATTAGGAGATGGCAACCAAATAATTGTTCACATCTGTTACAGATGGATTTTTGATAGGAATATTGTCAAACGGAGGAAATATTCTTTCTGTGCTGTGGGTCATGACATTGACTGTAGAGACTGCTCTGCGATGAATTTACTGTAGCAAAATGAGACGTGACAATTCCACTTTTGCCCACCACCCTCCCACCTCCTAAAAGGAACTACTCACAAAATGTGCAACAAAACATGCTTTAAATGCCAGTAAGTTGTTTCTTAAAAAGTTTTTTTAAAGAAAAATGGTAAGACGTTTTATCAGATGGCATCACATACCTTAAGGTCTTTTTTTGGCTATCTACTGGTTAACACAATCATGGTGTGAAATGCTACTGTGCAATTTATATGAATGTGATAATATCTACAAATGATAGTTTTAATGAAGGCATTAATCAATTTAATTTAAATGGACTAACAAAGCAGACAGAAGAATTTCATATGAATGAATTAACAACACTGGTGAGATTGTAGAGAAGTTGGGACCACGGGAAATTTGTCCAGCGTATTTTGCACTGCTGGCACACTGTTAACGCCCCCTCCAGATATTACACTGTCGCATTATTAACCTACAGATGCTGTACCACCAGGGCACGTCTTACTGGGAGAGCAGGGGTACAATTTTAGGCACAGAACCTTAAAAGTGCAGACCCAGCACCTTAAAACTGGGACAAAAACAGAATTACCTGGAAAAACTCAGCAGGTCTGGCAGCATCGGCGGAGAAGAAAAGAGTTGACGTTTCGAGTCCTCATGACCCTTCAACAGAACTGAGTAAAATTAGGAGAGGGGTGAAATAATAACCTTAAAACTGGGCTTGCTGTTCCCGTGGGGTTGGCTGTAAAGCAGCTTTGGTAAAGGTATTGGGAAAATCAGTATAAGGGCTGAAAATTTCTCAGGATGCAGGCAGGAAATGCTGCCTTTACTGGGACACCCTCGGAAATCATGAAGGAAGTGCTGGCATGGAGGTATGCCACCTTTGGATATAAGAGGAACTCTTATCAACACAATGCAGCAAAGGCTACATGGGAAAAATTGCTGGGGCATGTAGATGCATTCTCCAAGGTTAAGAGAGCACACTTCCAGATGAAGGAATACCCACAGGATGCTTGTCAAAGTCTGTGAGCTCTCTACTTGTCTGTTTATATTGCTCTGTAATTCCACATCTGTAAAACACACACATACACTTTCATCCTCATCAGCTTCATCTCACATTCACCCGGTATACTCGCTTATCTTTATAGAACACTTGCCTGGAATTATATCGCCATCAGCGATGAGCAGGGGGAGTTGAAAAGAGCACTACCCTTTCGCATTCTTTTGTTCCTGCACTCTTGCCTAGAAAAACAGAAGACCTAACTGCCTAACTTGGCAAGACCTGAGAAGCGCAGAATGTTACATTCCATGGGCGGGTGTGTGCCCGACACGATCGGGCGTAAAACGGCACGCGATGATGCCGAGCGAGAGTCCTGACGTGATTGCGCACTTGCGTGATATTTCGCTTGGCAGACATGCGCGGGTGCTGGAGCAACACCCGCCATTAATTAACAGGTAACTTAAGGCTATTAACAGTTCAATTGACGACGATGTTTCATTGCCCATGCGATTTCACACTCATTGCATGGGCAAAACGGTCAGGCGGCCAGCCGACATTTTCAAAAACCTCACCCAAGGGAAGGATAAAAAGCGTCAGCAGCATTGCCAGGGTGAGTAGTGAGGAGTTTGGTAGATAGTTTGCTGCTGGTGACTTTCCAAGGGTCAGTGGGGGATCTGTGTGGAATGTCCCAATCAGCTGTCTACAGTTGTGTCAAACTAGTGGATGGATGCTGACCTTAATTCTTTACCATACAGATGAGGCCAACCAGGCTGAGTGAGCCAGAGGCTTTGCAGCGATTGCTGGGTTCCCCTGCATCCAGGGTGCCATCTTCTGCACACATGTGGCCATCAAGGCGCCAGCGGATCAGCCAGGTGCCTTCGTCAACAGGAGGGGATTCCACTCCATGAACGTGCAGATTGTGTGTGACCACAGGATGCTGATTTGGCAAACCTGTGCAAGGTACCCTGGCAGCTCCCATGACGCTTACATCTTCAGACATTCCCAGGTGCTGAGGCTGTTCAGTTCTCCAGCCTGACTGGATGGATGGCTGCTGGGTGACAAGGGCTATCTGTTGAAGAAGTGGCCCATGACACCTCTCTGGCACCCAACAACACAGGCAGCGAAGTATAACATTATGAATCATGCCTCCACAAGGGCGGTGATAGAGAGGACCATAGGTCTTCTCAAGATGCGCTTCCGATGCCTGGGCCATTCAGGGGGCGCACTGCAATACTCCCCAGAGCGGGTGTCACTAATAGTGGTTGCATGCTGTACTCTCCACAATCTGGCACTGGCAAGGGGGGACCCACTGGAGGAAGAGGATCTTGACACAGCTCCACAGGCCACAAATGATGTGTCCAGTAGTGAGTCAGAAGAGGAGCATGGTGGGGAGAATACTGAGGGCATGGAGGCAGATCTTGGTGACCTCCAGGGAGGCAGGGACACCAGGGATGCCTTGATCCAACGCTCCTTCAGTTAGGCTGCCAAAGATCAGCTTCAACTGCATGCCAGGGCTGCCGCCTCCATCCCGGATGTCCGAAAGGACCTTTCATTTGAAATCAAAGAACATTCAGTGCCTGTGCAATAAAGTCCAGGGCACTCATGTCCAGCAATAAAATAAAAATGGTGAAGTACATTCAGGCCGCGATAACAAAAAAAAATTACCTCGTTTTGACAATTCCAAACAATTAACATAACCTTCTCTGTCTTCATTCCCAGACCAGCATAGATAAAATAAACATGAATGAACATAAAATCACCCACGACCAGTCCCTCTTGTGCCTTTAACTTACGTTTATGGGTGCTACGTCTTGGTGCCGTCCCAGCCCTCGCTGGCACCGGCATTGGAGACAGCCTGCTGACCCTGCTGTCCCGTTAGCCTTGATGACCTTGACGAATGTCCTGTGGCCAGTGCAGCCTGTGCTGGCCCCGCCTGGGAAGGTGTGGCCAGTGCCATGCCTGGCATCTCCCCAGTCACTGCAGCCTCATCAGATGTGACGGTCACTGGCAGAGGGGTGGAGGAGCTGCTGCATGAAATTGCGGTCAGAGGCCGATCGAGGATGGCAGCCTGTTTTCTGGCTGCTCCTGGGCCCGCTGACTGTGCCCGCCCGATGACCTCAAAATCTTGCCCATGATTTATTGCTCACATATTATTGCAGGTCAACAAAACACACACAACAGATGAGAGAAACTGAAAACTGGAAATCTCTTGATGTTAACTTGTAATTTTGAAGGCCAATTTTTATGTCTTGGGTAAATGAGTTCATTGGCCTATCAAGTTCTAACTTCATGCCTTCCTATGTTCTCATCAACTGCTGCTTGCAATCAATAACGGGGAGAGACTGGCATAAGAATAAACAGTGATGGTTTATTGAGACATAGAGCAGAACACCAAATCATACGTGCTCACTCAGAACCTCCAGAACTAGACTTACAGTTCCCAGTTGCCCGTGCTGAAAGTGATTCATCAGTGCTGTCACATGATCAGTATACTGGCATTCTCTTAAAGGGACATGGTACATCACTTTACCACACCAGTAAACTTAATAAGAGATGCAATTCACTAAGGGAGCCCAAACCTTGACTCCCTCTCACAAAGGCTTACAGTAGGTTAATTCTCTCCTGGGTTAATGTAGCCTGTATGTAAGCCAATGTATTATTTACCTTTTTAATGTAGAATCACTTTTTAATGATGTAACTGTTTGTTTCTTTTATATTAATTAATGTAGACCGGTTGTGGTGTAACAGTGTGTCTGGAGACATCAGGAGAAAGCATGGAGATGGCCATTGATGTAATTACAAACCATTTAAATAGACTAAAAGCAGGCTGTACCTTATATGGCAAAGGGCCATAGCAAAGAATGATATAAAGAAAGAATCCACAGAAACATCTTTGCCTTAGTGGGTTGGAGTGATTTGGTCAGTCACTCAGAGGTCATGCACTGAGAATTCATCAGCGGATTGACCACGAGACAGACTTCGCCTCGCAGGGAAGCTAAGTATTATCTTGAGTATGTGCTGTTGCTTACTGGTTTAATAAAAGTGTATCACCTTTGGTGGAACTTCATTCAAGTGTCATTGATATCCAGAGTAGAGACAAAAACCTTTAGACCAGGTAGAGGGTCTTACAGTTAGAACATCAATACTTTTAGTACATTACTTTTATTTCCAACAAAGACAAAATAGTAATTTAAACAGATTTGTTAAATAGTGTTCTTGAAAATCCCGTTGTTCCCTCTTGATGTTTCTGATTACATTGGAGATGGAGGAATTTCAGGATCGAGGACATTGGCCAGGATTCTGCCATTGTCTGGTGACCACAAATGCGACAGCTGCCCGCAATCGATCCCAGCCACGATTTCATGCTGACAGGCCACTTAAAGCCCGCCCAGTGCGAAACACACACTGCAGCGCTGCCTGGTTCGGGGTGGGAGGAGGGTGAGTGCGCAGGTTCGCTGCCTCAGGGAGCTGAAGATTTAAAAAATGAAAAAGAAAGAATTTTAAAATGTTAAAAAACATTTCCCCTCATGTCACATCAGCAGGGGCATGTTATGAATGAAATGTTAAAATTTTTGTTTAATTTTTAATTGCAGCTGGAAACATCGTCTCACCCATGGGAGAGGCCTCCTAAAATGCAAAGGCTGCTCGGCCTTCTCGCCTGCCGGCCAACCGCAAGGTTGGACAGGCAGTGAAAAATTTAATTCAACGATAACTTTAGTGGCCTTAATAGGCCTGTTACTTGTCAGCGGACGCGCTCCCGACTTCCGCATGCAAGTGCGCGATGACTTCGGGATGCTTACCCGTCGTCATCGCGCGTCATTTTACACTTGTTGGGGTTGGGCGCTCACCCGCCTGATGAGCGCAATATTCTGCCCATTGTGCTGCAGATGGGCACATGTAACTATTGCGTTCAAAGAATTACTAAGATTGAAATACATATACATTTAAAACATGGACTTTTCATCACAACAGGCTTGATTAGCAGGGACAGAGGTTGTGTTGATGTAAAAAGCAATAAGTTGCCATAGAATATGCATCAAAGGGTGTACACAACACTGGCTCAGGGAAAACAATAATTGAAAGTAACTGTATGGCATGAAGAGACATGGAACCTCTCATCGTTGTTTTGAAATTAGCTCGAACAGCTGGGTGGTCAAAAAACATTAGATTGCGATTCAAACCAGCAGGAAGAGGACCCTGAAGAAAATTGTCCAAAGAAGCGGCACAGTGTTTTTAATTAATTTGAAAGAAATGGACCTCTCTCTACCTTTGAGAGGTAGCATGAGTAGGAGTGGAAAAGCTATCATCATGATTTCTCATTAAATCCATGCATGCAACTTTTAGATATTAAGTGAATGTGTACTGCTATGTATGGGTATTTAAGAATAATGCTTTGCCCATAGTAACGTCTGAAAGCAATGTGTGGGTGCACCTACACCACACGGACTGGAGTGGTTCAGAAAGCTGACTCAACGCCTTCTCAATGACAATTAGGGATGGACAATAAATGCTGCATTTGACAGGGACACTCACCCCAATAAAATGAAGTAACCTATTGGACATATTACGGTCATGAGCTTTATGAACCTGTTTGAAGGGTAAAGAACTACCCAACCTTCCTCACAAAGAGGGATACTTGGGTACAAGCTTGTGTGTTTTGGTTGTGGGCTAGTAACACTCCCATCCCCACCCCACCCCAAAGCTGGTTGCAAAGGTGCTATTTATGTTCACAGTTGTGCAATGGAATCTCAATATGAATGCTTGGCTGAACTCCAATCCCCACAAATTGATTTAGCTGAGCTGGGGTTGGTGATAAAGCTGTCAAGGGAACTGTGAGCTTTATTTAGATTGACAATTTTATGAGCCCCTATGAAAGTTCCGTTTTTGAACTGGTCCTTTATTTATTTTTTTTATCCCTTCATGGGGTATGGGTGTCACTAGCAAGGCCAGCATTTGTTGCCCATCCCTTGCCCTTGAACTGAGTGGTGTCATGCCATTTCAGAGGACAATTAAGAGCCAGCCACATTGATGTGGGTCTGGAGTCACATGTAGGCCAGACCAGGTAAGGGCAGCAGATTTACTTCCTTAAAGGACATTAGTGAACCAAATGATAGTTTCATGGTCACCATTACTGAGACTAGTTTACAATTCCAGGTTTTTTAAACTTATTTACTTTAAATTCCATCAGTTGCTGTGGCAGTTTTATAACCAATTAATAGGACTCAGATCTTTCTCAAGCAGAGTTTGAATGGTCGTTTGTTTATTTTGATAGTTTTGTAAGCATTTCAAAGACTTCCCAAGTTAATATAGGGCTCATGAGTTCTGTCCACTGGATACTGAATGAATGGGCGTGGGCAATATGAAGTAGTATGGGGATAAAAAGAAGACAGGGGTTATGGATGTGGAAGAGAGGGTGGGTGGTGGATTGGTGGGGTGAGGAGGAATAATGGGGGTGGGGGCTAGGGTGCCTAAAACTCATATACAGAACTGGGCTGATGTCCCAGCAAACAGCTTTCTAACCTGCCCACTTGGCATCCACCTGCCTCCAGTTCCCACCTCTGGCCTGCTTTGGGAGACAGCAGCTCTGAGCCCAGCCCATTTCCACCATTCCATCATATAAATAGTGTGGGCAGGCACTGCCAGGCAGGAGGCGAGATCACAACATTTGAAAATCTCCTGACTCATGCTCCCCACCTCAAAGGGGAAAACTCATCCCAGGGATTTGTCATGATCTGGCCTTATTTCTGGAAAGTATAGTGAAATCAGATTCAATAATGATTTTTCAAAGGGAATTTGAGAAAAATATGAAGCGGAGAAAATTGCAGGGCTCTGGAGAATGAGCTGAGGAATGGGACTAATAGCACTTTCAAAGAGCTGGCACAGGCACGATGGGATATATGGTCTATATCTGTGTTGTATGATTCTATAATATTGCCATACAGTCGATGCTGAGTGGGCAGCAGCGAGCAGTATCCTGGCACATATGCCAGCATTTCAACCCGGGGAATTTCAGGGCCAATGAGTTCACTTTGTAGAGGTTTCAAGGTGAGCTCAACAGCCCAGCCTGACATTGCATTATTGAAAAAAAAAGCATGGCACTGTGCTGCCAGTGCAACGTAGCACCATTTTCAGTGAGCACCCGGAAAGTACAGCTTAATGAGACTTGTATTCATTAAGCAGGTGGCGCCTGCCCCTTGCACCCCTGCCGTGGACCCAATGTAAAACCTACAGCTGGCACTGAACTGAGATTTAGGGGGACAAATTAACTTAACTGGCTGGAGCCCAAACTTTACACCCTACCCAACACTGCACTCCGTTTGGATTCAGTGGAGTGTAAAATTGGGCAGGGTGTAAAAGGCAGTGTTGAAGCTGATCCTGTCTGCTTCTCAATGGACAACTTGCTTTAAAATGATCCCAGTCACAGAGACAAAATATCAAATTTTTCACTCCTTTTGCAGCATGCTGAACTGAAACATCTTCAGAGATGCCTCTGAATTTGTGGGCCTTATTACTTCGGAAGTGGGAGAGAAACTGTTCACTCACATAAGATGAATTCATCCATTGTACTTACAACAAAGCAAAGGCAACAGGTTTAAGGGCTACCCTGACTTTTGTCTTTATTAAACTCAACTAACACAGAGCTAATTAGCCTGAGGCTCTTTTACCTGGAAAAGAGAAGGCTAAGATTCTGTTGGGCTCTTACAACACGTAAAAGAAAACCAAAACTATATATTTAAAAACATTATCCTTATTGTTATCTATTTTTAAAACTGGTCTTTTTCTGATAAACAAAGAAAATTAAAATGGCTGCTACAAGTTACCTGTTGCTCAGTTTGGGTTCTGCCAGTGACACTCAGCTCCTGACCTCATTTCAGCCTTGTTCAAACATGGACAAAAGAGCTGAACCCCCGAGGTGAGGTGAGAGTGACTTCCCTTGACATCAAGGCAGTATTTGACCGAATGTGGCATCAAGGAGCCCTAGCAAAACTGGATTCAGCGGGAATCAGGGTGGGGGGGAAAGCTATCCACTGGTTGGAGTCATACCTGGCACAAAGGAAGATGGTTGTGGGATTGTTGGAGGTCAATCACCTCAGTTCCAGGACATCACTGCTGGAGCTCCTCAGGGTGGTGTCCTAGACCCAGCTATATTCAGCTGCTTCATCAATGACCTTCCTTCCATCATAAGGTCAGAATTGGGGATGTTCGCTGATGATTGCGCAATGTTCAGCACCATTCGCGACTCGTCAGATATTGAAGCAGTCCATGTCCAAATGCAGCAAGACCTGGACAATAGCCAGGCTTGGGCTGACCAGTGGCAAGTAACATTTCCACCACACAAGTGCCAGGCAATGACCATCCCCAACAAAAGAGAATCTAACCATTGCCCCTTGACGTTCAATGGCATTACTATTGCTGAATCCCCAAATATCAACATCCTGGAGGTTACCATTGACCAGAAACTGAACTGGACTATCCTGTGGCTACAAGAGCAGGTCAGAGGCTAGGAATCCTGTGGTGATTAACTCACCACCTGACTCCTCAAAGCCTTTACACAATCTACAATGCACAAGTCAGGAGTGTGATGGAATACTCTCCACTTGCCTGCTTGAGTGCAGCTCCAACAACACTAAAGAAGCTTGACCCCATGCAGGACAAAGCAGTCCACTTGATTGGCACCCCTTCCACAAACATTCACTCCCTCCACCACTGACGAACAGTGGCAGCAGTGTGTACCATCTACGAGGTGCGCTGCAGGAATTCACCAAAGTTTAGACAGTACCTTCCAAACCGATAACCACTACCATCTAAAAGGACAAGGGCAGCAGATACATGCAAACACCACCACCTGGAAGTTCCCCTCCAAGCCACTCACCATCCTGACTTGGAAATATAATGTCGTTCCTTCAGTGTCACTGGGTCAAAACCCTGGAATTCTATCCCTAACAGCACTGTGGGTGTACCTACAGCACTGTGGGTGTACCTACACCACATGGCCTGCAGTGGTTCAAGAAGGCAGCTCACCACCACCTCTGAAGGGCAATTAGTGATGGGCAATAAATGCTGGCCTGGCCCACATCCCCTAAAATGAATTAAAAAAAAGAATTTCAAGGATAAAATAATTATTTTCTCAGTTTCTGGAATGTCACGCCTTGTGATGACTAGCGAGCTACTAACCGAGTCACATCACACCTGGGACTATTCAGACCAATTGCAAAGAGCGCTACGGGGATGTCGTTTGCATTGGGTAAGCCAACCTTGCTAACCAAGTCAGTCGCCTGCTGAGACGATGGCTTCCCAAACGCCAGGCCCATAATATAGATGGCACCCATTTCAACTACTAATGACTGAGACATTATCAGTCCTGAAACCAAAGCCAATATCAGATGCTGGATAAGCAGCTGGATAAATATCCCTTTTGAAGTCATTGTGGAGAAGGAAAGTCACATGACCCAAGCCTCTGGCCTTTTGAACAGTTTAACATTGCATCTCTGGTCTTCACAGCCAGACTGCTGTTTTTATATCAACCGGACAGAAATCCAACAGCTGGGCTGGTTTAGCAGCCTCAACCCCACGATGCCTGCTTGATTCTTAAAAAGTCTCTGACCAATGCCCGCCAAATAGTCTGAAATCAGAAAAGCCCCTTGTGCAGCAGCGTCGTTTGTTTCAAGGGCCAGGATTTTCCGGTCGTCAGGTGGGCTCGGCGGGGGCGAGCGGGAGCGGCTGTGAAGTGGACTGCTGCCCATGATCAGGCCACAGCCACCATTTCATGCTGGCTGGCCAATTAAGGCCAGCTAGTGTGAATTGCGCGCTGCAACACTCAGTGCTGCCCATGTCGGGGGGCAGGGGGGTTGGAACGTGAACTTGGAAGTATGCGCATGCATGCGGGTATGCGCAGTAAAAGCCCCCTGAGCTGCCTCAAGGAAGTGAAGCTTATTGTCACATGAGCAGGGACATGTTACAAATTAGTTTGAAAAATTTTTCTTTTTCTTTAAATCACTGATCGAAACCTCATCCCGCCGTGGATGAGGTTTTGCAAAAAAGCCAAAGGCCGCTTGGCCTTTTTGCCTGCCTGCCAGCCATAAGGTTGGATGGGCAGTGAAAAGTTTCATTTAATTAGAACTTTAATGGCCTTAATAGGCTCGTTAATTGTCGGCGGGCGTGCTGCCAACTCTTGCGCGTGCCTGCCAACTGAAATATCGCACGAGTGCCGATGACATCGGGATGCTCACCCAGTGTCAAGAGAAACTTTTTAAATCCGGAGAATGGCTTGAATGTGGAACTTGCTACCACATGGAGTGGTTGAATTAAATAGCATTAATACCTTTAAGGGGAAGCTAGATAAGTTCATGATGGAGAAAGGAATAGAAAGATATCTAGCTAGGGCTAGATGAAGAAAGGCAAGTGGACCCTATAGTGGAGCATAGACCAGTTGGGCCAAATAGCCTGTTTCTCCACACTTAGTTCTATGCAATTCCATGTAAGACTGTTCATAGATTCCCATTAACTACTGAATGATTTTGTTTTAGACCAGCAGTCCTCGTACCAAGGTCTCAGATCATTGTTAGACACTCCCTATACATGTTTTGCTTCCAGTTCCCCTCCCCACACCCCAGCGGTGCTTTCTTGCTATTCTTTTGCCAGTCTCCTGTGTACACCCACGTGCAAAGTTACACCCCAAGAAAAGCAATTAAATCTCTTTGATGTTATGATAAACGCTAAAGAAATAAAATAGTTGCAGTTGATTGAGACTGACATACCTCATTAATCTCATTAACCCATGGGTACCATGTTCACAGTGCATCTTGTGCCCAGTGCTGCTCAATTATATTCCTCTGGAATCTAAACATATCTTGCCTGCTGAGTTTCATGCTTGGCTATCCCAGTTTTTCAATCACTACATTTTCTAAATGGTCCATTAATGAGATGCCAGTCCAATTTTTCTCTTAGTTCCCCTTACACCTATCAGCATATTTTCAGTTTCTTATTTGTATTGAGCGATTTCTCCCACCCAGCTCCCTGCAAAATAACAAATTTCCAGAAATAAAGCTACATGAAATAAGACTTTCTTAACACATGAGTCATGTTATCTGGTCTCACCGGTCTCTAGAATCATTCAAGATGAAGTACAGTGTGAAACCAACGGTAAGCTTAGAGATCTGAGTCCTGTTGTATTGCCATGGAAATAGGATCAGATAAATAACAGAAAGTAAGCCAGCACCAATTATACCAGGAATTGTGTGTAAAACCGAACTCAGGCTCTCAACAAGAGCTGAATGCAGGACATTCTATTTAATTATTTTGGCGCCTTTAGGTTTTTATATTTGAAATCTCAAAAGAAACAACTGGAGTCTCAGCTTTCTATTATAAAATCAATCATTTCAAGATTGTTTCAATTACAGACAGCCAATGCACAGAGCAAGAGGAGTGACCACAGCTGGAAAACTCCTGGCAGTGTTATTGTGCAGCCCATGGTATTTAACAGGGGGAGTAGCCTATTTATTTTATGATGGGTTAATATCTCAATTAAAACAAGAAATAGGAGAATTTGCATTGTGTATTAAACATTTGCACAATAATGCTCCTCTCAGTTACTTCCAGGCTTAGAAGCCATTAGGAAATCCATTCATTTGGCTTCACCCTGAGCCTGATATCTTAAAATCACATTTCTCCTATACATATGTATTGGAAGGTGACTTTTTAATAGGTAAACTCTCCTGTGAAATATGAATATTTACGAATGAGAACTGATTTGCCAACCTCACCTCCTGTCATGTGGCCTCAAGTGCTGAGAGTGTGTGTTAATAATCTTGAGATCCGTAGGATAGCCTTACCCCATATCTCCATAAGGTAGCTGTTATGACTGGTTCCCAGGTGAGGTTCCCCCAATTTGTTATGATCTGAGACGAGGCACCCCAAATTTGTAATGCTACTGGGTGTGGAGGGATGAACTGGCTCCCTTTCTTTAATCAGTTGGTCGCGACAAGGGGTAGAATTTTCCGCTCGGCGTGCGAGCGTGCGCCTGACACACTTGAGCGTGAAATAACGCGCGATGATGTTGGGCGAGCATCCCAACGTCATCGCACACTCGCATGATATTTCGGTCAGCGGGTATGCGCGAGAGTTGGCAGCACGCCCGCTGACAATTAAGAGGTCTATTAAGGTCTATTAAGGCCATTAAAATAGCAATTAACAGGGATTCTTTGCTGCTTGTCCAACCTTACGGTTGGCGGGCGGGCGAAACGGCCAGGTGGCCTTTGCATTTTTCAGGAAATCTCATCCAAGGCCGGGATGAGGTTTCCGTAATTAAATTTAAAAAAATAAATCTATGCGCAGAATTTTGATAACGTCCAAGCACAGGTGACTCATTCTGATGCGTGGACACTTTTTCCGATTTTAAATCCTGTCTTTATTGATTTTAAATTCGCCAGCTCCCTAAGGTAGCTGTCCGCCTTCAGGGAACTTTCCTTCTGCGCTCCCCCGTGCCCGCGATGACCTCAGCGCTCACCCTCTTTCCGCCCCCGCCCAGGCAGCGCTGAGCCTTTCAGTGTGTCTTTCACGCTGTCTGACGGTTAATTGGCCAGCCAGCGCGAAAGCACGTTCGGCCGGCCGATCACGGATGGCAGCCCAAACCCCGGCCGCTCCTGGGCCCACCGGTTGCAGCTGCCTGCAGACCCAAATTTTCTACCCAGGGTTAATTTAAAAAGGATCCCTTCCCTCATGGATGCCTTTTCCCAGTCCAAATGTATATACGTTTTAAAAGGAGCCAATTTAACCAGGCTGTCTTGAGTCAAAGAAAGAGGGAGCTTATTAATTGCTAAACGCAAGGAAAACTAATAAAAACGCAACACACATACACACAGATTAGAAATGAGAAACTGAGTCCAAAAATAAAAGTTAAAAAAGATATATGAATCAATCCTTTGGCTTGTCCATGAGGAGTGGATGGTGAAACACTGTGGTCGTTATGTTGGATGATTCCGGTAGTGCTGACTTTGGCAGTTGAGCAGTTGGTTTGGAGATTCTTGGTTCTGCAGGTTCTGAAAGGAGTTGTCCTGTTTCATTTTTGACTGTGCCTTTGCTGACTTATGACTTGCTTCCAATAATCAGAGAGAAAGAGTTTTTTTACCTGCAAGCACAGGCATGCCCAGTTGGTAGTCTTCAGCTGTGACCTTCACAGCGCACACACACACACACACACACACACCAGAACAGAACACCAGACTAGGACACGGAACTAGGGTCGCAGTTGGCTTTTTTAAGTCCCTTTCCTTATATATTCCTGGAAGGGAAAAAAACAAACATGCCTTTCACCCAGATCTGTTTTCTTTTCAACTCAGTTCATGTTCGCAGTCTGGGATATAACTCAACAGGAGGTGATTTCGGCTGAGATGGTAATCATTTTCCATTATCTCCGCAACCACAGGAGATCACAGTTCAGTTTGCATTATATATTTTCCTTTGAAGTGCCTTTGTCTGAAGTGGGCCCTGTCACTTTAGGTCGTTAGGTGCGACATTTCATTCTCTCTGAACTAGCTGATCAAGTAATCTACATAGGAATTTTCCAGCAAGTGGTTACCTTACAGTCTCAACCAGCTTTTTGCTTGTATGTCCTTTTTTAAAAAATCACATGCCTTAAAATTTCAATATATCCATAAGTAATTTGGGGATAGGATCCGTGGTTGTGACATAGCCCGTAAGCCCCCAATTTGCGCCCGCTCCCACACTGAGAATTATTTTAGGTCCCTTTTTCTCCTCTTCTTCCCTTCTTTGACTTTCTCCCTCCTTTTTTTACTCCACAGCACCATCCATAAATCCCAAAGAAGCAGCTTAATCTGAAATGTCAACTGACTAACTTCTCTTTCTTCACAAATGCTGTCATATATGTTGAGTGATTCCAGCCTTTTCAGGATTCCAGTGCCTGTGTTTTTTGTTCTCACAAGAATGATGTACCGAATTCTCTTAGACAGAAGCACTGGAGAAATAAAGGGCATTAATAAAATGAAGCATATGCAAATAGCTGGGGAAGTGAAAGAGGTTGAGGAAAATGCCAGGAAATTGGCAGAGGTGGAAAACCTGGATGGTCAGGTATGAAACTAAAGCAGGTCCGAAAATAAAACAGGGACACTGGCAATTCAATAGAACCATTCTGAGTAATTTAATGCGCCCCTCAGGAGGTGAGTTCAGAGACAAGGGTGATGAGATGGGACGGTGCAGGGTGGAGATTCCGCTACTTCCCCGCCTCTCTCTGGAACATGGCAGCCTACTCGCCAGGGGGTCAATTTAGGTCCTTAAGTAGCCACTTAAGGGCCCCTCACCGCCACATAGGGAAGATGGTGGTGTAGATATAATATCACTGGACCTGTTGGACTTCCAAAAGGCATTGGATATAATGCCGCACAACAGACTTGTGAGAAACGTTATAGCTCATGGAATAGCAGGGACAGTAGCAACATGGATACAAAATTGGCTGAGTAATAGGAAACACCGAGTAATGGTTGATAGATATTTTTCGGGCTGGAGGAAAGTTTGTAGTAGAGTTCCCAGGGATCGGTATTGGGAACCTTGCTTTTCCTGATATATATTAGTAATCTAGATCTTGGTGTGCAGGGGACAATTTCAAAGTTTGAGGATGATACAAAACTTGGAAGCATTGTAAACTGTGAGGAGGATAGTCTAGATCTTCAAAAAGACATGGACAAGTTGATGGAATGTGCCGATAGATGGTAGATGAAGTTCAACGCAGAGAAGTGTGAGGTGATTCATTTTGGTAGGAAGAACAGGGACAGACAATATAAATTAAGGGGTAGAACTCTAAAGGGTGTGCAGAAACAGAGGGGCCTGAGTGTATATGAGCATAAGTCATTAAAAGTGGCAGGACAGGTGGAGAGAGCAGTTAGTAAAGAAAACAGTATCTTAGGCTTTATTAATAGAGTACAAGAGCAAGGAAGCTATGCTGAACTTGTATAGGATGCTAGTTAGACCTCAGCTGGAGTATTGTGTATAGTTCTGGGAACCATACTTTAGGAAGGATGTGAACACATTGGAGAGAGTGCAGAAGAGGTTTACAAAAAGAGGCTCCAGGTTTGAGAAACTTGAGTTATGAAGATAGATTGGAGAAGTTGGGACTGCTCTCCTTGGAGAGGAGAAGGCTAAAAGGAGATTTGATAGAGATGTTCAAAGTCATGAGGGCTTGATAGAGTAGATAGGGAGAAACTGCTTGTAAAAGGATGGAGAACGAGAGGGCACAGATTTTAAGCGATTTGCAAAAGAAGCAAATGCATTTTGAGGAAAAACTTTTTCACACAGCGAATGGTTCGGGTCTGGGCTGCCTGGAAGTGTGGTGGAGGCAGGCTCAATCAAGGCATTAGATGATCATTTGAATAGGAACAATGAGCAGGGTTACAGGGTAAAGGTAGGAGAATGGCACTGAGCTATAATGCTCATTTGGAGAGCCGGTCCAAACATGATAGGTTGAATGCCCTCCTTCTGCACCATAACAATTCTGTGATTCTGTGATTCAGTAATCCAGAAGGTTTAACCCAGGGAACATGGGTTCAAATCCTGCCACAGCAGCTGGTAGAATTTAAATTTGATTAATAAAATCTGAAATTGAAAACCAGTCTCAGTAATGGTGACCATGAAAGGGTGACCATCATCGATTGTCAATCTGATTCACTAACGACCTCTAGGGAAGGAAATCTGCCATCCTTACCTGGTCTGGCCTACACGTGACTCCAGACCTACAGCAATGTGGTTGACTCTTAACTGCTCTCTGAAATGGACTATCAAGCCACTCAGTTCAATGGCAATTAGGGATGGGCAACAAATGCTAGCCTTGCCAGTGGTGCCCACGCTCCATGAAAGAATAAAGAAAATTAAAATTAACCTGTCAGGTTTGCCTGCAGCCTTCTGGAGGGTGGGGGAGGTCCCTCGTTCACAGTGACTTTGTGTCCAATCAAGGAGGCTGGCATTGGGGAGAGGGGGTCCCACAGGATGCCACCCTGCTGCTCTTGCTCTTGACTCCCCCACCACTCCCAACCCCACAACCCTAGCCTCAGGGAACAGCATCCTTCTCCAGGCGATCCTTCGCCAACCCTCTCTGTGGGCTCCAGTGCAATACCAGCAGTAGCCACTGTTCCCAATGGTGCTGCTGGCACTGCAGAGCCGGTGGCCTCTGATTGACTGCAACTCTCTAAGGGTGGGATATTTGGCTGTGCAGCTATTAAATGTCTCTGGGTGAGCCAGGAGCCCTGGCGGCAGGGTTCCTGATGCTAATTGGAAACTTTGGGCGGAATCGTCCATGCCTGCTGGCGTCGGGTGTTCGGTGGCATGAGCGGACAATATGGCGAGGAGGCCAAGAATTGGTTTCACAACGTCATGAAACCAGTTTGCGGTCGTCCGCACAGACTGTCGACGGCAGGCTGCGTTCCTCCGCCATCGGACGTCGGAATCTCCATTGTGATACATCAGCGTATCATTATAAGGTCAGCCCGCTGAACTCATCCCCCCTCCCCCCTCTGCTGGATCGTCCACCCATGCTGGTGGGAAAACGCGCCGGTGCAGAACGCGTCCTGACAAGTGTGATGTGCAGAAGCTGGGACTTACTGCCAGGGACTTGCTCACATCGCAGACATCTGAGGAGCAGAAGATGCTGGAGCCCGACAGCAATGGCACACTGGAGGAATGGCGATGGCATGCTGGGCGGATTGTCATGGACATGGCTCTGCCGCGAAGCTGCTCATGGAAGTTGGAAAATCACCGTGGATGCTCACAATGGAAGATGGTCGATGAGGTGGGAGAGAAAGGTCTAGGATCGACTGACAAAGGAATAGATGTCGGAGGGGTGAGTTTGAGATGGGGGATCGAAGGTGTTGGGTGGTGAGGTTGGGAGGGGTGAATGAAGCTGTCGTGGAGAGGTTGGCAGGTGGGAGGGGGTAATGGGGGAGAAGATGGCAACTGGGGAGTTAGGTGTAAGGGGAGTGGAAGGTGTAAGGGAATGAGTTGGGAGGAGAGAAGGAGTGTGGAGATGGGAGGGAGTAGGGTAGAGGAAGGGGTTCAGAGAGGGGAGGGCATCCAGGGAGAGGAAGGACTGTAGAGTGTGGAGGGAGTCCAGGGGGAGGGAGGAGTGTGGAGTGTAGGGAGTCCAGGGTGAGGGAGGAGTGCAGTGAGGAGGGGGAGTCCAGGGGGACGAAGGAGTGTGGAGAGGGGAGGGAGTAAGGGCGGAGGAAGATGCAAAGATGGAGGGAGGAGTCAGGTAGGGGGAAGGAGTAAAGCTGGAGGAAGAGGTAACGGTGCCTGAGGAAGTCAGGAAGGGGGAAGGACTAAGCGGGGGGGAGTCTGTGGGAGGGTGGGAGAACTAAGGGGCTCCAGAGAGGGGGAAGGGGTTCCAGGGGGAATGAGTTCTGTGGGAGAAGGGGTCCGGAGAGGGAAATGGTTTCCGGTAGGAGGGTGTCCAGAGGGGGGAAGAGAGGTTCCGGGGGTAAAGGGTTCCAAAGGAGGGTAAGGGGACTGGAGGGGGAAAGGGTTTTCCGGGGTGGGGGGGTGGGGAAGGGGTCACGAGGTTGGGATATCCAGGAAAACGTGCAAGGGAGGGGTCCGATGGGACGGCTAAGTGGGTGGAAGGTGTTCCGGCTGGGAGAAGGGGTCCGGGTTTAGGAAGGGTTTCTGGGGTGTAAGGGGTCCGGAGGTTGGGATGTCCAGGTGAATGTGCAAGGGACGGGTCCGATGGGTCCATGACTGCCTCCTGGGAAGCGAACTGAGGGTGGGCATGGTATGAGGAAATTGTGAGAATGACCGAGGGCAGAGTGAAGAGGTAGGGTGGGAGGGTTCAAAGATGGCAGTAGAAGGGATGGCAAGAGTGTTTGGCGGGGTCTTGGAGGCAGACACGAAACCTGGGGATGGGAATGAAGAGGTCGGAGAGGTGAATGTGGATGGGGGTGGGATTTTCGGGAAGAAAGGGAACGTACATGTTCACCTGGACATCCCCGAAGGAAAAGGATTGTGACTGATAGGTCATGGAGAGGAGGTGGAAGGTGATGGCAGGGTGGTCAACTGTGATGGGGGAAAGGAAATGGGCGACTGGGGGAGGGTAAAGGACAGGGGAGCAAAAGTAAAACAGAATTAGTACCATGCTGTCCAAATTGAAAGTGAAATGACAATCGTGGTGGGTGAGATCATGTGCTGCATGGGAGTGTGATCAGTGGGTGGGCGGAGATGCATGTTGGATCAGATGGACAACTGAAAGCAAAACCCAGCAAGCAGCATTGAAAATTCTTGGGACATTGAGATGAGTGTGATGGAGGAAGGATCTGCGTGCACGGGAGAGCGCTTGCCCCAGGCTCCAAAAGGCCCTGCCACACACACACAGCTCCCACCAGAATCACTCGTGGGCGGCTGCTCCCTCTGTGGTGACAAAGGACGAGGTTGAGTGGCTCATAGGCAAAGGGTGCTTGGAGGGAGCGGACAGTCTCTGAGATGCCTGAGCGGATGACCCAGGGATGTCCAGTGTCACTTCTCCTTCCCTCAGGTGCCCGAGTGCCCTGGCCTGACTCGTTGAGGAGACGGAGCACCTGGAGGGACGTCGAGGTGCCCCGTTTCCTTCTCGCATCCCTACTGCAGAAACTCACCCATAGCTCCCGCGATGGAGTGCAGGTCTGCACGTATCTCTGCGTTCTGCTGCACCAGGGTCTCCATGGCATCCGCCATCCTCCCTATGAGCCCTCCAAATGTGCACATGCAGGCACCACTTCATCAGAGAGCAGGCAGATGCACTCCACTGACTCGCATGTCACTCTGTTGAGGGCTTCCAGCAGCTCTGTGTGTTGTTATCCTGCCTTCTGCTGACTCTCCAGGATGAGTTAGAAGGCCAAGTCCAGAGGTTCGGCATCTGGCTCGGGCCTCACAGATGCCTCTTCCCCAGCAGTCCTCCGAGTGCCGGGGAGCTCGGCTAAACCTGCCTCCTCCTGCTGTGGACACGTGTCCGTGCGATGACCACCAGATTGTGAACCCGAGCCTGCTCTAGATCTAAGTGTCATCAAGGTCTGTGTCTCTTCACTGGTGCAGGGTGTGGATAAGTGTTGTGATGAGTCTTCCGGGCAGCTTATTTCCTCAATGGAGGAGGTGTTCACTTGGTTGGAGGTGAGGACGTGGATGGAGTTGAGGGACTGGCTGGCTGAGGCCGTCAGTCGCTTGGCAGAGCTCTGGGCTGTCCAAAAGGCACTCGAGGGACACATCGCTAAACCTGGGGGCTGCAGTGTTTTTGCCTTTCAGGCCCATCCTGTCTTCTGTGCAGCAGCCCTGGGCTGGAAGCGCTGAGAGTTGTGCACGCGGCTGGACTTTAAATATAATGCCCGGTGTGATGAAGCGGCGAGGTGATGGCGTGGTGGGCTAATGAGCCGCCTGCCATGGAAATGGCCTGTTTCCCAGGAATGCATAATTAATGCAGCGGGTTTGGGACGATACAGCGTGATGACCCGCCATTACGGCCGATGGATAAAAGGTCGTTTTACCCACCCGCTCCCACACTCATTGCAAATCTGGGACGATTCTGCCCTTTATTTCATCAGAGTTCCCGAAAATTAGGTTGGCAGGGGTGTTACCAGGTTTTATTGCGAATGAACATCCGGCCCCTGCTCCACATCCCAACCCAGCATCAAACACATTTCCAAAAAGGGACAGAAAGGTGCAACAACAGTGCAGGCGCCTCCTCCCCAGTAATCACTGTGCTCGAACAGAGGATCACCTTCCATTTAAAACACTAATCTGCCCTGTTTTGGTTATATCAGCATTTACAGATCTTACATTCCTGTCAAGCAATCCAAATTTCAGTATGATGCCTTGGTTGCCAAGTGCCCACGGATGAAGCTGGAATCACCTGCAAGCCGTCAATTAAAGCAGGTGTAGGAAACTGTTTCATAGCCCTAAATATCTGTACTTGACATGAGATCATACTTGTAATTAACAAAATCATTTACTTAAACAAGCTCTTAAATATCTTTAGCAAATCCAAGTTGCTTTGATTGGACTTCATCAAAAATATCGGATTAATGCAGCAAATAGAAATGTAAAAATATGCCTCAGGGTAATTCAATTGATTTCACTAAAAAAAAAGCATGCTTCCCTTTTTTTATTAATAAAACCAATCCTCTCTGCCTCACAATTGATATCATTGTCATCTAATCTCCAGCTGAGTCGTTATTCTGAGCGTCACTATTAATCATGTTGCTCGTTGGTTGGGTTTCTGGTGATGGTATTAAAGTGCAAAAAGTGCTTGTGCTACATATTGCGCCTTGGCGACTATATCTAATTGTCAATATGTTGGTGCTGATTTTCCACAAGCTTCTCCTGATCGCCCACTTTAAGGCTTGGAGTGAAGGTATAAAAAGGGGTTTGGGGGTGGTGAGGGGTGGGGAGCAGAAGAGGGATCTGCCGAATTTGCTGAAGCAGAGAATTTAGGAACAACATCCATAGAAATTCAGGTCTGTTTATCTGTCTTTGAGTATGTGTGCTTACTATTGGTCAGGCATAAAATAAAAATAATAGACTTTTTAAAAAACAAAACATGCTAATAAAGCGATGTGCCAATTGCAGGGTGTTCAAGAAAATTGCAAAAGACAAATTGAAGATGCAGGAGCTCTGAAACAAAAACAAGAGCAAGAACTTCTGGGTGCCCTAGTGCCTGAAACCTAAAAGGCTAGTATACAGGTACAACAAGTAATTAGGAAAGATAATCGGAATTTATCATTTATTCTGAGGGTAATTGAATACAAAAGTAGGGAGGTTATGCTTCAGTTGTATAGGGCACTGGTGAGACAACATCTGCAGTAGTGTGTACAGTGCTGGGCTCCTTACTTAAGGAAGGATAGAGCCAAAGAGTTATACAGCATAGAAGCAGGCCCTTCGGCCCATTGTGTCTGTGCTGGCCATCAAGCACCTATCTATTCTAATCCCATTTTCAGCACTTGCCTTGTAGCCCTGCATGCTATGGCATTTCAAGTGCTCATCTAAATACTTCTTAAATGTTGTGAAGGTTCCTGCCTCTACCATCCCCTCAGGCAGTGTGTTGCAGATTCCCACCACCCTCTGGGTGAAAATATTTTTCCTCAAATCTCTTCTAAACCTTCTGCCTCTTACCTTAAATCTACGCCCCCTGGTTATTGACACCTCCACTAAGTGGAAAAGTTTCTTCCTATCTACCCTATCTATGCCCCTCATAATTTTGTATACTTCTATCAGGTCGCCACTCAGCCTTCTCTGCTCTAGGGAAAACAACATTAGCCTGAGCAGTCTCTCTTCATAGCTGAAACACTTCAGCCCAGGCAACATCCTGGTGAATCACATCCTTCCTATAGTGTGGTGACCAGAACTGCACACAATACTCCTGCTGTGGCCTAACTAGCATTTTATACAGCTCCAGTATAACTTCCTTGCTCTTATATTTTATGCTTCGGCTAATAAAAGCAACTATCTCAAATGCCTTCTTAACCACCTTATCTACCTGTGCTGCTGCCTTCAGGGATGTACACCAAGGTCCCTCTGATCCTCAGCACTTCCTAGGGTCCTACCATTCATTGTGTATTCCCTTGCCTTGTTAGCCCTCCCAAAATACATCACCTCACACTTATCAGTATTAAATTCCATTTGCCACTGTCTGTCCATCTGACCAGCCCATCAATATCATCCTGTAGTCTAAGGCTTTCATCCTCACAATTTACCGCATCACCAATTTTTGTGTCATCTGTGAACTTATTGATCATCCCTCCTATATTCATGTCTAAATCATTAATGTACACTACAAACAGCAAGGGTCCCAGCACTGATCCCTGTAGTACACCACTCGTCACAGGCTTCTAATCGCAAAAACAACCTTCGACCATCACCCTCTGCCTCCTGCTGCTAAGCCAATTTTGGATCCAATTTGCCAAATTGCCCTGGATCCTATGGGCTCTTACCTTCTTGACCATTTTCCCATGTGGGACCTTGTCAAAAGCCTTACTGAAGTCCATGTAGACTACATCAACTGCACTACTCTCATCTACACAACTAGTCACCTCCTCGAAAAATTCAATCAAATTTGTTAGGCATGATCTGCCCCTGACAAAGCCATGCTGACTATCCTTCATTAACTCCTGCCTCTCCAAGTGGAGATTAATCCAGTCCCTCAGAATTTTTTCCAATAGTTTCTCTACCACTGATGTTAGACTCACTGGCCTGTAATTACCTGGTTTATCCCTACTACCCTTCTTGAATAATAGTACCATGTTCGCTGTCTTCCAGTCCTCTGGCACCTTTCTTGTGGCCAGGGAGAATTTGAAAATTAGTGTCAGAGCCCCTGCAATCTCCTCCCTTGCTTCACATCTGATTCATCTCATCTGGGCCTGGGGATTTACCTGCTTTTAAGCCCACTAAAACTGGTAATACCTCCTCCCTGTCGATGCTAATTTCATGTGTATCTCAGTCCCCCTACCTGATTTCTACACCTACATCGTCCTTCTCCATAGTGAACACAGATGAAAAGTAATAATTCAAAACCTCAGCTACATCCTCTGGCTCCACGCACAGATTGCCACTTTGGTCCCTAATAGGTCCTACTCTTTCCATGGTTATCACCTTGCCCTTAATATATTTATAAAATGCCTTGGGATTTTCCTTTATCTTGCCCACCAGTGTTTCCTCATGACCCGTCTTCGATCTCCTAATTACTTTTTTAAGTCCCCCCCTACACTTTCTATACTTTCCTAGGGCTTCCGTTGTTTTCAGCCCTCTGTATCTGCCATAAGCCTCCTTTTTTTACCTCATTCAATCCTCTATATCGCTTGACATCCAGGGTTCCCTGGACTTGTTGGTCCTACCCTTCACCTTTACAGGAACATGTTGGCCCTGAACTCTCACTATTTCCTTTTTGAATAACTCCCACTGGTCTGATGAAGACTTTCCTACAAGTAGCTGTTCCCAGTCCACTTTGGCCAGATCCTGTATTCATATTGAAATCAGCCTTCCCCCAATTCAGGACCTTTATTTCCAATCCATCTTTGTCCTTTTCCATAACTACCTTAAATCTTACCAAGTTATGGTCAATATCCCCGAAATGCTCCCCTACTGACACTTCTACTACTTGCCCGGCTTCGTTCCTAAAGATTAGGCCCAGTACCGCCCCTTCTCTTGTAGGGCTTTCTACGTGCTGGCTCAAAGCTTTCCTGGATGCATTTTAAGAATTCCACCCCCTCTAAGCCTTTCAAATTAAGACTATCCCAGTTAATATTGGGGAAGTTGAAATCCCCTACTATTATTACTCTATTATTTTTACACTTCTCTGAGACTTGCCTACATATCTGCTCCTCTATCTCCCCCTGGCTGTTTAGAGGCCTACAGTACACTCCCAGCAAAGTGATTGCCCCCTTTTTGTTTTTAAGTTCTATCCATATGGCCTCATTTGAGGAACCTTCTAAGATACCATCCCTCCTTACTGCAGTAATTGACTCCTTGGTCAATAGTGTAATGCCACCTCCTCTTTTACATCCCCCGGTCACGACTGAAGATTCTATACCCTGGAATATTGAGCTTCCAGTCCTGCCCTACCCTCAACCATGTATCTGTGATAGCAACGATATCATATTCCCATGTGTTAATCAACGCCCCCAATTCACCTGTCTTACTTGTAAGACTCCTTGCATTAAAATAGATATAACCCAACCTTGCATTATTCACTCGTGCCTTAAAAGGTCTATATTTGCTCTGCCTTCCAGACTGACTTAGTTTCTCTTCTATATTTGGCTGTGCATCACCCGCTACTGTACCTCTACTTGGTATCCCATCCCTCTGCCAAATTAGTTTAACCCTCCCCCCAACAGCACTAGCAAACCTCCCCACAAGGATGTTGGTCCCGTTCCAGTTCAGGTGCAACCCATCTGACTTGTACAGCACCCCCCCTTCACCAGAAACAGACTCAGTGATCCAAGAAACTAAAGCCCTCCCTCCTGCGACAGCTCTTCAGCCACACATTCATCCTCTCTATCCTCCTATTCCTATACTCACTAGCACGTGGCACAGGGAGTAATCTAGAGATCAGAACCTTTGAGGTCCTGCTTTTTAATCTGCTACCCAGCTCCCTAAATTCTTGTTGCAGGACCTCATCCCTCTTTCTACCTATGTCTTTGGTACTAATGTGAACCATGACCTCTGACTGTTTGCCCTCCCCCTTCAGAATGCCCTGCAGCTGTTCTGTGACATCCTTGACCCTGGCACCAGGGAGGCAACACACCATCCTGGAGTCACGTCTACAGCTGTTAGAAGTACCTGTCTGCACCCATCACTATTGAGTCTCCTACCACTGTTGCTCTTGCACTCTTGCTCCTCCCCACTTGTGCAGCTGAGTCACCCACAGTGCTGTGAGCTTGGCTCTGGCTGCACTCTCCAGAGGAACCTTCATCCTCTCCGTTTTCCAACACAGATAAATGGTTCTTGAGTGAGATGCACTCCGGGGCTTTCCTGATTACCTGCCTGTCTCCCTTCTTCTGACTAGTGGTCACCCATTTCCTCTCTGACTGCACTTCCTTAAGCTGTGGAGTGACCACATCTAAAAACATGCTATCCACGTAACCCTCAGCCTCACGGAATCACCACTATATCTCCAGCTGACACTCAAGCTCCAAAACCCGTTGCTCAAGCTGGTCAAGCCGGTGGCACTTCCTGCACATGTGGTCATCCAAACTGCAAGGAGTGTCTAAGAATTCCCACATGCTGCAGGCCGTACAGCACATGGGACTGAGCTCCCTTGCTATACTTTTTGTTTGTTTTAAATTAAAAGACTATTTCCTTAAATTTAAGCCCTGCTCTGCTCACTGAAGTCTCGCTCTTCACAGCCCTGCTCTGCACATTGAAGCCTCGCTCTTCACAGCCCTGCTGTGGCTCATTGAAGTCTCGCTCTTTACAGCCCTGCTCTGCTCATTGAAACCTCGCTCTTCACAGCCCTGCTCTGGCTCACTGAAGTTTCACTCTTCACAGCCCTGCTCTGGCTCACTGAAGTTTCACTCTTCACAGCCCTGCTCTGCTCACTGAAGTTTCACTCTTCACAGCCCTGCTCTGGCTCACTGAAGTTTCACTCTTCATAGCCCTGCTCTGCTCACTGAAGTCTCGCTCTTCACAGCCCTTCTCTGCTCACTGAAGTCTCTCTCTTTACAGCCCCGCTCTGCTCACTGAAGTCTCGCTCTTTACAGCCCTGCTCTGGCTCACTGAAGTTTCGCTCTTCACAGCCCTGTTCTGGCTCACTGAAGTCTCGCTCTTCACAGCCCTGCTCTGGCTCACTGAAGTTTCACTCTTCACAGCCCCGCTCTGCTCACTCAATTTTCACTCTTCACAGCCCTGCTCTGCTCACTGAAGTCTTGCTCTTCACAGCCCCGCTCTGTTCACTGAAGTTTTGCTCTTCACAGTCCCGCCCTGGCTCACTGAAGTCTTGCTCTTTACAGCCCCGCTCTGCTCACTGAAGTCTCGCTCTTTACAGCCCTGCTCTGCTTATTGAAGTCTCGCTCTTCACAGCCCTGATCTGCTCACTGAAGTCTCACTCTTTACAGCCCCGCTCTGCTCACTGAAGTCTCGCTCTTCACAGCCCTGCTCTGCTCATTGAAGTCTCGCTCTGTACAGTCCCGCTCTGCTCACTGAAGTCTCGCTCTGTACAGTCCCGCTCTGCTCATTGAAGTCTCACTCTTCATAGCCCTGCTCTGCTCACTGAAGTCTCTCTCTGTACAGTCCCGCTCTGCTCACTGAAGTCTCGCTCTTTACAGCCCTGCTCTGCTCACTGAAGTCTTGTTCTTTCCTACTCTGCTCTGCTCGAAGTCTCATTCTTTACAGATATAAATGCAATAGAAGCAGTTCAGAGTAGGTTACTAGACTAATGCTGGGAATGGGTGGGTTGTCTTATGAGGAAAGGTTGGACAGGTTAGACTTGTACCCACTGGAGAGTATGAGGTGACTTGATCAAAACCTTTAAGATCCTGAAGGGTTTTGACAGGGTGGATGTGGTGAGGACGCTTCCTCTTACTGGAGAATCTAGAACTCGGGGTCATGGATTAAAAAAATAAGGGGTCGCTCATTTAAGACAGAGATGAGGAGAAATATTTTCACTCAGAGGATTGTGAGTCTTTGGAACTCTTCCTCAAAAGGCAGTGGAAGCAGATTCTTTGAATATTTTTAAGGCACAGCTAGATTGATTCTTGATTAACAAGGGGTGAAGGGTTATCAGGGGTAGGCGGGAGGTTACAGGCAGATCAGCCATTATTGACCTTACTGAATGGTGGAGCAGGCTTGAGGGGCTGAGTGGCCTACTCCTGTTCGATGTTCGTATATTCTTACTTAGAAACATATACTGGCCCAGTCAGCATCTGGAGAGAATAGATGAGTTAATGACCCAGAATTTGCTGGCATCTAATATTTATTTTCCGCCTCCTATAGCTCCAATTATTTTTGAGCTGTAAATTGATGGAAGTGTGAGCTGATAACGGCATGGTGAGGCCAAAAGAGTACCTGGGATCTTGATGGATGACGGAGCTAATAATCATTAACCATTGAGATTTAAGGATTGAGAAAGAAACAGACTAAACAATGGAGAAAGACATAGAATCAGAAAGGGGGATAGAGGAAAAGATTGGATTGAAAGGGAAAAAAGAGACAGAAAATAATTTTAAAAATTCATCTTTATATTTAAAAATCTCTGAGGACAATATAGTACCTGCACGTGTGAGACTCATTTCACAGTTTCAAAATCACAGAATTTCTACGGTGCAGAAGGAGGCCATTTAGCCCGTCATGTCTGCACCGGCTCTCCGAATGAGCTTTATGACTGAGTGCCATTCCCCTGCCTATTCTCTATTACCCTGCACAGTATTTCTATTTAAATAATCATCTGATGCCCTCATGAATATCTCAATTGAACCTGCCTCCACCACACTTCCAGGCAGTGCATTCCAGAGCCGAACAACTCGCTGTGTGGATAAGTTTTTTCTCACATCACATTTGCCTCTTTTACAAATCACTTTAAATCTGTGCCCTCTTGTTCTCAATCCCTTTATGAGCAGGAACAGTTTCTCCTTATTTACTTTGTCTAGCCCCTCATGATTTTGAACACCTCTATAAAATCTCCTCCTAGCCTTTTCCTCGCCAAGGAGAACAGTCCCAAATTCTCCAATATACCTTCATGACTGAAGTTTCTCATCCCTAGAACCATTTTTGTAAACCTCTTCTGCACCCTCTCCAAAGTGTTCGCTCTTTTTTTATTCATTTACGGGATGTGGGCTTCGCTGGCTGGGCCAGCATTTATTGCCCATCAGTAGTTGCCCTTGAGAAGGTGGTAGTCGGCTGCCTCCTTGAACCGCTGCAGTCCATGTGGTGTAGGTACACCCACAGTGCTGTTAGGGAGGGAGTTCCAGGATTTTGACCCAGCAACATTGAAGGAACGGCGATATATTTCCAAGTCAGGATGATGAGTGACTTGGAGGGAAACTTTCAAGTGGTGGTTTTCCCATCTATCTGCTGCCCTTGTCCTTCTAGATGGTAGTGGTCATGGGTTTGGAAGGTGCTGTCTAAGGAGCCTTGGTGAATTCCTGAGGTGCATCTTGTAGATGGTACATACTGCTGCTACTGTGCGTCGGTGCTGGAGGGAGTGAAAGTTTGTGGAAGGGGTGCCAATCAAGTGGACTGCTTCCAAAGGTGTGGTGCCATAAACTGTACACAGTTCTGGACGTTCAAATTTGAGGGGCATTGCAGGAACAAAAACACCATTAACATGATCCTTACACCATGAAATGCCAGCCCTAACTTTCTGCAGTGAGTTTAGTTCATTTTTACAGCTGAAATCCTGAAACCCATGGGGAGGTTGATGGTGCGTTCCCATTTTTGTGGGGCTAATGCAAAGCATTGAGCAATTTGTGCTGACTTGTAACTCAGTGCTTATCTCTTCCTTGTACAAATTGTTTTTTTTAATCTCACTAATAACAGCAGGTGCCTTGAATTTGCCCTTAATTTTGCAGTAAATTCTGTGCCAATGTTTTAGGCGTGGATCCCCTGCTGTAAACTGTACAATGTCAAAATGGGAGAGGTTAAAATGAATGCAAATGAATAGGGGTACAGTATAACCGTAATTAGGATACTGGACTAGCAATCAAAGATCACAAGGATAACATTTTATTACAGCAGGGGTACAGAATGGTCGATAGTGGCTTGGCTGCCCGTGATGCACCCTGCATGATTTTCTTTTCTGCTGAAATTACATTTTAATCCCTTCATGTGTTCAATTCCCACCATGGCAAGCAGTGAGATTCAATTCAATAAACGTGGCCTTTTGTGGTCCGTTATCAGAGATAAATTACTGTGAAATCAAACAGATTGTTGTAATTTCAGTCTCCCTGGCGCCCTGCGCACGCTGAAAAACGAGGGAGGTCAAGATTGCAAAATTGTGGCCTTGCTGTTTGGAGCAACAGTCCTTCCTCAATCAGCAGGCTAACTGGTTGTTCTTCTCTACTTTGTTAGTGTGGAATGGCAGCCACATTCGGTAACATAGCAACAGCTTTAAGTCATTGCATGAAGTATTTGGAGGCATTTCAATATGTTAAGGCGGTGAACAAGTGCAAGTATTTTTGTTAGTTTTTTTAAAAATCAATCCTGGGAAATGTAGTTCACCTCATCAATGGAAGTCTTAATAATAGCTTCATACATATTAATTGTTAAATCTTACTAATGCATAAGAGATGGTGGTGGTGACATCTCCATTTAGTTGGACTCGAGCAGCAATCATACAAACCGCAAAATGCGATGGATTTTAGGACCCAGTGGAAACCAGCAACTCATTCTGCTTCATCTTACGCAACTAATTAACTTTTATTGCCCTTCACAATATATGCCTTTTGAGTTTTAAAGCCTCTGTTCATAGCTAAATTAACAATTCCATCTACATTAGAAATGCCATTCTCCACATTTCACTGCAGCAGATGCTATTTCTCATTGACTACACAGCACACATTTCTCATAGTGCTGAATGGTAAGTCCCACCCACAGCCACAAATTCTGCAGGGTCTGTGTTACACACAAATGCTTCACATTCATTGGACGGAATTTTCCGAGCACACTGCCGGCGGGCGTGATAGGTGGCGTGCATGGAAAATATGGCGGGATCCACTTCACAACGGCGTGAAGACAGGTCGCCATCTTCCGCTCAGCCTGCCGATGAGGGGCCGCGTTTCCAGCCATCGGTCGGTGGGGGGCTAATTGTAATACATTAGCATATAATTAACAGACCATCCCACCAGGCTCTTGGAACCCCACCGTATCGTCCGTCCACGTCGACGGGAAAGCACGCCGACGTGTTTCACCACGGCACGCTGGCGGCGGCGTGCACTTGGCGGCCTTCACTTTGGGGGAACTGAGGTGAGTGAGCAGCAGCGTTTTCCACAGCTCGCCTGTTGTTTACAGGTCTCAGGGGTGCCAGGGGGCAGAGGAAACTGATGCCTGGCCCCGGAGGCAACTACTGAGGGGTGGGGGGGAGGTGTCCTGGGGAAAGTGCTGAGAGGGGGCACCAAGTGCTGCCCTGTCGCTGCATCCTGTGCACAGGCAATTGAGGTGGTGGTCAGGGTAAGTGAGGGAAGTGGCCACGCATTAGGGACACCTTTATAAACTGACCATGCCTCTGTAACTGAGACAGATTAGGTGCACCCACAGTGATATGATTGGGGTTATGCCCTTAGCCTGCCCACCCATGTAAACAATGCAGAGGCACCAATGGGCTGCCAAGCGCTCCAAACATTAACTCCCCCTTTCCCCCATCCACCCACAGCACAGGTTTCGAGTCTGCTGCCAATTTATTGCACCACAGAACAGTTGGACTGCACACATTGTACATTCTCCCCGCCAATGCTGGCCATGTAACAGTCACTGCTGGAGGTGCTCACAGCCCCTTGCAATCTCAGCATCCTGGTTTGGACCAGTGTCCCCCATGTCGCAGGTTGACAGGGCAGCCATGTAGCGCACTCATCTCTGGCCATCCGAGGGGTGACCAGCATCCTCTGGGAAGCATAAAGGAGTGGTCACACAGGGCCAGGAAAGATGCTAAGAGCAGCCATGATAACCACGTTCCTCTCTCTCTTTCATGCTGCAGGGTCATGGATTCTGGTAACCTAGCTGTATGCCTGATGGCCTACAGAGGCCGTAGAAGATGGAGGGGAGAGCGGCTGAGCACCTGGTCATGCAAAGGCAGGAGCAGCAACCTCATGAAGAAGGGGCAGCAGGGGCTCCCGCACACGCTGCCCAGGAGCGACATAGTGAACAGTATGTACAAGTGATTAACACTCGTGCCCATGCTGTGCAACTTATTCTCCTTAACTTTCCTAACCCTGCAGCTACATCTAGGTGCTTCCCAGACATCCATAGCGGAGATGGAGGCAGCCTGCTGACTGAGACACCCTGTCTGTGATGACTTTGGTGGGTGTCCTCTGGAGAGCTGAGACTTGGAGGGTCCCGGCCTGCTTTCGGGGTCTTGCTGTGTGGCAGTGGCACCCTCCTCAGCCTGTGAAGCTGGATCTGTGGAGGTCGCAGGAAAAGGGGGTCAAGTGGGCCAGTCAATCCCAGAGTCACCTGGGTGGATGGCCCTGGAGCGTGCACCTGCTGATCCTCCTCCCTATTGGTGCCCAAGGGCCCCTGACTGACTACGTGAGTGGAAGGGGAAGCTGGAGTGAGATCGAGCTGCCCAGAACCCCTCTCGTGTATGCACTGTTGAAGGCCAACTATGGCATCAGCGACGGAGTTAAGCCTGAACCAAGGTCTCCATGGCGGTCGCCATCCTGCCAGTGTTGAGCTCCGTGCGTTGCAATGCCGGCACTTTCACCTCAGCCTGAAGATGGATGGCCTCCCTCATACCTTGCAATCTGAGGAGTGTCGCGGACATCCTTTCCTGTTGTTCCCTAACTTGCCTTTGCAGCTCTGGCAACTGTGACATGACCGAGTGCAGAGGCTCATCATCTGACTGGAGCTCAGCAAAGTTTTGGCCTTCAGCAGTCCTCCGAGTGCCGGGGACCTGGAAGTCCCTGCCTCTGCCCGCTGTGGATCAGATAGTGCGATGTGCTCACCAGATTGTGATCCCGAGGTTTCTCCAAAGCTAGGTCCCACCGAGGTGTGTGTCTGCGCTGGTGGAGGATGTGGGTGAGCACTGTGACAGGACTTCAGGGAGGGTGCCTTCAGATTCCTCTTCAGAGGTTTCTTCGGGGCTTGATTGGAGGCCCTGGGCCATGGACTCCATCAGCTGTTTTCCAGATGTGCCTGCGGAAGCAAGGAGAGATAATTTAAGCATGGCAGTGGCCTGTGAAAGAGGACACATCACTCACGGCATGGTTGTCTGATGGATGTTGCACTGCTGGATCCTCACTTGGTAGAGCAGCGCCGACCTCACCGTGAGCACAGGACCGGTCCCAGCCATCGCCGGCCAGCTGGGTGGCTCTCTTTTCAAATTCTGTCAGAACTTTGAATTCCGGCATCCCTCCACCTGTCTGCAGCCTTTCCCTCCAATTGTAGCCAGTTTGTCCTGCATGGATAGAGATGGGGAGAGTGTATCAGGATGCCTGCTGGGCCAGATGCTAAGTATGTCTGGCTTGTTTGGGTACTGAGTGGTCCCATGAATGGGATAAGTCCATGACAGTGTGTGTGAAAGAGCGAATGGTGGTGTCCTTTAAACTGGTAGTGAGTGAGGGCCCTGTAGATGTGTGATGGGCTTGTGAGTGTGTGATTTGGGAGTGATATAAAGAGTGACTTATCCTGGCAGAAAGGAGAAAATCATGCATCCTTTTGTGGCACTGGGCGGCTTTCCTCCTCTGCAGGGCATTCACTCTGACCAACGCTACCCCAGCCTCCATTCGTTGAAGCGGGGGGGCTGCAGTCTTTTTGCCTTTGCTGGCCATGTCTCCCGGACAGCGGTAGTGAGCTGGCGGCGATGACCGCTTTGCTGGCAGCTGCCTTTTAAAGACGGCAGCCGGTGTGATGCAACAGCGGGGTGATGGCGAGCGGGCCAATGAGAGCCTGCCTGCCATGGAAACGGTGTGTTTGGTGGGAGTGAATATATAATGAGGCGGACTCGGGAAGATACATCGTGAAAACATTTTCATCGGCGGGTAGGACTCCATTTTACCCGCCCATTACTGCACTTGGCGCAATTCTGGGAAAATTCAGCCCATTGGCAGAAAATAGGTGGAGTTCCTTCTGATGCCAATTTTAGCAAAATAATGAGAACGCATGGGAAATCCCAACTTGGCCACAAAAGTTATTGACAGGAGGGATTCCACTTATTACCCAGTCCCTGTTATACAGGCTTTTCAAGTTTAAGCACTTGCCTCAAGTACATCAGTGCTAGTTATTCCATAAGTGGTCTGTGTACCTGAACCAGCAAATATTTAACCAAACATCCAGTTCAGATGACACCTCCAAAAGTATCAAAAGTGCCTCCATGTCATTTGAACTGGATATTTGTGTCTGTGGCACATGCCTCCACAGGTGTCTCTCCAGACATTGCCAATGTGTGCTTTGAAAACCTTTGGTGGGATGAGGACAGATGTGAATCCTTATGTTACTTTATTTCACAGCGCAACAGTTATGATCAGATTCAATTAGTTATATCAGTGTGGCTTAGGTTTTTTTATTCATTTACGTGATGTGGGCATCACTGGCTAGGCTAGCATTTATTGCCCGCCCCTAATTGCCCTCAAGTAATAGTACAAAATAATGAGTGTGGTATGCTTCCCCATGTCACTGGGTCATTTTGTTCACTTAAGCAAAGAACAACCCCTAACTGTCCTCCTGCATTTTCCTTCTGAGCCTCACCTTGTCCTTGTGACATATTTAATGACCTGACTTCAAAACTTTTGTCTGACCTGACTGTTTACTTGTGTGTTGGGCCCTTTTTTTTTAACTCTCTGTGCTCCCAGGCAAAGAACAGATCTTATGTCAGGCGCCCGAGCTGAATGCCAAGGAGCAGATGTTTTCCGACACATTTAGAGTGTGGGTTTTATTTTATCCATTACAAAGACAGGCTGACAAATTGTTTTTCATTTACAATCTATGGGGAAACAAATTCAAGCCTCACTCCTCATTATCATTTCAACTATTGTTTATTTGAATGCCTTTTAAAAGAAATAGAAATTTCCTTACTGTGTCCCTTGCTGTTTGTGGTATATATAAACAATTTAGACTTGATTGTAGGAGGGTTGATCAATAAGTTTGCGGATGACATGAAAATTGGTGGGGTAGTAAATATTGAGGAGGATAGCCTTAGATTACCGGAAGATATAGACGGGCTGGTCAGATAGGCTGAGCAGTGGCAAATGGAATTTAATCCAGATTAGTGTGAGGTGATGCACTTGGGCAGGACAAACAAGGCATGGGAATACATGATGAATGGTAAGACCCTGGGAAGTATCGAGGACCAGAGGGACCTTGGTGTGCATGTCCACCAGTCCCTTAAGGTAGCGGGACAGGTAGATAAGGTGGTTAAGAAAGCATATGGGACACTTGCCTTTATTAGCCGAGGCATAGAATATAAGAGCTGGGAGGTTATGCTGGAACTGTATAAAATGCTGGTTAGGCCACAGCTAGAGTATTGCGTGCAGTTCTGGAATCCGCATTATAGGAAGGATGTGATTGCACTAGAGAGAGTGCAGAGGAGATTTACCAGGATGTTGCCTGGGCTGGAGAGTTTTAGTTATGAGGAGATATTGGATAGATGGGGGTTATTTCCCTTGGAGCAGAGGAGGTTGAGGGGGGACATGACTGACGTATATAAAATTATGAGGGGCACAGATAGGGTAGACAGGAAGGAACCTTTCCCCTTGGTGGAGGGATCAATAACCAGGGACATAGATTTAAGGTAAGGGGCAGGAGGTTTAGAGGAGATGTGAGGAAGAATTTTTTCATCCAAAGGGTGGTGGAAATCTGGAACTCACTGCCTGAAAGGGTGGTAGAGGCAGAAACCCTCATAACATTTAAGAAGTATTTGGATGTACACTTACGATGCCATGGCGTACAAGGCTATGGACCTAGTGCTAGAAAATGGGATTAGATAGTTAGGTAGCGCAGACTCGATGGGCTGAAGGGCCGTTTTCTGTGCTGTAAACCTCTATGAGTCTGTGAGAAATTGTAAATAGACGTTGTTCTGAACGCAACGCTTAAACCACAATTCTATCTTTCCAAAAACACACTGTAGAATAATAGCCTGAGAAACAGTCAGAGGTAAAACAGCACGAAAGGAATGGTGATGAAAACAAAATACAAGAGTAACAATAGGTACTTGGCAAAATTACTTATTGACTTATCGAGAGAGGGATCAGAAAAAAAACCTACTAATCATTTATAATTATAGTTCCTCAACACTAAACCTTTTCCCTCAATTTATTATTCTTTGCACAACAACAATAAGAAGCCAGTGATTACATTTAGCTCAGGAAATTGAAGTTGCAATACTTTAACTCATCAAATTCTAATGAAGTAGTCAGAATGAATAACAGTGGAGCTGATAGTGTGATTACTTTTAAGCAAGTCAAATTTCAATGCCCTCAGGTATTGCCCAGACATCCCACAGTCCCTGCATTGAGTCTAACCCTTACACTAAGAGCTAATTAAAGAAATTAAAAAGCAAGGGTTTGTTATTGTTGAAAGGTAATAAGATTTGATAGAAGCAGCCTGCCGCAACGTATAGACAGGCAGTGGAGGGTTACTTCAAAGCACCAAGCAACCAGTTTTTAGAGCAGCACTGTAAGTCATATAAACAGATAAGTCCTCAGCGGATACCAGCAAGATCTAAAGCTATCTGTGAAAATTTTCTTGAAATTACATTCTATTCCCTTGCATATTTCACAGTTTTCAATGCTTCAGTCAGTGCAGAAAACCAGTTTGTGCCCAATCATTCAAGAAATCACTATATTTGATTAGTTTCTTAGATGTGATGCAGTTTCAAATGCATGTCAACACTAAAGCGTCAGCCTCACTTCAGAGCCAGGTACATATCGGACTTTGCAACACACTGAAACAAATTGGTGTGAGACATTGCTTGCTTGCATTGATACCGTGCGAAGCCTACTCCCAGTGCAGCTTGAAGCTGGGTTTTAAAAGTGCTTGGAAAAATCTGCAGATCTCCTGCACACTTTGTAAACTCAGCGCAGTCTTTTTAATGTTTTGAGAGGGGCGAAGAGATTTTCCCACCTGTGATTTCAAAAGGTTAAAGGTTTATCAGGTGGTTTTTCTTTGGATCTATGCCAAGAGCTCTCTCCTTGTGTACAGATTGTGATTTGTAAGCACACTGAAACTAAGGGATGGTCTCAAACCAGGTGTAACGTATACCTTCAGTTTGTGAAATATCCAATGAACTTATTTTTGGAATTGGTTGGACTTTTGTCAGCTTTTTGTGCAAATGATTTTTTTTGAAAATAAATGTAATCAATTGTTAATGGACAAGCTCCATTTTCCTTTATTTGCAAGACCATTTTTATTGCCCATCCCTCATAGCCATTATTTTTACAACCTAGGGGCTTGAGAAGTCACTTTCTACAGGAATCAAAAGACAACATGCACTACAGGCTATAATCACATGCAGGCAGGTTGCTTTTCCTGAAGAGCATTAGTGATCTAGTTTTTATACAACAACCCATTCTTTTGTCAGTGTTGGCTCACAATTTGCCAGATCTATTGAATTCAATTTTATAACTTGCCAGGGTAGAATTATGAACTCACTAACCCTGGATCGCGAGCCCAGCGCGAGAGTGATTGCAGGATTCTGATGATCATATAAATACAATAGTTATTAAACAGAAGAAATGTAACATATGGTCAGACTTGTAGCATCAGTGTATTAAATGTGGTGACATTTTGATTACCCTGTGAATTGTGGCTACTGCCCAGCTGCCAAGGAATAATGGGTCGCTACTCTATTTCAGGGAGCCTTCCAAAGGTTTCTGTCACCACTGGAATGAAAAAAAATGTTGTTCTCGCAATGCGGAATCCTATAGCTGTGCATTGTTCGACAACAGCCACTTTGAATATCTACTTGTGCTCAAGATCATGCAGGCGTTGGATCCCCTTACACATTACAACTTGTTTTGGATTGTGCAAATTGCTTTCTCAGCTTCGTGACTCCATTCCTAGGCATGCGCTCTCAAAAAAATGACAATTCTGAAGGATTGTTAGAAGAACATAATGTTTTCAGTAATCACCATCTCAGAATACCAGAATTCAAAAGCAATCACATTTTTTTCCAGCAGTTATGTGATGGGAGGACTTTCTTCATATTTTTTTTTTCTCCTGGTGACCGTTTTTGTATTTTTCAGGGTAAGGGAGGTCAGTACTGGAGTCTACAACACATTCCAACTCTTTACATTCAGGGTCAGTGCCAAGCGCTTCCAGATAACTCCCTTGCTATGGAGTCTTCCTTCAATTGACATGCTCACAACCCACTTCAGTAAGCTCCTCGCTTTTTTTCATTGTACATAGGACATACGTCACAGAAACAGATCATGTGGCCCAACCAATCACGCTGATGTTTATGCTCCACTCTAGTCTCCTCCGATCTTTTCTCATCTAAATCTACTATCGTAACCATCTATTCCCATCCCCCTCATTTGCTTGTCTAGTTTCCCTTTAAACACAACCATAACTATTCACTTCCACCACTCCCTGTGGTCACGAGTTCCACATTCTCACCACTCTTTGGGTGAAGAAGTTTCTTCTGAATTCTCTACTGGATTTCTTGATGACTTGCTTATATTGATGGCCTTTAATCACCCTCTTCCCCACAAGACGGAACATTTCTCTGCATCCACTCCAACAAAACCTTTCTTAATTTGAAAGCCCTCCATTGAGTCATCACTCAGCCTTTTTTGACTAGTCAGTTCTTTTGTCAGGCTGTAACTACCGAGCTTCAAGGCGGTGCAGTTGGGGGGAGTCCCCAAAGATGCAATGGGGATTGCATGGCAATTGCCTGGGAAGTACAAGCATCTGATGGGCAATTGCCTGCACTGGGAACCATCCAAAAATGCAATTTAAATCGCAGTTGTCGAATGGTTCTGATTGTGTTACATCAATAATTACCCAGAAAAAGTTGGAAAAATTAAAACCACTTCTAACTTCTGGGTAACTGTTGTACAGACTCACACTGACCGCCCCCATAGGACTCCCCACACACCCCCCTACCCCCCAACACGACTCCACAAAACCCTGGACTCAACCCCCGAACTTCCAGGGGATTACCTCTACTCCCCGAGTACACCTGCCCATGGGAGACCCCTGCCCCTCCCAATCCTCCACGGGACTTCCACCCATGAGGCCCCCCCGCAAACCCCATATGACCCTACAAACCCCCATGGGACTCCCCACCTGGGACTATTCCCCCGGACTGTCCGACCACCACCCCCCCAACCATCTAACCCTCCCGACAGTCTGTTCCCCAGCCCACCACCCTCCAACTGTCCGATTGCCCCACCCTCCAACTGTCCAATTCCCCCCATCCCCCCACCTCTCCCCAAACAATTCTAACTTTTTACCTGACAAACCTACAAACCCATCTTCCCCCTGGCTTGAATGTGGCTGAACCTTTAAAATTACTTCACTTACGGCAGCCAGTGCCATTAAAAAGGGGGTGTGGCCTCCTTCCATCCGATTCTGCGGCACTCGACTGAAGGCCTCAGGAGTGCGCTACACTGCACAGATCTCACCCGGCCTGAGTCAGAAGGTTGGACGACACAGGATCGAAAAGATTTCCAGGTAAGAAAATAGGAGCAGAGTGACAGTGTGACTCTGATTGCACCTGCGGTACGCACGCTCTTCTGGTATCATCTCTGTAAAACATCACTGCATCCTCTATAGTGCCTTTATATCCTTTTTATAATATGGCAACCAGAACTTTACACAGTACTGTTAAGTATGATCTAATCAAGGTTCTGTACAGGTTTAGCATAACTTCCCTACTTTTCTACTTTTCCCTACTTCTGGAAATAAACCCTAGTAATTGGTTTGCTTTTTTTTAATGGCCTTGCTAATCTGTGGTGCAACCTTTATTAATTAATAAATTTGCACTCTGAGACCCCTTTCTTCCTCTACCCCCGCATCCTCTAAGTAATACATGTACTACCTCACAGTGATCTGTGTGGAACTTCCATTCACCAATTATTTGCCCATTCTGCATGTTTATTAATGTCCTCTTGTAATTCGTTGCAGCCCTCCTTAATATTGACTATCCCATCGTCAAATTTGGCATCATTCACAAACTTAGAAAGTGTATTTTTGATTTCAAAGTCTAAATCATTAATGTAAATTGTGAACAGCACTGATCCCTGTGGAACACCACTTCCCAACTTCTGCTTCTCGTTACTCCCACTCTCTGCTTTCTGTCTTGAGGCCAGCTGTCAAACCATTCTACCACTTGTCCTCTGACTCCACATTCTCCAACTCCTTATTCATTAATCTTTTATGGGGCACCTTATTAAAGGCCTTTTGAATATCCCAGGTAAATTACATCGACAGCATTACCATAGTCTTCTCTTCATATTACCCCCTCAAGAACGTCAATGACGTTGACCAAGCAAGACTTTCCCTTTTGCAATCCACGTTGACTATTCATTTTTATATCCCTCATTTCTAGATGTTCTTTTATTCTCTCCTTTAGTAAGCATTCCATTATTTTCCTACCTCTGATGTTAAACCGACTGGTGTATAATTCCCTGGACATGTTCTGCCCCCTTCTTAATTATAACAATTACACACCAACTGCCAGTCATCTGGCACTACACCTTTTTCTAATGAATTGTTAAATATTAGTAGTAATGACTTTGCTATCTCTTCCCCAGATTCTTTTAAAATATGTGGATGCAATCCATCCAGGCCAGGAGGTTTATCCTCTTTGAGATTGATTAGCTTACACAATATGTCTCCTTTAACTTATTTTAAACTCACTTATGTCATTACTCATCTCATTAGCTAATGTTCATCCTACTTGTTCCATATCCCTGGTAAACACCAAAGTAAAATAATTATTTAATATTTCTGCCATCTCTCTATCATTACCCTGTAGTTTTATCCTGTCTGTTCCTTAATGGTCCTATTCCCATCACAGTTTTCCCTTTCTTATTGCTTTGCCTGTAGAAAAAAATACTATTTTGTTTTATATTCCTTGCTAATTTAATTTAATAGTTCCTCTCTGTCTTCTGAATTGTTTTCTTGACTTCTCTATGAATTGTTATGATCCAGTTAGGGACCAGTAACTTTTTGTTTAGGTAGAAAAAGATTGAAATCCCAGGTACTTGCTAAGAGAATAAAGCCTCAAGATTCAAGTCAAAGAAGTAAAACAATTTAAAATATCTATCTTATAGTATAACATTCAGAATTAATGAGGTACATGTGAATTAACAGGCAAATTGTGGTTGAACACATTATACTGTATAATAAATGGCAAATGCAACCAATATAGATCCCATGGATTTCTTAACAACCCGTCCAGACATCAGTGTTCACTATGAGAATCACCATCTCGTTAAAACTCTGTCTCCCTCACAAGGAATTTCAAGTCTTCACTTTCGAAGATCTAGCCTCTGAATTCCCTCCAAAATTCATTCCCACTTGGACTGCCTCAATGGCTGCTCACCTCCTGATGGTTTAATCTCTTCCCCTGAGACTATGTTCCACTGGCTTGCTGTGGCTGCATTTCAGCACCAACTCATGAGCACTATGCCCACTCTTCAGCCACATCGAGCTGAACACTACTCCTAACGGCCCACCTTACGGAGTCAACAACCTTCTGCTGCCTTTTTAGCTCTCCAGGGCTTCTCCTGAGCCCTCACTACCTGGAGCCTTCCAACAGTGGCATGTTTGCTGCCTGGAGCCTCTTCTTCAGCCGTCTTCCCAGTTGTTTCTCTCCCCGATGGCTCCTACCAGTGGTCTTCTCCTTCCCCAGTGTTGTCACTCTCTCTGTTCTCCTCTTGGGTTCCTGCTCTCTCCTTTTGAGAAACTCCCCTTGTTGTGGTGCCAAAAACTTTTTCTTCGCACCACACAGACACACTCCCAATGTTTGGGAGGGCCAGGTGCTTTAACTAAAAAAAACACAACTAGAATGAGCAGCCTGCCACACTCCACACATGCACAGAACTCTTGGGCCTGGGAGGAAATTGACTCCTCGGCCTCCGCCGGTAACCAGGTAAGTTCCCATTCCTTAACAGAATCTCTTCATGTTCTCTCTTACTATCTCTCTTATCTTCCTTACACTCTGTTCAGCACCATTTTGAATGTTTTCCAATGTTGTGCTAGATCATTGTTTGTCAATACAGTTGCTCATTTTATTTTTTCAAGCTCTATTCTCAGCTGCTCAAATTCAGCTTTGCTCCAATCTATTAACTTGGTTTTCATCATACTTATGTCCTTCTCTTCCCATCGGGGAGAATTTTCTCCGCATCGGGCGGGCCAGTTGGGAGAGGGCACGCAGCCGATCGACACCCGCGATCGGCTGCACGCCGCCATTTTACGTGTGTGGGCCAATTAAGGCCTGCTCAGCGTGACGTGCATCTGGAAGCACTGAGTGCTCCCTGTGCGGGTGAGGGGATGAGGGAGAATCGGGGCCTGCGCTCTTTTGCGCATGCGCGCGAAAGAGCGCAGAAATCTCCCTGAGGCACGGAGCTGAATTTGAAAAATTGAAATAAAGAAAAAAAAATTATTCAGACATGTGCCCTCATGTGATTGTGCCACACGAGCTGGGGCATGTCAATGAATTTTAACAAAAGTTTTTATTAAACTTATACGCCCTTCATGAAACCTCATCCTGCCCGTGGATGAGGTTCCATGAAAAATGTGAAAGCTGTCTGGGCTCTTCGCCTGTCCGCCAACCTTAAGGTTGGACGTGCAGCCCTGTTAATTGTTACAATTGATTTTTAAATGGCCTTAATAGGCCTTTGACAGTTCAGCGGGTTCGCAGCCGATTCTGGTGCGCGCCCGCCGAACTGAAGATCGGAATGATGCGTGGTGATGTCGGGACGCATGCCTGACGTCACCATGCGTCATTTTACACTCTGGCGAGCGGGGCCTGCTCCCGCACGGTGACCAGAAGATTCAGGCCATCATCTTAAAGAGTATTTTGTTTACGACCACTATTGACTAAATGTCTTCCTACTTTAAGTTTTCTTACCTGCACTGGATCATTTCCCATTACAAGATCGAATAGCAAATATTCCCTTGTTGGGCTTTTCACATATTGGGTTAGAAACAAGTCTGTACACTTTATAAGAACTCCATTCCCTTATTACCTTAACTTACCTCTTATGTCCAGTTAATATGAAGGTGGTTGAAATCCCCCATCATTATTATTCTATGATTTTACTCAGGTCCCTAAGTTGCCTATTTTTCTTCATCTCCCTTTCACTATTAAATGGTCTGTATACTATGCCTATTAGTGTGATTGATCCTTTATTATCTTTTACCTCTATCCATATGGATTTTATTTTTGTCTTACTGATTGCTACATCCCTTTTTTATATTGCCATTATTGTATCCTTAATATGTACAGTCACTCCATCTCCCTGTTTTCCCTCTCTTTTCTAAATATGCCTTACCCTGCAATGGTTGACTCCCAGCCTTGATCTTTCTGGACCCATTTCTCAGTAATCCCTACTATGCCTGGTTCCTTCCAATATATGATTGCCATCTGTTTCTCTGCTTTCTTATAGAGACTGCGTCCATTGCTATACAAACGTTTTAACTTGTTTTAATAGGATTTTCTCTTAATTTATATTTAACCATCTGTTTAGACTCCCTTTCTAAAACTCTTCATATTCCCTTGCCATTAGTGTCCTCCCTTATTTTGTTCCTTCCTATGTTCTCCTGTCCTTTGCTGTTTATATTTAGGCTGCTTACATTTCTTATAGATGCTCCCTGCCCCCCAATCCCCCACGTATTTAAAGCATATGCTAACTCCCTACTTATTCTTTCCACTTGGAAACAGGTCCCATCCCAATTCAAGTGGAGCCTATCCCATTGGTGCAGCTCTTTCCTTTCCCAGAACTGATGGAAGCGTCCCAGGAATAGGGACCCCTCTTTCCCACCACAGCCCTCCAACCGCACTTTAATTCCCCTGATCATTTTGCTCCTGTGTCAATTAGCATGGGGTTCAGGCAATAACCCATAGATTATCACTCTTGAGGTCTGCTTTTTAATTTAGAACCTAACTCCTGTTGCTTCATCCACAAGCTTTTACAAGATATAGGACTATGATAAAATGCCTCAGCTGAATACCTCCATTTTTATAATCTACATTGTATATGCAGGATCATTGGATTCCTCCCCTTAACTTAAAATGTTGCTTCCTCTTCCCTCCAAAGAAATTGGATTCTTAGGTTAACTCTCCTAATACTCTTACAAAAGCTCTGTGCCACTCATTTCCTCATCTGCTAAGTGTCATGCGCAGTTTTCTACATTAAAGGCACTATATAAATGTGAGTTGTTATAGGGAACATAGGAATGCACAGGGCTGGAAAAAACTTTTAGGTCCATCTGGTTAGTCCAGGTTTATAGGATACATATCCCACAATGCCTATTATAATCTTCTATCAAATCTTTCCCAAGGTATTCATCCATTTTTCCTTTAATACATTGATGCACTCATCCCTCACTAACACTCTCAGCAGTTCATTCCATCCTTTGTGAAGTGGTTAAACCTAAACTAATATTTCACTTTCCCTCTTCTCAGTTTGAGATATGGGCCAGGATTTTGCCCTGGTCGGGCGGGCTCGCCAGTGGGGGGAGGACGGGGGCAGTTTGGACACCGGCCGCTGCCTGCAATGGGCCATGAACACGATTTCACGCTGGTGGGCCAATTAAGGTCTGCCCAGTGTGAAACACGTGTGGCAGTGCTCAGCGCTGCCTGTGTGTGTGTGTGTGTGTGTGTTGGTGGTGGGGGGGGAGTGGGGGAGGAGGGCGAAGGGCGAGCGGGGAACTTTACGCACGCACATGAGTGCGCGCAGTAAAAAGCTCCCTGAGGCACAGAGCTGCTTTAGGGAGATGAAGGTATAAAAAAAATAAAGAATTTTAAGGTGTTAAAAAATCATTCCCTCATGTGACTCTGTCACATGAGCAGGGACATGTTAGAAATTAGTATGAACATTTTAAATTTTTTTTTAATGACAGATTGAAACCTCATCCCGCCCGTGGATGAGGTTTCGCAAAAAATGCAAAAGCCGCTTGTTAATGGCCTTACATTGTTAAGTGCCTTACTAGACCTGTTAATTGTTGGTGCGTGCACTGACGATTCCTGCACGTGCCCGCCAACCAATGTATCGCGTGAGTGCGCGATGTTGTTGAGACGCTCGCCCGATGTCATCATGCATCATTTTACGCTCGCTCGAGTTGGGTGCACGTCCACTCGACGAGTTAAAAATTCTGGCCATGCTTTCTGCTTGTAGAATATGTGACTATATTAAACATATTGATGTTTACCTTATCTAGAAGATTACTCTTGTGCCTTCTCTTCTCCAGTGTAAATATTCCCAATTTATGGTGCTGTCCTTCTAACATGAATGCCTAATCAGCCGCAATAATTTGAGTTGACTTTTGCTGCAACCTCTTCAAGCCTGGATGTTGTCCTTATGATACGGGGACCAAAACTGAGTAAGAATTTATTTTAGACTAACCTTGATGTGCAGCTTTGGGAATCACTACTGTGGACTGCTGACAGCTAATGGCAGCCTCCCTACACCAACACCAAACACCACCACCCCAGCAACTCCCACCCCTGCCACCCCATCGCTTCTCGGCCTCTTGGCTAAGATCAAGTGTAGTGTTGCAGGGGCGACACCATGGTCCTGCCAAGGCAAGGTCGGGATGGAAGGGCGATAACCAATCGCAATCCGAATTCATACCGTGGGTTACCTATCACCGTCCGAGTCACGGTGAACCACAGCGACGAAGGAGGATCACCTATGGATCGGGGCTTCTTCACCAGGAGGATCCTGTTGAAGGCGTGCGGCTTCCAAGCTACGGAGATCTTCACCCTGCACGACTCCCGCAAAGGTGGTTATTTTGACGTGACGTTCAAGCAAGTGGCAGACTGCGTCCGGCTCCTGAGGGTGTTCGAGGAGAAGAGAGACCTGCCGGAGATGAAGATCCTGACGGCGGAGCCGCACTTTTCTCTGCCGTTGCAACGGGAACGTGAGGTGATGGTGCATGTGTACAACCCCTTCGTCCCTGTCGCCGACGTGGTCACCTTCCTCACCAGGTACTTCGATAAGGTGGGGAGCGGCACCGAGATTCGAGACGACTTGGGGATCTGGACAGGCAAACGCCTGTTTAAGGTCACGCTAAAGACCGATGGTAAGGGAGCCATTTTCCACCCTCCTTCCAGTTTCGCTATCGGGGGAAACCGTGGCTACCTGGTCTACGCTGGGCAACCCAAGCATTGTCGCTCATGCGGCAAGGCTGGTCATGTGGCGGCCAACTGCAGCGCCTCCCTCTGCAAGATCTGCAAACAGGAAGGGCACCAGACAAAAGACTGCAAACAGGCCAAGTGCTGCAACCTGTGTGGCGAGGCAAGTCACCTCTACAGGACCTGCCCCAAACGCTGCCGTACTTACGCACAGGCAGCCAAAGCCGACCACGGGGAAGCAGAAGAAATGTTCCGTGTCACTCCAACCACCAAGGCCCCCAGGGAGCTCAACGGGACAAAGGAGGACACAGAGAGAGACAAGGTGGAGAAAGAGATTGAGGCAACAGAGAGCCAATCAACAGCACTACCCCCTGAACCTTCCAGTCCTCAGGACAGCGAATCAATGGAGGAGGAGGCAGCAGTGGAAAAGCAGCAGGGGGAGTGGCGGACGGTGAAGAACAAGAAAAGTAAGAGGGAGCGAAGAAGAAGCAAAGGCGTTTCCCAGAGAAGCGGCAAGAGGCGTCTCCCATCCGACACGGACGACAAGGGCAGCAGCTCTTCGGATGAGGAAGTGCCAGAGCGGCACCGACAGAAGAGGCGGCAAAGCTCCAGGGCGTTGGAGGACGAGACACCCGAGCTCCAGAAAATTGGAGACAACAAGGAGCCCAGCGCACCCCAACTTTGCCCGCAACCTGAGGAGGCCAGTGCACCACAGCCCCTGGAATCTGGGAGCAGTGAGGCAATCATCGCACCCCAGCTCCAGGAAGCCGGGAACAGCAACCCCCCAGAGGGGGTGAGTTTTGGAGAAGCTTCTCCAGCAAAGGTCATCTCAAAATCCGCTCACTACGTGAACCTCCAGATGCCACTGGAGCAGAACACGGCCAAGGAGATCTACCTCAGCCCATCCAAAGTGAAGGAATTTGAGCTCACTACGGGTATGAAGGAGCAGACTAAAGGTCTGGGACTCTCAGAGACAGTGGGTTTGGTAGGAGAATAAATGCTTTAATATGGGTTTAAAGATTGTATCCATAAATGTGCGTAGCATTAAATCTACTACGCGATGTGTTGCGACCTTGGACTACCTAGCCAAGGTCAAAGCTGACCTGTTGTTTCTGCAGGAGTGTGCGATACCGCACCTCAGCTCCTACAGGCAATGGTCACGATGGTGGTCCCACGGGCCATCGATCTGGTCGGGCGGAAACGACTCTCGTTCCTCCGGCCTGGGTATTCTGCTGCGGGGAGGCAACTTCACCGTCTCCGAGGTCAAGGAGGTGGTGGGCGGGCGACTCCTGGTAGCAGACGTAATGTACAAGAACGCTCCACTCCGGTTAATTAACGTGTATGGCCCGGCACAAGGGGCTGAGCGGCTGGAGGTTTTTCAGCAGCTCCCACTGCTGCTGGCGACCTCCAGGCCGGTCATTCTGGGCGGGGACTTCAACTGCATCATCGATGCGGCTGGACGATCCGGCAGGGCCGGAAGCAGATTGGACGCTACGTCCAGATCCCTGATGGAAACAGTTAAGGATACCAAGCTGCACGACGTCTTCAGCAACCCTGCAGACGGAGCGCAGCGTAGATACACCTGGTCGCGGCCAGACGGGTCCATTCGTTCCAGGATAGACTTCCTGTTTGTGTCCCGTGCATTCACAGTCAGATCCACCGAGGTCAAGCCGGTGTTCTTCTCTGACCACTGCCTCCTACTGGCGGACTGCCACTTGGAGGAAGACCTGAGGGTGGGCAGGGGGGCATGGAAGCTAAATGTGCAACTGCTGACCCCAGAGAACATTGAGGAGCTCAAGAGGGATTACAAAGGTTGGAGAACCGTGAAACCCCTCTTTGAGTCCCTGACACACTGGTGGGAAGTGATCAAGGGAAGCATCAAGAGGTTTTTCATCCTCAAAGGCACCCAGAAAGCTAGAAAGGAACAGAGGGAAATGTCCCGACTCCAGGAAAAGATGCAGAATCTGCTCCGGCTGCAGTCGATGGGGGTCGATGTCAAGGAGGAGCTCCAAGAGGTGAAGGGCCAGCAAGCCTCGCACTTTGCCTCGGAGGCCTCCAAGATCATCTTCCGTTCCAGGGTCCGCTCCGTGGAGCAGGATGAGACGTGCTCACGTTTCTTCTTCCAAAAGGTACACAGAGAGCGCTCTGTGATCAGCAGCCTGAAGGAAGAAGACGGCTCAGTAAAGTCATCACGGTCCGACATTCTGAGGATCAGCAAATCCTTTTATGCCGGACTGTATGACGTGAAGCCCACGGACAGCACGGCCTCCCAGTCCTTCCTGTCCTCTATCACGGAGGTCCTAGACCACAGTACGCGGGAGAGCCTAGACAAACCGCTAACTCCTGACGAACTGACTAAGGCCCTCGAGTCCTTCGAGAAGAGTAAAACCCCCGGAAGCGACGGCCTGCCGGCGGAGTTGTATTCGGCTCTGTGGGACTTGATCGGCCCAGACCTGCTAGAAGTGTACGAGAGTATGCTCCTGGCCGGCAGCATGTCAGAATCCATGAGGAAAGGCATCATCACCCTCATCTACAAGCACAAGGGGGAAAGGGAGGAAATTAGAAATTGGCGACCCATTTCACTGTTGAATATGGACTATAAGATTCTGTCCAAGGTCATCGCCAACCGGGTCAAATCCGCTCTGGAATTGGTGATTCACCCTGACCAGACCTGCTCTGTGCCAGGCAGGAAGATCTCTGACAGCCTGGCGCTGCTCAGGGATACGATTGCCTATGTACAGGACAGGGGTGTGGATACCTGCCTCATCAGCTTGGATCAGGAGAAGGCCTTTGACAGAATATCGCACACCTACATGGGGGATGTGCTCTCCAAAATGGGCTTTGGGGAGGGAATTCGAAATTGGATCCAACTGCTCTACACTAACATCAGTAGCGCAGTCTCAATCAATGGGTGGGAAACAGATAGCTTTCCGATTAAATCTGGAGTCAGGCAGGGCTGCCCTCTCTCGCCTGTCCTTTTTGTGTGCTGCATAGAACCCTTTGCCGAGTCCATCAGGAAGGATCCGGGCATAAGAGGAGTGACGATCCCAGGCAGTGGAGGCACTCAGGTAAAAGCCTCCCTGTACATGGACGACGTCGCCGTCTTCTGCTCGGATCCGCTGTCGGTGCGCAGACTGATGCACGTCTGCGACCAGTTCGAACTGGCCTCGGGAGCCAAGGTAAATCGTGGGAAGAGCGAGGCCATGTTCTTTGGGAACTGGGCTGACCGATCCTTTGTCCCCTTCACTGTCAGGGCTGACGGCCTGAAGGTGCTGGGGATATGGTTCGGAGGGACCGGGGCATGCGTTAGAAACTGGAAGGAGCGAGTGGCTATGGTGAAAAGGAAACTGGGCATGTGGGAGCGACGCTCCCTCTCCATTGCGGGTAAGAACCTGGTCATCAGGTGTGAGGTACTCTCGCTGTTGCTGTACGTGGCGCAGGTCTGGCCCATTCCACACTCCTGCGCGATGGCGATCACTCGAGCCATCTTCCGCTTTATCTGGAGGTCGAAAATGGATCGTGTCTGCAGGGACGCGATGTACAAGCCTCTAGATAAAGGGGGAAAAAACGTGCCCAACATCGCCCTCATACTGATGGCCACCTTTGTGTGTGGCTGCATCAAGCGGTGCGTAGACCCTCAGTACGCAAACACCAAGTGTCACTACGTGCTGAGGTTCTACCTGTCCCCGGTGTTGCGAAGGATGGGTCTGGCCACGCTGCCGCGGAACGCTCCAAGTAGTTGGACCGTGCCGTACCACCTGTCCCTGGTGGAAAAATTTATGCAGAAAAACACCTTTGACCACAAGTCCATCAGGCAGTGGTCAGCACGTAACGTCCTAGAGGCCCTAAGGGATAAGGAGAGGGTGGACCCTGTGGGATGGTTCCCCGAGCAGACTGTCAAAGTCATTTGGCAGAATGCCTCATCGCCAGAACTTTCCAACAAGCACCAAGACGTAGCTTGGCTGGTGGTGAGAAAGGCCCTCCCCGTCAGATCCTTCCTACACGCCAGGAGTCTCACCCCCTCTGCACGATGCCCTCGAGGTGGCTGTGGTGGGGAAGAGACCGTTGTTCACCTCCTTGTGGATTGTGCCTTTGCAAAGAAAGTCTGGAGAGAGATGCAGTGGTTGCTGTCGAGGTTCATCCCGAGCAGTTCTGTGACACAGGACTCTGTGCTCTACGGGCTGTTCCCAGGGACACACACCGAGACAAACATCGACTGCAGCTGGAGGATCATCAACTCGGTGAAAGACGCGCTTTGGTCTGCCCGAAACTTGTTGGTCTTCCAGCACAAAGAGTTGTCCCCGACCGATTGTTGCGGACTGGCACAATCCAAAGTCCAGGACTACGTGCTGAGGGACGCACTAAAGCTTGGGGCAGCTGCCGCAAAGGCGCAATGGGGAAGGGTCGCTGTCTAAGACCTTTCTACCACAGCGCACCGAGAGACTGGGAACTGTTTAGAGCCCCTCGGGCTGTACAGATCAAAATGAAAGGCTGTAAATGACTGTAATATTGTTTGTACTGATGCACCTGGTGATACATTTTGTAAAAGTTTAACCTGGATTGTACCCTTGTAATGTTGTTTTTGAAATGGTTTTGAATGTGATTGAAGATTTTTATGAATAAAGTATATTTTTACAAAAAAAAAAAAAAAAACTCCCACCCCTGCCCACCTTCTCTCTCACTACCTCACCCACCCACACCCCTGGAACTTACTTGCGGTCTGCTGGTGGCGAGGTAAGTAGTCCAAATCGTTGCCACGGTGAGCAGCGAGCTGCCTCAAACTGCGCCAGGCATTGGCAGCTTGCTACAATTACTAAAATGACGTCCAATTAACATTACAAAAGCAGATTGTGGCCATTATTACGTTGCTGTTTGTGGGAGCTTGTTATGTGCAAATTAGCCGCTGCGTTTCCTGCATTACAACAGTGACTCCACTCCAAAAGTACTCAATTGTCTGCATAGCGCATTTTGGACATCCTGTGGTGATTAAAAGTCCGCTATAAATGCAAGCCTTTATTTTACTTTTTCAAGGGCCTAATTTTGAGTGACCTACAGGCTCCCATCATCTGCCATAGAGTAAGTGCGTGGTGACCTTGAACCAATGGTTCAAGAAGGCAGCTCACCACCACCTTCTCATGGGCAATTAGGGGTGGCAATCGCCTAGCCAGAGACGCCCACATCCTGTAAATGAATGAAAAAGAAAACCTCCCTGCTTGAGAAAGGCTTTTTACCCTTGTTTTCTCTGCATGGGAAGTCAGTAATGATCAAATTATCACTAGCAGTGTAAAGAAAAACACCAGGGAAAACTCTCCTGTTTGGTGTTTAATGGGAATCAGAAACAGGAATCCGGGCTAATTGTTCTTCTCCTTTTCCCGATAGCATGGATGTCAATCATACCTCACCCTCCAACCAGCCTGGCTGAGATTAGCTAACAGCACAGACCAGAAATAAAACCCAGGATATTCCGTCTATATGGATCAATAGCACAACAGAGAGAGTATTTATCCACTAAGCTAGCAGAGAGCTAACATTCTGACATTTGACTCATCTCTAGTTTTACTGAATGGTTCAAGATTTCACAGCAGCTTACTCTCACTGTCATCTGGTTAAAACCATTACGAATGGGTTCCATCATAAGGTTTATCGGAATTTTAGCGGCAGAGCATATTATTTCTGCAGATTCTGGTGTAACATTTATCTCATTAGTATTGAGCCTTCACTCAATGCTTTTGTGCTGACACCAAATTTTCAACTTTAATTTTTAAACCCTATATAGCAAATAGACTTTCAGCTGATGTAGCTAATATGCCGAGTAACCTTTAAAAAATGATCAGTATCTGGTTAGGAACAAGTTTGAAGGTTATAAGGAATACTAGGAGAGAAATAATTGAATATTATTTCTAGAATTGCTGAAAGCTCACAAGTGACAAACATATGTGAAGTCAAAAACAAAAACAAAAATACCTGGAAAAACTCAGCAGGTCTGGCAGCATCTGTGGAGAGGAGCACAGTTAACATTTCGAGTCCGAATGACCCTTCAACAGAACTAAGTAAAAATAGAAAAGAGGTGAAATATAAGCTGGTTTAAGGGGGGGTGGGACAAGTAGAGCTGGATAGAGGCTCAGTGATAGGTGGAGATAACCAAAAGATGTCACAGACAAAAGGACAAAGAGGTGTTGAAGGTGGTGATATTATCTAAGGAATGTGCTAATTAAGGGTAGAAAGCAGGACAAGCAAGGTACAGATAGCCCTACTGGGAGTGGGGTGGGGTGAAGGAATCAAAAAAGGCTAAACGGCGGTTTTCTCTACATTGGAGAGACCAAACGCAGACTGGGTGACCGCTTTGCAGAACACCTTTGGTCTGTCCGCAAGCATTACCCAGACCTCCCTGTTGCTTGCCATTTCAACACTCCACCCTGCTCTCATGCCCACATGTCCATCCTTGGCTTGCTGCATTGTTCCAGTGAAGCTCAACGCAAACTGGAGGAACAGCACCTCATCTTCCGATTAGGCACTTTACAGCCTTCCGGACTGAATATTGAGTTCAACAATTTTAGATCATGTACTCTCTCCTCCATCCCCACCCCCTTTCCAATTCCCCCCCTTTTTTTCCAATAATTTATATAGATTTTTATTTTCCCACCTACTTCCTTTATTTTTAAATGTATTTCCATCCATTGTTTTACCTCTACCTTTTAGCCTTTTTTGATTCCTTCGCCCCACCCCACCCCCACTAGTGCTATCTGTGCCTTGCTTGTCCTGCTTTCTACCCTTAATCAGCACATTCCTTAGATAATATCACCACATTCAACACCTCTTTGTCCTTTTGTCTGTGACATCTTTTGATTATCTCCACCTATCACTGACCCTCTATCCAGCTCTACTTGTCCCACCGCCCCCCTTAAACCAGCTTATATTTCACCTCTTCTATTTTTACTTAGTTCTGCTGAAGGGTCATTCGGACTCAAAACGTTAACTGTGCTCCTCTCCGCAGATGCTGCCAGACCTGCTGAGTTTTTCCAGGTACTTTTGTTTTTGTTTTGGATTTCCAGCATCCGCAGTTTTTTGCTTTTATATATGTGAAGTCAAAATGGCCAAGGATACATATTGTCGGTCACATTGATATTGTGTTTGTTTTAGTCCCACTGTTTCCAATCTACATCAAGCACTTTAATTCAGAAACTTGATGCACATTTGATAGCTTTTTTATTCGTTCATGGGATGTGGGCATCGCTGGCTAGGCCAGCATTCATTGTCCAACCCTAATTGCCCTGTTCAGAAGGCATTTAAGAGTCAGCCACATTGCTGTGGGTCTGGAGTCATATGTAAGCCAGGTAAGGCAGCAGATGTCCTTTATTAGTGAACCATATGGGGTTTTACGACAATTGGCAATGGTTTTGTCGTCATCATGAGACTTTAAATTTGAGATTTTTTTATTGAATTCAAATTTCGCTGACTGCCGTAAATTGGGAGGGAAGAGACAATTGAGCAACTAGACACTTAAATAAGGAACAAAATAAAATTAATAAATGTGGGGAATGACGACATTTGAAATCTAATTGAGGCAAATGTAAGGTAATGAATATTGGAAGAATATTTGTTGTCATTTAGATGGCACAGAATTAGTCAATGATGGAGTTAGTACTGATTTGGCAGTAACATTAGGTTTTTGGCATCTAAACTCTTTTTAGGGTCTTAAGTTAAAACAATGTAAAGCACTAGTCATACTGCACATGAGAGGTCATTTTCTAAGGCTACGCTATTGACATGGACTCTTGTTAAATACCAGCACAGATCAGAGATAAGGACCTAGAAAATCAGGGGCTATTGGAGTGGAGTGTACATTCCCTCCACCCGGATGGTGAGGCCCGAGATGTGCTGGTGCGCATATTGGCTGCCATGTTTCCCACATTATAACAGTGACTGCGCTTCAAAAGTATTTTGTTGGCTGTAAAGCACTGTGGGATATCCAGAGATCATGAAGGTCACTCTATAAATGCAAGCCTTTATTTTCCTCTGTATTATGAATGATTTGATCCCCATTCACCAGTTATTGCTTGGTGCTATGCTCAGTCAAATGTTGCCCTCTTGCCAAGGGCAGCTACTCTCACTTCTCCTTTGGCATGCCAGGCTCAATGTTGAGCAATGAGTGGACACCGACCCATGAAGGATAAAGGGTAAGAAGGGGAAAATGCAGTGTCAAAGACAACTGCCTTTAAGAGGATTTTGAAAGCAAGGGAGAAATGCAAGCAGCAGGAAGGAAACATTCAACCCATCAACTGAGACGAGATTCAATGCACAAATGCACCAAACCACCCATCCTTGCTTTAAAAAAAACTGTACTTATTGGAAGTGCAATGTCAAATAGCACAGCAAAAAAAAAATCTATTGTTCTCAAGTAATAAATCGATTCCACCTTTCCTAGTGAAAATCAGCTTCATCAGTTACAAATATAATTTGCAATGTTTGTCATCTTGAATGAGTCTGATGATTTCCCCACTGTTTTGTGGAATTGCTATACATAACAAAAAAAGATTGAGAATGAGCACTGCTATCATTTTTGCCCCTACTGATCAATGCAGCTTTTGCAAAAAGTCATGCATATTCTGATTTGTTACATAATCTTCAATGTTATATGGAGATCAAATGAAAGCACATAAACCCAATGTCTATTATTAATGGACTCTGCCTTTTACCAGCAATTAGTGAGGATACTGATATTAGCTTTTCTGACATTTAGGATTATGAACCAACTTGGTCAGGCATATTCACCCCTTTAACAATTTGAGTCATCTGAATTGACGCTCTGATTTGTCCAACAGACTTTAGAAATAGAAATATCTCTACCATTATGGGGAGACGGTGATGTCGTGGTAATGTCTGGACTAGTAATCTCGAAGTCTGAGCTAATGTTCTGGGGGCATGGGTTCAAAGGCAGCTGGTGGAATTTAAATTCAATTAATAACTGTGGAGTATAAAAAGCTAGTCTCAGTAATTTTTTTTTTATTCGTTCACAGGTTGTGGGTGTCACTGGCTAGGCCAGCATTTATTGCCCATCCCTAATTGCCCTTGAGAAGGTGGCGGTGAGCTGCCTTCTTGAACTGCTGCAGTCCATGTGGTGTAGGTACACCCACTGTGCTGTTAGGGAGGGAGTTCCAGGATTTTGACCCAGTGACAGTGGAGGAACAGCGATATATTTCCAAGTTAGGATAGTGTGTGTCTTGGAGGGGAACTTCTAGGTGGTGGTGTTCCCATGCATGCTCCCATGCAACTAGTGCAATTTAATTCAACTATCATAAGCCAATGTACATTAGAGAAAAGTATAACATCTGTAACCAAAAAGGAGCTGGGGCCTTCCAGCCATCAGACAATAGCAAACTAAAAGGTTAAAGAAATTTGTTCGCAGTTTACTCTACCTGGAATCTGGTAGCTATCAGATTGGCATTGGCCTGCTATGGCCTCTGCATGTGACTCAGTGCCACCCTGGGACTTGTCAGTTCCATCCACTTCACCATCCTCATCTCGGTCCTCCATGTCTCCCTCAGCTGAGGCATATCCCCTTTGTAGCGCCATGCTGTGCAGGGTGCAGCAGATAATGATGATCCGGGACACCCTCTGTGGTGAATATTGGAGAGCCCCGCTGAACGTCCCAATCACCTAAACTTTATTTTTAGGAGGCCTATTGTCTGCTCAGTCATGGACTTGGTGGTGGCATACACATCTTTGTCGCTCTCCTCAGCAGCACCCTGCTAATAGCGAACTATGTCATCATCCAGATCTTCTGGGGGTATCCATTGTCCCCAAGGAGTTGCCCTGCAATTGCCAAGATCCTTCAAAAACCTGAGACACCTGAGAATGGGTCAGAATGTAGGTGCCATGAGAGCTTTCTGGGAACTGAGCATAACCATGGAGGATTTGCCTTTTCTGATCACATACAAGCTGTATGTTCAAAAAGTGGAATCCTTTTCTATTTATGAATGTGACTGGTTGCTGCCAGGGAGCTCCCAAGACCACGTGTGCAATCGATAACAGCCCGGACTTACAGGAAACCTGAAATTGATGCAAAGCCCAATGCTTTTGCAGCCTGGCTTTCAGGATCCAGGCAGAATTGGACAAACTGGTGCACCCTACTGAACAGAGAAAATGTCACCTCTCAAAGGCACCTGTGTGTCATTGACTGGGAAATGCCATACAGTTTCCCAGTGGAACCCTGGAAGGAGCCATTGACAAAGAAGTTTAAGGCAGTGGTGACCTTCAATAAATAGGATTGCCTCCAAATTCTTGCATCCGCAGGTCATCGTGGAGAATCTGGCAGATGTCTGCAACCATACTCTAAGGCACCTCCAACATTGCCTTTCATTGTAGATAGTTGCACTACCTGCGATATACCTGTGGTCAGGCCAATGCTCACCATTGCAGTGGACCCTGGTTGCCAGCACTCCAACCTTCTTGAGACCCCGCTGCCTCTTGCTGCTCAGGCTGTTGCTCTTCCTGGCCCTGTGTCAACTTGCAATGGGCCCTCATTCTCCTCATCTGGACGAGAGCCAAAGCAAGGCAGTTTGCCTGGAGCCTGCATCACCTAGGCATCAGTGGATCACTGAACAAATTGAAATATTGAAGTTAGTGAGCCTATTCTTTAAAGGTTTGCCTCCATCTAAGATCCATCAAACTAGTGTTAAGACCTGTGCCTGGCCTCTGCCTAGACATGGCATTCCCACCCCTCTCCTTCCAGGTGAAGAACAGCATGGGTGTTCCTCCCATTCATACATAGCTGTGCATGGAAACATTGCTGTTTGACCAGGTTGATGAAAGCCATGTGTGAGAACCCTCCCTCTGATACTATTCCACTTGCCTCAATTACCCTTAGGACCATTGCCTTGGCAGCATAGAAAGACTAATCATATGAGCCCTTGTCAGCCATGACCATCCATCCAGGAGGATGGGTGTTTGGAGCTGCAAGTTGGCTGCTGCCCACCAGCTGTGCCCCTTGACCAAACCAATATAACCATTCCTCTCCTCTCTGTCACCCTTGGACCTCCTCCTGTTACCCTTGCAACTATTACTGTCCACCTCCCCATGCCTTCCCTCCCATCTGAGTCTACACCTGTTGCCGTACCCATGCCCAACCTGACCCTGACCCCTCCCGTTATCAGAGTCACCTGTTTTGTCCGCTTCCATGACCCTACCAGCCCCAAGAAACCTTCACCTACCTGACTATCACCCTGGACCTCCCACCCTACTGCATCCCACTCCCCCCCTCTGACTGTGACTGTTCCCTCCACTGCCCAGGGCCCTCAGTTCAATCCCTAGGACCCAACCATTGACAGCACTGACCCCAACCCCTAGGACCATCTCTCTCCCACCATCCTAGCCCAGAAAACCCCACCCCTACCCAGCCACAGGACTCCCAGACCCAACAGGAAAGGCCCTTCCCTCCATCCCACGTCACTGCACCCTTGCATTCCCTCATTGTGTTTCCCACGTTCCCCACACAGTCTCTTCCTATCCTTGTCCAGCCTCCATTCCACCCTTCCATTCTAACCCCCTGCCCCTTCTACACTAGCCTGCTTTCTGTGTCCAGCCTTGATACAGTTTGACCTACCCGCACCAGATATGTGTCAAGATTTGCAAGCAGTCCACAAGAATGTCAAAGCAGGTCCTACCCATTGCCAATCATGGAAGAAGTCAAGCTCGCTAGGTGAACATTCTAATGTCCGACTAGCGGGGAGCTTAACTTGGAGGGGGAGATTAATTCTGGTGGGGTGGCCTTTTAATGAGCATGCGTGACATACTAATGGATGCAAAGCCTAGCTTCTCCTCAAATGTATTTTTGGAAGACATCTTTTATTTCCATTCTTCCAGTTTATCTTGCCTACCAGTTGACACAATATTCAGATTCTGCATGTTCTGTGCTTATCCTTTGTGTAAATCTTCACAGAACTAAATGCCTCGATATCTAACTCCTTTCGTTATGAATATCTGACATAATTTATTATTAACCAGCTCATTGTGGAGGTATGACTCATTAACAGGGGTAGTTATTTAACAATAACATCATTATACTTCCAATTATTCCAATGTAAACATAGGGCTGACTGCCATCAATAATTGCAACATTTTAATTTAATGTTAATAGCTTTTTAATTTAGCTTTCTGTTACATTTTCTAAGCATTGGTGCACGTTTTGTGAAAAATCTGCATCTCAATTAAAATTATGGAACTTAAAATTCATGCTCTGGATTTTAATAGAATGTTTTTTTTTGAAAAGCTGGCCTTTTATAAAATTCACCAAATTTGGTTAATTTGTGCCTTATGATCCATTCTTTGACAACTTAATACTAAAATAAAATAGAATTTAAGAATTGTTTGCAGCACTTCACTTTTATTGCATGTGTGTTTAATCACCATTTTATTTTAAGTGCTTATAGGTTGGTATGAGGAAGTCCATTATGACAAGGATCCTTTTCATAAGTACCATATAGACAGTAGCCATAATAAAATACTAAAGCCCTGATTTTAACTCTTCAGTGTACAGGGTCGGTGTGGTGGGTTGGGGGAGAGTGAATGCGCAGATTTGGTTAAAATCCTTGCAGTGAACAACTCACCCAATTCTCACCGGCTTAGTGTCAAATGGTAAATTAACAGGTAGTTCTGACCGGCCAGTGAGGGCCTCACACGGGACAGACAATGGGCGGGCAATGTTCTTCGAACACGTAGGCTAGGTCCTTACATCGGGCAGGTGAGGTCCTTGCGCTGGACAGGTCAGGTCCTTCCTTCCACTGGGCAGGTGAGGTCCTTACACTGGGCAGGTGAGGTCCTTGTGCTGGACAGACCAAGTCCTACTGCTGGACAGTTTAGGTCCTTCCTTCCACTGGGGATGTAAGGTCCTTCCAATGGGCAGGTGAGGCTCTTCCACTGGGCAGGGGTGGTCCTCCCACCGAACAGATGATGTTGACAGGCAACCAGACAGGGTCTCATTAAAATTCAAAGGTCGGTGTCTGATTTTATCATTCAGGCCCCAACTATATTTTAATGCTGGATGGCTGTGTTCAGTCTCACTGGAACAGCAGGCAGATGGGCATGAAAAGGGCCAAAAGTTATATTCCGGTCCCACAAGGAAACCCAGGATCATGGGCTTCCCTTCCCAACCGTGATCTCCAACCCTTCTTTCCCCTCCGTCACTTACCGACTGGTTGGACCAAGGCCCCTGGGCTGTGGCCTCTTGCTATGCTTGCTTTAATCCCACACCTTTCAATCTGTCATCAGTAGTGCTGGGTTTGACCAAAGTTCTATCTTGATACTTTGAACTGAAGTCTAGAAGTTAAAATGATCTGGGTCTCATATCAACATTTATTAATCTTTCATCTTTTGAAAATATTCTATTCTATTTTTCCTACCATTGTGGATGATTTCACATTTCCCCACATTATATACCCTGCCACCTTCTTGCTCAAATTTATAACCTGTCCACATCTCTTTTTGGCCTCTTTGTGTCCTGTTCACAATTTATTTTCCCACCTAACTTTGTGTTGTCTAAAAACTTAGATGCATTTCATTTTGTCCACTTACTCATCTAAGTCATTAATATATATTGTAAACAACTGTGGTCCAAGTATTGATCACTGCAGCACTGCATGTGCCATAACGTGCCAACCTGAAAATGACCTGTTTATTCCTACTCTGTTTTCTGTCCATTACCTAATTCTCAATCAATGTTAATATATTACCCCCAATCCCATGAGCCCTAATCTTGTGTAAGAAGCTCTCATGTGCCACCTTAATGAGTACTTTCTAAAAATCTAAATGTGCTACATCCACTGATTCCCACTTACCTACCATGCCAGTTACAATCTCAGAAACTCCAATAGAATATGGCAAAATACAATACCAGCCAAGAGCTGAAATTAGGCTAAATAGCTCTTCTTATGGCTGAGACACAATGGGCAGAATTCTTCTCTCGTCGGGCAGCCGTGTGCCCGGCCCGAGCGGGAGAAAAATAATGCACGACGACGTCAAGCGAGCGTCCCAACATCATCGTGCACTCTCACGATATTTCAGTCGGCGGGCACGCGCATGAGCCTGCCAACAATTAAGAGGGCTGTTAAGTCCATTAATTAATTAATTAAGTAAATTGAATTTTTCCCTGCCCGTCCAACTTTACAGGTCCAAGCGGCCTTTGCATTTTTTGTGAAACCTCATACATGGGCGGGAGGAGGTTCTGACCAGTGATTTAAAAAAAAACTTTTAAAACTCATTTTTAAGAGTCACATGAGGGGAGATGTTTTCCTTATTTTTCAGTTGTTTATTTTTAATGTTAAAAATCTTCAGCTCCCTGAGGCAGCTCTGTGCCTTCATGGAGCTTTCACTGAGCGCACCCATGTGCATGCACTGACTTCCGCGCTCGTCCTCCTCCCCCCCCAACCCAGGCAGTGCTGAACATTGCAGCGCGTGATTCACCTGGCTGGCTGTTAATTGGCCAGAGCCCAATTGCGGGCGGCAGTCGGTTTTGCGACCGTTTCTGAACCCACCTGCCCGCCATGCCTGCCCGATGAAGTAAAAATCCTGCCCAATGTGCCTAATGGTAGAGAAGAAGCAAAGCCTTTACAAGGTAAGCTTTAGCATTGTGAGGCCAGGAGGTGGAGTGTTCTTCCTTCACCCCACCTTCCCCCCCACTCATCAGACCCTATTGAAACACCCTCGACCATGACTTACCCGAGTTCCCGTGGATGGCCTCCAGACCACCTGATATTTACCCCCTGGTGGCCAGCCTGTTCTGCTCTCGTGCCTATGTTGGGCAGGCGGAATGCAGATAAGACCCAGGAGTTAAAATAGCCCAGGTCTCAAATTGATGATGCTGGCGGAGGGGAAGTTTGACACTTTTCCCACTCCTGCTTGGCTGAAACCCGCTCCCAGTAAAAAAACCTTCTCATAACTCTGGAGCTGCTGAATGTGAATTGCTCAGTCAAACTCTTATGTCCTTCTGGAAGCTCTTAATTGCCTAACTGGATTATGATTACTCAGAATTACAGCTAATTGGAATATTCAATAAATTAAGGAACAAAGCAGGCACTTTTAACAGAAGTTATAAACATCGCTTGCTGCTGGAAAAAATTTTGTATGTTCCCACATTAATCTTTACACATTGTCAGAATTTCAATAAACATACACGTTAATGTTAAATTAGACATGATAATATAGTAGGGAAACATCACTAGACCAATTTCATATCCATAATATTAATCCAGTGGATAAATCTTTAATTTTGCCTCTAGTTACTTGTCAGACTTCATAGCAATATCCTAAGAGTGTGATACTCTCTCAAAACAAGTGCCTGACAAGATTACTTGTGATGCCCAACCCAAAAGAATTATTCCCTTTTGGAATATTCATTAATAATTGTTTTCTGCAAACCATAGGGAAGCTTTCTTGTTAAAAATGATCTCCTCTTATCCATTATAATTCCTTATTATCCATAATCTGGTTTGAGGCAATTCTGTGCTGTTTCTAAATCCCTCGATTTTACAGGAAGAACATTGAGGGATTATAGCAAACAACTACCCATCTGATAAAAGCAAAATACCGTGGATGCTGGAAATCTGAAACAAAAACAAAAATTGCTGGAAAAACTCAGCAGGTCTGACAGCATCTGTGGAGAGAAAGACAGAGTTACCATTTCGAGTCCGTATGACTCTTCTTCAGGATAGCTGGGAAGAAGCGTCTTACGGACTCGAAACATTAACTCTGTTTTTTCCCTCCACAGATGCTGTCAGGCCTGCTGAGTTTTTCCAGCAATTTTTGTTTTTGTTTCAACTACCCATCTGATGCCTGGCGTCAAACGCCTGACTTACAAGGAGTGACCATAAAGCTGAGGGTTATTTTTACCCTAAAGCAGATTTTGAGGGGATCACATCATGATTAAGAAACGAGTTGAACCCTGAGATACTGCTTGTCATAGCCCTACAAACAACAATGAGTTAGCATGGGAAGAAGCTCAGAACAGAGACAGTAAAACGATAGCTCAGATGTAACTATTTCACATGAAACATGTTTTAATTTAAAAGAACTGTCCAAGAAGGCAATCAAAATTACTAACATCAACAGTCTTAAGAAGGAGTTGTGTAGGTATTTATCAAGAAAATCAGTTGAGAAATATAGGTTGTGAATTGTGTATTCTGTTTTTGAATTCTGCAGTTAGACACACTGGAATGGTTTTTTCTGGTTCTGTTCATTCCTGTGTTCCTTCGTGTCACTTTACTGCTATCACACATATGCAGCTTAATTCATATCTGTATATGGGTCTAAAAATGTAAACATACCAGGTCTGAATTTTTATTTGGCATTTTAATCCATACTTTTTTTATTGTACGGTGTTCCTAATGCATACATTCGCTCATAAAATTCCTTAATTACACAATGAGCCATCAATGCACATTTACACAATAGAGATAGGGAGTTAATCATTATGGTTCAGTGGTGCATGTGAGAATATTTCTTCTGAGAAGGAGTGAAATTCAAATCCATACTCTTGAACACATTACAAATATTTAGGTAATGAACATAGCTGAAGCAGTGCCTATTCATCCTGACACCTTCATTGCAGAGACAAACTGGAGACTTTTTTTTGAGACTAGGCCCAGGATTTTGCCCTCTAAGGTCCGCCCAGCGTGAAACGTGCTCAGCGCTGCTTCTGGGAGAGCTGAAGATTTTAAAAATTAAAAATAAAGAATTTTGAAATGGTAAAGAAAACATGTCCCCTCATGTGACTCTGTCACATGAGCAGGGGCATGTTATGAATGAAATGTTAAAATTTTTGTTTAATTTTATTTTTTAATTCCACCCGGGCTTGGATGAGGTTTCGTAAAATATCCAAAGGCTGCTTGGTGGTCGGGCAGTGAAAAATTTAATTCAATTGGTACTTTAATGGCCTTAATAGGCCTTCTAATTGTCGGCAGATGCGCTGCTGACTCCCGCGCATGACCACTGACCGAAATATTGCACGATGACTTTGGGACGCTCGCCCGACGTCATCATGCGTCATTTTACGCTCGTCCAGGTCAGTTGCGTGCCCGCCCAACGAGTGGAAAATTCTGCCCTAGGATGAGGAAAATATACTCCTTTTTGTGACTCCTACTTCAATTTGAAGTTCTTTTCATGAGATCCAGATTTGCATCCTAATTGTCTCTTGTCAACTTACACCCCAAGGAAGTAACAACATTCAAGGACTATGTAGGTAGATATACTCATCGTATACATCCTGGGCATTACCAGTGACTAAAAACTGAATTGGACTAGCCTTATAAATACTGTGGCTACAAGATCAGGTCAGAGGCTAGGAATCCTGCGGCGAATAACTCACCTCCTGACTCCCCAAAGACTGCCCACCATCTACAAGTCACAAGTCAGGAGTGTGATGGAATGCTCCCCACTTGCCTGGATGAGAGCAGCTCCAACAACACTCAAGAAGCTTGACACTATCCAGGACAAAGCAGCTGGCTTGATTGGCACCCCATCCACAAACATTCACTCCCTACACCGATGGATAGTAGCAGCAGTGTGTACCATATACAAGATGCACTGCAGGAATTCACCAGGACTCCTTAGTCAACACCTTCCAAACCCACGACCACTACCATCTAGAAGGACAAGTGCAGCAGATAGATGGGAACACCACCACTTGGAAGTTCCCCTCCCAAGTTACTCACCATCCTGACTTGGAAATATATCACCGTTCCTTCACTGTCGCTGGGTCAAAGTCCTAGAGCTCCCTTCCTAACTGTGGGTGTGCCTACATCACATGGACTGCAGCGGTTCAAGAAGGCAGCTCACTACCACCTTCTCAAGGGCAATTAAGGATGTGCAATAGATGCTGGCCTAGCCAGTGATGCTCACATCCCATGAATGAATAAAAAAATAAATATACCTGGGACCACCTACAGTGAACCTCTGAAATTTTTCCAGAGAGAAGATTCTAGGAAAGGTACCTGAAGGAATTATTTTCACTCCTACCAAATTATGACAAGATCTACATCTATGCTGCCAAGAATTATGACATTTAATTAAAGCTTATCTTGTATACCTGCCATAAATTTGGTGGGTATGTAAAGCATGTCTTCTTTCAAATGGGCTTCCTTGAATGTTCTTTAATTACAAGCTGAGTTGAGAGAAATGGAGGAAGAGCATACCTTCTGTGTACTGGTGTTTATTTTTGAGGAATATAATTGAGTTTTTTTAGCTTGAGGGAAGTTTCGTGTTGAATCCTGGTCACCAGTTTGTTGGAACTTAGGAATCCGGGCTGCACGCTTGTTGTGGGATGGCCGAGTTGGTACAATACACAGAGTTGATCAGCAGACAGTTCTTAGGTGAAACACATTCTGTTTAGCTACAAAGATACTCAGCAGCTACACTTGTGTGCTTTCAACTCAAACCCTGTCTCCATACTTCTCCGTACAAACTCAGACTACTGACTATAGAAGTAGCCCGCTCTATTCCTCTATTGGATACATAAGATCATGTGATCTTCCTTTAGAACATCCTTCTTAAAGGTATAATACACGTTACATAAAACCACAATTACTGCAGTTGGTTGAAAACGTTGATTTTTATTTTAACAAAATTTATCACCAACTTGCCCTTCCTTCATTGGTTGTTCTTGCTTTTTTAACTATTCCAATGGAGTGAATATGCTGTGGTGGGATTCAAACCCAGATCCCCACAGCATGGGCCTCTGGAACACCACCTCCTCCCAAACATTTCAATAATGCCTCTCTGGATGGATGCTGGGAGCTTTGAAGGGTCAGAGAGAGATACTCTTTCCTAGTTATTGGTGGAACAAGCCTGCAGCTGAGACCAAGAAAACATGAGCAGGGAGGTTGCAAAGGAGGATAGCAGAGGAGCGTGGTTCCACACTTTATTCAGTGTAGAAAGCAGTTCAATGATTTAAGCAGATTGGGAGAATGCCTCAGCACATTCACATACATCCTGTTGTGCGTATCATTCACTCCCTCACTCTGTCTTAACAAACCTACTCCATAACAGTTTTGGTTCCCTTACCTAAGGAAGAACATACTTGCCCCAGAGTGGGTACAGCAAAGGTTCACTAGGCTGTTCCCTGGAGTGATGACTCTATGGAGCAGATTGGTTTTGTCAAGAAACAGTTAAACTTTATTGCGGAGACATTTTCAGGACTTGCAAGCTCGACCAGATCTCTCATTGGAAAAGCCCCGCCCCGTGGATTGCCCGCCCTAAGAGCTCACTGGTTGGAGGCCCCGCGGTACACCACATGACCTGTGGTTGACAAAATGGGACGCGGGATAGTCTTGTGAGGAGACATTGGGCAGAATTTTGCCCTTGTCGGGCGGGGGAGGCGGGGGCGGGGGAGGTTGGGAAGCCGCCCGCCTCTTGCAATCAGGGCCGGACCGCGATTTCACGCTGGCGAGCCAATTAAGGTCCGCCCAGCGTGAAACACGAGTGGCAGCGTTGCCTGTGTGGGCAGGAGGAGGATGGCAAGCGGTGAACTTCGTGTATGCGCACGAGTGAGCGCTTGAAAATCTCCCTGAGGCACAGAGCTGAAGAGTTTTAAAAATTAGAAATAAAGATTTTAAAAATGTTATAGAACATGTCCCCTCATGTGCCTCTGTAGGGACATGTTATAAACTAAATTTAAAAAAAAATAAATTTGATGTTGGAAAACCTCATCCCGCCCGTGGATGCAAAGGCCGCTGTTAATTGATACCTTAATGGCCTTAATAGGCCTTTTAATTGTCAGCGGGTGCGCTGCCAATTCCCGCGTGCGCCCGACGACCAAACTGTGGCGTGACTGCGCACTGACGTTGGCACGCTTGCCTGACGACATCGTGCTCGAGCGGGTTGGGCGTGCCCGCTGAGGTGAAAATTCTGCCCAGTGAGTAGACTAGGGACAGAATTTTATGTTCCGCAGGCGTGACCGACCCGATTGGGCGTAAAACCGCGCGGGAAGACATTGGGCAAGCATCCCGAGGTCGTCCCGCACCCGAGCAATCTTCAGGTCGGAGGCTGCGTGCGGCTGTTGGAGCCACGCCTACCGTTAATTAATAGGCTGCTTAAAGCTATTAAAAATACAATTGTTCACGATTTCACGCTGCCCATGCGATTTCACGCTTGGTGCATGGGTGAAATAGGCACTTTTTGCAAAACACTTTTTACAAAACCTCATCCAAGGGCAGGATAAAAAGGTTCAGCAGCATTTCCAGTGTGAGTAGTGAGGAGTTTAGGAGATAGTTTGCTGCTGGCTGTTTATTTTTTAATTTGACAGCTTCATCTCTGTTCTGAACTTCAGTCTTAGCATTTCTAGGCTTCATTTCAGGACTCACTGGTGCCTTCAAGGCCACCGGAGAATTTTGACCATGTGGACCCTATCAGGTATCAGACAGCCTTCTGTTACCCTGGTAATGGGGATTGTGGTCTCCGTTGGTGGCACCTCCTCCTCTGAGGAAGAAGAGAGGGGCAGAAGGGAGAGGAGGCCAGGTGTCCCAATGCAGCTTCCAGGGAAGGGACCTGTGGGAGGAGAGGCGCAGGCACAAGGAGTGCAGGGTCAGCAGGTAGTTCAAGGTGTAAGGGGCCACGGAAGATGGCACTATCCTGCTGCCAGGGTTTACAGGCAGCGATGCAGCTACCTCAAAATGTCCAAGGTGTAATGCCAAAGGAGGATCTGCCTCTCCAGGGAGACATTTGTCAGATGTTTGGGCCAGAGATCATCTCCGAATATGTGGGTGGACACCCCATACCAGTGGCTCAGAAGGTTACAGCTGCCCTCAATTCTATGCCTCTGGCTCTTACCAGGGGTCAGTGGGGGATCTTTGTGGAGTGTCCCAATCAAATGTCCACAGTTGCATCAGGCTGGTGACAGAAGCTCTGTCCAGGCGGGTAATGACATTTATTCATTTTTGTACGGACAACGCCAGCCAGTCTGAGTGAACCAGAGGCTTTGCGGCCATTGCTGGCTTCCCCCGCGTCCAGGGTGCTATAGACTGTACACATGTGGCCATCAAGGCGCCAGCAGGTGAGCTCAGTGCCTTCGTCAACAGGAAGGGCTTCCACTCCATGAACGTGCAGATAGTGTGTGATCACAGGATGCTGATTCTACAAGTCTGTGCAAGGTACCCAGGCAGCTCCCGCAACACCTACATTCTCAGACACTTCCAGGTGCCGAGGCTCTTCAGTGCTCCAGCCCGGCTGGATGGATGGCTGCTGGGTGACAAAGGCTATTTGTTGAAGAGGTGGCACATGACGCCTCTCCACCACCCAAGAACAGAGGCAGAACAGCGTTATAATAAGAGTCATGCCTCCACAAGGGCGGTGACAGAAAGGACCATAGGTCTTCTGAAGATGTATTTCTGATGCCTGGACCGTTCAGGAGGAGCACTACAATACTCCCCAGAGTGGGGGTCACTGATAGTGATCGTATGCTGCGCTCTCCACAATCTGGCACTGGCAAGGGGGGACTCACTGGAGGAAGAGGATCTTGATGCAGCTCCACAGGCCACAGATGATGAGTCCAGTAGTGAGTCAGAAGAGGAGCACGGTGAGGGGAACACTGAGGGCGTGGAGACAGACCTCTGTATCCTTCAGGGAGGCAGGGACATCAGGGACGCCTTGATCCAACGTTCCTTCAGTTAGGCTGCCAAAGATCAGCTTCCACCTTGGGGCTGCCTCCTCCATCCCGAATGTCTGAAATGACCCTTTTATTTGGTCCAAAGTCCACTTAGCGCCTGTGCAATAAAGTTTAGAGCCAATCACGTCCAGCATTACACACTGGCGTACCCTGCACCGAAAAGAAAGGTGAATCATACTAAGGCCATTAGAACAAAAGCAAAGTTTATGTAATTTTGACACTGGCAACAAATAAACATTACTATACTTGGTGTTAATGCCCACACCAGTAAACATATAAACAAATTGCCAGAACAGAAGCTCACCCATGAACAGTCCCTCTTGTACTCATGGTGCCTTAAACTTATGTTTATGAGTGCTGCGCCTTGGTGTCCCCCCACCCCTGCCTCTCACTGGCAGCGGCATTAGAGGCAGCCTGTTGACTCTGATGTCTTGTTAGCCTTGATGACCTTGGTGGTTGTCCTCTGGCCAGTGGAGCCTGTGCTGGCCCCGCTTGGGAGGGTGTGGTCAGTGCCACAGGTGGCATCTCCCCAGTCATCACAGCCTCATCAGATGCCACAGTCACTGGCAGAGGTGCGGAGCAATTTCTGCCATCACCCAGAGCGCCCTGAGAGGAGCCCGCAGTGACGGCAAGCAGGTCATGCGCCAACATGAGGTTGCTCTGGACCTCCCTGCTTGCCATTGATGGATGGGCACCTAGCTGGGATACTGGGTATCTCACCCATCACCCACTGTGGCACTGACCACCTGAGGTCAGTGCCTGTGTGAGGGCTTGCAGGTCCGAGCGCAACCCCAGGAACCCCTCATTCTGTCCCTGGAGCAGTCTCTCCATGAGAGTCACCAACCTCTCAATGGAGGAGGCAGTGCGCTTGACGATGAGGGTCAATGCAGTGCCTATGTTGCACATGGACTCCTCAGAGACCATGACACGCAGATCCTCATAAATCTCCGCCAGATCCTCTCGCACATCCCACTGGACATCCAGCATCTGCTGCCTAATGGATGGCTCCAGAGGCTCATCACCTTCCTTTGACTGAGCATCGTCCTGATCCCCAGTAGTCCTTTGACTCCCAGCGCCATGGGCGCTCTCTGCTTCTGCCTGCTCCTCAAGCGAGTGTGAAGTGCCCTCACCGCTGTGCACCGACTCAGCACTAGCCGAGGATATAATGCCCATCGAGGTGCTGGTATCTGCATTGGTGCCTGGTTCAGAAAGTGGGTGTGATGCCGATGCATCTGAAGCCCGGCAGTCCTCTGGCACCAAGGTGTCAGATGCAGGACCCTGTGGACTCAAGGGGTGTTAGAGCCTTAGTGCCAATTGTCAATGCCCCCAGAGCTGGCCAAGTTGGTGAACCCTGGCTGCTTGGCCATTGTCATTAATTTGAGACATCACACTGTCACTGCGCATGCTAGGCACCCTGGTGAGACAATGGAGATTTGCATTAGGGTGCCATCATCTTACAATGATCCATGGGGACTCCAGGTTTGAGCCTCCCATTAATGATGAGACTGCACAAGAATGTTTGCACAATCCATACTCTCACCTCTTTGCACTGCACTCTTACCTTCGTCAGAGACTCCTGCCTCTCCATGACCGGCTGACCGAGTTGGATGGCGGCTCTCCAGATCCAAAGTGTCCATTTCAAACCTTGTCATGATTAAGAGGTTTGGAAGCCTCCACCTGTCTGTGACCTTTCAATGTTGTTGTGGCTCCTCTTCTCCTGAAAGGACAGAGGAGCATTGATTAGTCCACTCTCTACCTGCAGCGCCATTGCAGCCTGGCCAACTCCACCGAAGGAACACATTGCAGGGCACGTCCGAGTCGTGGCCCTCGAGCCGCAAGGCACTCAGGCCAAGCAGCCAGGGTTCACCCCCTTGGCCAGCCCTGGGGGCATTGACAATTGGCACTAAGGCTCTAACACCCCTTAAGTCCACAAGGGGACAGCCAGCCCTTAACACTTCTCCACACTGATCCATGCCAACACGGTACTCACCCTTGCTGAGCACAGCAAGTCGTTGAACGGCATTGTGGCTGCTGACCTCGTCTGCCACCTCCTCCCATGGCAGGTGATGAGATCTCAGAGGAACTGAGTTATTCTGAGACTGCACCATTGCAGAACTCATTCAAATCACGTAGACCACACTCAGATGCTCACACTCCAATGGGACTGATAAAATAGATGGTTGAGTTTTCACCTGGTGACTCACAGTTCACAAATGAGTAAAAGCAGAGGGTCAAGACATTGACAACAGAGGAAAGCCCACATTGGGAGGCGCAGGACACTCCAAGCTCCACCAGGACTGTCAAAGACGAGGAGTATCACTGAACAGCAGAAGTGCAGGCCTTCATTATGGACACACCCTGATTGCAGAGAGACAGGAGGAGTCCACCTCAAGCATAAGTGTGGTGATGTGACAGACCACTGAGATGACTGACAGAATTGATAGTAACATGGACTATCCATGCATGCTGTGAAGAGCGCTGTGGAGTCTTTGGATTCCAACATGTCGGCTAACTTGAATAGATGGACAGATGCCTTATCATTGTTCTTGGGCTGGACTGATCAGCAACAGTGTTCTTCAGGACAGTTGCTCTTCACTAGATACAGAGAATTCTGCAATGGGTAACTCTCCTCTTGACTCCCCAAAGGTTGTCTACCATCTCTGGGGCACAAGTCATAGAGAGCCATAGAAGCATTACAGCACAGAAGGAGTTCATTAAGTCCATTGAGCTCATGTTGGCCCTCTGCAGAGCAATCCAGTCAGTCCCATTCCTCTGCACTATCCCTGTAGCCCTGCAAGTTCATTTCCATCAAGAGTACGTCCAATTTCCTTTTGAAATCTTTTACCTTCTCTGCTTCCACCACCCTCATAGGCGGCATGTTCCAGTCAGAACACTCGGTGCATAAAATAGTTCTTCCTCACATCCGCCCTGCATCTCTTGCACACCAGCTTGATTACCCCCTGGTCTTTGGAGCATCAGTTAATAGGAACAGTCAGGAGCGTGATGGAGTAATCCGCACTTGCCTAGATGAATGCAGCTCCAACAGAAATCAGGAAGCTGGACACCAAACAGGACGAGGCAGTGTGCTTGATTGGCACCTTAAACATTCACTCACTTCACCACCGTGGCAACAGTCTGTACCATATGTAAGATGCATGCAACAACTCAAAGGCTCCTTCGCCAGCACCTTCTGAACCTGCGACCTGTATCACCTAGAAGGAGAAGGACAGCAAGCACATGGGAACACCATCACCAGTTCCCCTCTAAGCCACACACCATCCTGATTAGGAACTATATCGTCACTGGGTCAAAATCCTGGAACTCCCTCCCTAACAGCAGTGTGGTTGGGTCTACACCACACGGACTGCAGCAGTTCAAGAATGTGCCTCAAAACCACCTTCCCAATGGAAATTAGGGATGGGCAATAAATGGTGCCCTTGCTACCAATGCCCATATTTTAAAAAAGAATGAAAAAGATTAATCACTGAATAAATTAGAAGGCAACTTACCACCCCACACCCAAGAATGTGCAAAACAGGAAAGTGGTGACAAAGAATAACATGTATATGAACTAAATAAATAATGACAACAGCTTGTGTTTATCTAGCACCCTTACTGTAGGAAAATATCCCAAGGCCCTTCACAGGAGCATTACCAAATAAAATTTTGCACCAAGTAACAAAAGAAGATATTGAGACGCGTGACCAAAAACCTGGTCAAAGAGAGAGGTTTAAGGAGCATCTTAAAGGAGGAGAAAGATGTAAAGAGGTGGAGAGAGTAGGGATGGAATTCCAAATCTTTGGACCTAGGCAGCTGAAGGTTTGGCCTCCAGGTGTGAAGTGATTAAAATTGGGGATGCTCAAGAGGCCAGAATTGGAGAAGCAGAGGTACCTTGTAGGGATGTGGGCCTAGAAGTGATTCCAGACATTTGGAGAGACGAGGCCATGGAGTAATTTGGAAAGAAAAGATGAGAATTTTAAAATTGAGGCATTGGTTAAATGAACAAAACTTATCAAAACCTCATTTTATCAGATACCCTTGTGCAACTACAAAGCCTTACTCTTAATTTCGCGTTACTGCTACATGGTACTGCTTCAGCAAGGCTTGAGACAGGCTGCTCACATCCCTGCTCGCACTGCTGAGATGCTCTTGGCCAACATCCTCAGGGCTTTGGGGCCTGTGAGGGTTCTGCCAAAGAGCACTCCTCTCTCAGCAGTTCAGGGGCAGACTCAGCCACCAGCAAACCTCCTAAACAAAGAAAATAACCTCCAAAATGTTGAAAGTAACCTCTCAACAAAAGTGCAGTAAATTAGCTCTTTCCATTGGCACGCAGAAACATAGAAAAATAGAAACAGGAGTACGTCTTTTGGCCCTTCGAGTCTGCTCCGCCATTCAAAATGATCGTGGCTGATCCTCTATCTCAACACCATACTTCCGCTCTCTTCCCATACCTCTTGATGCCTTTAGAGTTTGGAAGCAAGTGTGAATTCTGAGCATTTATTGACCTAGTTCTCTGGGAAAATTTCAGCTCCCTCAGTTGCTGTAGTGTAATGGATCAATAGAATAGATATGCTATTGAGTGATGTAGATGATTATGCATCAGTGATATCAGCAGTCATGTGTTAGACTTTCTCGAGAGACAAAAAGGATGGAACACACCATACTCAGGAGAGACATACCTACTCTGTAAGCTGTCTTACATATAATATTAATAAACCAGTTTAAAGCAAGTGCCAGAGTAAGTCTACAGTCTGTCTAGGGAAGATAGTTCACACATACCAGCAGCCAGGAACCATGCCAAGAGTACACAGATCATGCTGGCAACACAGACCAGTTGCCACTGTGTTCTCACCTTGCTTTTAATGGCAAGTTTCAGGAAACCTGTGGAAACAGTGTTGTAATATCACTCTGACTGAGCAATTGACATATGGTTAATCGATGACCCACCTCTCCCCAAGGTTTCTATGCAGGCAGCCTAACATAGATGTGTGAAATGCGGAGGTCAGTGGGTTGGATCCACCTCCCTGATGCACTGGGTGGAATTTCCTGTGTCTGCTGGCATCAGGCGTGTTTGGCGGTGTGAGCGGACCTTATGGCGAGAAAGCCAAAAATTGGGTTCACAATATTGTGAAACCAGTTTGCAATCGCTTATTCTGCCTGTAAATGGCAGGCTGCGTTTTCCGCCATTGGGCATTGGGAACCTCATTGTTATACGCCTGCATATCATTATAAGCCCAGCCCTCCAGAATCATCCTCTCACGCTGGATTATCCATTCACAACTGTACATAAGTGACATGCACCTGGCGAACTGCACTTCACCAGGACTTCGAGGTTTGTTTGCCTACCTTGCTTCATTCAGCACTCGCAATCATCAGCGTCAGGCTTCACAGGCAGCGCCACATCACTTTTAGGGGGGGGCTCACGGTCAGGTCTCTACCTACCATACCAGCCATAAGGCAGGGGTGGCTTTTCAATGGCTGCAGGGTGAGGGCTTGCTTGGGGAAGAGGGAGAAATGGCCTCAGGCAAGGGAAAGGGCTGATATTGTCTACTTCAGAGGCAATTCACTGGCTGTAAAGTTCCTTGGGACATTCTTAAGGCCTCTATGAAAATGAAAGCTTTTTCTTAATTCACAGACCAGCCTTGTTGGTAATTTTTAGTAGATGCCACATTCACTTTCATTTAGCAGTTGTTGATGCCAAACTACATTTTGATATACGAGTTTAACTTAGTGTTAAATGTTGACAACCAGAGCACTGATAAACAAACTAAAGAAAGTATTGTTGCATCCATTCTTATTATTGATTTTTTAAGATGCTCACTCTTAATGCTATTTGATTTATAGGTTAATACTGTCTACAGTTTTAATGGGGGTATAGAAATAGATGACGCAAGCTCTCACCAAAAAGTACATGGAAGCCTCATTAGCCCATGCAAATCAGGACCATATGATGTCCATATGACCATGATGGACTTCAATGTATCAATGGGCAGAGCTTACATGAGTTAATGTAGCCTAACTAGCTGTCCTTGAAGGATCTGCTGCAGGCTACTCATAAAAATGTATAAATGCCCCTCCTGGCACCATAAAAATTCAATCTAATCTCCAATCTCCCACAGCCCTCTACTGGATTATCTCCCCCTCTGTTAACCTACCTGGGATCCATGGATTTTGTGTCCTCCCCGATTAATAACCTGCTCCAAACATTCAGACAGCTTGCTGACAGAATTCAAACAAGCGCCACTGCACTTCCTGCCTAATTGATGGAGGTGCTTCAAAATTGATTAATATTGTATCGAGTTCCTTTCCCGAGACAAAAATTTGCCATAACACCTCTGTTAAAATAGCAGAGGGAGAACAATGTGCTATGAATGTAGTAAACCGGCTTACAAAAACACTCAGTAATTTCCAAGTAAAGTAAAGATGAATACTGAGTGATGGAGGAGGTTAACTGAGAGTTTTAGACAACAGTTGCACTGGTTCTAATTGGAGAGTTCTACAATATCTCTATTGTTAAAGCCACACCACATGGAATGGCTTCCTGACCTGACAATCTGTTCTTCCAGGATGCAGAAATATATTTAGGACAGCAAATACCTCAATAAGTGGGCAGTAAATTACAAAGGATATACTGTTGTATGATCTTGCTGGATATGATTATGATGATCCATCCAAAGAAAGGAGCAGTTGTTTCTTGTTGATTAAACCCCTTGTGAAGTATATCTCACACTACATCACAAAAGTAGTTGGCGTAAAATGCTGACAGCTTTACACAAAGGTCTGGTGCTGATCACATGAATTACCAAAGTGTTGATAAGAAGGTGCAACTACTGCTACATGATAAATGGAATAACAACTATTTGAAAATACCTAGCATTGGAATCTAAAGTTGGGCTTTGCAAAAATTTTACATTGAACTGGAATTCTCATCTATCCTACAACAGAATAAGTAAAGCCAGCTTTGGAAAAATCATTGACTGACAGAGTCGGATGGAAAATTTTCCACGAAAACAAAATTTGAAAGTACAGACCAGAATGGGATGGAATCTAAACATAAGAACATAAGAAATAGGAGCAGGAGTAGGCCATTCAGCCCCTAAATCCTGCCCCGCCATTCAATAAGATCATGGCTGATCTGCCCCAGGCCTCAACTCCTCTTTCATGTAAGCTCCTCATAGCCCTCAACCCTCCGATATTTCAAAAATTTATCCACCTACTCTTTAAATACTTTCGGTGATTTAGACTCCACAACTCTCTGGGGTAGAGAATTCCAGACGTTCACTACCCCCTGAAAGAAGAAATTCCTTCGCATTTTAAATGAATGTCCCCTTATTCTATAACTATGTTCCCTCGTTCGAGATTGCCCCACTAGTGGAAACATCTTCTCAACATTTACCCTGTCAAGCCCCCTCAGAATCTTGCATGTTTCAATAAAATCACCCCTCATTCTTCTAAACTCCAATGAATAAAGACCTAACCTGTTTAGTTATTCTTGTAAGTCAACCCCTTCATCCTAGGAATCAGCTGAGTGAATCTCATTTGAACTGCCTCCAATGCCAGTATATTCTTTTTTAACAGGGGAACCAAAACTGTACACAGTACTCCAGGTGTGGCCTCACAAACACCCTGTACAGTTGTAACAAAACTTCCCTATTTTTAAACTCCAACCCCCTAGCAATTCAGCCCCAAATTCCATTTGCCTTCTTAATTACTTGCTGCCCCTGCATGCTAACTTTTTGTGTTTCATGCACAAGAGCACCAAATCCCTCTGCGCTGCACTTTTTTGGGGTATCTCTACATTTAAATAATTGTCTGCCTTTTGATTCTTCCTACCAAAGTGCATGACCTCACACTTCCTTACATGAAACTCCATCTGCCAAGATTTGTCCCATTCACTCAACCTATCTATATCCCCTTGCAGATTCCTTATGCCCTCATCACAACATGCCCTCCCATCTATTTTTGTATCATCGGTAAATTTGGATACATTACACTCTGCCCCTTCCTCCAAGTCATTAATATAGATAGTAAACAATTGAGGCCTTAGGACTGATCCTTGTGGCACTCCACTAGTTACGTCTTTCCAACCTGAAAAAGACCCATTAATCCTGACTGTCTGTCTTCTGTGTGTTAACCAATCCTCAATCCATGCTGATACATTACCCCCAAGACCGTTGCAATAACCTTTTATGTGGCACCTTATCGAATGCCTTCTGGAAATCCAAATATATTACATCGACGGGTTCCCCTTTATCAACTCTGCTTGTTATATCCTCAAAGAACTCTAGCGAATTTGTCAAACATGATTTCCCTTTCACAAAACCATGTTGACTCTGCTTGATTGCGTTAAGCTTTTCTAAATGTCCTGCTATTTCTCCCTTAATAATGGACTCTAGCATTTTCCCAACGACACATGTTAGGCTGACTGGCCTATAGTTTCCTGATTTTTGTCTCCCTCCCTTCTTGAACAGGGCATCACATTAGCTGTTCTCCAATCTGCTGACAACCTCCTGGAATTTAATGAGTTCCGGAATATTTTGGCCAATGCCTCCACTATATCTGCAGCCACTCACTTTAAAACCCTTGGATGCAGGCCTTCAGGTCCTGGCGACTTGTCTGCCTTTAGTCCCATTAGTTTCTCAAATACTTTGTCCCTCGTGATAGAGACTGTTACAAGATTTTTCCTCCCATTAGCTCCTTGCTTATCTGATATCTTTGGAAAGTTTATAGTGTCCTGCACCGTGAAGACCAATGCAAAATGTTGGTTTAAGTTATCTGCCATCTCCCTGTTCCCCGTTATCAATTCTCCAGCTGATTCCTCCAAGGATCCCATGCTTACGTTAGGCACGCTCTTTCTTTTTATATACCCGTAGATGCTCTTGCTGTTTGTTTTTATATTTCTTGCCAATTTATTTTCATAATCAGTTTTCTCCCTCTTTATTAGCTTTTTAGTCATCCTCTGCTGGTACCTAAAAAATTCCCAATCCTCTGGCCTACCATTAGTTTTCGACGCTTTGAATGCCTTAGTTTTTGATTGGATACTCTCCTTGACCACCTTTGTTAACCATGGGTGGTTTATCCTTCTCATCGAGTCCTTCTTTTTGACTAGGATAAATTTTTGTTGTGCGTTATGAAATATCTGCTTAACTGTCTGCCACTGCTCATCCACTGACCTTCCCCTTAGTCTATTTTCCCAGCCTGCTTTAGACAACTCTTTCTTCATACCTCTGTAATTGCCCTTATTTAAGTTTAGGGCACTGGTTTGAGACCCAAGTTGCTCGCCCTCAAGTTGAATTTGAAATTCTACCATATTGTGATCTCTACCACCTAGAGGATCCTTAGCTACAATATCTCTTATTAATCTCACCTCGTTACACATTACTAGATCTAAAATAGCCTGTTCCTGGGTAGGTTCTGCAACATATTGCTCTAAGAAACAATCCGTGATGCATTCTACAAATTCGTCTTCCATGTCACCCCTGCCAATCTGATTTGTCTAGTCAATATGCAGATTAAAATCATCCAGGACAATTGCAGCGCCCTTCTTACACACCTCCATTATTTCCTGATTTATACTTTGTCCTACAGTGAAGAAACTCTTCGGGGTCCTATAGATGACTCCCACCTGTGACTTCTTCCCTTGCTACTCCTTATTTCCACCCAAACTATTTCCATAACACCATCTTTTGCACCTATATCACTACTCACCACCGCACTGATACTTTCTTTTATTAACAAAGCTACCCCACCTCCTTTTACTTTTTGCCTATTTTTTTGGAATGTCGAATACCCTTGAATATTGACTTCTCAGTCTTGGTCACCCTGCAACCATGTCTCTGTAAAAGCTATCAAGTCATATTTATTTATTTCTATTTGTGCCGTCAACTCATTAATCTTGTTACAAATGCTGCGTGCATTCAGATAAAGAGCCTTAAGCTTTGACTTTTTACCATTATTACTGATTTTAGTTCTAATTTCTGCTGCACTCTTCAGCTTACATTTTCTGCCCCTTCCTGTCACACTTTGATTATCGTTTGCCTCTTCACTGTTCTGCACCCCTGCTCTCTCGTTTCTTTTTGATTTTTTTAAACTTCCCTTCAATTGAACCTTCCCACCCACTAATTAGTTTAAAGTCCTAACTATAAACCTGGTTATACAATTCGCCAGGACACTGATTCCAGCATGGTTCAAATGAAGCCCATCCCAATGGAACAGCTCTCTCCTTCCCCAGTACTCGTGCCAGTGCCCCATGAATCAGAACCCATTTCACCCATACCAATCTTTGAGCCACGCATTTACCTCTCTAACCTTATTTACTCTACGCCAATTTGTATGTGGCTCAGGTAGTAATCCGGAGATTATTACCTTAGTGATTATGCTTTCTAATTTAGCCCCAAGCTGCTCGTGGAGGCTCAGCAGAGCCTCTTTCCTAGTCCTACCTATGTCGTTGGTACCTATGTGGACCACGACAACTGGTTCCTTCCCTTCCCACTCCAAGTTCCTATCCAGCCAAGAAGAGATGTCTTTAACTTTGGCACCAGGTAGGCAACACATCCCTCGGGACTCTCCATCTTTGCTGCAGCGAACAGTATCTATTCCACTAACTATGCTATCCTCTATTATGACTACATTTCTCTTTTCTCCCCCCCACCTGAATGACACTCTGTACCACGGGGCTGTGGTCAGTTCGCTCATCCTCCCTGCAGTTTGTGCCCTCATCCACACCGGGAGCAAGAATCTCAAACCTATTGGATAAGGGCACTGGCTGAGGCTCCTCCAAAGCTAAATTCTGGATTCCCATACCTGTCTCACTTGCAGTCACACCCTCCTGTCCCTGACCACGGTCCAAATTTGATGTAATTAATCTAAGGGGTGTGACTGTCTCCTGAAACACTGTCTCCACATAACTCTCCCCCTCCCTGATGTGCCGCAGTGTCCACAGCTTGGACTTGAGCTCATCAACTCTGAGCCAAATTTCTTCAAGTTGGCAAGACTTGCTGCAGGTTTGGTCATCGTGGATCACACATTGACGTCCACCTCAACCACATACTACAGCTGCAACACATCACCTGCCCAGCCATCTCTATTCTATTTAATTAATTAATTTGGATGTTAAATATTTTAAAAGTGAATTTCTTAACTGTACTCTTCAGCTGTAATAACATATCCTGATTTAAACCACTTGGCCAATAAAAAGGGATACGGAAGAGATGGAAGAGATACCCACTTCTTCAGAGATGGCGGTACAGTGGTATACAGTCAGGAAGGAGATGCCCTGGGAGTCCTCAATGTCGACTCTGGCCCCCATGAAGTCTCATGGCATCAGGTCAAACATGGGCACTTGCTGATGAATCAGTGCTCCTCCATTTTGAATACCATTTGAAGGAAGCACCGAGGGTGGCAAGGGTGCAGAATGCACTCTAGGTGGGGTCTTCGATGTCCATCACCAAGAGTGGCTTCGTAGCACCACCACTGACCGAACTGGCCAAGTCCTAAATGACTTAGTTGCTAGACTGGTTCTGCGGCAGGTGGTGAGGGAACCAACAAGAGGGAAAAAATACTTGACCTCGTCATCACCAACCTGCCTGCTGCAGATGCACCTGTCCATGACAGTATCGGTCAGAGTGACCACCGCACAGACGTTATGGAGAAGAAGCCCCGCCTTCACATTGAGTTGTGTGGCACTACCACTGTGCTAAATGGTAAAGATTTCAAACAGATCTAGCAACTCAAGACTGGGCATCCATGAAGCACTGTGGAGCATCAGCAGCAGCAGAATTGTACTGAATACAATCTGTAACTTCATGGTCTGGTATATCCCTCAATCTACCACTACCATCAAGCCATGGGATCAACCCTGGTTCAATGAAGAGTGCAAGAGGGCATGACAGGTATAGCACCAGGCATGCCTAAAAATGAGGTGTCAACCTGGTGAAGCTACAACATAGGACTACTTGCATGCCAAACAGCATAAGCAGCAAATGACAGACAGGGCTAAGTGATCCCACAACAAATCTGATCAGATTTAAGCTCTGCAGTCCTGCCACGCCCAATCGTGAATGGTGGTGGACAATTAAATAACTCACTGGAGGTGTAGGGTTCACAAAAATCTCCATCCCCAATAATGGAATCAGTGCAACAGATAAGGCTGAAGCATTTGCTACAATCTTCAGCAGAGGTGCCGAGTGGATGATCCATCTTGGCCTCCTCTAGAGGTTCCAAGCATCCTAAATGCCAGTCTCCAGTCAATTCAATTCAATCCACGTGATATCAAGAAATGGCTGAAGGCACTGGATTGTCCAATGGCAATGGGCCCTGACAATAGCACTGAAGACTTGTGTTCCAGAACTTGCCGCGCCCTTAGCCTACCTGTCCCAGTACAGCTACAACACTGGCATCTACCCGGCTATGTGGAAAATTGCCCAGTTATGTCCTGTCTACAAAAAGCAGGACAAATCCAACTCGGCCAATTACACCCCATCAGTCTACTCTCGATCATCAGTAAAGCAATGGAAGGGGTCATCAACAGTGCTATCAAGCGGCACTTGCTTAGCAATAACCTGCTCACTGACGCCCTGTTTAGTTTCTGCCAGGGCCACTCAGCTCCTGGCCTCATTACAGCCTTGGTTCAAACATGCACAAAAGAGCTTAATTCCCGAGTGAGGTAAGAGTGACTGCCCTTGACATCAAGGCCACATTTGACTGAGTGTGGCATCAAGGAGCCCGAGCAAAATTGGAGTCAAGGGGAATCAGGGGGAAAACTCTCCACTGGTTGGAGTCATGCTTAGCACAAAGAAAGATGGTTGTGGCTGTTGGAAGTCAGTCATCTCAGCTCCAGGACGTCACTGCAGGAGTTGCTCAGCCTCAGCCCAACCATCTTCAGCTGCTTCATCAATGACCTTCCTTCCATCATAAAGTCCGAAGTGGGGATGTTCACTGATGATTGCACAAAGTTCAGCACCATTTGCAACTCCTCAGATGCTGAAGCAGTCCATGTCCAAATGCAGCAACACCTGGACAATATCTAGGCATGGGCCGAGAAGTGACAAGTAACATTCGTGTCAGACAACTGTCAGGCAATGACCATCTCCAACAAGAGAAAATCCAACCATCACCCCTTGATGTTCAATGGCATTACCATCACTGAATCCCCCACTATCAACATCCTGGGGATTACCTTTGACCAGAAACTGAACTAGACTAGCCATATAAATACTATGGCTACAAGAGCAGGTCAGAGGCTAGGAATCGTGTGACAAGTAACTCACCTCCTAACTCCCCAAAGCTGTCCACCATCTACAAGGCACAAGTCAGGAATATGATGGAATACTCCCCACTTGCCTGGATGGGTGCAGCTCTCAAAATACTCAAGAAGCTTGACACTGTCCAGGACAAAGCAGTCCGCTTGATTGGCACCACATCCACAAGCATTCACTCTCCCTCCACCGCCGACACACAGTAGCAGCAGTGTGTACTATCTACAAGATGCACTGCAAGGAATTCGCCAAGGCTTCTTCAACAGCACCTTCCAAACCCATGACCACTATCATCTAGAAGGACAAGGACAGCAGATGATGGGAATACCACCACCTGGAAGTTCCCATCCATGTCACTCACCATCCTGACGTGGAAACATATCGCTGTTCCTTCACGGTCGCGCTCCTGGAACTCCCTTCCTAACAGCGCTGTAGGTTTACCTACACCACATGGGCTGCAGCAGTTCAAGAAGGCAGCTCACCATTGCCTTCTCAAGGGCAACTAGGGATGGGTAATAAATGCTTGCCCAGCCAGTGAAACACACATCTCATGACTAAATAATTTAAAAAAAAACTACTTGCTTTCTGTTGATGTGACACTTCGGCTCTGACAGGTAAAAACAGGTTGAAAGGGCTCTCTGCTGCCAGTTTTTATCTCCCAGCACCGCTGCCCTTCTCACACTGGCCCACTCTCCGTGTGTTGGACCTCCCTCTCTGCCACCAGTTTTTTTATGTCCCGCAGCTGCTACCCTTCTCACGCAGGTCTGCTCTCCATGTGCCTGTCCCGTGGTCCTCCTCTTACACTCTCCTCTAGGTACTGCTGACTTTCTGTACCAGGGTCCATCTCTCGCCCTCTCCTCTAGGTGCTCACTGCCTGTTCCATGGTCCTCCTCTCACACGCTCTTCTATGTGCTGCTGACTGCCTGTCCAGGGTTCTTCTCTCACATTCTTGCAATGGTCTCTGCTTCAACCATCCCCTGCAGAATTTTGCAATCCAATAATCCCAGACATAAAGAAATTTCTGTCCTCGCACTAAATGACGAATATCAAAGCGCTTTAACAATAAAGTTGAAATTGTCGTTTGGTGGTACAGAACTTGAATATCACTGAAAAAAGACACATGTCAAAGCTTTTCATTTTGCACTCATCAGGACATTTGCAAGAGTGCCAAATGTAAAGGGAACAACAATTTATACTTCATAAGAAGAGAATGCTGTTTGGTTGACAAGTGGCCTCTGATTGGTAGAGGCGTTGTCATGGAGAATGTACCTGTTAACTGATACTCTTTTCGAGTTATCAACAGTCACAGATTGCAACTCTTTTGAGTACAATCACAGTTCTTGGTTTTCCAGGAGTGGGACATGAATCCACAACCCTCTGATTCAAAGGCGAGGGTGCTATGAACTGAACCACAGCTGATGACTAACAGTTTGCTGCCACATTTAAATTCAGACCAGGCAGGTTGACTCTGATTGGTCAAGAGTCCACTTGCCAACAAATCAGCACTGTCTTCTCATAAAGTATAAATTATCCTTCCCTTTACATGTGGTATTCTTGCGAGTATCGTGATGAGTGCAAGATGAAAAGTTTTGACATGTCTTTTTCAAAGATGAAATTAGAGGGCACATTTTTCCAACTACTTCTGTAACAAAGAACTACAGCAAAACCCTAAACACAGTTTCGAGATTGCCTTGGTTTATCCTTTGTGTTAGAAGGATTAGCTATGAATCCCATTAATTATTAGCCAGAGCAAAATTACTCTAAATTAAATTGGAGATGAAAATTGGAGAAAAATGGTAGCAAGTGTAAAAATCACTAATCAAACTGAGATTTGCTCCTGCATAAAGCTAGGGTAATGATTTTAATCGTTTTTTTTTTCATTTTAAGTATGCCACTATCATTTGTTAAATTCTGCCTTTTTAATGATGGAAACCAGACAGTAAACACCAGGATGTGAAGGAGGATTGGATTGAGTACACCGGCAGTCTTGTAATGTATCAGCAATTGGTGTTGCCTGGTTAGGGTGGCATATTGTAACTCCAGCTGATAACGTACAGTGCTGTCAAAGATGCCAAGGAGCAAGCAACCAGAGGTTCAAGGTGGCCAAGAGTAAATGTAAGACAGACTCCAGAAAGCATTTCTTCAGTCAGGACAGCAGGAACAGGTTGCAAAGCAGAGTGCTCATTACCATGGAACCATAATTATTTTGAGAACTGCTAGATAATGTAAGGCAATCTGGAAGGAACAGGTCAAATTGGCTAAAAGGGAGCCAAACGGTTCTTGTGGCCTTTTCCATGCTCCATTCAAGTTTGCTATGATTATTGCTAAGAGACGAAAAATACCTTAAGGGACAATTCTATCCTCTCTATTTGATGCAACCAGATTCTCTTTCTTTGTTTTAACTTACAGGACCTGTCATCAAGAGTAGGCCTTATTGTGAGGCAATGATGTACACCTTAATTTTTCCGGCCTGTCAAATGGTGACTGATCCTTTATTTGATTGGGAGTGGGAGGCATCATGTTCTCATTGCTTGTTGTTTGAAAGCAAAATGATTTTTCCCATCAGAGTTGGATGAGACAGTGATTGACCAGAACTGCCTGCCACTTTGACAGGTGTGATCAAGCAAACAATTGCACATATTATCAGAACACTTCTGGTTCCTTGCAGTAAGTGTTTGGGATTGGCAGTCTCTAGGTTTTTCTAATAGTTAATTAGCCACAGGTATTTGTAAGTTTTTTTCTGTGTTAATTAAATGAGTTTCTTGCTTCACAAATCCCACACGTTATTAAAAAGGGCTCCATCAACCATAATAACGGAAGACTATACTGGAGAGCTTGCAGTCATATTCCTGGCTCAATTAAATCTCCCGAACAGCAGAAAGCCTCAAACAATTGCGAAAGACGAATGGGAATTGGAAATGTAGCAACTATCAAGAGGAGGGGTCTGATTCTGGGAAGTTTTGCCCCTTTACCATGCAAAGGAACATCTCATAGTTTGAAATTTTTACTCGTACAATTGGCTGCACTTCTTATTTTTCACTCAAGCTAATAGTTAAAATGGGAGAAGCCAAAGTCATAATGGTGTTAATGTCTTGAATAAAATTCCCAAAAAAGAATCAGCTACTCAAAGCCATACTGTCCAGCAAAACATGGTGGCTGGTGTGATGTATAGAAAATAGAAATGGAATAGTTGGAGAATTTATGCTTTGTATAATGGGATCTAATGTTTGAAAGATAACACCTTTAGTGTTGCTTCTTCAGTGTTTAATTCTTTTAAATTGTGATGTGGTTGTGGGGGTTGGGGGCCACTGACAACACCCAATGTTAAGGGATTGGCTGTGGCAGTGATAAGGTTCCCCTGAGCAATTCCACTGGGCTCTTCTTAATACCCATTTTTGGCTTTTCCCTTACCCTCCCCACCTTCCCATTATTATCAGTGCCTATTTCTCTGGTTGGGGAGTCAATGTTGACAGGTTATTAATTTAAAGCTGTGACTGAGAGTGAGCAAAGAGATTAGGAGAAATTTACCCTTGAATAACCAAGCTGAAGATAGCCAAGCTTGGAGAATGCTTTTGCCTGTTGTCTTCTCTCTTCATTCAGCAGGAAATATCAGAACCCATTTTCCATGCGTGCTTGCAGCAGAAGTCCTGGCATTGGTTCTGATATATTGTTATTTCAGGCTAGTGTGGAGTCTGCCATGGATAGGCCAACTGTCTATTAAACCACTAGCCTAAAATATTGCATGCACATATGCAAATTAATGGCTTGCTCAACCACATAAGCAAACGACTTTTATGAATATGCACACTGCTAATTGGCAAATATATCTAGGAGCATTATCAAACCTATGGCAGCCATAACTCTTGTGTGTGGATTCTATTCTTATTGGAAAATAATTGCAAAATAAAGCATCTGAGTTTACATTTTTCATAAAATAATAAAGTACGTTATTAATGTTTCATTGACTGGGGACTTTAACAAACAAACAGTGGGAGCTGGTCGTGTCCAAAAATATAATGGCAATAAGTGCGCACAGCCGCTTTATTATCGGCTTGTGGGAAAGGGTTTGCTCACAGCGCAGGAGTAAAATACTGAAAATAAATCTGAAATAAAAACAGAAAAAGCTGAAATATTCTGGAAATAGTGGCAGGTCAGGCAGCACCTGAAGAGAGAAACAACGTCAACATTTCGGCTCGATGTCCCTTTCTCATAACTGTTTACAATACTTGTGCTGAAAGGTTTCTTTACACATTTTAGAGGTGTCACCCGGACTTTGGAGGTCAGAGCAGCATGGGTGCTGTGTGCCCTCCCATGACTCCACCGCACTCCCCAGCCAGCTACGAGTTGGAGAGAACGTAGCTACACTGCAGAGATGTGTTGAATGGAGAAGGTGAGGTTTTGCTCAATCCTGTTGAAGCTGGTAGTCTGAGTATGCAAGCCATTGGTGAGGGTCAGCTTGCACTCAGTTGCCTGCCATGTCTGTGCAGATGACTGCTCTTTCCATGGATGCAGACACCAGCAATAAGGTATGAGGCATCATGTCACTCATGCTAGAGATGGACTCCTCAAATCTAAGGGCCCTCTCATTCCGACTGGTCTCATCAGTGGCACTATGCACATTAAGTGCTGGCTATGCAAACATGGCTTTGGTCACCTGGGAGATGCACTTGCAAACAACAGATTGTGAGATTCTACAAATATCTCCTGTAATTCCCTGGAAGGAGCCAGAGGAAAAGAAATTAAACGTTGTGCTGATTTTAACAGCCACTGGCAGTGTGTGCCCGCTTGGTCTACTTGGCAGGAAGTCTTCTTCTAGATGGTTACAAATATCAGCAACCTGATGGGATAGGCTGAGCAGCCTGAGCCACGGATGCTCGGTCATGTTCAGAAAGCTGATCCTCTGCCTGTATACCTTCTGCCGTGAGTATTGCTTCCTGCAAGCTGCAGCTCTGTGTTCATCCCTGTGGAGCAGCAGGTAGCAGGGGAGAAGGCTACAGCTGCCCCTGCTGATGCTGGTGCTGCTCCTCTTGTTCCTTGTCAGAGTGCCAAGGTACAGCTGTGTAAGTGACTCACATTGCTGCTGTGAAGGTTAACAGCTGGGATGTGCAGATCAAAGGCAAAAAGCTCCAAGGCAGGAGAAATGACCTCCAAAGGACTGGAAATCACCTCTAAAGCAATGAAAGCACACCCTCAGAACAAGTCCTCTGGGCAAAAGACTTCCACTTAGGCAAGAAAGATTCTATAGTATCTCTATATTTAAAGGCTCTCTTGCCTGTCCAGTGCACAGCCCCATCAACACCCACGATCCCCTCACTCAGTTCGATCTGGTGAATTCCAGGATGCCCAGGAAACCTGTATTCTCAGTTTTCAAGACAGGATTCAGGATTAAAACCACAGTCAATGAGCATTTAACCTATGTAAATGTCAGACCCTCTTATCCTGCAGGGGTTTTCCCACATGCTAATCGTTCTCGAGTTAGGTGCCAAAGTTACTAGGTTCCTGCCAGCTTCCTGGCACACCAGCAGTTTCTGGTATTTCCACCTGCTGCCCACATTGAGATCCATCCACCCTGGCAGGTTAAAACTCAGCCCCAAAATGTTGAAGCTTTACTTGCAAAATTGACCAGTATTAACAGCCCTGATTTATCAGACGTTGAAAATGGCTGCAATAATTTTAACAGTCTACACACATTTCTGAGCTGTGATTGATGTCACTGCTTTTTAATAAGATTTTTCTGACCCTAAGTGGCCCTTTTGCAGCCTCTGACACTATTATGAAATTAATTCTGTCAAGCATGATGACCCAAGCCATTCAAAATCATTGCAAGAACAAGCCATAGTTTATGATTTAAAAATTGGGTCATATTGAAAGGAATGGTTATTCCTCAACAACCCCCTTCAGTTTTTCCTTCTCCAGCTGGAAATTGCACTCCTGGTAGGAGTTGATTCAACCTGTTAACTGAGGGCTGATTATAAGTAGAACAGCAAGGGGGCTGGTGAAAGGTGTCAGAGATGCAGTTGGCTTGGGAGAGGACACAGTCAAACTGAGGAAGCTTGCACTGACTCTCAGCCAGCAATTGACATTGTTTTAGCATAATTTTTAGCAGATTTACAGTAGCAAAACCACATTTCAATGTGTGGTTTGAAGATGTTTAACATCATGCAACTTTTATTAAAGCATCTCATTTAAAAATAAAGAGTTCTTTGTTTGCAGCATTGGATTTTCTTGCCTCTTGCCAGAATATTGTACTGTGTTGTATCCACAAATTGTCTAAACTATTGCTTGATTAGTCCATCGAAAGGTCTTCGTGTATATCCCAGCTGGTGGTGTTTCCCTTCACTCCCTCCCTTTCCCCCACTATTGTATGCAATTGGTTAATCTATGGAAACTGATATATCCCTGCATTTATCTTCCTCATTGATTTGCTACTCCTAATTAAGCATTAAGCAGGTCAGTGATTGTTTCATCCTTGTTGGAGAATTAGTGGGCAGGATGCATCAACCCTTTGATCCTTAGTCGGGTCAACAGACATGTTAATTCGATCTCAGTTAAGTGAAGAATCAGAATTTTGCTTTGCAGTTGACACTTGACCTAAGCCAGCCTTGGCTAAGTTTCACAGTCACCGAGCCAGCCAATGGCATCCAGAGTGCTAATGTTCCTTGCCATAAGCTTGCTCAACCATTATGCTGAATAATTGATGTAGCAAGTATTTCAGTCTGACAATTTGCATGTTCCTCCGTTTTAAGAAACAAAACTGTAAAATTGGCAGGGACAAAGACTAGCTTGATTTGGAAGAGTAAATGAGGATGTTCAAAGTAATTGCCAAGGGACGGAGTAATTTACTGACATGGGATCTCATCTTGCAATTGGAAGCTGTCATATATTTGCACAACCTTTCATTGGCAATTTACCCGAAGCTGTCATATTTGCACTATTTCTCCGTGTCAATTTATCCTTTAAATTTATGCATAGTCAAAAGCACCCATCTGGTTGCATATCAGAGTATAATCCATGGATTTTCCTTCCTCTGATATACTGATCTCTGTGGAGGGAAGGGATTTAGTCTAGCAAAACATGAATCGGAGATCAGCCTCACCCATGTTCGCGTGATCCTGGGGTATTCACTGAAGACATCAAGAAGCAGATTCTTGTTCTGGTCTCCAATGGTGATCGCATCCACAGTGCCACTCTCACCATGCTTAATATCAATACAGGGCTGTATTGTGAGAATCAGATTTTGAAAGCCTTAAGATTTCCCATTCCCAAATGACTGATTGGATATCTTAATGGTCTCCTGCAGCACACATCCACTGACAGGCATATGCACCTCATGAATTCATTAAAACCACTGGCACCACAGCTTGTTAATGTTATTAGCTTGAAGCCACGCACAAACAATTAACCTCCAGGCTATGTTCATTTTACAGATATACTGAAAAGCACTTTGCATTTCACTGTAGCCTGACCAGTTGATTTACAATAGTTGAAGACCGTGACTAACTGTTTCAGACTTTTTAAGCACAACTCTGTTTAGGACTTTCACTCTGTCCAGTAAGTTGAATGCATTCCATACTTTGTTTGGATTTAGATGTGCCAGAAGGTGGTTTGCTAGGATTCAAATGTTCTTTGTTGAAATGAATTGTATTAAAATCCTGGAAACATTATGTAGTGGAGACTACAAGGAATTTAATACTCACCCTGCTCAACAGTAGTGCATCATGGCCGCAGTACGTACTATCCACAGGGTACAGTAGCAATTTGCCAAGATTATTTCACAGGCACCATCCTCCCCCAAAACATAGGAATTACTCACCAAAAAAGGACCAAGGCCCATCTAGTTCATTGTTTGCCATGCTGGTAATCACATGATGCATTAAAAATGGAGCCGTTCTATGTCAATTACAACAAACTACAACAGAGCCAGACATGAAACTTGGAAAACCCCCAGGGTTAGAGAACTTAGGGAAGTAAAGTTCCAAAGTATCCTCTTCCCACCAAGCAGTCTATACTTACCATATATGATCACTCAAATAATTAGAACTGTACACCAAAATATTTATTTTCTGAAAGAAATCTAATTTGCTCAGTACCATAGGGCTAGATTTTACTGGGCTCCATATTCTCCACCACCGCCCCCCCAACCTCGAATAAAAGGTCGTTCATGAGCCCGCCCACCAAAAAAACAGCTGCCCCCTCCCACCCTCCAGATACTTTACATTAAAAGCAGCGTCAATTGCCTGATGTCAAGACTTCAGCCCCCATCTGGGGAGGGCCCTGCCTTAGAGAGCTGCCAGCCAATTTGATTGGTCAGCAGCTCTGTAGTCCCAGCAGTGCCAGGTGTGAGCAGCGGCCACTTCTGGGACTACACACAGTTCCTGAAGAATAGGAGGTTATGCAGTCGGACTGCTAGGTAAGTGTGGGGTATGGCGGGGCCTGGCTAGCAGGCCTCAACAAGGTGCGGGGGTGGGTGGGGGTCGGCTTTGAGATGCAGGGTTAAATGTGGGATGTGACCTGGTTTGGGGCATCTCCTGTTGGCACTGGGGACCCTTAAATAATTCCGTCTCCGCCCCTTTGCCAGACATCAGCCCATGCAGTAAGAATTGCTGGGCTACCCACCTGCAGTGAGCCTCCCCCTGCCATGTGGAAAATAGCAGCGGCGGCGCTATGAGGCATGAGTTGTGTATGGGAGAGTATGGAATTGAGTTGTCAGTCTTCTTCCCATTAGGAGTTCACAAGGTGCTAAGCCAAGAATATTACAATATGATTGCTATGCTTGGAGTTAAGGAGGGACAAGGTAATGTAGACTATAACACGCTGTAACACCTTGTCGAGAACACAAGAAACAGAAAGTACAGCCTGCTCATGAAGGTGAATAAATTCATCACTAATCTTCAGAAACTTTGGGGGCAATTTTATCCTAACCAGCCCATCAGGAAACTTGTGACATTAAAGGCAATGGAGAGTAACATTAGGCTTGGTGTAAAACTCACGTTTCATCTGATTCTGTGAATTTACCGACTGGCAGCTTAGGTTATCTCAATGAGAGAATGTTAAATTTATGGAACAGGTGCCGTAGGGAGATCGCGGTAGCAGATAGCATTGATTAATTCTAATGCATTTATAAATAGAGGAAAGGAGTACAAAAGCAGGGAAGTGCGGATGCTGGAAACCTGAAATAAAAACAGAAAATGTTGGGAAAACTCAGCAGGTCTGGCAGCTCCTCTGGAGGGGAGAAACAGAGTTGACGTTTTGAGTCAGTGTGACCCTTGTTCAGAGCTAGAGATAGAAATGTGGTGAAAATTATACTGTTTAAAGGGGGTGGAGCAGATGAAGCTGGATAGAAGGCCAGCAATAGGTGGGGGCTAAGGAGAGATTGACAAAGATGTCATGGACAAAAAGATAAAGGGAGTGTTAATGGCAGTGATAAGGGCTAAAGAATATGCTGATAGTGGCGTAAAGGTAAGAAAGCGGAATGTGTTAATAGCAGAACAAGGGTCAGCACTGTGTGAAAAAAACAACATGGAACAAGTAGCAGATAACCCTTTTAGGGGTGGGGTGGGGGGAGGGGGTGGTGGTTGAGGAAAAAAGGATAAAAAAGGGGTGATAAAAAAGTGATCAAAAGATGATAAAACAATGATTAAATATAAAAATAAAAATAAATAAAAATAGAAATAAGTAGATAAAAAAATAAAATTTAAAAAAGGGATTACAAAAGGGGTGAAGATAGGGGAGAGAGTTCATGATCTGAAGTTGTTGAACTCAACGTTAAGTCCGGAAGGTTGTTAAGTGCCTAATCGGAAGATGAGGTGCTGTTCCTCCATATTGTGTTGGGTTTCACTGGAACATTGCAGCAGGCCAAGGATGGACATGTGGGCATGAGAGCAGGATGGTGTGTTGAAATGGCAAGCAACAGGAAGGTCTGGGTCATTCTTACGGACAGACCGAAGGTGTTCCAGGTCACCCAGTCTCCAATGTAGAGGAGACCATATTGGGAGCAGCGAATGTAGTGGACCAAATTGAAGGAGGTGCAAATGAAGTGCTGCTTCACCTAAAAGGAATGTTTGGGGCCTTGGACGGTGAGGATGGAGGAGGTAAAGGGGTAGGTGTTGCGCCTTCTGCGATTGCTTGGGAAGGTGCAGTGGGAAGAGGATGGGGTGTTGGGGGTGATGGAGGAGCGGACCAGGGTGTCTTGGAGGGAACGGTCCCTTTGGAATACTGATGGGGTGGGGGTGAGGGGAAGATGTGTTGGTAGTGGCATCATGCTGGAGTTGGTGGAAATGGAGGAGGATGATCCTTTGAATACGGAGGCTGGTGGGGTGAAAAGTGCGGACAAGGGGGACCCTCTCATGGTCCTGGGAGGGAGGGGAACACATGAGGACAGAGGCACAGGAGATGGGTCAGATAAGTTATGATGAACAACTATTAAACTCTGGTTTGGCCTCAACTGGAGTATGGTGTCCAATTCTGGACACCACTCTGAAGGAAGGGTGTGAAGGCTTGAGAGAGGATGCTGAAAATATTAGCAAGAATGGCTCCAGGGCAAGGGACTTCAGTTGTATGGGTGAATTGGAAAAACTGGGGTTGTTCTCATTAGAGAAGGCTGAAAGAGATTTGATAGAGGTGTTCAAAATCATGAGGGGCCTAGACAGAGTAGATATGGAGAAACTGTACCCGTTCCCAGAAAGGCAAAGGACCAGAGCATACAGAATTAAAGCAAAAATAAAAAATCAATCAACATGAGGAAAAATATTTTTTATAAAACAAGGATCGGAATGCACTACCTGAGAGTGTGGTGGAGGCAGATTCAATTGTGTTTTCAAAAAGGGAATTGGATAAGCTAGAAGAATTGTTGTTGTTGTCGATGCAAAGGCTTCTACCCCTTTGACAAGGACTATATCACCTTGTCCAGGTCTTGCTACTGGGACATGGGACAAAGCATCTGCTGTAGTCTGCTATTTTCCCGGAACGTACTCTGTCTTTACATCAAACCTCATCATTCTCAGTCTGAACCATAGTGCTCATGAAGGTATTTTTTGCCAATTCCTTAGAATTTAATGGTTTGTATTCTGTCTCTACCTTGAAGTGCAAACCTTTCACAAGCCCATGTAGCAGCAAATTCTTCTTTCTCTATCACTACAAACTCTGTTCAGTCTTTGTCAGTGAATGGGATGCAAAGGAAACTGATCTCTGCTTTCCATCTGTCTGTACCTGAAAGAGTACAGCTCCCAATCCTGTTACAGACAGGAGGGCGGTTAAGTTAAACAGCCCTGATTTCTTCTCTCACCAACCATCCATAAACAGAAAGGTGTTTTGATTTGCTTCCTCTTTGTAAGTGATGGCATATTTCCCAACCCCTCAGTTTTGGTGTGATCCAATTTTCTATTAATAACCCCACAGCAAACTCAGCATAGGATGAACTCAGAGGGTTGGTTTATTTGCATACATACAAAATGCAGGGGGAAAGGGGGTGGGTGGTCACCACGTAGCCTCCTGTGCATTCATACAGTAGAAGAGAGATAGAGAAAGAAATATTTACAGGGCCAGGACCACAGAGAACAGGATTATTGTTTCAAATGTCCAGAGTGCAGAATCAAAATCCAATTGTACACTCCTTCACAGAGATCGGCAAGCTGAACTAATGCTGGATAATTCATTTTTCCAGTAGAGTTGACTGCCATGATGAGATAGACATGCAGAGATGAATCAGTCTTGTAGGTTTTGGCACAAATTCCAGTTGAAACAGTGTAGATGGGGCCAAACATTCAAACCTGGACAGAGCCCCTTTTCTGTGTTGCTGCTTGCAGGTGGTTAAAAATACAGACTGAACTTTTCAGCTCCACAAGGCAATATTACTGATGCCACCAGCTAGAGGTTCACGTCACATGACTCCCATCTCTCCACACTGCCTTTGACAAAGGACATGTATTCCTCATCTGGGTCCCTGAGGTTGTTAAATGTCCCAGCCATTAAGTATTGAAAGTAAGGTTGCAGGGCTGTTTGTCTGAGCAGATTAGTAGACTCCAGTTGGCCAACCTGGATTCTGAAATGCATATGGCCTTTGTATAGTTATCTTTGAATTTGATCTCTGCAGCCCACAGGGGGGTCATTAGAATCTCTTCAGAGGTGTGAGCTTCTTCAAAGCTGCCCAGTAGTTCCTTTTGTTCAGGGTTACAGGCAGACATAGGGCAGACTTTTTCCCACGTCGGGTGGGTTTGGCGGGAGTAGGTGGGGGCGGTCGTGGAGCCGACAACCACTGACGATTGGCTCCACACCACCATTTCATGCAGGCAGGCCAATTAAGGCCCGCCCAGTGTAATACGTGAGCGGTAGTGCTGAGCGTTCCCTGTGCGGGCGGGGCGGAGGAGGGAGAGTCGGATCCAGCGCTCTTTTGTACATGCGCGTGAAAGAGCACTTCAAGCTCCCTGAGGCACGGAGCTGCCTCAGGGAGATTGAAGTGATTGCTAAAAAAATAAATAAAAACAATGAAAATTTAATTAAACATGCCCCATCTCGTGTAACTGTGTCACATGAGATGGGACATGGTTTTATTTTTCATAGAAACTTTTTATTTAAATTGTAAAAACTTGAGGAAACCTCATCCCTTGGGGATGAGGTTTCCTAATAACCGTAAAGGCTGTTTGGCCTTTTCACCTACCTGCCAACTGTAAGGTATAGAGTTGAATTTAATTGCTTCATTAATGGCCTTAATAGGCCATTAAATATTGGCGGGCTTGCAGACGACTCCAGCGTGCGCCTGCCGTGCGAAACATCGCGAGACAGCGTGATGACGTCAGAACGCACGCCCGACGTCATCACGCATTATTTTACATGCAGGCGTGCTGGGCCTGCCTCTGCACGCCGACTGAAAAATCTTGGCCATAGCTGCAGCCATTTTAAAAGGTAATTGTCCAGTTTTTAAAATTTTAGAAATTGTATATATATATATAAATATATACAAATATATATATATTATTGAAATATAGAGGATGAGGTCCTAACCCCGTTACATGTAAAAGATGCATCTGCAGCAATGATAGTGAATAGCTCTGTGTCATAGTGAGCTAAAATATCAGGTGTTATTCACATCTCTTGGATTCAAAAGACCTGCATTGTACTTCCTCCCAGCACCATGTATTTTCTTGTCATAACAGCTGACGAAGTGGCTCACTGATGACAACCAGGTTGGGCAGGAACTTTCCAACTTGGCTTATCATATCCTTGAATCTCTGGAGCTCAGTCACATTGTGGGGAGCTGGAAATTCCTTGATTGCTCTTGTCTTCCGTGGATCAACTCTGACACCAGATGCATCCACACTATGCCCAGGGGACTTGACAGCCGCCTGTGAGAATTTGCATTTGTTGTTGAGTCTAAGTCCTGCTTCCTGTAGGCATTACAACACAGCTCACACTCTAGTGCCATGTTCTGCCTGAATGGATCCATGGATCAGGACATCATCCATGTGACATACAGCTTCATCCAGTCCTCCTTGGGCACTTGACATTGTCCTCTGGAAGGTTACTGGCCCTGACGTAACACTGAGGCGTAATCTGTCGAAACAAAAACCTCCCAAATGGCGAAATGAAGGTTGTGAGCAACTTAAACTCTTAGTTGCCAAAAAACACTATTTGCATCTAGCTTCATGAAGATTGAGCTCTTTCCCAATTTTGCTAAGCTCTCGTCCACAGATGACATAGGATGAACTTTGCGTTTGACTGCTTTGTTCAGCTGTGTAAGATCTACTCAAAATCTGACAGATCCATTGGGTTTTGGCACTGGGAACATCCCTGAGCACCAGCTTGTTTGTTCTATTACAGGTGTAATAACCCTTTGTTTCAACATAGAGTCAATTTCCTTCTTTACCTTTGGCAGATTGGATGAGGAACTTTTCTGGGCATAAACAGACACACTGGCTTTGTTTTAGGACATAGCATATGTGGTATGCTGTCTTCAGCTTTCCTAGTCCTGTGAACAGCTGTCGGAATTTAACACTCAAATTTTTAGGCTGATCTTCTTGGCTTTCCAGTCCCTCTACTCAGCAAATCAGATACAAGTCAGTATTGCTTTTCCTGCTTAAGAGTTACCAACTCTACTTCAGGATCACATTTAAAGTTTCAGTTATTTTTTTTCTCTATATTGAAGGGTTGCATTTAGTTGTCCTATGACCTTAAGTTCTATACCTCCTGATACATGTAGTTTTATGCATGATGGCTAAAGAGAACTTTTCTTCAACCCTGGTTCAGCATCGGAAAGAACCAAGACTATTGCACCTATGTCTAACTTAAAGCTTGTCTTGTTTTGCTCTACTAGGATATCAGCACTCCAGCTTCTGACCTCATTACAGCCTTGGTACAAACATGGACAAAAGAACTGAACTCCAGAGGGGAGGGGAGTGACTGTCCTTGATATCAAGGCAGCATTTAACTGAGTGTGGCATCAAGGGCCGCTAGCAAAACTGGAACCAATGGGGATCAGGGAGAAAATGCTCCTCTGCTTGGAGTCATACACAGCACAAAGGAAGATAGTTGTGGTTGTTGGAGGTCTGTCATCTCAGCTCCAGGACATCACTGCAGAAGTTCCTCAGGGTAGTGTCCTCGGCCCAGCTTCATCAATGACCTTCCTTCCAACATAAGGTCAGAAGTGAGGATGTTCGCTGATGATTGCACAACATTCAGCACCATTTATGACTCCTCAGATATTGAAGCAGTCCATGTCCAAATGCAGCAAGACCTAGTCAATATCCAGGCTTGGGCTGACAAGTGGCAAGTAACATTCACGCAACACAAGTGCGAGACAATGACCATCTCCAACAAGACAGAATCTAATCATTGCCCCTTGTCATTCAACGGCATTACTATCACTGAATCCCCCACTATCAACTTTCAGGGGGCTACCATTGACCAGGAACTGAACTGGACTACAACAGCAGGTCAGAGGCTAGGAATCCTGCAGCGAGTAATTCACCTCCTAACTCCCCAAAGCCTGCCCACAATCTACAAGGCACATGTCAGGAGTGTGTTGGGATACTCTCCACTTGTCTGGATGAGTGCAGCTTCAACAACACACATGAAGCTTGACACCTCCAGGACAAAGCAACCTGCATGTTTGGTACCCCATCCACAAACATTCACTCCTTCCACTGCCAACAAACAGTGGCAGCAGTGTGTACCGTCTACAAGATGCACTGTAGGAACTCACCAAGGCTCTTTAGGCCACACCTTCCAAACCCATGACCGCTACCATCTAGAAAGACAAGGGCAGCAGATTGATGGGACCACCACCGCCTGAAAGTTCCCCTCCAAATCACTCACCTTCCTGACATGGAAATATATTGTGTTCCTTCATTGTTGCTGGGTCAAGATCCTGGAACTCCCTTCCTAACAGCACTGTGGGTGTACCTAGATCACATGGTCTGCAGCGGTTCAAGAAGGCAGCTCACCATCACCTTCTTAAGGGCAATTAGGGATGGGCAATAAATGCTAGCCTAACCAGCAATGTTCACATGCTGTAAATGAATTTTTAAAAAGTAGCTTCCACGTGGTTCCTGGAGGGATTTCTTCAAGGAAAGGCATCTCAATATCATTGATATCTTCTACTTCATGGACCTTGCCACCTTTTGAAGGATTCTTTTTTTGCTTATTCTGTACAAGCTTCATGTTGTGTTATGCAGTCTGCAAGTAACCTTTCTTTATGCAAAAAAATACATTTGATCTCTTTGGGGGGACAGCTTTAGCACCAATTTTTTTTTTCCTGCCACACCGATTACAGTTAACTGGGGCTGTTGATGGATGCACCTGCCCTGCTTTTATACAGCCAAGTTCTCTGCTTTTAAAGTTATTGTACTCCACTGAGTCACTCATTATTAGGATATGTTTCTCCTTGTCTTCTCGAATCACCAATCAATTTTGCTTCAGAGTGTCTGCTTGCCTTTGTTAAGGTTAAATCATCTAGTGACTTCATGAGGTGAGACAAAGCTTCATCCAAGACTCCAACAACAATTTACCTTTTGCTGAAAAAAAAGACATGCCGAAGCTGTTCGTCTTGCACTTATCAGGAAACTTTGCAACAGTACCAATATAAGGGGAAAATTACGAATTATACTGTATGAGAAGAGAGTGCTGATTGGTTGGCAAGTCGGCTTTGAATGGTAGAACCTTTGCCATGGAAAATGCACCAATTGATGGTGACAGACAGTTAACTGCCAAACATTGTTTGAAATTTAAACTAGGCAACTTGACCCTGATTGGTCAAGGCATTACCTTGAGAAATAAGTCAGCAAATGGCTGTCACTTATTTTATGGACACTGTTTACAACAGGCAAGGTACAGACCTGTACCCAACCAGCCCATGCTTACAAAATGCAAAACACAGTGTCCAACATTAGATGCGATTCCACAACTGGACAACATTTGTAAAATAATCCTCAGTGTGCTAAGAACTAAGCTGACAACCAATTTAAGTTTGTCAGTCAGGTTTGGCACACTTGCATGCACTGGAACCTACATAAATTAATATTCATGGCCCTGTTCTTTGCAGACAGAAAGAACATGCACACATACATTGGGCCTGTTTCAGCTAAACAAAACAAGTGACAGCCATTCGCTGACTCATTCCTCAGGGCAATGCCTTGACCAATCAGGGTCAAGCTGCCTGGTTTAAATTTCAAACAATGCTTGGCAGTTAACTGTCAGTCACCATCAATTGGCACATTCACCATGGCAATGCCTCTACCAATCAGAGTCCACTTGCTAACTAATCAGCATTCTCTTCTCATACAGTATAAATAGTTGTTTTCCCTTTAAATTGGTATTCTTATGAAGTGTCCTGATGAATGCAAGGCAGCAATAGTCAACCTCTGTACTACCAAATGACAATTCATCTTTTAAGCTGCCTTATTCACAGTTCTCTGTGAGTCTAAACAGGTCACTGATAAACATATTAATACTTTCCCCTTGTCATTGGGTACACTTGTTAAATTTAGCCTCCTCAACAATGGTATTTTTTCGCAGATTGAGATATGCACCAAGTGATTTTATACTTCATCATATGTAGCTTTATCTTTGTTGATTCCTTCATTGATAACTTCTGCACAGCCACCCATCACATATAATAGTGTATTGACCTGATCGCCACAAGGCCCAATGTGATGCAATAGCTGGTAAATCTTCAGTGCTAGTTCAGCCATGCTTCTGCTTGGTTCAGACCTGCGATCTGTTCGAAGCATTCCAGTGGTGGCAGAGATATTTCCATATTTGTTCTTTCATCACTGCCACCAAAAAGTATCCTTAGTCTCATTGTGTTAACACAGAATATTTACAGCGTCTACTGAGGTAAGCAAAACATCAAAATTGTTGGAACATCTCTAATGGTGACTACACCTTAACTGCGAGGTTGTACAAGAGGAAGCAAGATCATAAGACATTGCATCGCTTCCTGTGATGGTATATACTGCATCTCATTAGCATATCACACAGTTAGAATCAAACTCTTATACTATGCATATTATTTTTTTCTTTTGCAGTGAGAATTTTCCCAGTTTATGGAATAACACCTCTCCACCTACTTCAATCATTCTGCTTTGTTTTATTCTGAATGCCTTCAATAGCTGCAGTATCCTTTTTATACTTGTGGTGACCAGAATTGTTTATATGTGGTCACACCAATAATTTATAAAGTGGCAGGATTCCCTCACTATTTTGGCTCAATATTCACCTTTTGATATATCCCAGCATTTGATTTGCTACACTCACTGCCACCGAGTATTGTTTTGAAAGTTTCAATTTATTTTCAATCAGGTCTCCTAAATCTCTTATTTTCCATGCACATTATTTTCTTTCCATTTAAGTAATAGTCCTTCTCCATATTGCTGTCCCCATGTGAAGCTTCTTATATTTCTCGATAATGAATTTCATCTGCCATCTGTCTGTCCAATTTCCAAGCATATTCAAATCCTCTTGTAGCTTATTCTGGTGACCTTTGGAGCTCACTACTTTCATTATCATCTTTGTGTCATCTGCAAATTTAACCATTATGCTTGCGATTTCCAGCTCCAGAACATTTGTGAAGATATTAAGCAAAAATAGTCCCAAAACAAAATTTCCTGATTTGTATAGTGTTTGAATTAGAAGGTCTTATCTTCAGCTAACCTCTTTTAATAGGAGTTTCAAACAGTTCTCCACTTAGTAAATGGTCGACGTACTATAATAGTTGAATAAGATGGTGTATTGTTATTTGAGTCATGACAAACCCAACAAGTGCATATTTCAATCCCATTTACCTTCTTTTTTACACTTTCTCTCTCTAGATACATATCTAATTGCTTATTTGAACTTCCATATTGCTTTCTTAAATTATGTTCCTGGCAATGTATTCTACGTATTTGTTAACCTTTTAGATAAAAATGTTCCTCTGTTCTAGTCTATACTTTGTATTCCTCGGTATCAAATCTCTTGCCATGATGAACACGTTTCTTGCATCAGCATTGCCTTCATGATCCTAGAATCATTCATTAGGCTACCTTGGCAACTAGTTTGATTGGATGTGTCATCACCGGAACTGTCTTTTATCTTCTAACCATATTGCCAGCAATTGGCAACGCAGTTTCCAGATTGGTTTCACACTGACGCTACCATCAAGGCAGTACACTAGTAAGACAGGAACATGGGAACAGGATTAGGACATTCAGCCATTTGAGCCTGTTCCATAATTTAAATAAATCATGGCCGATTTGTATTTCAACTCCATCTACCTGCCTTGGATCAATATCCACTAATATAATCCACCTAACAATAATCTATCAATCTCAGTTATGAAAATTTTAATTGGTATTTTTGGAGGGAGCACAACTCTTTCTCTCGACAAATGGACCCTGATGTCACTCCTAACTCTAATTTTGACACTATGGTTGGAATTTTGATGGAGAACTGGCAGGGAATGCTATTCTGTCATTTCCCTAGGGAAGGCCTGATGGAATCAAGTGCCCTCAGGAACTTAACAGGCCACCATCGGGCTTTCCCTGCAATAGGCACAGGTGATTAAAAGTGGGATGGGGGGTCACGGGGTGGAGGTTGTGGGAGAGGGGGTCGGAGGCAGGGGAAATGGGTGACTTTCAGTGCCTACCTCCTTGCCCGACGCCAGGTCCCTCGATCGGGCACGGAATGCCTCATAGCGAGGGGCACTCCACCAGGAGGCTACCGCCAAACCAACAGGTTTTGTTGGATGGCCTTCTGAGGGCGAGGGAGACCCGTGCGGCCTCCATTTAATCCCTGAGCCACAATTAACTTGCGGTGGGCTCAGACCTAGTGAGGTGTCAATTGACTGATTAATGAGCCTAACTGATATCCCGCTGCTGCTGGCCAGGAATCCTGCATCAGTGCCTCCCCCTCTCTGGCTTAATTGGGGGAAACTGATGGAGACCACCTACCATGATTAATTGGGCCTGGCTACTATGGCTCCTGCCGCGATGGGCTGCAGAAAATGCAGCCCCATGTCTCTTTGTTCTGGTCTCTCTCACCAGAGGAAATAGTTCCCCTCCGCATGCCACATCAACTCCTTTAATCATTTTAAAGGATCACCTTCAATCTTCTATACTCGGGTGAATACAAGTCTAATCTATCTGACGTGACCTCATAATTTAACCCTTTAAGCCTTGGTACCATTGCATTAGCGAAAGGTTTCCTTTACCCCAGGGATGAATTGCAGTTTCATTTCAAAATTAGAACAGGCTGAAATAATTCGTAATTCTCGGTTTTTCCAATTGAGATTGCGTTTTAGATGTCAAACGCCAGTTACGTTCGCAACACAATGCAAGTTATTGGAGGAGGTATGGCCAAAATCTGCCTATAAAACTGATCTCACCAACAAATAATTGCAGTCAAAAAATAAATTCTCAAATCCAAAGGTCAGATTCATATCCTCTTACATTTTTATGTAAAGCAAAGGTGGTTAAAAGACATCCTAAAATTCTGGCTGAAAAGCAACTCGGATGGTCATGCATGTTAGTTAGGGGCTTGGTACATTCAGCAACTAAGCTCAAACCTTGCAGAACAGAACCTCATTAGTGCTGAATTCAGATAAGCCCATGTCTAGTTTACAAATAAATGCTATGCTTGAGTGAATATTTCAGTAAAGCACAAAATGCATATTAAAGGCCAATGTGCAATATTTGTAATTGATTCCATTTATTGTCACATTGCACTGTAATCTAAATTACAAATACAAAGTGCTAAAAAGATCAAATTTGTTTCAAGAACTTGTTAGAGAAGGAAAAGTGATTGACGTGTGCAGGGACCGAAAATTTTCAGTGTGTAAAACAAATGAAGAAAATAGTTAGTGAATGTTATATTCTTGACTCAATTTGAAAGCAAGTTTGTGGGTCATGAGTTTTGTTCAAAAGTCTGTAATTTGCGTAATTGAATTCTATAGTCAGCCTGAATATACATTTACATTGCATTCATTTCCCCATCCAGTACCTTGTCCTCCTCTGGAAGCACCAGTAGGATTGAGCTGGCCACAAGATCACAAAATAAATACAGATGAGTAAGCTCAGTTAGCCATCTTAGTTCATCCATCCAGGAAAAACCTATGAATTCCTATTACAGCATCCAACTACCTCAAATTATTCTGGAGCTTTAAGCTCCAGTGCTCTACCGGAAAGTCCATTCCATTGATTGTTCTGTGTGAATGACCAGTACTAATTTTATCTTATTTATTATTTTCATCGAAGATCGCTATTTCATATTGCTCACTAATTTCAGTCACTTCCTTTCTCACCGTCTAGGAAGCTGAAGTTTCTCCAGTTTTTCCAACACACTTCAGTTCTGTGGGCTCTGTTGCAACATATGAGAATTGTGGTTCTTCTCTGAAGGGTCTCCAAGTCTTCGATCCTGGTGCTAGAGATTTTGCACCTCACTTTTTCCATTATAGCCATTATAACCAAGTGAGGACGGATGCAAGGACTCTTCCTTTTTCCTCTGGTCCTCGGTTGATCATAACCAGGTTTTTTTTTAATTTATAGGGGTGATTGTGCTAATTAGGTGTATGTACTTAACTATTTATATCCTGATTGCAAAGAACTCAGCCCAACAGAATTTCTTGAGTTTAAAGGAGTAAGGGGTTCATCTTTTATTGTGATAAAAACCCACACAGGTAAAGATAATAAAATATTTTTAAAAAGGTAACTGCACAGCCTGATCATTGCAACACGCACACATGCACAAGCATGCAAAAATACAAGTTACGAAGCAGAAGAGGCTAATTTTTGGCCGATTTAAGATTCAACAATTAAAGGCAAAGATTTAAAGAGTCCACTGATTATGAGCCCCTCGCTATTGTTTGTGGCTGAGGCAGTTCTTAAAGCAGTAGCTCTTGTTTTTTTTCTCTCCTGGAAACAGTATTTTGGAATTTGAAGTCTTCTTTAGAATTTCTCTGCCTGCTGTCCATAGTACATTGTAAGCAGGCAGGATTCACTTTATATAAAAGCAAAAAACTGCGGATGTTGGAAATCCAAAACAAAAATACCTGAAAAAACTCAGCAGGTCTGACAGCATCTGCGGAGAGCAATACTAGGACTATCTGTACCTTGCTCGTCCCGCTTTCTACCCTTAATGTCACCATTAGCACATTTCTTAGCTAATATCACCACCGTCAACACCTCTTTGTCCTTTTGTCTATAACATATTTTGGCAATCTCCACCTATCACTGGCCTTCTATCCAGCTCTACCTGTCCCACTCCCCCCTTAAACCAGTTTATATTTCACCTCTTTTCTATTTTTCCTTAGTTCTGTTGAAGAGTCATACGGACTCGAAACGTTAACTGTGTTCCTCTCCGGAGATGCTGTCAGACATGCAGAATTTTTCCAGGTATTTTTGTTTTTGTTTGGGATTCACTTTAGTTGAGTGAGAGAGGAAAGCAGCATTTTTGTTGCTTTCAGATGTTTCTTCTTCAGACTGCCCAATGCCAGGAGGGTTTTGTACTAAAATACTTTCAGAAGTCAGAGTCGTGTGATGACTGGCCATTGGCATATGATGGAAAATAATCCATAACCTATTCATGTTAATGAAGAAGTTTCCACCTTCCATGGTCAAAACTATGAACACACAATAGAGGAAGATGGGTCTCCTCAGCACTTCCCTTATGCATAATCAGTTTTGTGAGTTCTCCTTTGTTAACTGGTAGTGCTGGAGCCTTATTGCCCTTGTTATTTTGTGGTAAATCTTGACATTCCACCAGGGTGTGGTCTTGGCATGTTGATTGTAATGCACCTTTTGGAAGCTTCCAAAAGCTTGGCCAATTGCAGTCCCAAATGTCACGTGACCTGCGGTAGCCATCTTAACTCAGTGTCTTTGTTTTAATACTTGAAACTGCTTTTCTTAAAAAAGTTCCATATGTGAGTCCAGCAGATGAAATTGTAATTTCATATTTGACATCAACGCTCCTCCATAACATAACCATTAATAATTTCACCCCTGCTTAATAATACACTTTTTGTTAATTCTAGCCTTTTGTGCTAGGTGTTCACACGTAGCATGATCTGCAGGGTCAGAATTATGATCATTCTGCTGTAAATCGCTGCATATTCAATTATCACATCTCCATTTCAAATGAAATGTTGTGCATCCATTGAGAAAGGATGACAAAGACAAAACATTACACAGGCCAGGGGAAGGGACTCATGTTAACTCAGTGACTCAGGATAAATTGCTGACTTGGTGTGACTCTTCTTGGAGATTAGGGGTTGAATAGTTAGAGGTGGTTAAGATTACGAAGGATTTGGACAGACTGTTTCCAGAGATTGAGAGATTTAAAACACGGGAGGTAGGAGACTTAGGACAGGAAGGAGATTTTTTCTTTTTACACAGTATTTTGTGAGGCTGTGAAATGCTGAAGTTAAAGACTGGAGCAGAAACCATGTGTGGAATTTAGTCATCTCGATGGTGGACCTGCAAATGGATGGCACTTCTGTTCGCAGCAGGAATAGCTGCCTGATAAATGCGGTAGGGGTGCGTGGCCCAGCCAATTATGTGGCGGGCATGCGCAGGAAGCCCCCAAACCTGCTGTCAGCTGATGGGGTGGGAGTCAAGGTGCCATTTTTAAGTTGCAGCTGGACATGACTGCACTGAGTACAAGCAGCAGCATGGTTGTTGCAGGGGCTGACAGGAGGCCAACTCATCACCTTGACTCCAGGCTCAGATTTGTGTGTCCTGGTCTATGATGGGCCTCAAGAAGGGACAGCCTATTTGGCTCAAAGCAGACAAAAAGTGGCCCCATGGTTCAGCGCTGCCTCTCTCTAGGTTCTCCTCCAGGCTGCCTGGGGATGGTGGGAGGTGCTCTTCCACCCCGGAGGGTCAACTGGAGACCCTGCTGCCGGACCACCAAAGAGGCCTGGACGTAGATTGCAACGGAGGACAGCAGCCATGGGTTTCACAGGCAAACCTGGGTGCAATACGGAGAGAGGATCAATGACTTCCTCTGTACCACCAGGCTGAGTAGAAAGGTAGTGTTACATCAATGTGGCTCTCATGAAGGCAAAAAGTAATGCGTCTTAGTGAGCTGAAGGAGTGGGCTGGTGGATGAATGAAACGGAAGGTACAGCAGCAGATACATCATGAAGTTTGGATGCATGTGGGCGAGAAGTTGCAAGCACATGCTTCCATCATTGTACAAATGGCGTCAGAGTGGGAGGGTGGGCCGGTCACCCGGGAGGCCCCATTACCTGTCAGAGGCTTGCGTGCTAATATAAGGCAGTTAGCCGTCTTAGGAGTTGAAACTTGTTCATTCCTTCCTCTGCAGGAGAAAATGGCACGCAACATCAGGGAATGTGCAAAAGTGGGTGGAGAGTTCCCGACATAAAGGTGCTCACACCTGCAATGGAAAAGACAGTGGTCTTGGCCAGAGAGCAGGGCGGACGAGCAATCATGGATGGTGAAGGAGGAGTGCAGAAAGAAGTGAGTTAGGAGTCCATGAGGTTGGTGTTGACAGCAGAGGAGAGTGCGTCAGAGAGGGATGGGAAGGGGGGATTGTGAATAATGTGATCCTAATTCATTGTGCTCTCAATTCAGGTCTTCGAGTTCCAGAGGGATAGCCTGCTCCATTGTTTATGACTCTGTTGTCCACTCCTGGGAAGGAGGGCATTGAAGCCTCAAAAGATGCACTGTCACACCCTTCCCCTGCACCCTCCACCATTGCAGATATGTTGACATCAGTGGGTATGCGATCATGGTTAGAATTGAGACCAGGCCCATGTTGTGCCCCAGGCTGATGACCGGCCTCTGGCCATGGCCACAAGAAATTTACTGGAGTTTCAGCAACGCAGGGGAATGGCTGGTGGAGCTGCTAAAGGCAATTTACAGACATGTGTGGATGATGGAAGAGTCCATGCAGGCCAGGAGTTCTGCCATACAGTCATAGGGGTTTACAGCACAGGAAAAGGCCCTTTGACCCATCAAGTCTGTGCTGTTCAAACAAATACCTAACTATTCTAATCCCATTTTCCAGCACTAGGCCCATAGCTTTGTATGCCATGGCATCGCGAGTGCACATCCAAATACTTCTTAAATGTTATGAGGGTTTCTGCCTCTATCACCCTTTTAGGCAGTGAGTTCCAGATTACCACCACCCTCTGGGTGAAAAAATTCTTCCTCACATCGCCTCTAAACCTCCCGCCCCTTACCTTAAGTCTAAGCCCCCTGGTTATTGATTCCTTTCCCAAGGGGAAAAGTTCCTTTCTGCCTACCCTTATCTATGCCCCTCATAATTTTATGCACCTCAATCATATCCCCCCTCAATCTCCTCTGCTCCAGGGAAAATAACCCCAGTCTATCCAATCTCTCCTCATAACTAAAACTTTCCAGCCCAGTCAACATCCTGGTAAATCTCCTCTGCACACTCTCTAGTGCAATCACATCCCTCCTATAATGCAGATTCCAGAACTGCACACAATACTCTAGCTGTGGCCTAACCAGCATTTTATACAGTTCCAGCATAACCTCCCTGCTCTTATATTCTATGCCTCAGCTAATAAAGGCAAGTATCATATGTGCCTTCTTAACCACCTTATCTACCTGTCCCGATGCCTTAAGAGACCGGTGGACATGCATGCCAAGGTCCCTCTGACCCTTAGTGCTTCCCAGGGTCCTACCATTGATTGTTTATTCCCGTGCCTTGTTTGTCCTGCCCAAGTGCATCACCTCACACTTATCTGGATTAAATTCCATTTGCCACAGATCAGCCCATCTGACCAGCCCATCTACATCCTCTTGTAATCTACACACCTGGTCACTTCTTCGAAAAATTCAATCAAATTGGTCAGACATGACTTTCCTTTAACAAAACCATGCTGACTGTCCTTGATTAATACCTGCCTCTCCAAGTGTAGATTAATTCGGTCCCTCAGAATTGTTTCCAATAGTTCCCCCACCAGTGAGTTTAGACTGACTGGCTTGTAGTTCCCTGGTTGATCCCTTCCTCCCTTCCTCCTCACTATTTATCACCCCACCAATTTTTGTGTCATCTGCAAACCTACTGATCAACCCTCCTACATTCAAGTCTAAGTCGTTTATATATACCACAAACAGCAAGGGACCCAACACCGATCACTGTGGAACCCCACTGGACACAGGCATCCAGTCACAAAAACACATCTTGACCATCACCCTCTGCTCCCTGCCACTCAGCCAATTCTGGATCCAATTTGTCAAATTGCCTTGGATCCCATGGGCTCTTACCTTCAATATCAGTCTCCCATACGGGACCTTATCAAAAGTCTTGCTGAAGTTCAAATAGACTATGTCAAATGCATTGCCCTCATCTACACACCTGGTCACTTCTTCGAAAAATTCAATCAAATTGGTCAGACATGACTTTCCTTTAACAAAACCATGCTGACTGTCCTTGATTAATACCTGCCTCTCCAAGTGTAGATTAATTCGGTCCCTCAGAATTGTTTCCAATAGTTCCCCCACCAGTGAGTTTAGACTGACTGGCTTGTAGTTCCCTGGTTGATCCCTTCCTCTCTTCTTGAATAACGGTACCACATTGGCTGTCCTCCTGTCCTCTGGCACCTCTCCTGTGGCCAGAGAGATATTAAAAATTATTGCCAGCGCCCCTGCTATCTCCTCCCTTACCTCACTCAACGGCCTGGGATACATTTCATCCGGGCCTGGAGACTTATCTACTTTTAAGCCTGCCAGACCACTTAGAACCTCCTCCCTTTCTATGCTAATTTCTTTAATTATATCACAGTCCTTCTGTCTAATTTCCATACCCACATCTTCCCTCTCACTTGTGAGCACCGACACAAAGTATTAATTTAGAACCCTACCTAAGTCTTCTGGCTCCACACACCAATTACCTCTATGGTCCTTAATGGGTCCCACTCTTTCCCTAGTGATCCTCTTACTCTTAATGTACTTGTAAAATAACTTTGGATTTTCCTTTATTTTACCTGCCAATATTTCTTCATGCCCTCTTTATGCTCTCCTAATTTCCTTTTTAAGTTCCCCCCTCCACATTCTATACTGCTCTAGGGCTTCCGCTGTTTTGAGCCCTCGGTATCCGCCATAAGCCTTCCTTTTTCTCTTTATTCAATCCTGAATATACCTCGACATCCAGGGTTCCTTGGATTTGTTGGTCCCACCCTTTATCTTTACTGGAATATGTTGGCCCTGTGCTCTCCCCATTTCCTTCTTGAATGAATCCCACTGCTCTGACGCAGATTTAATTAAAAGTAGCTGGTCCCAACCCACTCTGGCCAAATCATATCTGATCTTATTAAAATCGGTCTTCCCCCAATTTAGAGCTCTGATTTCTGGCCCATCCTTGTCATTTTCCGTAACAACCTTGAATCTAACGGAGTTATGATCATTTTCTGCAAAATGCTCCCCTATTGATATCTCTACCACTTGCCCGGCTTCATTCCCTAAAATTAAGTCCAGGACCGCCCCCTCTCTTGTAGGACCTTCTACGTACTGGCTTAAAAAGCTCTCCTGGATGCGTTTTAAGAATTTCTCTCCCTCTAAACCTATCACACAATGACTAACCCAGTTAATGTTGGGGAAGTTAAAACCCCCACTATTACTACCCTATTATTTTTACACTTCTCTGAAATTTGCCTGCATATCTGCTCTTATATTTCTCTCTGACTGTTTGGGGGTCTATAATATACTCCCAGCAATGTGATTGCTCATTTTTTGTTTTTAAGTTCTACCCATATGGCTTCATTTCAGGAGCCTTCTAAAGTGTCATCCCTCCTTACTGCTGTAATTGATTCCTTGATCAATATTGCTATAGCCCCTCCTCTTTTACCTCCTTCCCTGTCTCGCCATGTCTCAGGTAGGTGAGCACTTGTCTTCCTTCATGGAGAGGGTGGTGACGTTCATGGAGAGCTAGCTTCAGCAGACCAGTAAGTGGCTGCTGGATATGCGCTCGGATATGCATGCAACCTCTCTGGCTATGGGCTCTATGCAGTGGTGGGCAGGCATGAGACGGACAAGGCTTGGACCTCGTTCCAGGTGCCCGTCTTCCTCTCGTAGTTAGGGAGGTGCCATTATACAGCAAGGGGGAGGAGGACCACCAGCGAGACACTTTGGAGGCTTCCTTTCAGGGGCACACCAAGGACCAGCAGCCACACCTCAGCTCGTGACCCCTGCGCCTCCAGTAGTGAAGGTAAAGAGGATGTACCTTCAGTCATGCAGGAGTCTTTCAGCATGCTTGGCCCCTCACATCTCAAGCAACCAGAGGACGGCTGCCAAGGTATCTCAAAGGTGCATTGCACAGAGCAGCCGGTTTCCACCTCAACTGTAAATGCCGGGGCCACACCACGGCCATGGATTTTCATCCCAAAGGTGGGTAGCGCGAGTTGGGAAAGTTCCTATCTTGGCCCGTCCACCCAAAGGGAAAGTACCCACAAAGGAAGGATCTTCATTGCCAGGAGTTGGGTGCATGCTGGAGTCAGGCCAGCCGACCCAGGAAGAAGTTTGGAGGCAGCCACTAGGGACTGCTGGGTGCGGAGGTAGGCTGTTTAAAAGGCCTGCCTGAGTTTGTCCCAGTTAAAATTAAAATACAAAGGCCCTCCAGCCCTCACCCCTCACACCCTCTCGCTCTCCAAAGACTCTCCATGCTCCATCCATGTCACCTCATGTACCCCCTATGGCATCTAATGCGCCTTATGCCAAGCCCTGCCCTTCCACTCACCCCCTATGGCCATCATGCACATCATCCAGACCCTTCAAAGTGTCAATAACAAAAAACACAAACCCTTGAAAGCCTGAGCTATCAAGCAAACAAAGTTTTCTCTGGGGTGCAGGTATTTCAACAATAGTAATGGATGTCTGGGCTCTCAGCCAAGCCTCATTATGTACAAGGCTCATTGGTTCTATACAATGTATAGTGGATCAATGGGCATTGAAGTGGCATATTTTGGCATAGAGGGCTTGGGGGTGTCATGGGGGGTTTGTGGAAGGGCAGAGCTTGGCATTGAAGGTGTGAAGGGCCATAGGGATGGGTGAAAGGGTGGAACTTGGCATTGGAGGCATGAGGGGCCAGGGTGGTCAGGTGGGAGGGCAGAGTTTGCATAGGGGGCATGAGGAGGGCCTTTTGAACTTACCTTTTAAAATGTCCCCTCATGCAGACGAGGGTTCACGACTCTTTAAAAGCCTGGTCTGACTCATGAAAATTGTGGAGGAGTAGGACGTGCCTATCGCCGCAATGGAACCGGCCAGGTTGGGAGTGCCAGATGTGGGCTTTTGACTGGAATCAGCCCGCACCCTTTAAGACATTCTCAAAAATCAGATAGTCCGGGAATGGGGTTGAGAATCCTGGAATCGGGATGTGCCCACCATTTTTAAAGAGAATCCCAAGTCATCCCAACTCGGTGAAAATCCAGGCCCACGTCTTCATGGTTGTAGACATAGCAGGGTGGAATGGGTATTCAAATTTTAGATTACAGTATATGCTCATGTGTGATTAAATAGCCTTGTTTACTTGATTCATGTGTGTGGTAAATGGTCTTATTGTAGTGACCTGGTTAGCAGTGCTATCACTTGCAGAATAAGTAGCAAGCCTATATGGTTGAAGAGGAGGTATTGACATCTCTGTGACTGGGATGACAAGGGTGGAGTGGCTTGTTGGCGAATGCAGGTGATTTGTTTTCATGTAGGGAAATCCTGTGGTTTCTCAAAGGCACCATGCCTACTGGAATCTGTTGAGAATGAGAGACTCATGGGCCCCGTTTCTGTGTCTTTCCACCGCCCCTGTATTTGGTGCTGGAACCCAAACGTTTTTTTTCTTAATTCTTTCACAGGGCGTCAGTCATATGCTGAGCATTTACTGTCCATTCCACTTGTCTGAGAGAAGGTTTTGGTGAACCATTTTCTTGAGCTGCTGCATTCTATGTGGCTTTGATGCACCCACAGTGCTGTTTGACCCAGTGACAGTGAAGGAACGGTGATATAGTTTTAAGTGTGACTTGGAGGGGACATGCAGCTTGCTCTGCTCCATACTCCCCATCCTCCTCGTCAGCTGAGGACTGTGGCTCCCTAGATCTGTGGTTGGCACGGACCCCCACATCTCCCTTCCCCTCTGCTGTACACAGAGGGTGACTATAATCCTTGAGACCCTCTGAAGTGCATATTGATGAGCTCCACCAGAGCGGTGCAGGCTACAGAACCTTATTTTTAACAAGCTGACAGTCAGTGTTTTGTAGTTTATCTTGTGGCCTAATCTATGCTGGGAGTGATTCCTCTACCCATGAGTGACTCATGTATGACTCAGGTAAGTTCCTTCAAAATGACCTTATTTACACTATATACAGGTATGACTACAACCAGTGAGAGCTTTTCCCCTGATTCTCATTGAGTCCAGTTTTGCTAGGGCTCCTTGATACTATGCTCGGTCAAATGCTGCCTTGATGTCAAGGGCAGTCATTCTCACCTCACGTCTTGAGCACAGCTCTTTTGTCCATGTTTGAACCAAAGCTGTAATAAGGTCAGGAGCTGAGCGACCCTGTTTGAACCCAAACTGAACATCAGTGGGCAGGTTATTGCTAATCAAATGCCACTTTTTAGCACTGTTGATGACCCCTTCCATTACTTAACATAAATGTACAAATTCTCCAGCCCTTTTAAAGAATGTATTCATCATCACTTTGATGCAGCGAGTGGATGCCTGTGCTTGTCCTCTTGGAAGCCTGGAAGGAGCTGCTGGTGTTTAAGTTTAATGCCACAGTGACTTTTAAAGTCATTGGCATTGATCTCCCCCTGAGCCCAAGTGGCCACAAGTTGTCCCACAGTAGAACACACAGGTTAGTGGCTGCCTCCTTAGACATCTCAGCTGTCATTGGCCTTGCCTCTCAGATATCTGCAGTAGTTGAGGTGAGAGTGGTGGACCCTGGGATGTTGCGTTGATCTGTGTTGGACTGGCCCCTAGTTGGCTCCCTCCCGACTGTCCTCAGCACCTGGTCCAGCTGCAGGTTGAGTCCCTTGATGGTCTTTTGCCAGTTGTTCGTCAGGGCCTATTTCCATTCTTTTCTGCACCATCCCTCCTCTGCCCGAGGTTTCAGGAACACTGGGTGGATGAGGCCCATTTTGCCTCCAGAAGCTCAACAGAGATCAGGACCCTAGTGGTTACATTGTCTTCAATAAAGATCTTGCTCTGGTGGTCAATTCACCTCTTCCACAGTCATTAAGCTCCAGGACCCTGACCTCACCTTTGTCCTCCCCAAGCTCACCGTTATCCTTCACTCAGTGGGCCTCGACCTCCTGCAGTGATCCTCAACCTCCTGCAGTGACCCTCGAACTGCTGCAGTGATCCTCAACCTCCTGCATTGGGCCCCAATCTCCCCAAGGATGCTTCTTAGCCTCCTCTCTCTTCCGAGAAAATTTCCAAGTGCTGGCATGCAGCTCCAATTGGTTCACCGTCCAACCTGAGGGATTCACTCAGCAGCTCACCACTAGCTTTGAACTGGTCGGGAAACCCAAAGCCGCAATTCCCGTGCACCTCACGCTTAATTGCTAAGGTACCGTTGAATTTCTAAAAGTTTAATGAGTATTAGTGATATGCAGAGCCTTAAAATTACCTTCCTCCTGTGTGCTATTGGTATTGCTGTCCCACTTCCTCCCCACCGCGTGGGATAATTTGGTCCTTCCCTCCTGGTGTCAGGGACCTGACATGGCACTTTCATCATGATTCAACATCGCCCCCCCACAACCCGCCACCTGCTCCCTCATCCAGCATTAAGTCTCACTCTGTATCAGCATTTGACAATAGGTTACATAAGTGGCTGAACGAAGCACGTTTGAACAGGGCAGACGCTGTGATTATGACAATTGCTTATGTGATGATAAAACACCATCATGGACTGGTTGGATCAAGTGAGTGTAATAATTCCTATGTAATTCTATGTAACTCGGATGCAGTGTGAATCCAGATTGACAAATTATCATGCAACCCATTGGATCCCCTGGACAATTTATACAAGCTTACTGCAGAGTCTCTTTAATGTTGTAAGAAAACAGACACTCATGCCCATGTTCTCCAAACATTAAAATACAGCTGCCAAGTTGTGTGGAAGCTCTCAGACATGGAGCTCTATCCAGACAAGATGAGTGCACTTTGCAGTCCTCAATATAATCCTGGTATTGTTGTCTCTTGATGCAATATTTAAGCAAGGATATGAACCACAAATTTAGTTCAAGGCACAGTGTAATGCATTAGAACTGTAGTTAAAAATTTCAGCAGCCAATGTTGAATGAGAGCTTTAGACTTGAGATGAGATTAAACGATTGTAGTCATTCTACAACATAATCCGTCTTGTTTGGTGCTGAATTTCCTGGAGACGTTTAGCTCTCCAGCCTAAAATACTTTGTTGATTTATGTGCAAGATGCAACAGAATCCCTGTTCACTTCTGCATGGGAGTTTGTACTGAATTATAATACATTATTTATAGGTTTGTTCACACAGGAAGAAGAAAGCCTACCAAGTGTCAAAATGGCAAGTGCCACTTCTGATCAATCTGATTATGATTTATTGATTGTAGCTGGTGTCATTGGCCACAATGCTACAAATGAAGTTGGTGATTTAAATAACTACACTGTGGGCAGAATTGTCCCACATCTGCACCAAGTGCAGAAGGGAACGAGAAAAAGGATGTTTTACCCGCTGGTCGCAATGGTGGCTTTTCACGCAATATTGTCCCGATCCCACCTCATTAATAATGCATTTCCGGGAAACACACAATTTCCATGGTGGGTGGGCTCTCATTCGGCCACCACACCATCACCTTGCTGCTTCATCACACCGGGCGCCATATTTAAAGTGCAGCTTTGCAAATGCCTCTCAGCGCTTCCAGGCAAGGACTGCGGCAAAGAAGACATGGCCCCGAAAGGCAAGAAGACAGCAGCCCTCCGATTTAATGACACGTCCCTCGAACACATTTTGGATGCAGTGCTGGCCCACTGGGATGTCCTCTACCCCACTCTGGTCACAGGATGCACAGCAGCATCACCAATCCGGCTTGGGAGGCGGTGGCACCAGTGTTCAGTGTCAACACCCTGCAAAAGACGACAGCCACCCAGTGCCGCAAGAGGATAAATGATCTGTTCCACCAGGGTAAGTCACACTGCTCAACACTCTCAATTCACACATTCACAAGTCCATCACGCATCCACAGAGATCGCATTCACTGCCAGTTCAAGGGATATCACCATTCACTCTCTCATACACATAGAAACTAGGAGCAGGAGTAGGCCATTCTGCCCTTCAAACCTGCTCCGTTATTCATTGTGATCATGGCTGATCATCCAACTCAATAGCCTGCTCCCGCTTTCTCCCCATGCCCTTTGGTCCCTTTCGCCCCAAGAGCTATATCTAACTCCTTCTTGAAAACATACAATGTTTTGGCCTCAACTACTTTCTGTGGTAGCGAATCCCACAGGCTCATCACTCTCTGGGTGAAGAAATTTCTCCTCATCTCAGTCCTAAATGGTCTACCCCATATCTTCAGACTGTGACCCCTGGTTCTGGACTCCCCCACCATTGGGAACATCCTTCCTGCATCTACCCTGTCTAGTCCTATTAGAATTTTATAGGTTTCTATAAGAACCCCCCTCATTCTTCTGAACTCCAGCAAATATAATCCTAATCGACTCAATATGCCAGCTTCGCCATCCCAGGAATCAGTCGGGTAAACCTACGCTGCACTCCCTCTGTAGCAAGTACATCCTCAGATAAGGAGACCAAAACTGTGCACAATATTCCAGGTGTGGTCTCACCAAGGCCCTGTACAATTGCAGCAAGGCCTCCCTGCTCCTGTACTCGAATCCTCTGGCTATGAAGGCCAACATACCATTTGCCTTCTTTACCGCCTGCTGCACCTGCATGCTTACCTTCAGCGACTGGTGTATGAGGGCACCCAGGTCTCGTTGCACATTCCCCTCTCTCAATTTATAGCCATTCAGATAATAATCTGCCTTCCTGTTTTTGCTACCAAGGTGGATAACTTCACATTTATCCACATTATACTGCATCTGCCATGCATTTGCCCACTCACTCAGCTTGTCCAAATCACACTGAAACATCTCTGCATCCTCCTCACAGCTCACCCTCCCACCCAGCTTTGTGTCATCTGCAAATTTGGAAATATTGCATTTACTTTCCTCATCTAAATCCTTAATATATATTGTGAATAGTTGGGGTCCCAGCACCGATCCCTGCGGTACCCCACCAGTCACTGCCTGCCATTCGGAAAAAGACCCGTTTATTCCTACTCTTTGTTTCCTGTCTGCCAACCAGTTTTCTATCCATTTCAATACACTACCCTCAATCCCATGCGCTTTACTTTTACACGCTAATCTCCTTGTGGGATTCTGTCGAAAGCCTTCTGAAAGTCCAAATAAACCACAACCACTGGCTCCCCCTCATCAACTCTACTAGTTACATTCTCGAAAAATTCCAGTAGATTTGTCAAGCATCATTTCCCTTTCATAAATCCATGCTGACTCTGTCCAATTCTGCCACTGTTTTCCAAGTGTTCAGCTATTAAATCTTTTATAAAGGACTCTAGAATTTTCTCCACTACCGATATCAGGCTGACTGGCCTATAATTCCCTGTTTTTTCTCTACCTCCCTTTTTAAATAGCGGGGTTACATTAGCTACCCTCAAATCTGTAAGAACTGTTCCAGAGTGTATAGAATCTCGGAAGATGACCACCAATGCATCCACTATTTTTAAGGCAACTTCCTTAAGTATTTTGGGATGTAGATTATCAGGCCCTGGGGATTTATCGGCCTTCAATCCTATCAATTTCTCCAGCACCATTTCCCGTCCAATACTGATTTCTTTCAGTTCTTCCCTCTCACTAAACTCTGTGTTCCCCAACAGACATTCATTGTCCTCATCCCATCCATGGGATCACTCACCGCCCACAAATGACAGGCATACTTATCATCTGGCCTGGTAAGCATCCTGTTTGCTCTCTCTCCATCTCTATTTATGCAGCGGAAGCTGACACACAAAAAGAAGGAGAGGTTGCAGACTGCTGGAAGAATGCCTGAAACTCAGGTCCTCATGGACTTTGGAAACAGAGCCACCCAGCACCCATGTGAGGATCTGGACTAGTCCTGTGCTGACGGTGAGGTTGGCAGTGCTCTACAGGGGAGGCAATGGCGTAGTACTATAGTCGCTGGTCGGTAAATCCAGAGACCCAGGGTAATGCTCTAGGCACCCAGGTTCGAATCCCGCCATGGCAGATGGCGGAATTTGAATTCAATAAAAATCAGGAATTAAAAGTCTATTGTTGTAAAAACCCATCTGGTTCACTAATCTCCTCTAGGGAAGGAAATCTGTCGTCCTTACCTGGCCTGGCCTACACGTGACTCCAGGTCCAAAGCAATGTGGTTACATGCCCTCTGAAATGACCTGGCAAGCCACTCAGTTGTAAAAAACCACTACAAAGACACCAAAAAGGAATGAAACCGGACGGACTACCCGGCATCCATCGACACCAGAAACAACAACGGCAATCTCAGCCTTGTCGACCCTGCAAAGTCCTCCTTACTAACATCTGGAGACGAGTGCCAAAATTAGGAGAGCTGTCTCACAGACTAGTCAAGCAGCAGCCTGACATAGTCATCCTCATGGAATCATACCTTGCAGATAATGTTCCAGACACCACCATCACCATCCCTACGACAGGCCCAGCAGAGGTGGTGACACAATGGTATATAGTCAGGAGGAAGTTGCACTGGGAGTCCTCAACATTGACTCTGGATCCCATGAAGTCTCAGGTTAGAAGCATCAGGTTAAACATGGACAAGGAAACCTCCTGCTGATTACCACATACCGCCCTTCCTCAGCTGATGAATCAGTGCTCCTCCATGTTGAACACCACTTGGAGGAAGCACTGAGGGTCGCAACGGTGCAGAATGTACTCTGGGTGGGGGAACTTCAATGTTCATCACCAAGAGTGGCTCGGTAGCACCACTACTGACCGAGCTGACCGAGACCTAAAGGACACAACTGCTAGACTGGGTCTGCAGCAGGTGGTGAGGGAACCAACAAGAGGGAAAAACATACTTGACCTCATCCTCACCAACCTGCCTGCCGCAGATGCATCTGTCCATGACAGTATCGGTAGAAGCGACCACCGCACAGTTATGTGAAGTCCTGCCTTGACATTGAGTATACCCTCCATCGTGTTGTGTGGCCCTACCACAGTGCTAAATTGGATAGATTTTGAACAGATCTAGCAACTCAAGAGTGGGTATCCATGAGGCGCTGTGGGCCATCAGCAGCAGCATAATTGTACTCGAGCACAATCCGTAACCTTATGGCCCGGCATATTCCCCGCTCTACCATTACCATCAAGACAGGGGATCAACCCTGGTTCAATGAAGAGTGCAGGAGGGCATGCCAGGAGCAGCACCAGGCATGCCTAAAAATGAGGTGTCAACCTGGTGAAGCTGCAATACAGGGCTACTTGCATGCCAAACAGCATTAGGAGCAAGTGATAGACAGGGTTAAGTGATCCCAAACCAACTGATCAGATCTAAGCTCTGTAGTCCTGCCACATCCAGTCGTGAATGCTGGTGGACAATTAAACAACTCACTGGAAGAAGACGCTTCACAATTTTCCCCATTCTCAATGATGGAGAAACCCAGCATATTAGTGCAAAAGATAAGGCTGAAGCATTTGCTACAATCTTCAGCCAGATGTGCCGACTGGATGACCCATCTCGGCCTCCTGCAGAGGCCCCCAGCATCACAGATGTCAGTCTTCAGCCAATTCAATTCACTCCACGCGATATTAAGAAATGGCTGAAGACACTGGATACTGCAAAGGCTAAGGGCCCTGACAACATTCCGGCAATAGTACTGAAGACTTGTGCTCCAGAACTTGCCGTGCCCCTAGCCAAACTGTTCCAGTACAGCTACAATACTGGCATCTACCTGGCTATGTGGAATATTTCCCAGGTATGTCCTGTACACAAAAAGCAGGACAAATACAACCCGGCTAATTACTGCCCCATCAGCCTACTCTCCATCATCAGTAATGAGAGGGGTCATCAACAGTGCTATCAAGTGGTATTTGCTTAGTAATAACCTGCTCACTGACGCCCAGTTTGGGTTCCGCCAGGGCCACTCAGCTCCTGACCTCATTATAACCTTGGTTCAAACATGGACAAAAGAGCTGAACTCCCGAGGTGAGGTGAGAGTGACTGCCCTTGACATCAAGGCAGCAATTGACCGAGTGTGGCACCAAGGAGCCTGAGCAAAACTGGAGTCAATGGAAATCAAGGGGAAAACTCTCCACTGGTTGGAGTCATACCTAGCACAAAGGAAGATGGCTGTGGTTGTTAGGGGTCAGTCATTCCTGCTCCAGGACATCATCACAAGAGTTCCTCAGGGCAGTGTCCTCAGCCCAGCCATCTTCAGCTGCTTCATCAATGACCTTCCTTCCACCATTAGGTGAGAAATGGGGATGTTCACTGATGATTGCCTCAGATACTGAAGCAGTCTATGTCCAAATGCAGCAAGACCTGGACAATAACCAGACTTCGGCTGACAAGTGACAAGTAACATTTGCGCCACACAAGTGTCAGGCAATAACCATCTTCAACAACCATCACCCCTTGATGTTCAATGGCATTACCATCACTGAATCCCCCACTTTCAACATCCTGGAGGTTACCAATGACCAGAAACTGAACTGGACTAGCCATATAAATACTGTGGCTACAAGATCAGGTCAGAGGCTAGGAATCGTGCGACGAGTAACTCACCTCCTGACTCCCCAAAGCCTGTCCACCATCTACAAGGCACAAGTCAGGAGTATGATGGAATACTCCTCACTTGCCTGGGTGAGTGCAGCTCCCACAACACACAAGAAGCTTGACACCATCCCAGACAGAGCACCTTGCTTGATTGGCACCACATCCACAAACATTCACTCCCTCCACAACTGACGCACAGTAGCAGCAGTTTGTGCCATCTACAAGATGCACTGCAGGAATTCACCAAGGCTCCTTCGACAGCACCTTCCAAATCCACAACCACTACCATGTAGAAGGACAATGGTAGTTCTCCTCCAAGCCACTCACCATCCTGACTTGGAAACATATCACCGTTCCTTCACTGTCACTGGGTGAAAATCCTGGAACTCCCTTCCTAACAACACTGTGGGTGCACCTACACCACATGGACTGCAGCGGTTCAAGAAGGCAGCTCGCCACCACCATCTCAAGGGCAACTAGGGATGGGCAATAAATGCTGGCTCAGCCAGTGAAGCCGACATCCCATGAATGAATAAAGAAAAGTGAGGATCAAGCAGTGCAACATCCATCAGGCAATCAAGCTGTGAGTGATGTATCATGTTCTGCAACCCCTGTCATGCACTAATAGTCTCTCCTTGCTTTCGCCGGAACACCTTGGAAACTGTCGATGGAGTCCACGACCCACGGCCTCCAATCAAGCCCAGAAGAAGCCTCTGAGGAGGAGTCTGAATGCACCTTCATTGAAGTCCCATCACATCGCTCACCCACACCCTCCATCTGCGCAGAGACACACACGGTGGAACCTATCTTTAGAATAGCCTCAAGATCACAATCTGGTAAGCACATCACACTATCTGATCCACAGCAGGTGATGGCCGGGACTGCCCAGGTCCCCAATACTCGGAGGACTGCTGGAGGCCAGAAATCTGCTGAGTCCGAGTCAGATGGTGAACCTCTGGGCTCGGTCATGTCTCTGTTGCTGGAGCTCCAAAGGCAAGCTCAGGAACACCAGGGTGGCTTGTCCGCTGCACTCCTCAGAATGCAAGGCATGATGGAGGAGTCTGTCTTCCTTCAGGCTGAGGTGATAGCGCTGGCACTCCAATACAGTAAGGTCAACACTGGTAGGATGGTGGCCTTCAAATAGATATTGGTCCAGGACATGGGTCCTGTCCTGCTGTGCTAGCTGAACTCCATCGCTGATGCCATAGTTGTCCTCCATCAATATATACGTGAGAGGGGTGTGGGGCAGCTCGATCTGAATCCAGCTACCCCTTCTCCTCAAGAGTTAGCCAGGCACCCATAGGGAGGAGGATCAGTAGGTGCGAACCATGGGGCCATCCACCAAGGTGACTCTGGGAGTCCGGCCCATCCGAATCCCCTCTCCCTGTGAGCTGAGCAGCTCCAGCTCCACAGGCCAAAGAGGGTGCCACTGTTACACAGCAGGACCCCGAAAGCAGACTGGGGCAGTCCAGGTCTCGGCCCTCCAAAGGACGCCCACCAAAGTCATCACAGACAGGGCATAGCAATCAGCAGACGGCTTCCATCTCCACTGTGAACATCCGGGGAGCACCAAGAGGTAGCGGCAAGGTTAGGAAGGTTAAGAAGGTGTAACTCTTATAGAGTTAAAACAATTAACTAAATTAACAAATAAGGGAGTTAAGAAGGTGTAACTCTTTCAGAGTTAAAACAATAAACTAAATTAACAAAATAATGGGTAAATCAAGCACAGCCCCTAAGTCAGGTCAGCTGTAAAATCAAGGAAAAACTTTAAAGGAACCTTACAAACATCAAACCAAAATGTGATTAAAGGGGTCAACAAAACACCCCAGTCCCTGCGGTGCCCACCGGGCATGGAAGGCCTCGATGGTGCCAGCAGACACCGCGTGCTCCCTCTCCAGGGACACCCGGCCGCGAACGTAGCCGTGGAAGAGGGACAAACAATCGGGCGGGATTCCCCCTCGATCGCCCGCTGCCTGGACTTGTTAATGGCCAACCTGGCCAGGCCCAGGAGCAGGTTCACGAGGAGGTCCTCCTCCTTCCCGACCCCCTTCCGCACCGAGTGTCCGTAGATCAGGAGCATGGGACTGAAGTGCAAACAAAACAGCAAAAAAAGGTTCTTTAAATAACTAAGTTAAGAAGGTGTATCTCTTTCAGAGTTAAAACAATAAACTAAATTAACACAATAAGGGATAAATCAGGCACAGCCCCTAAGTCAGGTCAGCTGTAAAACCAAGGACAAAGTTTAAAGGAACCTTACAAACATTAAACCAAAATGTGATTAAAGGGGTCAACAAAACACCCCAGTCCCCGCGGTGCCCACCGGGCACGGAAGGCCTCAATGGTGCCGGCAGACACCACGTGCTCCCTTTCCAGGGACATCTGGCCGCGAACGTAGCCGCAGAAGAGGGACAAACAATCGGGCGGGACTCCCCCGTCGATCGCCCGCTGCCTGGACCTGTTGATGGCCAACTTGGCCAGGCCCAGGAGCAGGTTCACGAGGAGGTCCTCCTCCTTCCCGACCCCCTTCCGCACCGGGTGTCCGTAGATCAGGAGCGTGAGACTGAAGTGCAAACAAAACAGCAAAAAAAAGGTTCTTTAAATAACTAAGTTAAGAAGGTGTAGTTGCACAGCCTGGGCATGGGTGTTAATCACTTATACACATTGTTCACTATTGTAAATAAACTCCCAAGAATGTCTCCCTGCCTATGGCTCCTTGTTCTGATGAGCAGTGTTCGTGTCACTCAGATGTGAATGCTTAGTTCCTGCACAAGATAAAGGCAGGTGTCTCAGTCCAGGGCTTCTTCCCTGTGCTTTGTGCATCCTTCAGACCAAAGTGATGGTCCAGCCTCATACTCCCTGGATATATTACTCATGCCCACATCTCAACGGCGCTCGTCATTGCTGCCAGAATATTGTGGGCAGGCGTCACAGAGTCCGTCATTCTCTCTCTGTGCTCTCAGCACCTTTAAGCATGGGACTGGCTCCCATCTCTTCAGCACCTGTGACCGGTGACACTGTACTCCTGAAGGGTGCTGAAGGCTGACAAAGGATCAGATGCTTTTAAAGTTTCATGGCTGCATCCCTATGATATAACCTTGATCACAGAGCACAAGCGAGCTGCCCTCAGCCAGACAGGAGTCAAACATTCTCAGAGGCTATGTGAAGATCTATCGAGTGTCCTCTCTGCATGTCGTCATCATCCTCCTGCAATCGAGTGACTATTAGAGTCTCCATGACAGGAGCCTTACACAGAGGGTATGTGCACTGCCATCAGCCAGATTGGAGTCAAACATTCATAGCTGCAATGTGAGGATCTATGGTGTCGCCGCAGTGCATGTCGTCATCATCCTCCACAAATGTAGCAGCTATGAGGGCCTCCCAAGCCCACCTGCCTCGCTTGGCCATTGCGACAGCCTCATCGTCTGCATCATCGCCTTTAAGGGCCTCCTCACCCTCATTCCCATCATTGTCCTGCTCATCGGAGCAGACATCCAGCTCCTCCTCAGCCAGCTACTCTCCCTTTTGCAGCGCCAGGTTGTAAAGGGCGCAGCAGGTGATGATAATGCGCGACACCCTCTGTGGGCTATATTGCAGGTCTCCACCAGATCAGCCAAGGCACCGGAGCCACATTTTCAGAATACCGATGGTTTCCTCCATCATGGTGCAAGTTATAGCCTGAGCCTCATTATACCTTCGCTCCATTGCAGTCTGAGGCAGCCACACTAGTGTCATCGTCCACGTCCTCTGTGGGTAGCCCTTGTCCCCAAGGAGCCATCCCTGCAGATTCTGTGGACCCTGTAAGACGTCAGGAATCTGTGACTGGCTGAGAATGTTGGAGTCGTGGACACTCCCTGCGAACCGTGCACAGACCTGCAGGATGCATTTGTGCTGCAGGATGCATTTGTGTTGACATAGCTGACTGCTTGTTGCAACAGAGAACTGAGCACCACATTAGTGCAGTTGATGACACCCTGCACCTGGGAAAATCTGAGATCTGGGCAAATTTCAGCGCTCTTGCATCCTGGCTGTCCTGGTCCTGCGTGAAATGCACAAAGTTGTGTGCCCTCACAAAGTTGACATCCGTGACCTCATGGATGCATTTGTGGGCAGAAGCTTGTGATATCCCAGAGGTCACCTGTGGAGTCCTGAAAGGAGCCACTGGCTTAAAAACTGAGTGCTGCGGTCACTTACACGGCCACTGGCAGTGGATGCCCTCCTTTTCCCTGTGGCACCAAATCCTGCAGTAGCTGGCAGATGTGACTGACCAGTTCCCTAGACGTACGCAGTCTTCGGCGATACTGGTTTTCAGGAATGAAAGGCGGTGTCTATGGACCCTGGGTCTAGCTAGGCGATGACCAGTGACGGCTCGCTGTGGCTCTTCAGCGGCGTGTGCGGGAGCCCCAGAGGACCTTTTTCCAGACCATGCTGCTCCTCCCTCTGCGCAGTCAGGAGCCTCAGTTACTCTCTTCTCAGTTGCCTTCACTGTCTGTACGCCACGAGACATACAGCTAGTTCACCAGGCTCCATGCTCCTGATGTACTCCTCTTGCATGATGAAAGAGAGAGACGTGTGGGTTAGCTTGAGCACTCTAAATCCTCTCTTGGTTAATTCTGAAGGCCCCTTAATGCATCCTGGTGAGTGTTGGCCACCACTTGGATGGCGAGAGTTTAATGCGCTGCATAGGTGGCCAAGACCCCACCCACATCCACTCCACTCCACCTGACCAATTGACGGCAGCTTTGCCCATTGGACTGCATCCTGTGCTCTCAGCTCAGGCACAGGCATTCTCCCAACCCGCACTGCAAAGCTGCACTGTTAGCTTGTACCATGGAGTAGACTGGTCCAAACCGGGATGGTGACATTGCAAGGGGCTGTGAGCACCTCCACCAGTGATTGGCTCCATGGCCAGCTTTAGCAAGGAGATTGTACAACATGCCCAGTTGTCCAACTGTTCTTCAGTCCGCTAAAACCCTCAATAGTTCGCGTCCTGTGCCCGAGGAGTGAAAAGTTCTGGAGCATTTGATGACACTTTCATGCCGCTGCATTGCTTGAGTGGGCAGAGAAGCTAGAGGCCCAACTCCAATCATATCAATGTGGCTGCGTCTGAACTGTCTCAGCTGTGGAGGAATGGTCACTTTATGCAAGGTTTCCCTAATGCTTGACTGCTTCCCTCCCCCGACTCCACATGTACTTATGCTCTACCATCAACCACATTGCAGCCCTTGCACTCACCCCCTCACTCACCACTGTCCCCCACTCATCTCAACCACAGGGCAGCCCTTGCCCAGGCACTGCACTGTCAGTCAGCCGGGAATATGCAACTTTCCTGTGCCCTTGCCTGAATGTGTGGCGCCTCAAGCTTGATGTTCAAAAGGTGACCCTGGCGTGCACTGCTCAATGTTACTGTGCACTCATCTCTGAGCTCCCCTCGAAGTGCAACCCACCAAGTGCACGCCTTATATATGCTGTTGTGAAACATGTCGGCGTGCAATCATGCTGACATGCTTGGATAATCCAGCGTAGGGGGGTGATTCTGGTGAGCTAGGCTTTTAATGATACGCAGATGTATTACAATGAGGATCTGGAAGTGCGATGATGGGAAATGTGGCCTGCCATTGATGGGCAGAGTGGATGGTTTTTGGCCTTCTCCCCACATTGTTGGCTCACGCCGCCAAACACGCCCGCGCCAGTGTGCACGGAAAATTCCACCCTGTGTCCCTGATACATTGCAAAACATGAATATAATACCTTCTATTTATGTTATTGTTCATGGAGTGTAATTCAGCTCTTTCACACTTTGTTCTGTGAAACAACTGTGAAATAAACTCATAGCTACCCTTGAAAGTAAACATTTGTTTAAACTGGAAAATTGAAGCCAAATAGTATGATTTGCTATGATTTAGGGGGAAAAGGATGGTGGGGCATATGGTCATGGAGCCTGTAAGCTAAAACTATTTCTATTTCTCTTTCTCTGTTCATTTTATAAACCAGTAGCGCATGGTACAGACAACCCTTTCTGTCTTATTTTACAGTTGAAACCAACTGAAGCATATGTTTCAGCGAATGGTCTGTTGACTGGGCTGTGAATATACAAATGGTAGGTCACCGTTCTCTGCTTGGTAAATCTAATTAACAAAGTCTGAGCTATTTTGTGCAGTGTTAACATAAAAATGACTGCCATTTCTGTAATATTTAAAACTAATGCAGACAAATTTACCATGCTTGGTGATTAAATATATTTAGGCTGACTGCCACATAATGCAACTTGAAAGTACACAGTCTCAGCTGTGGCTCAGTGTTAGCACTCACATGTCTGAATCGGGAAGTCGTGGGTTCATGCTCCAATCTAGAGACTAGAGCACATAGACGTAGGAGTACTGCATTGCAAGAGCGAGGGTTGATCGTATATAAGACCATAAGACGTATGAACCAAAGTAGGACATTCAGCCCATTGAGTCTACTCTGCCATTCAGTTAGATCATGGCTGACCTGATAATCCTCAACTCCATTTTCCTGCCTTTTCCCCGTAACCTCTGATTCCCTGAATGATTAAAAATCTGTCTATCTCAGCTTTAAGTACACTTAATGACCCAGCCTCTACAGCTCTCTGTGGTAAAGAATTCCACAGATTAACTACCCTCTGAGAGAAGAAATTCCTCCTCATCTCTGCTTTAAATGGGTGACCCCTTACCCTGAGGTTATGCCCTCTGGTCCTAGACTCTCCCACAAGGGGAGACAACCTCTTAGCATCTACCCTGTCAAGACCCCTAAGAATCTTATATGTTTCAATAAGGTCACATCTCATCCTTCTAAACTCCAATGAGTACAGACCCAACTTCCTCAACCTCCCCTCATAAGAAAATCCCTCCACATCTGGAATCAACCTAGAGAACCTTCTCTGGACTGCCTCCAATGCCAGTGCTTCTTTCCTTAGATAAGGGGATCAAAACTGTTCACAGTATTCTAGGTGTGGTCTAACTAGTGCCTTGTATAGTTTAGCAAGACCTTCCTATTTTTATACTCGATTCCCTTAGAAATAAAGGCCAACATTCCATTTGCCTTCCCTATTACCTACTGAACTTATATGCAGCTTTTTGGGATTCATTCACGAGGACCCCCAGATCCCTCTGTGCTGCAGCTTTCTGCAGTCTTTCTCCATTTAAATAATATTCAGCTCCTCTATTCTTCCTGCCAAAGTGCATAAGCTCACATTTTCCCACATTTTCCCACATTCCATCTGCCAAGTTTTTGCCCACTCACTTAACGTGTCTACATCCCTCTATAGACTCTTTGTGTCATCCTCACCAATTGCCTTCCCACCTATTTTTGTGTCATCCGCAAACTTGGTGATAGTACATTCGTTTCCCTCATCCAAGTCATTAATATGTATTGTAAATAATTGTGTCCCCAGCACTGATCCCTGTGGCACTCCTCTTGTTACAGATTGCCATCCTGAAAATGCCGCCCTTATCCCAACTTTCGGACTTCTATTAGTTAGCCAATCCTCTATCTATGCTTATATACTACCCTCAACACCATGGGCTCTTATCTTATTAAGTAGCCTTATGTGCAGTACCTTATCAAATCCCTTTTGGAAATCCAAATATATTACATCTACTGGCCCCCTTTTATCTATCCTACTTGTTACCTCCTCAAAGGATTCTAATAAATTTGTCAGTCATGATTTCCCCTTTATGAAGCTATGCTGACTCTGCTTGATTAGATTATGCATCTATTGTCTCCCTCCCTTTTTGAATAAGTGTGTTACATCAACCATTTTCCAATCCTCTGGTACTTTTCCAGAACCTAAGGATTCTTGGAAGATTACTACCAGTGCATCCACTATCTTTGCAGCTACTTCCTTTATTATCCTAGGATGCAACCCATCAGGTCCAGAGGACCTATCGGCCTTTAGCCCCATTAGTTTCCCTAGTACTTTTTCTCTAGTGATAGTTTTGTATTTTTTTCCTGCCCACCTTTTGCCCCTTCATGACTTAGTATTTTTGGAATGCTATTTGTATCTTTTACCATGAAGATGGAAGCAAAGTACTTATTCAACTCCTCTGCCATTTCCTGGTTCTCCATTATTATTTCCCCAGTCTCATTCTCTAAAGGGCCTATATTGGCTTTGGCCTCTCTCTTCCTTTTTTATATATTTAAATAAGCTCTTACTATCCGTTTTTATATTACTTGCTAGTTTACCCTCAAAGTTTATTTTTTCCCTCTTTATTAATTTTTGGTCATCTTCTGTTGGTTTTTAAAACTTTCCCAATCCCCCAGCTTACCACTAATCTTTGCCACATTGTGTGTTTTTTCTTTCAATTTGATACACTCCTTAACTTCCTTGGTTAACCATGGTTGGTTTATCCCCTTCCTAGAATCCTTCTTCCTCACTGAGATACATCTTTGTTGTGAGTCATGAGCTCTTTTCTTAAACATCTGTCATTGTTCATCAATCGTCTTTTCTGCTAAACTCCTTTTCCAGTCCACTCCAGCCAACTCTGTCCTCATTCCTTTGTAGTTACCCTCACTTAAGTTTAGCACAGTTGTTCCTGACCCAGGTTTCTCACTCTCAAACTGAATGCTAAATTTTACCATGTTATGGTCACTGTTTCCTCAGAGATCTTTAATTCGGCGATAATTTATTAAACTTGCCTCATTATATGCTATCAAACTAAAGCCCTATCTGCCCTCTCAGGTAGATGTAAAAGATTCCATGACATGATTCAAAGAAGAGCAGGGGAGCCTTCCATGGTGGCCTCATCAATATTTATTCTATAATCAGCATCACTGAGACAGCTTATCTGGTCATTATCTCATTGTTGATTGCGGGAACTTATTGTGCACAAATTGGCTGCCATGTTTTCTACATACAACAGTGACTCCACTGCAAAAGTCAATGGCTGTAAAGTGCTTTGGAATGGCCCAAGGACAGGAAAGGCATTATATAAATACAAGCGGTTTTTTCTTTCTTTCAGACAATATCACATGGTCCTATGCTTTGTTTATGCTGAAGGATTTTTCATCTATGCTTAACATTAGAGTAAATCATTCTGCTGAGTTGAGAAGGTTTAAATGGACAACCACAATCATTGAATGTTGTGGCTGCAGTGCATTACAGGGATTTATAAAGCATGAGTGAGCACTACATTAAATACAAGGGCTCTGTTGCTGAAATGGGTCAGATCAATCAGACCTATGAAATATTGTTCTGATGTTACTGGTGCAACTTCTGTGGGATTCTATTATGGTGTATATAAACAGAGGGATTCAATATTGCTTTTCTGATGCCAGAAAAAAGAACTAGCTAGTCATAATCATTGGATTAACTGGCAGACCTTCTGGCAGACTCTTCAATGGTTGAGTTTCAGAGGTACCAACAAAATACACTCCTTTACAAAGCTTTTTCAACATGCAGTGGCTAAGGTGTCACTACGTTCTTTTCAAGGGAACTTAACATTTTCTTAAGGAGAGGAAGATTTTCAGTGATAAAGGTTGCTAGTTATCTGGCATTACTTGTCAATTTATTTATTTGTTCATGAGATATGGGAGCCACTGGCTAGGCCAGCATTCATTCCCAATCTCTAGTTGTTCTTGAGAAGGTGGTGGTGAGCTGCCTTCTTGAACTGCTACAGTCCATGTGGTGTAGGTACACACACAGTGCTGTTAGGGAGGGGGTTCCAGGATTTTGACCCAGCGACAGTGAAGGAATGATGATATATTTCCAAGTCAGAATGGCGAGTTGCTTGGAGGAGAACTTGCAGGTGGTCGTGTTTCTATGCAACTGCTGCCCTTGTCCTTCTAGATGATAGAGGTCATGGGGTTGGAAGGTGTTGTTGAAGGAGCCTTGGTGAGTTGCTGCAGTGCATCTTACAGATGGTACACACTGCTGGCACTGTGCTTCGGTGATGGAGGTATTGAATGTTTAGGTGGTGGATGGGGTGCCAATCAAGTGGGCTGCTTTGTTCTTGATGGTGTCAAGCTCCTTGAGTGTTGTTAGAGGTGCACCCATCAAAGCAAGTGGAGAGTTTTCCATCACACTCCTGACTTATGCCAAGTAGATGGTGGACAGGCTTTGGAGAGTCAGGAGGTGAGCCAGTCACTGCATAATTCCTAGTCTCTGATCTGCTCTTGTAGCCACAGTATTTATATGGCTTGTCCAGTTCAGTTTCTGGTCAATGGTACTCCCAGGATGATGACAATCGGGGATTCAGCAATGGCCATGTCCTTGAGTGTCAAAGGGAGATGGTTAGATTCTCTCGTGTTGGAGATAGTCATTGACTGGCACTTGTGTAGCATGAATGTTACTTGCCAATAATCATCCCAAACCTGAATGCTGTCCAGGCCTTGTTGCATATGAACATGGACTGTTTCAGTATCTGATGGGTTGCGAATGGTGCTGAACATTGTGCAATCATCATTGAACATCCCCACTTCTGACCTTACGATGGAGGAAAGGTCATTGATGAAGCAGCTGAAGATGGTTGGGCCGAGGACACTACCCTGAGCAATACCTGCAGTGATGTCCTGGAGCTGAGATGATTGACCTCCAACAATGACAACCATCTTCCTTTGTGCTAGGTATAACTCCAGCCAGCGGAGAGTTTTCCCTCTGATTCCTATTGACTCCAGTTTTGCTAGGGCTCCTTGGCGCCACACTCGGTCAAATGCCTCCTTGATCTGGGCAGTCATTCTCATCTCACCCGTGGCAGCACCCAAGCTGATCATCAATGAGCAGGCTATTGCTGGGCAAGTGCCACATAATAGCACTGCTGGTTGCCCCTTCCATCACTTTTCTGATGTTCGAGAGCAGACTGATGGGACAGTAATTGGCTGGGTCAGATTTGTCCTGCTTTTTGTGGACACGACATACATGGGCAATTTTAGATATTGCTGGGTAGATGCCAGCATTGTAGCTGTACTGGAACAGCTTGCTTGTGGTGCAGCTAGTTCTGGAACACAAGTCTTCAGTACTATTACCGGAATATTATCAGGGCCCATTGCCTTTGTGGATCCAGTGCCTCCAGCCATTTCTTGATATCACGTGGAGTGATTCAAATTGGCCAAGGCTGGCATCTGTGATTCTGAGGACCTCCGGAGGTGGCAGAAATAAATTATCCACTTGGCACTCCTGGCTCAAGATGATTGCAAATGCTTCAGCCTTGTCTTTTGCATTGATGTATTGGGCTCCTGCATCATTGAGGGTAGGGATATTTGTGGAGCCTCCTTCTCCGATTAGTTGTTTGATTGTCCACCACTATTCATGACTTGAATTTGGCAGGACTGCAGAGCTTAAATCTGATCCATTGGTTGTGGGATCGTTTAGCTCTGTATATCACATGCTGTCTCCACTGTTTGGCATGCAAGTAATCTTGTGTTGTAGCTTCACCAGGTTTACACCTCATTCTTAGGCATGCCTGGTGCTTCTCCTGGCATGCCCTCTTGCACTCTTCATTGAACCGTCACTTGATGGTAATATAGACTTGGGGTATGCTGGGCCATGAAGTTACAGATTCTGGTTGTATACAATTCTGCTGCTACTGATGGCCCACAGTTCCTCCTGGATGCCCAGTTTTAAATGGCTAAATCTGTTCAAAATCTATTCCATTTGGCAAGGTTGTAGTTCCACGCAACAAAATGGAGGACATCCTCAATATTAAGATGGGACTTCACCTCCACAATGACTCTGCGGTGGTCACTCCTACCAATGCTGTCATGGACGGATGCATCTGCGGCAGGTAGGTTGGTGAGGATGAGGTCAAGTATGTTTTTCCCTCTTGTTGGCTTCCTCACCACCTGCTGAAGGCCCAATTTAGCAGTTATGTCCTTTAGGTCTCAGCCAGCTTGGTCAGTACCGAGCCACTCTTGGTGATGGATATTCTGCGCCCTTGCCACGCTCAGTGCTTCTTCAAATTGGTGTTCATTATGGAGGAGTACTGGTTCATCAGCTGTGTGTGTGGGGGGGCGGGGGGGGAGGGGGGTGCAGTACGTGGTAATCAATGGGAGGTTTCCTTGCCCATGTTTGACCTGAAGCCATGAGACTTCATGGGGTTCTGAGTCAATGTTGAGGACTCCCAGTTCAACTCCCTCCCAACTGTATACCAGTGTGCTGCCACCTCTGGTGGGTCTGTCCTGCCAGTGGGACAGGACATACCCAGGGATGGTGATGGTGGGATCTGGAACATTGTCTGTAAGGTGTGAGGAGTTATATCTTGCTTAGAATCATACCGCATGGACAGAAGTCATTTTGTCCATCATTGATATTCCTCCTATAATTTCCTTTCATTGCTTCATACATGGGATCCAATCCAATTAATAACAAAGTCGCAAAATGAAAAAAACTTCACTGCCCCTAACATCATCCCACAAAGTCAAAATATTGAAGTATCTCACTACTTTAAATGTCTATTTTCTTTATCAATACAGTTTATAGAGGTTTTGTTATTTTTAGAAAACAGCTCCCAAGCAAAACCAATCCTACTTTATCAAAATGAATTAATTTGAGAGATCACTGTCTCAATCCACAGGAAAACGCATTGTGAAATATTTCACAATACACATTAAGGCCAATGTTATGAATCCACGCTACCTCTGGGTTAGCCTGCCCACTGAGAATACTACATGAATTTCTATCAATAATGGGCAGATAGATGTAAGGAATGTTCCCATGAATTCATAATGCATGGCACCTTGCAGTAATTGCCTTACCTCTGTAAATATTGCAGAATGATCATATGCCCAGAGAGTGGTGGAGGCAGGGTCATGAAGATTTTTAAGACAAAGGTAGATAGATTCTTGACTAACAAGAAGGTCAAAGGTTATTGGCGTAGGTGGAATGTGGAGTTTGTATGTGAATTCATATGTTCGTATTCATAAGTATGAAGGCTTGACACAGTTGTCTGAAATTCCTGTCCCAGCTACTTTAGTGTGGTAATCTGAGGTACAATACACCTTTAAGGGACTGTGAGCAGATTGAGCATGTGACTGTATGACCCAATTGCTGTGTAGCGTGGGCTAGATTGTTAAAAGTAGTTTAGAATTGGGTCTGTGGCTCAGTTCATAGCACCCTCGCCTTTGAATCAGAGGGTTGTGGGTTCATGACCCACTCCTGGAAAACCAAGAACTGTGACTGTATTTGAAAGAGTTGCAATCTGTGACTGTTGATAACTTGAAAGAGTTTGAGAAGCACACATTGTGTTAGTGCTCTGTTACTTGTGTAAATAAACAGCATGTGCTTCATTTTAAATTGGTTTCTGCGTCTGCTGTATAATGTTTGCCAACTGACCCACCGGTAGGTAGGGCGTGCAACCGTGTTCACGAGCCAAGCGACCCTACTGGCAGAATATAACAACGGGTGACGAGGCAAAACACAGCCAGTCGACGACATCAAGGAAAGCCATGAAAACTCAACTGAAATGAATGGATTAAAATGCCGTGCAGTCCGATTGCAAATACAGCCCTCACCATAGTTGTCGAAGTTATCTCCCTCCAGTATTCCACGTTTTTGCCAAATTGAAGCGTTTGATCAGATCACCGATGACTGGTCACATTATAGTGAACACCTCACGTTTTTCATCTTGGCCACTGACATATCGGGGGAGGATAAGAGGCGGGTGATTCTCTTATTGACAAGGGGCAGTAAAACATACGGCCTAATTCGTAATCTAAAGGCACCCAACGCCCCCAGATTCCAAGAGCTTTGGTGAGTTGGTGAATCTTGTGAAAAGCCACTTTCAGCCGAAACCCTCGGTAACAACGCAGTGTTTTAAATTCAATTTGAGGTGTCGCACACCTGGAGAGACAGTCACTTGCTATGCAGCAGCCTTAAAACAACTGACAGAGCACTAAGAGTTCAGGACGTGTAAAAAGACCGATTAGTATGTGGGATTAACGAAGCTGCCATTCAAAAAAGGTTGTTGTCAGAAACAAATTTAGACTTCAGCAAGGCGCTGGAGTTGGCGCTCGCAATGGAGAGCGCAGTCAAGGATTCAGAAGCAATCAAGGGAGCACAAAATGGCGCCTTGCTTCGCGTCGGGAGGGTGGCCCCGGTTAGAAATGGCGCAGAAGTGCAGGGCTCCGAGAAAGGCGGGAAACAGCCACTATTAACAGACCAGCAAAAAGCAATGGTTTAACAGATAAAACCCACATTAATACTGGCAGAATTGGAACCAGACAGCCTGCAAACGAGCGACAATTTAAAAGAACCATCGCAATGGGCACATTGTGCAATATTGTAAAGGCAGATTGAGACAAAATTTCAAAAAAGACAGAAATCATGGAATCCATATAACAGAGGAACCAGAAGAAACAGTCAGATATTTACTCGCTACACAACTTAAAAATGGGTAAAACAGAGCCAATCTACGTGACCATGGAAGCCAATGGAAAACCCATCCGAATGGAGGTGGATATAGGGGCATCCACCATAATTATAGGGGAACATATGTTTAAATATCTGAATGGAGGAGGCCACTCACTAAAGCTGGAAAATTCAGATACTAAATTAAAGGCATATACTGGCGAAGACACATAAGTAAGAGGTATATGCAAGGTTCCAGTACAGTATGGAAGCCAATCTGCTAATCTACCCCTAATGGTGATAGCGGGCAGAGGATTGAATCTCCTCAGAAGAAACTGGTTAAGAGAGATCAATCTTGAGAGATTACTGAGATCTCAATTAGAAACAGGAAATGTTGCTGTTTGGAAAAAGGAGCATATAAAGGCTTAACAAAAGGAACTCGTAGTAGAGCTGATGCATCAGGAAAGTGTTCAAGTTGAAGTCAGTAACCTCCAAAACGAAAAAGAAAACCTACTAAAGGACTTTCACATGTTGCAAGATTCCCTCAGATCCCAATTTGTATCACTAAAAAGGTATGAGGAAGAACAGGAAGAATTGAACATATCTCTGGCTGAGAAGAAGAATCAATTAGCAGAGATAGCACAACAATACTTAATTCTCCAGGAAGCAACTAACAAATATCAAAAAGAAATGGAAGAGCTGAAAAGTCAGCAACATGGAAACCAAGAAGCTTTAAAAATAGAGACCCCTGAGTTTTAAAAGGAGCTGACAGATGAGGAAATGCCAGAAGATTCAACCACTGAGTTCACTCAAATTTGCTCATACCTGAGCCTAGTATGGCCAATAGGGAAGTTGAAGAGAAAGCCGAGATTAAAGTCGGTGAACAAAGAACAAAGAACAAAGAAAATTACAGCACAGGAACAGGCCCTTCGGCCCTCCAAGCCTGCGCCGATCATATTGCCCGTCAACTAAAACATTTTGCACTTCCGGGGTCCGTATCCCTCTATTCCCATCCTATTCATCTATTTGTCAAGCTGCCTCTTAAACACCACTATCGTACCTGCTTCCACCACCTCCTCTGGCAGCGAATTCCAGACACTCACTACCCTCTGCGTAAAAAACTTGCCCCGGTGCTGCCAAGAAGAAAACCCATCAAAAGAAGACACGTAGAAAGAAAAAAGCAGAATTACTAACAAGGCCCGGAATTTTTTTTTACACAACAGGCTCATTCCGTGTAGAACTTAGCCTCGACCAACATCCTCATTCTCAGAATCTGCCTGACGGTTGCCGTTTGTATTGTTGAACTTGGAGGGGAGGGCAGCAGGTTTGCAGGCGATGGGGCCCAAAAGAGAGAGAAAACATTCCCGTTGGAGTCTACACCACAGGTAGAAGAAGCTCCTCTTGCTTTGGAAGTACCTGCTGGATCCGTTGTGCCTGAGAGAGTCAAAGAGACAAACTTACAGGTTTCTACTGGAGAGCCTAGTGGACAGATAATTCCTGAGAGGGAGGCCTTGGATAAACCATCCGAAGTCATAGAACTGCGACGGTCAACGCGTTTGAAGAAGAGACTGAATTTGGAAATAGTTTATTTATATAAATAGTTAAAATATTCTAAAGATTTTAAATTGTACTTTCAAATAAAGGGGGAGGGATGTGGTAATCTGAGGTGAAATACACCTTTTAGAGAATGTGAGCAGATTGACCACATGAAGGTACGACCCAATTGCTGTGTAGCCGGGCTACAATGTTAAGAGTAGTTTAGAATAGGGTCTGGTTGAGGAAGTACACATTGTGTTAGTGCTCTGTTACTTGTGTAAATAAACAGTATGTGCTTCATCTTGTATTGGTCCCTGCATCTGCAGTATCTTGTTTGCCAACTCACCCATGGGTAGATAGGCGTGCAAACCTGTTTGTGAGCAAAGCGACCCAACAGAAGGAACATGACATTTAGCAAAGATGTTCACCTCTTTAAAAGTTGCATTAAGCATTTACCCACTAGCATCCACAGTGTCATTTCAGGAGAATGGACCACTGCTAGCAAACTTTGTGGGGATGCTTTTCCGTAGGAGTTCTCCCATTTCCCCTGAGGAGCTTTCAGTGTGAAGGGTGTGGAAACCATGGATACATGTTAGAAGCAACATTTACGTCAATTTACAGGGCTTGCACTGCTCTTCTGCTAATGCTTGGACAGACGAGCATGAAAACCTTTGCAGCAAAGAACCTCCTGTGCCTTTTATAGACCTGTTCCTTTGCCTTTACAATTAAGAGTAAATCTAATGTAATTTCATTTGATACGATAAAGTTTCACTGGGAAAATGCTTATCGATTGGGATTGATTGGTGGGTGTTCGTTTAACTACCTTTTGTCTCTTTTCCAGAACCAATGGCTGATCCAGCTTTAGTCTCCTGATCTAATTTCAGCACAGAGACAGGGACAAACAAAAGCTTTTAATTTATTTTTTTAATGGACAGCACAGTGGGTATAATTTGCTATGAAATTGAACAAAGACCTTGTTAATACTTTCAGCTGATGTTTATTGTGTGCCTGTTCCATTTGTAATTGAAAGTTTTATAGTTTAATTGATGATTGTGTATGCCAATAGTGAATCTGCATTCTCTCCACTGAAAATTGCATTCATATTTCTTCAAATAGTGAATTAATTATAAGTCATCTAGTCACCTCTCATCACACCACCACTTTGCCGCTGTCCTAATTGCCTACCAATTGAATCACGCATCCCCCTCCTTTTCCTCTTCAAAGTACTTAGTAAATTATATTACCCTGCCAAAAGGCTTCATGTTTCCTTGAAGATAGCCATCAAATTTACATCAAAGCATTATTTGAAATTGGTCATTAATAGGTTCCTAAGTTCTTTCTTGCAATAATTAGGCATTGAATCTTCATGTTGGGCCGTCTGTTTAACCTGTTTCTCAAAGATATCCAAGGAAAAGGGGGCCTGATTTGAAATCATGGAATTTGACACATATGATTTGGACATATGGCTAGAGTGAGTGGTGTCCAAATTTACATACAATACTAAAATAGGAAGCACGGTGAGTAATATTGAAGACCAAGAGAAGCTGCAGGCTTTTCTTTAATGAGATGATAGAATGGGCAGAAATGTGGTTGATGTAATTCAATGTCAGTAAATATGAGGCAATACGTTTTGGTAAAATCTATGAGTAATAATTATATTTTCAATAGAGCTCAGTGACATGAAAGAGCAGAGGGATTTGTGGATTCAGATTCAAAGAGATTACTAGTACTGCAAATTGAAAAGGCAATCAATAGCTATTGGAATAGAGGAGTTTATGGTATAAGGTATAGAATATAAGACTCAGAATGTAACAGTGAATCTATATGAAATTTTTGTTACTTCAGTACTGTTTGCAGTTTTGGTTCCACACTGCAGAAAGAAGAAACTATGGGAATTGATATAGCATCTTTCAAGGTCATAGGATATCCCAAAATACTTGACAGCAAATAAAGCACTTTTGAACTGCAGTCATAATGTTAACTTAATTAGTAACAAGGGAGCCACTTGATCTTAATTGACAGGAGGAGGTGTGCTGTGAGAGCTGGTTGGAAGAGGATCTTAGTTTTCTTGGTGTTAGTGAAAGGCCATTTTCTCGTATGCTTTGGGGACAAAATTGACAATGATCTTGAGCTCATTTCTGAGTGAACGGACATAAGCATCATCTGCATGCTGAAGCTTAACAAATGAGGCTAGAGTGGCCTTGTTTTTGGATTGAAGATGGCCTAGGTTGAACAGTTTTCCATCTATTCTGTAGTTTATGTCCATACCTGTGGGTAATTTGCTGGAGGTGAGGTACAGTAATGCAGCAAGGAAAATGGAAAAGAGGGTTGTTTGACCCCAGTTTTCACTGAAATAGGGCCTGTGGTGGTTCCATTGGCAAGCCACTTATTCCATCGTGGAATAAGTGGAGGATGGCAGCCAAATTTGAGGAGAGTACAGCAGTAGTCTTCACGGTTGATTGAGTCAAAGGCTTTTGTGTGGTCGGAAAGAGCAGTTGGTGCTGCTCCATGCATTTTTCTTGAACTTGCTGCACCGTGAAGATAATATCTATAGTGCCTCTCGATGGGTGAAAACCACACTGCCACTCTAGAATGAGTTCTTTGGCTGCTGCGAGGAGACGATTGAGGAAGATTCTTTTAATGATCTTCCCTGTGGTAAACAACATGGAGACTCATCTATAGCTGCCGCAATCAGACTTGTTCCCTTTCTTGAATATCGTCATGATCACAGCATTCCTGAGATCCCCCGGCATACACTCCGTTTCCCAGATGAGGAAATGAGGTTCGTATAGCTGAACCAGACTCCGTAAGTAATTGCTGTACTGGGAACCTGGTCATGGTGGGAGACTCCCAAGAGGACATCGGAAATGCTTAAGGGATGTCCTCAAAGCATCCTTGAAGAGGTCAGACATTCCCGCCATGCCATGGGGGTCCCTGGTTTGTGGCCAACCAAAATGGAAAAGGTTCATTCAGGAAGGCAGCAAACGCATTGGGGGAGTTCATTGGGAACATGCAGAGGTGAAGCCGAGGCATTGGAGAGAGCACACAAACTCCAAAACATCTCATCTGCCTGATCCTTTAAGCACCACCTGCCCCTAAGTGTGGCAGAGTCTACATATTGCACATTAGGTTTATCAGCCACCTCAGAATACATCAAAAGGGAGTAGAAGCAAGTCACCCTGGGTCCCAAGGGACTGCCTAGGAAAAAGAGAGCAAGATCCCACAAACAGCAATGTTATAATTAATCAGATAATCTGTTTTTTATTGATCTTGGATGAGAGAGAAGTATTTGCCAAGAAGAATGTTGATGCGATAGAGAGGGTGATGTGCAGATTCACTAGGATGTAGCCTGATATATAGAAATACAAATATAAATATAGATAAAGGCTTGGGAAAACATTGGAGCTATTTATTTTAGAACTGAAAAGATTAAAGGAAGATTTGATAGATGTGTTTAAGAGGATGAAGAAATGGGTCAAGGTGGATAGAAACAAACAGAGACATCTAGAATAAATTGCCATGGATTTAAGATTAAATGTTAGAGATTGAGGACAGACAGCAGGAGAGACTTTCTTATGGAAAGAGTTGTGAACCTGTGAAATGCACTTCCAAGGTTTCTGTTGTACTTCCAGCAAAGTTACGGCATCGGAACAGGAGCTGCCCAGAGGATATCCCCAGCCAATATCAACATTAAAGGTAACTTTAGATATTTGGAGGTAAAAGGAAGGTAGGGAGCTATGCGCTGTTTCCTAAACATCTCTTATAGTTGGCATATGGAGAAGATCATGTCCAATGTAGATCAGTCAGCATAGAAACCATACTATGCTTCTGGATACACTCGAGCTGCAAGGAGGTGGAAGGTAAAAGGAGTAAGTGAGCGTGGAGACAGAGTCGAGTCATGAGATTAGGATTATTGTTTGTCTGAAGGATAAACATCAGATGGTTGGGCTGAACAACATGTTTCCATGCTCTGTGTAACTTTATTGTCATTTCTTTATCTGCGCTTGACACTCTTCCACAGCTCCTGTCATGGATGAGTTAGACACAGAACCCTCATCACTTGAGTTTGAAAAGGCGATTGATTCCTTACAGGCAGAGAGGAACCCAGCAAGGATGGAATTCTAGTTGAACTACTTAAGCACAAAAAGTCCCATCTGCTGCCTAACCTTCATTACCTCCTCGTTCTCTGATCGAGGATAGGATCTGTTCCACAGGACATACATGACATAAAAATCAACACATTACACAAAAACAAAGGCGACAGAAGAGACTGCAGCAACTAACAGGGTATCTTACTCCTCAGCATCACTGAGAAGGTCTTTGCTAGGGTCATGCTTAAATGACTCCATCTCGCTGTAGATCGAGTATATTCAGAAGCATAGCATGGTTTCTGTACTGACTGATCTATAATGGATATGATCTTCTCCACATGCCAACTACAAAAGAAGCTTAGGAAACAGTGCATAGCTCCCTACCTTGCTTACTTTTATGTTATGGTTATCAGGTTCGCTTTGTCCAGCAAATGCTAGCTGCACCTTTGATATTAACACATTAGTTCGTGCTTGAAACAATATAGGCAGAGAGACCGATTAATTGAACAAACGCTGGTGGCTTATTAGAACTAAGAACAGAGCACTAACACCATGTGTGCTTCTTCAATCACCTCCAGCTCTAGACTTCCAGTTACCTGAGAAGTCCGGGCTGTGGAGCGATTGGTCAATACAGTCACATGGTCAGCTAACTACATTCTCTTAAAGGTACATAGCACTCCACTATACCACACCTACATAGATCTCACAAAAGCATTCACCACCATCAACAGAGCAGGACTTTCCAAGATTTGGGAGAAAATTGGCTGACAACAAAAGCTCCTTAGTCTGACCCACTTCTTTCATGACAACATGCACTGTACTGTACAGTTTGAGGGCTTGTCTTCCAACAATTTCAAAAAAAAGAATGAAGTTAAGAAGGGCTGTGATTTGGTCCCCAGTTTCTTTGGTATTGTTCCTTCCATGCCCCTGACCTATGTCTTCCCTGCAAATATGGAAGGAGTGTACCTGCTATTAGGTCAGATGGCAAGCTCTACAATTATCTAGATTGAAATCAAAGACAACAGTTCTCTTGAACAGAGAACTCCTCAACGCTGATGATGCTTTGTTAGTTGCCCACACAGAAACTTAGCTACATAGACTCATGGACTGTCTCTCCCATTCATATAACTTGTTCTACTTTATCAGAAGTATCACAAGAACTGCGGTTATGGGATAGGGTGTCACAACTCCACCCATTATCACACTAAATAACATCCCACTGGAAGTGGTTGGAAAACTCTTCTTATTCCATGGTGACAGACATACACATCAGGAAACAGCTACACCTTTGGCCAACTCACCAAAGCGTGTGTGGAAAAGCAACAAGCTGACCCTTAGGACCAAGGTGTTGATTAATGAGGCCTGTGTTCTCAGCATCTTGTTGTATTTCTGTAAAACATGGATGACTTACAGCTATCAAAAAAGGAACCTGAACAATTTTCATCTTCAACATCTGCCGTATATTCTAGGCATCTCACGGAAGGACAAAATCATGAATGTGACACTCCTTTCAAAGGCAAATCTCACAAGTATGATAGCACTCATCAGGCAGAGGCAACTTTACTGGCTCGGGCATATTTGCAGGATAGAAAATTGACACATTCCCAATAACATTCCATATGGCGAGGTAACTGGAGCCAGAAGACCAGTGGAATGCCTAAAGCTCTGCTTCAAAGATGTCTGCAAGTGTGACCTGAAGGCCTTATTGAATTTTCACACATGGGAGACACTATCCAACAACAGAGTGAAATCACAACATTACCTGTGGGCATGCTACAGCAGCGTGACAACAGGCGCCAACACCTCAACCAGCAACTCGTAACAACACCTGTTAAGCACCTCCATAGGTGGCAGAACCTGCATATCATGGTTTGGTCTCTTCAAACACTGGCAAAAGCGTAGCATGCAAAACTATTCCGTTGCCAATGGATTTGCTGCAGCTCAATCATCTCTCGTGGATGGAAGGAAGCTGCTGCCACCAATGCCACTATACTTGTATTGTTATAATTAAAATTGATTTCAGCCAAATGTCACCTTAAAACAATTGTGAGTCTAACCCTACCCTATCCCTGCTTTTTTCAGTCAAAGATTATCTGGTCAGCAATTTTATTGATTCTTACTGTTGATTTTGACACATTCTCTTTCTCCTTGGTGAACAAGATAAGATGAAAACTGAAAAAAAATAACTAATGACCTATGATGCAAGTCTGTTTGAAGAGCTTGAGCAGACCTATGTATGCAGATCAAATCTCTAAAATATTGAGATAATACCTCAATATGAAATATCTCAAAAGAATAGTTGTATCAGGGTCTGTAATTATAATCTGCAAACTGGAGGAACAGCACCTCATCTTCCGACTAGGCACTTTACAGCCTTCTGGACTGAATATTGAGTTCAACAATTTTAGATCATGTATTCTCTCCTCCATCCCCACCCCCTTTCCGATCCCCCTTTTTTTCAATAATTTATATAGATTTTTCTTTTCCCACCTATTTCCATTATTTTTAAATGTATTTCCATCCATTGTTTTATCTTTGTCTTTTAGCCTATTTCGATCCCTTCCCCCACCCCACCCCCACTAGGGCTATCTGTACCTTTATTATCACATTCCTTAGATAATATCGCCAGCTTCAACACCTCTTTGTCCTTTTGTCTATGAAATCTTTTGGTTATCTCCACCTATCACTGGCCCTCTATCCAGCTTTACTTGTCCCACCCACCCCTTAAACCAGCTTATATTTCACCTCTTTTCTATTTTACCTTAGTTCTGTTGAAGAGTCCTACGGACTCGAAACGTTAACTGTGTTCCTCTCCGCTGATGCTATCAGACCTGCTGAGTTTTTCCAGGTATTTTTGTTTTTGTTTTGGATTTCCAGCATCTGCAGTTTTTTGCTTTTATCTGTAATTATAATGTTTAATGCCGAACCTGATTTCTGAAAGGAAAACAAATTATACTGCAGAATGAAAAATATCCTTTTGCTGTGGTAAACTTTAACTGGGGTAATCAAATTGACCAGAATTTTCTCGTCCTGCCCATGGAGGGAATCGACGCGGGCGGGATGGAAAATTTGACGGACCAGCCAAAGTTCCGTTGACTTTGGGCAAAGATTTCCGGTGGACAGGAATGGAAAATTCTGGCCAATATCTGGACTGACCTTGCTTAAGGTCACATCAATGTTGTAGGTACAAACATATAGAAGAAGTCAGATGTGCAAAGCACAGCTGCACCTGCGCCAATATAATCTACTCCGGTACACCATAACCACCGCATGAACACTTAGCTGGCACAAAGGAGGTCGCATTATTGTTGACAGAAAGGGACTGGTCAAGCTAAGACTTGAAGTATCCTGGGAAAGTCTAGTTGCTTGTCTTGGCTCTATCAGCTTCATTAAACAAATACACTTTCGACACATGCTTTGATGGAGACTAGGCTGGACTCTGGCATGAGGGGATGTTGTGTAGCTGTTTGGGTCAGAATGCCACAATTCAGATGGACAGACTGAGGAGACAGCCTTTGATATCTGCCACAAACAGGGTCAGGCCAAGTTTAAAATTTACCAGCAAGTTTCAGAAATCCTGCTGGGCGTTCCTCCTACAACTCGCTGGTTAAGAGGGGGTTGGAAATCATTTGGCTCACAAACTGTGTTTTCATCTATTGTTATTCAGAAACATCTCCAGGTTGGCATCAACAGAGAATGAACCATGGAAATGGACAAGAAAGAATTCTGACAACCAGCTTTAACGGTGGCACAGTAGGTTTATAATAGCTTCTTTGAACATTACTTCAGTTAATATCATCTCTGCTGCCAACATGAAGGGTGAAATGTTTTGCTTCCATCAGTGGCGGGAGTTCTGGCGGGAGGGAGCGCTAAATTTAGCGTAATGGGAAAAGTCTGATTCCCGCCGGCAGGAAATTAGTTTAGAATTTTGTTCTCCTGACTTTGTGATGGGTTAAAGGCAGGTTGAGTTTCCAGTGAGCTATGTCGCGAAGCAGATTTGCATTCATTTGCATCTCATGAATGCTTATTAAAAGACCAACTCATCGGAATTACATTCCCCTTCCAAATTAAGCGTTCCACCAATAGTTTACTAGAATGATCTGTTTCCTGCCTGTACGGACGGAATTTTCCGTGCCCATTGGCATGAAGCGTCATGGCGGGTGTGAGTGGATGATATGGCGAGAAGGCCAAAAATCAGTTTCACAACGTCGTGAAACCAGTTTGCAATCGTCTGCTCTGCCCGTCAATGGCAGGCCACGTTTCCCCCCATCAGACATTGGGAAGCTCAATGTAATACATCTGCATATTATTATAATCCCAGCTCACCCGAATCATCCCCCCCACGCTGGATCATCCGAGCAGGTTGGCATGATTACACGCCAACATGTTTCACAACTGTACATAAGTGGCATGCACCTGGTAAGCTGCACTTTGCTCGGGACTTTCAGGTTTGTTTGCCTACCTTGCTTGGGTCAGCACTCACAGTCATCAGCGCCAGGCTTCGCAGGCAGCACCACATCACTTTTAGGGGGGGGCTCACAGTCAGGTCTCTACCTACCAGACCAGCCATAAGGCAGGGGTGGCTTTTCAATGGCTGCAGGGCGAGGGCTTGCTTGGGGAAGGGGGAGAAATGGCCTCAGGCAAGGGAAGAGGCTGCAGGAGGATGGCTGTACGGGGAAGGGGGTATCCCAGGGTGTGTGAGGGGGCACAAGTTGATCTATGCAAGTAGCTTCAAGATGATGAGAGCTGAGGAGGCAGTCTCCAGAGGAGATGGGGCCAGATGAGGTACGAGGGTGTGTGTGAGAGAGTGAGTGGTGATGTCCCTTGAGCTGGCAGTGAGTGAGATCCCAATGAAGAGCGATGGGCTTGAGTGTGTGAATTTAGAGTGATGAGATGGTTGCCTTACCCTGGTGGCACAGATGAGATCATTCATCCTCTATCTGCACTGCCAACCCCTTCTGTGCAGCATTGGCACTGACCACCACTGCCACCAGCTTCCAAGCTGGAGTGTTAACCTTCCTGCAGCTAGAGTGGGGGTAGAGGACATCATGGCAGGCCTCCATGGTGTCCAAAAGATGCTCGGGGGACACATCACCAAACCTGGGGGGCTGCAGTCTTCTTGCCTTTCAAGACCATGTCTTCTATGCAGCATTTCTGGGTTGGAAGCACGGAGAGGTGCGCGCGCGGCTGCACTTTAAAAGTGGCACCTGGCATGATGAAGCAATGAGGTGACGGCGTGGCGGGAAAATGAGAGCTTGCCTGCCATCGAAACAATGTGTTTCCTGGGAATGCATGATTGATGAGGCGGGATTGGGAGGATACGGCATGAAAAGCCATCATTGCGGCCTGCGGGAAAAGTATCCTTTCTACCTGCCACTATCGCACTTAGTGCAAATCTGGGATGATTCGTCCCTATATAAGTGGCTTGCACCTGGCGAGCTTCACTTCATCAATGACTTTCTGGTACGTAGACACTGCTTTCACCTACCTTGAAGAGCATCACTGCGAGAATTCGGGTGCTTGTATCAGAAGCTGCTCCAAGGCTGGACAGGGGATATAGGCTTATTGGGTGAAGATGGGGGAATTATCCAGGGAAGGGTGGAGGGGGGGTGGTGTGCCTTAGAAGTCAGTGTTGGTGCTGTTGGTAGTGGGGTTCTGTGGGGGATCATAGGGTACTGGTAATAGGAGGGAACATTCACAGCCAGAGGGGGAAGTGGGATGCGGTGGGTTGGCAGGTTCATGATGAGACACTGGTAGGTGAAGGTCTCATGAGGTGGGTCATAGAGGGGGACAAGACAGATGGCTTGGATAACAGGTGGGGGCAGGGTCAGGTTGGGCATGGTTACGGTACTGGTGATGGCTCTGAGTGGAGGAAAGGTTTGTGGAGGTGGATCGTTATAGGGTCCAGGATAACGGGACAATGTTCAAGGGTGACACAAGGGAGAGGAATAGTGATATTAGGTGGGTCTGTAGTGATGGGGGGAAATTCGTGGGTGACGGGGGATTGTAGAAGGTGGCAGAGCGTGCCTGAAAAGTTACGTGCGTCATTTTCTTAAGGCTGTCCCTGACAACACAGTTGCTCTGGAAGTGTGAATCGATGTGGGAGGAGGGTCTTTTCAGTGGGTGGAGCTCAAGGTCAGCACAAGTGGCCGACTAAGGAAACCTCTAATAATTGAGGCAACTGGATGTCAACTATTTTGACTTGTGTTTGCCTCTCTGTGGTGAAGCCCACATTGCAGACGGTTTGATCCCGACTCATGGGTCTCATAACATCAAGATCCCAGCAAGGTGTGGAGCTGCCGTTCACTCTGTGCCATTTGCCATTGGCTTCAGTCAGAGGCAGGGATGAAGAGAGGGGGGAGGTGGATGCCTTCAAGGAGCACGGCTGGTAGAGGGCAGCCAACTCGTGACTCCAAACCACCATCCTCCCAGATGAATAGTCACGGCTGAAAAGGGATCGTGCAGTTAGTGTTTCTATGCTGCCAAGGCAGTGGTCTCTCTATGGAGTTTCAAGGGTGGTGGGGACAAGCAGAAATGTGTCTGCATGAGGCCTCTTGCACATGGCTCTCATCACTCTGATCAAAGAGCAAGGTCTCCATACACACTCGCGTATGAACAAGAGGAACACCCATCTCTGGTCCTCCAGGAGGCCTTCACCTGGTGGGATGCTATGTCTAGATGGAGGCCATGTTGAAGGGCTTAGCACTGGACTGTTGGCTTTGAGATAGAGAGAAATCCGTAAAGGACCTGTTCACTTAACGTATTACTTCAATTTGCTCTGACATCCACTGAGCCTTCAATGATGCAGGTTGCAGGCAACCTGCATTGGTAATGGGTCTCATCCAGATGAGGAGTTGGAGGACACATCACAGGTTGGCACAGGGCAGCGAGGAGCAAGGGCCTGAACAGCAAAAGACCAACAAAGCTTTATAAGGTCAAGAGGCTATAAGATCAAGAGGACTACTGCAATGGCAGGCATTGGCCTGACCATGGGAGTATCACTGCCAGTGCTCTTATTTAGAGATGAGCAAAAATCAATGCTGGAGTCAAGTACGAGATGCAGCCGCAAGGGTTTTGGAGGAATGATGCAGAGCTCCTGGCCTGTAATGAGTGAATGTCTATCTGAGGTCCCCTTAGATATGGCATCAGGGCCTTTGACCCTGTGGGGTAACAGCGGGGCATGCGACTTCCTGCCCACCCTGCCACGAAATTTGCTGAGCTCCTTGATGATGCATAATTAATGAGCTGAATAGCAGAAGATTTTGGGTGTTCACCCGGGGCACCACCCAACAGGAATCGCGCCACCTTTCCCACCCAACACCACACTTAGTCTCCAGAATGAAAAATTCTGCCCCATATCTCAAATAGCCATATTTTCTAACTGATTCTGTTAACTATAATTTCATAGTAAAACTACACAGCAATATATAATACATAAGTACACATACACAGACACACACATATATACACTCACATATTGCACTCTTTTGTATCTGCCATGCACAGTCAAGTCTGTTAACTCTGCCATGTCAAGTTTCTTCTTCCTTACTGGTGGACTGCTTCAGTCCCATTTGACTGACACTGATTTCGATCCCCATCTAATGAGTATTATGGTGACCAATATCCTAAAAGAATTGAACTCCTTAAATGACACCAGTGGGAAAAGAAACAATGGACAAGATTTTGCTTTTTAAAACTTTTACAGTAAAAATCAAACCAAAATTAACATAAATTAAACAGGAATTAACAGGCAAATTGTAATCAGTAGAGCATATAAATTACATTTTAAATGGACAATACAACAAAGATGGGTCTCACAGGTTTCTCAACGAGTCCCTTCAGCATATGTGGCATGAATTCAACCACAGTGTCCTTCAAAACTCTGTTTTCCACAGGAAGAGTCCCAGTTCCTTTATTCCTGCAGGATTTAATCACTAAGCCCCGTCAACAACAGCTTTGCTCCACTCGAGTTCCACGGGTACAATTTCCACCAAAGGGCACGCCTTTTCATCCTTCTCAACTCTGCTCCTGGAACCAGCCTTTTTTGGCTTCCTTCCCAGTTTTGCCACAACTTTCTTCCTTAGTTCTCTCAAATCCACACAGCTCTCCATTGACTGTCTACTCTTCTGACCATTGGCTGAAATCCAACCACTCAGCTTTGTGTTCTTTTCCCCATAAGCTTCTGTTTCTCTACGGTTACAGGCTGATTTCCCAGAGTCAAATGTCACAGCCAGAAATATGACTCTATAAGTAGTGGAAAATAGGATTAGAATTGTTAGGTACTGGTTTGACCAGCACAGACTCGATGGGCCAAAGGGCCCTTTTTCTGTGCTGTAGACTTCTATGACTCTATGGGCAGAATTTTATGTTCGTCGGTCGGGCGGGCCCGACTGACTCGGCGGCGGGCGGGCGGCCGATTGCCGCTGAAGAAATGGGCCACGCCGCCATTTTCCGCAGGCGGGCCAATTAAGGCCCGCCCAGCGGGTTAGCGACTCCCGTGGAGAACGGGAAAATAGTCGCAGGGGCGGGCGGCCTCAGACTGCCGGTTCCAATGGGGAGCCGGCAGCCTGTTTAAAGAGTGGCCAGGCAGCCTGCTTGAGGCAGTGCACCATGGCCACTCATGGAGAGAGGGAGGGGTGTCCGAGTAGACAGCAGCATGAGCAGGAGGAGGGGGGCAGGCTGCAGGAGAGGCCAGCAGGGGGCCACTGTGCCCCCCCGATTTTCCGATGCATGCCTTGCTGTCCTCCTGCAAGAGGTGGGCATCCATCGGCACCTTCTGTATCCGGAGGATGGGAGGAGGAGGGCCCCCCACGTCACCAGCCAGGCATGGGAGGAGGTGGGTGATGCTGTAAGCGCCCATGATGATGTGCGGCGCATTGGCACATAGTGCAGGAAACGATTCGATGATTTGCTGCGCTCTGGACGGGTGAGTACCATATCTGTCTTGGCTATTTGACCCAGAAGGCAGCCTTAGCCTTTGACCACCCCCCCACCATGTCTTGCTGTCGTTACTGCATAGGGCATCTGTTGCACGCTGGGTGGGCAAATGGGTACTGACCATGCTTACACCAGTCTTAGTGGTTGAGGAGAAGGGCTCTCCCCGCAGCATATGTTGGTCTTTGTGGCATTTAAGTAGTCTGGGGGCAACCTGCAGGGGAGAACTCCAACAAAAGGCATATTGATGGTAATGAGATGGTGCAAGGGGTGCCTCAAGGTGTTTTGGTCAAGTGCCATCTGCTGGCATCGGCGTCACACCTAGTTGCGCCTCCTTGCCATGGGCGCTAAGTGATATTCAAAGTGTTGGACGCCAAATGTGTCCAAGGTGGCCATTGAGGGAGGGGGTTGGGAGCAGCCATGCTATCTTCTGGGGACTGATCACCAGTAGTGTGGACAGAAGACACTGGAGGTCTCAGATGGGCCATTGTGGTTGGGGTGCGGCGTGCGTGTGCAGACTACATGAGCGAGCAGCCCCAATAAATCATCTTCTCTGTTTTGCAGGCAAAAACTCACCACAATGCCCGGGAACGCCAGAGGACTGGAGGTGGGCGCGCCCTCCTGCTGCGCCTCACGCCTTTTGAAGAGCAGGCCATGGAGCTGGGCAGGAGGCAGGAGGCCAGGGCAGCCGGGGGCGGCGAGGCTGGAGGCGGCGAGGCTGGTGTCCAGCGGCCAGGTATTTGAGGTCCACAGTCCCATCCACTCTGCCTGCCCACCATCCAAACCACAGATGGTTGCTGCAATCGTTAATGCTGAAACAATGCTCATTCACAGACTGAGGCATTCTGACATGTGGGTCATATAGAAGGGACCCTCATCCCCTTGAGGAATAGCCTCTCCACCACCTTCCAAAGTCACCTTATCCCATTTGTGACCACTATCACCATGGTCTAACATGCCATTGGATCGCTGCTGCACAGCCAAAGACTTATTTCATCTGAGGGGCTTTGGGACCTCCAGCACCCTTTCAGCCAGTGCACCCCACATTACTCTGTCCAAAAGGTCCTCAGCACCTCAGCTGTGAACATCATGGCACTCAGCTTAGATGAATGCCACCACATTACTCATCCCTGCACCAAGGGGAAATGTTGCCTTCTGCCCACCCGGTCTATGCCCCTCCTAACGGAATGAAGGCCAATAATGTGACCTTTCAATCTCCTGTGATCGACGGCAAATGTCACTACTGTTTGCGATGTTTCCTCAGCCCCGCAACTATCCAGGCCACAATGCATCCAGGTCAGGTACCTCTGCACTCTCTCCACTCCTATGGTTCATAACATGCCATGTGGCATTCCTGAGGCCAACTGACCAGCCTGTCTGCATGTGCGTTTAATGTTTGGGGCTCCTCTTGACTCTTTTTCACCTCACCAATGTTCTTCTCCTTAGGGTCTTGAAGGGTGAGTGACTCATGAGGCTGGGGGTAAAGGGATGAAAGGTTGAACTGAATGTACGCTAACTGATGCAGTGTCCTTGTTGTTAATTTCAGCATCACCACCAGAGCGACCCACACCTCGACACCACAGCACCCCCATCACACCTGAGGGCCAACAAGTGCAACTTGCGGCACATCATTTCAACCAGCCAGGCACCAGCGCAGACACACACACCTCGGTGGGGACTTTACCGTCAGCTAGTGTCCCGGGTCACAGTGGAGAGGGCACATCACGATCGCTGGAGGAGATGGTAGAGGCAGAAAGTGCCAATGGCTCCAGCAGCCGGAGGACTGCAGGGGACGAGGCACATGCTGAGTCCGGCACTGACGACATGCCTCTGGAGTTGTCACCAATGCAGCAGCTGCAGGAAAGGCGGCAGCAAGTGCGTTTGCATCTGGCAGGGTCGCATGAGGGTATGCTTCAGTTGCTCTCTGCGACGGAGGATTCTAGGCAGAGTCCACGTGAAGAATCCGCCCTCAGGGCAGAGCTTCAGGATTCCTTCAATGAGAGATTGGTAACTCTCGTAGAGAGGGGCTTCCACCAAATGGATCAAAATATGATTGGGTTATGCTCTGACCTGCAAGCCCTCACAGCGGTTCTGGCCACAGGTGATGTTTTCCATTGTGGGAGATGTTGTGGACACCAAGCGCCGGCACTCGGTGCCCATGCATCTGCGGTGAGCAGGGAGGTCGATTTGGACTTCACGTCGGCGCAGCAGCTGCGTGCCATCGCTGCGAGCTCCTCTCATGGTGCTCCGGATGAGAGCAGCAGCTCCTCCGCCCCTCTGCCAGTCAACATTTCTTCCGTTGAGGCTGCGACAATTGGGTAGGTGCCAGTTCAGGAGCTGGCCACTCCCTTCCAGGCTCCATGGGCCAGCGGACGCCCGCCAAGGTCATCTAGGCCAATAGGACAGCAGAGTCAGCAGGCTGTCTCACAAGCCACTCCGAGCGATGGGGCAGCGCCCAGACGTAGCACCCGGAAACGTAAGCACAAGGCACCTTAAGCACTCCACGGGTATGTCACTGGTGATTTTGTGTTGGCCTTAGAATAGGGACCCATATTTTTGTGATCGCTAACAAGCGGTGTGTGTTTTTGTTTTAGACAAAATAAAGTCCACCTTTGTAACCATGGCTGAGGGTCTTTTGTTTGTGGTGCATTTTCTTTTTCACATATTTATCATGAGTGTTTGAGTGAACATTGATGTTTCTGTACTAAGTCCTTATTTGCAGCTGAACAGGTGGAAGATGTGACACCTCAGTGCCACGTGTGGAAGTGCCAGGCAATGCTGTTCCTGCTGATCCATGTGTGTGGAGCTAGCTGAAGGTTCTTTGGATTAAATTGTCCCAGGTGTCCCTGCCTCCTTGGTGTAGTAGCGGGTCGGCGTACTGCCCCTCATCATCGCCCTGTGCTTTCTCATCCTCTGAGGCACTGCTGGATACATCATGTGCAGCCTCATCCAGGGCGTCTAGGTCTTCATCGTCAACTGCATCCCCCCTTTCCAGCGCAAGATTGTGCAGGGTGCAGCATGCTACCACTATCAGAGAGACGCAATCTGGGGGGTTCTGGAGTGCGCCCCCTGAGCGGTCCAGGCAACGGAAGCGCATCTTGAGAAGACTGATGGCTCTCTCCACCACAGCCCTTGTGGTGCCATGGCTCCTATTGTAGCACTGCTCAGCTTCTGTTCTTGGACGGCGGAGAGGCGTCATGAGCCACCTTCTGAGGGGATAGCCCTCGTCACCCAGCAGCCAACCATCCAGCTATGTGTTACGCTTGAGATGCAGTGACTGATGTGAAGCCACTGAGTTCTGAGTAGCCCTTTAACAGTGCCAATGAAGCCATTGACTTTCAATGGCTTTCACCGCAAGGAGGTCTTTCTCCTTTCTTTCTAAGCAGACTCCTGTTCAGCACAAGAGGTTAGGGGACAACCCTAGAAAGCCCCCCTTGTGTTCGCCCTTTCCACTGACTGCCATTCCACAGCCTTCCCTCCCCACTGCCCCCCTTGTGTTCATCAAACCCACCTTCACCTCACTGCCTACCCCTCCCCGGTTGAAGTGTTTCTGAGCATGAGTGCCACAGCACAGTGGCGTTCCTCGGGACAATGAAAGCAAAGATTAGGAGTAGACCAACTTAACAGCCCCAGCAGTGTAGCATTCATCGTAACACGACCAGTGCAGCGCTCTGACAGGTAGGCTATGAATGTTCAACTCACCTCGAATTTACCAGCGAACTGAAATCTGACCTCTGCATGACATCCCTTTTCAAACGAGTTTGAGGCTGACGTAATTTCCTGCTGGCGTGACGGAAGATTGGAAAGTATGGCAAGATTGTGGCGAGCAGCTGTTTTAATGAGCATTCATGAGATGATAATGATTGCAAATGGCATTTGCACCACTTGTCAGCGGGATAACCAACCCGCCATAAACACGCCATTGGGAGAATTGCAAGGTGTTTTTATGCCAGCGAATACCCGAATTTTTGCCTGCCGCTGGATTCTCCACTCCCACCTGCCACTAAACCAGCTGTGGGTGGGATGGGAAAATTCCACTCTGAGTAACAGCGAACTTAGTTATTCAGAGATAGGGGTTGTAAGCTTTCTGAGTACAGAAATAATAATTATAACATTTATGAGTGTGGAAGTCTCGGAGTCTATATATCGTTTCAGTAGCTTGACAACTCGCCCAGATCTTGCTATGGTGTATCCTTCTGGAGGCGTGTGTTTCGCCTTTGGCTGTTTTTGATTCACAGAAGTGTTGTTGGTGTGTTGGTTGTTGTCCTGGTGTTCCATCCCATTGTCATCATCTGGGTGTGATCTTTATTTTGGCTGTGCACAATTGACGTGTTGTGCATTTCTCTTAGCTGGCTTCTGTTCCTCCTCAACGTTCCTCCGTTGGATATTGTGACTTCATAAGACCTGGGCTCACTGCACACCTTGGTTACCTCTGTGGGTAACCATGTTCCCAGTGTGGGATGTGTGACCCTGACTCCTTGTCCTATGTGTAGCTGAGGTAGTTCTGCATCTGCATGCCGGTCATGCATCATCTTCATCCTCTCTAGTTTTTTGAGAAGTGCATCCTGCATCTCAAAGGATTTGTATAGGTGATAGCTTGGCAAGATCAATCTCACTTGCCTTCCAAACATGATCTCTGCTGGCAATGGTAAACCCATACCCAGAGATGTAGCTAGGAGGTGTAATATGGGTGACAGAAAAATCTTGTTCGTAGTCCTACACTTCAGGATAAATGATTTGACAGTGCAGACCATTCGCTCGGTGAGGCCGTTAGATTGGGGCTAGTGTGGTAAGGATGTTACATGGGTCACACTCCATTTGGCACAAAGTCTGCCTGTATCCTGTGGCCCATTGCCTGAAATGATTCCATCAGGCTCACCAAACAGACTGAATATTGCATCCAATATGTCTGTGACGGACATACTTGACATGTCCTTTGCCTTCCTGCCAATCAGAAATTGGGAGAAGCAATCAATGACTAAGATAAAGCTGTCTCCATTTACGGCAAATAGATCAGTGGCGATTTTGGACCAAGAAACTGACGGAACCTCATGAGGGTGTAGAGTTCTTTATGTTGCTGTGGTTGTTGTATGCATTACATATCCTCACTAACTTTGCGATGACACCATTAATCCATGGCCAATAGACCATATCACATGCCAGTTGTCTCGTCTGCTCTATGCCCATACTACCCCTTGGTGTAGTTGTGACAATATGCCCTGTCAGAGCGCTTCAGGCACAAGCGCTTGTTTTCCTTTGAAAATTATGCCTCTTGAGATATCGAATTCATCTCTATACAACTAGAAATATCTGAGGTTGGCTGGCACCTCTTTTATCATGTCGAGCTTTCCTTCAATGCTTTCCACAGTGCCTTCAGTTATGGGTCATTGGCTGTTTCTGATTGAAGTTGGTGCACATTTGCTGACCAAACTGCAGAAGATCGAGTTTGAGTACATCTTCCACCTCAATGCCCATGCTGTTTACTTGTAAATCCAGTGAAATGCCTGCATTCTTATTTGGATAAGACAATCTGCTCAGCATATCCAAGGTGACCATTTTGGTACCATGTTTGTAGCAGACATCGAAGTTGTACCCCTGTATTTTTACGAGGAGTTGTTGCAGTCGAGGAGGTGCACTGGTCAGTGGTTTGTGCCAGATCATCTCCAGTGACTTGTGATCGGCTTCTGCAGTGAACTGCTTACTGAACAGGTAAGTGTGGAACCTTGTGATCCCAAATGCCAGAGCGAGTGGTTCACGTTATAGTTGGAGTAATTGGATTGTGTTTGATATTGGCTTTTGGATCCAAATACAAACAGTTTTCCATCTTGCAGAGTGCACGCTCCTAGTCCTTTCTGCAAGGTATCGAATTCCAGGATTGTCGCCTTCCTTGGGCCGTAGTACTGTAGGGTTCAGGTATCTGCTGACAACGATTATTTGAGAGACTCAAACATCTGTTGGTGGTCCTCCTGCCACACTATGGTGCGTCTTTCTTCATTAGCTCTCTCAGTGATGATGCTTTGTCTGAAAAGTTGGGAATGTATGGTGCCAAGAAGTTGAAAAATCCAAGACATTTCTGTAGATCCTCTTTGTTCTGTGGAGTAGGCACATGTCTGACATTTTTGACCTTGCCTGGTTTAGGACAGATTCTGCAAGCTGAATAGGTGGAACCAAATAAATTGATTTGACTCACATTCACCTGGCACCTCCTGCATTGAAGACAAGCCCCTCACAGCGAGCTAAGTGAGTGAAGATTTTGATGCATGTGCAGCCAGGCATGCTTTCTGTGATTTTGTCCATATGTTGCTGGAACAGATCTTGACTGACAGATAACATCAATGTGTTACATTCACAATGTGGAAAGTCGGTTTGTCCTCTGGTCAAAAGCTGTTCCACTTTTGGTCTCAACTTGAATCAGTCTTCCTGTGAACTTCATGTGTTGTCTTGTGTTAGTGCAGGTCTCTGGCAGTCTCCTTGTTGCTGTTGCCGTGCTGCTGCACCTGTCTTCTGTTTGTCTGTGCCCTCTTGTGCCCTCTGGCTGTGTCTCTGGAGCCAGGTTTCCTGCATATGCAGGCCCAGTGTCCTTTTGCACTGCACGTCTCACACAGATCTTGGAATCCAGGGCAGCTTCATGGTGGGAGTGACAAAACGCACTTACTACAGAGTTTGCTGGATTTTTGTGGCCTGGCTATCATGCTGATACTGTTAGCTGCACCCATTGCTTACAGATGCTGTTGCCTGGCTACATTGGCTTTGTACTTCTTGCCATCTTATAGCAGCGCATCAATGCTGTGACCTTCCATTTTCTCCTAGATGTCTTTTTGAAATGCTTCGATGGGCAATCACCAACTCCATTATTCACTCCGACAATTCAGTCTCTGAAAAGTCGCATTTATTGCCCTTGCTACGGCACCTGCTGATGAATTGGCCTATTGATTCCTGTGGCTATTGCCTGTAGGACATCAATGCTAGGCAATGAATTCTAATCCAAAATTTACTCTTACCTGAAGCTGACCTTCTAGCACTTTCCATATCTTTGTGGGATATTTCTGGTCCTCTTCAGATAACCCAGATGTACTGAGTCCATGTAATCCCTCATTGCCAATTGCTGTCAGTATTTTCATGGCTTGCTTATCCAGTTCTGCAACTGCTTGGTCTGTGAAGCATTTCTGCATTGTTTGTTTAAAAAGTTTGAATTCAGATAGGACATCGGTGGCCTTCCGGTTCATGCTGTGGGGTTTGATATCCATCCTTCTGCTGTCCTTTTGTCTTTTCAGATGCTAATGAAATGCAGGAATGTTTTATGTGCCACCAGCAGAATTCCTGCTGTGCTCTCTGCTTTTTCCCTTGCTTTATAAATAACTTTGTGCACTCCTTGTGTGCCTTCAGCACAGTATTTGGTGTGCCTTTTCTATTTTTCATTTTGTATTTAACTCAGTACCCTCAGCTCTGCTTGCCCTTTACTTTAAGTAGTATGATCCTGAGGCAGCTTGCTCAGGCTTGCCCAGCCCAAAGGTACTCACAGTTTATGAAGTAAGTGAGCCTTGTTTCTTCCACTTTTGGTGGTTGTTTTTGTCTGTTTTCTGCCCCATGAGAATTTCTGACATGCTTTTTAAACTTTTCTGCTGTTTCTCCCCTTGGTTTTCAAGCTTATACCCTTTATTTTGCTTTTTCACTTCAAAGTTATGCACGTTGTAGTGATATCCTTGTGCTATCTATACGTTACACAAATGGATTCCATTTGCTTGAAAACTTGAAAAATCTCTTGCTCAAAAGGTAGTGGAAGCAGAGTCTTTGAATATTTTTAAGGCAGAGTAGGTAGATTCTTGATAAGCAAGGAGGTGAAAGTTATCGGGATAGGCGGGAATGTGGAGTTGAGGTTAATATTAGATCAGCCATGATGTTATTGAATGGCGGTGCAGGCTCAAAGGGCTGTGTGGCCTACTCCTGCTCATAATTTTTGTGTTCATATGTTGAGCTCAAATTGTGAGGTGAGAGTGACTGACCTTGACATCAAGACAGTATTTGACTGAGTGTGGCATCAAGGAGCTCTAGCACAATTCAGTTAATGAGAATCAGGGGGATAACTCTCCACTGGTTGGAGTCATATCTAACACAAAGAAAGCTGGTTGTAGTTGTTGGAGGTCAATCATCTCAGTCCAAGACATCACTGCAAGTGTTCCTCAGGCTCGTGTTCTCGGCCCAACCATCTTCAACTGCTTCATCAGTGGCCTTCCCTTCATCATAAAGTCAGAAGTGGGAATGTTCGCTGATGATTGCACAATGTTCAGCACCATTTGTAATGCATCAGATACTGAGGCAGTCCATGCCCATATGCAGCAAGACCTGGACAACATTCAAGTTTGGGCTGATAATTGGCAAGTAACATTCGCGCCACAAATGTGCCAGGCAATAGCCATCTCCAACAAGAGAGAATCTAACCATTTCCCCTTGACATTCAATGGCATTACCATCATTGAAGCCCCCACTATCAACATCCTGGGGGCTACTATTGACCATAAACTGAACTGGACTAGCCATATAAATACTGTGGCTGCAAGAGCAGGACAGAGGCTGAGAATTCTGTGGAGAGTAGCTCACCTCCTGACTCCAAAAGCCTGTCCATCTTCTACAAGGCACAAGTCAGGAGTGTGATGGGATATTCTCCACTTTCCTGGATGAGTGCATCTCTAAGAGCACTCAAGAAGCTTGACACCATCCAGGACAAAGCAGCCCACTTGATTTGCACCCCATTCGCCACCTTCACACCTTCAATATTCACTACCTCTACCAAAGATGTACAGTGGCAGCAGTGTGTACCATCTACAAGATACATTGTAGCAACTCACCAAGGCTCCCCCGAAAGCACCTTTCAAACCCACAAACTCTACCATCTAGAAGGACAAGGGCAGCAGAGACATGAGAGCACCATCATCTGCAAGTTCCCCTCCAAGCCACACATCATCCTTACTGGAAACTATATCACCGTTCATTCGCTGTCGCTGGATCAAAATCCTGGGACACCCTCTCTAACAGCACTAATGGGCCTACCGACATTACATGGACTGCAGCGGCTCAAGCAGATGGCTCATCTCAAGGGCAATTAGGAATGGGCAATAAATGCTGGGTTAGCCAGTGTCTTCCACATCAAGTGAACAAGTACATTTTTTAACAAAATCCAGCAAGGAATCCTGCAGCAACTTCTTTATTCAGAGAGTGGTTAAAATGTAGGACTCACTGCCAAATGGAATGGTATAGCATAGCCACATGGCAAAGAAGCTAGATTAAGTACATGAAGAAGTACAATGGAAAGGTTGATAGGATAAGATGAGGCAAGGTGGGAAGAAGCTTGTGTGAAGCATAAACACTGGCATAACTGCATCAAATGGCCTGTTACTCTGACTGTACTGTAAGTCTATGTAATTCTATGAAACATTGGTTCAAGGGCTCTATAAGTTTAATAGGGTAGGTGAATCAACACGTCCAATCGAACTGAGGTGGATTCAGTTGATTTTTGTCAATTTCCAAAACAATGCCTTGTCTATTCATTTAGATTCATAAGTTTCACCCAGTTGAGGCCTCAATTTAATTCTAGAGTGAGATGTCCATCCAATGAAAGCCTCTTACTGTTGTTAGCTTGCAGGAAGCAAACAAGATACTGAGAATGTTCATGAAAAGAGTAAATGCTCCCAACTGTGGCAACTAGGAAAAATGTAGAAGTCAATAAAATGTTATTAATTAGAAACATAATAAACACTTCACTAGTTATCTGCATTACAATCTGACATAGTCTCTTGGGCAGAATAGATTTTATTTTAAGATATTCAATATATCTGCCCTAGGCTACTATTCTGGAAATATTCTCTGTAAAAGTATGTGTGATGATAAATTGTGTTAATCAAACTATAATATCCCAAGATTACTATTTCTCATTCAGCCTTGATAATGAGTCATATAAAACTGACTATTTTTCTTTTTAATTACAGACTCCACAGCTTAGAAATTGTTTTTAACAGTAGAACAAATGGTATTTGTCTGAGCGTAAGTCAATTGAAATACAAGCACAAAATTTACTTCATCTTGTGCATTGTCAGGGGCACAATATATGTAATTGTAATACATTTATGCATATATAGACATCAGCTAAAAACTAGTGATTTAATTGGAATGCCCATGCTGCAATAAATACTCAGTATCCTGAAATTAAAATTCCAATACTGTACTGGCTGAACTATCTGGATATTAATGTGACAGAGTCACAATGATGCTAACCAATTAGCTTTTTTCACTTGAGCTGATTGCAACCTGTGCAATGCAAAATGGGGCCTTATTTTAACTCCCCTTCTCCTCGCCCCCTCCTCCACATGGCCAGGTTGCTGGAGGGAAGAGGTTATAGTCAACTATGCCCACTTAACCTCCTGAGACCGCACCATTCCCATCAGCTGGTATTTTGTTTTCATTGATTTTTAAGCTGGCTAATCCTCCCGCTAAAGGCAGTTGAGGACCTAATTTGAAACCAACAGTCATGGCCAGATGACATCATCATTTTGAAATATGATTGTAGCTAAGACACTGTTCAGGGGGGTGGGGGGGTGGTGGTGTGGGGGGGTGCAGTGTGGGGGTTGGTGGCAGTGGGGATGGTGCAGGTGGATTGGAGGAGGTAGTTGGACCAGGTAGACCCCATTGTGTCAAGCCTCTATGGAGATGTCCGGTCAGGTGCAAAAGAATGGCTAGAAGAGACAAAGAGAAGTAGTTTTCTTTTCCTTGTAATGATTCTTTATGGATCTAGGAAAAGCAGAAGTGACCTTCCAGATTATGAATCAAAACCTTAGACTTCCCTTGAACCAGCCTCCCTCCCCTCCCCCATAATCACCAGTTTATTTTTGGATCCAACCCCATGCACTTACACTATGACAGGGGTTGGTTCATTGAATTCCAGGGGCAGATGCTTCCCACCCTAATTTATGTTCCCTCCCCCAGGTACTTATCTAGATTCCCCTTAAATGCATCTATGCGATTTACCTCAAATACACCTTGTGTTAACACATTCTACATTCAAACCATTCATTGGGTAAAGAAGTTTCACCTGAATGCCTTGTTTTTCATCTTGGTGACTAACTTATATAAGATGACACATAGTTTGATTCCCCCCACAATTGGAAACATTTTTTCTGCATCCGCCCTATGAAATCGTTTCATAGCCTTAAAACCTCCTATTTGTTCATCCCTCAGTCTACTCTTCTGGAGAGAAGAAAATTCAGCTTGCTCATTCTTTGCCGATAGTTATAGTTCTGGGATCCACGTGGAATAAAAGCCCGAAAAAATACTCTCTGATCTCTATAGGCAATTAAATCAAGACCAGAAGACCACATTGGCGATGAAAGCAAACCAAAACTATATTTGGTTTTTCGTCAATGGTGCTTGAAAAATAATCATATGGCCTGAACTTTTCAGGCAGTGGGTGGGCTCGGTGGGAGCGGGCGGGGCGGTCATAGAGCCGAGCGCCACCCGTGATCGGCTCCATGCTGCCGTTTTACACGGGCGGACCAATTAAGGCCTGCTCAGCGTAATACGCGAGCAGTAGCGCTCAGCGCTACCCAGTGCGGGCAGGGGGAGGAGGGAGAATCGGGGCCAGTGCTCTTTCGTGCATGCGCGCAAAAGAGCGCTTCAATCTCCCTGAGGCACAGAGCCACCTCAGGGAGATTGAATCGAAATCGATAAAATTAAATAAATGATTCAAAAATTTATTTAAACATGTCCCCCCATGTGACTGTGTCACATGAGATAGGACATGTTTTTATATTTAGGAAATTTAAAAAATTTATTTAATAAAAGCTTTAGGAAACCTCATCCCGCTCGCAAATGAGGTTTCCTAAAAAACGCGAAGACCGCTTGGCCTTTTCGCCTGCCCGCCAACCTTAAGTTTGGATGAGCAGCATTAACAATTACTTCAATTACTTTCTTAAAGGCCATAATAGGCCGTTCACATATCGGCGGGTGCGCAGCCGACTCGGCGCGCGCTCGCTAAGTGAAATATCATGGTACTATGCAATGACGTCGGGACACAAGCCCGACGCCATCGCGCGTCATTTTATGCATCGGCGTGTCGGACCCACCCCCACACGCCGGCTGAAAAATTCTGCCCATGATAATTTTTTGGAGGGAACCAGAATTTTTGGCTATTTTTTGTGGTGGTTGGCACTGAAAGATTTTGGGCATATTCCTGTGCATAGGATACATATTGAATAAGGAAACAAAACATGATTTTTCTTTTCATGACTGCGCCAGCTGTGTTTTAGCTTATAGCACAATTACCTCTGAGTCACAAGGCTCTGGATTCAAGTTCCTCCCCAGGGCTGGAGCACAACAATCAGGGCTGACACTCCAGTATCCGACTGAAGGAGCGCTGCACTGCTGGAGGTGTGATTTTTCAGATGAGGTGTCCAACTGAGGCCACATCTGCCTGCTCAGGTGGATGTAAAAGAACCCATGCTACTGTTTTGGCGTTCTGGCCAATGTTTTTCCCTCAATCACCATCACAAAAACTGACCGGCCATTAACACATTGCTATTTGTGTGGGAGTTTGCAGTGCAGATATTGGCTGCCAGCTTTCCTACATTACAACAGTGATTACACTTCAAAAGTACTTCATTGGCTGAAAAGCACTTTGAGATGTCTGTTGGTCATGAACAGCTTTTTGTAAATTCAAGTCTTTCATCTTTCCTCTTTTTTTCGGATTTAACTGGAACTGCCTGCTGAACGTAGTGAAGAGCTATCTGGTTGGAGGTTGCTCCACACAGCAGTGTTCTGTGGAGGGAGAAATGAGTTATTTCAGTCGTAGGTAAAACAGATTGTTGCTCTGGACCCTAGTAGAAAGCCTCCATTATAATGGTAATGTATTAGAACAATGTGAAAGTAGGTCACCAGGGAAACATGGGTGCTCCGATATTGTAAAACAGCACTGACAAATTTATCAGAGTTTTCGTGAGGTTGCAACTAGCATGGTGTGTAAAGGGGAACCAGTGGACATCATATATTTGTATTTTCAAAAGGCATTTGAGAAAGTGCCACACAAAGTTTATTGCACAAGGAAAAGACTCGTGACTTTGGGAGGAATATACTAGTATGGATAGAGGATTAGTTAAAGGACAGAAAACAGAGAGTCAAAGTAAATAGGTCATTTTCAGATTGGCAGGCTGTTGCTGGAACCAGGGATGCTGGAACCTCAGCTACTAAAAATCTATATTAATGACTTAGATAGAGGAACCAAGTGCAATGTGTCCAAAGTTGCTGATGATACAAAGTTAGGTAAGAAAGTAAGCTGTCAGGAGGACATAAATCATCTGCAAAGAACTATAGATGGGTTATGTGAGCGGGAAAGAAGATGGCAGGTGGACAATTTGGTAGCAAGAATAGGAAAACAGATTTTTTTAAAAATGGTGGGAAACTATTAAACAAACAGAGGGACTTTGGAGATCCTTGTACACAAAACATAGTTAATATTCAAGTACAGCAAGCAATTAGGAAGGCAAATGGCGTGTTGGCCTTTATTCCAATGTGTACAAGAACAAGGACATCTTGCTGCAATCGTCCAGCACTTTGGCAAGACCACACCTACAGTACTTTGTACAATTTTATTTCCCATACCTAAGTGCCTTGGAGGCAAGTTCACTAGATTGATTTCTGGGATGAAAGGGTTGTCCTTTGCAGGGAGATATGGGCCTCTACTCTTGGGCCTGAATCTTCTGGTTGGCGTGCAGGGGTGGGCCCTGCTCGCTGATGTGTAAAATGACACACAGTGATGTCGGGCATGCATCCCGACGTCACTGCGCGTCATTCCGATCCTCAGTTCAGCGGGCGTGCAGCAGAGTAAGGCCATTAATTAACTAATTAAACTGTTTCTTAGGGCTGCCTGTCCAACCATAAGGTCGGCGGGCAGGCGAAGAGCCCAGGCGGCCTTCGTATTTATCATGAAACCTCATCCATGGGTGAGATGAAGTTTCATGAAGTGTTTATTAATTAAATAAATTTTTAAATTAAAATTCATTGATATGTCCCAGCTCATGTGACACTGTCACATGAGGGGACATGTCTGAATTATTTTTTCTATTTTTTTTGAAGTTTTCATAAAGGAAATAATCTCCCTGAGGCAGCTCTGTGCCTCAGGGAGATTTCTGCGCTCTTTTGCACGCACGCACGAGAAAGCAAAGGCCCTGACTCTCCCTCTTCCCCCCGCCCGCACAGTGAGTGCTCAGTGCTTCCGCGTGCACATCAAGCTGGGCGGGCCTTAATTGGCCCACCCATGTAAAATGGCAGTGTGCAGCTGATCGTGGGCAATGATCAGCTGCGTGCCCGCCCGTGCCCACTCCTGCCCAACCCACCCGATGGGGAGAAAATTCTCCCCTCGGAGTTTAGGAAAATGACAGACATTTTACTGAAGCAAATCAGATTCTAGGAGGACTTGTCAGGATAGATGCTAGGAGGCTAGTTCTCCTGCCTTAGAATTCGAGGTCATAGTTATAGATAATACAACATTTTTGGTATTGTAAGACTAATATAAAATACTTAATAAGTCTGCAGATGTGTCTGAACCTATTCGATGCTGAGATAAATAATAGATTTTTGGACATATGAGGAATCAAGGGCTATGGGGATCAGCCAGGAAAGTGAAGTTGAGCTCAAGGTTCAGCCATGATCTTTTATTAAGTAGTGGAGCAGGCTCAAGTAGCCTTATGGCCTACACCTGCTCCTGTTTCTTATGTTCTTATGGAATTGTTTGGGGCTTGATTCAATTGAAAGTTCTGGGACGTTGGAGGAAGTGCAATAAGACTGATTTCAGTTCTTGCAGTTGATGTGCACCTGCATTTATTAGTGATGAGTTGGCTCAGAGAAACTCACCAAGGCTCCTTAGACAGCACCTTCTAAACCCACGACCACTAACATCTAGAAGGACAAGGGCAGCAGATACTTGGGAACACTACCACTGGAAGTTCCCCTCCAGGCCACACACCAACCTGACTTGGAAATATATAGCCGTTCCTTCACTGTCACTGGGTCAAAATCCTGGAACTCCCTCCCCGGCAGCACTGTGGGTGTTTCTACACCACATGGACTGCAGCAGTTCAAGAAGGCAGCTCACCACCACCTTCTCAAGGGCATGGGCAATAAATGCTGCCCTGCCAGCAAATCTCACATCCTTTGAATAAATAAAAAGAATGTTTGAGTGACCCTGGGAAGGCTCATAGACTCACAGACGTCAACAGCACAGAAGGAGGCCATTCGGCCCATCGTGCCCACGCCGGTCAACAAATACCTGACAACACTAATCCCATTTTCCAGCACTTGGCCCATAGCCCTGGGGGCTATGGAAATGCAAGTGAATATCTAAATACTCCTTAAATGTTATTCAAGTTTCTGACTCAACCACCCTTTCAGGCAGTGAGCTCCAGACTCCCACCAGCCTCTGGGTGAAAAAAAATTCTTCTCAACTCCCCTCTTAGCCTTCTACCTCTTACCTTTAATCTATGCCTCTGGTTATTGACCTCTCCACTAATGGAAAAAGTGCCTTCCTATCCATCCTATCTATGCCCCTCATAATCTTATACACCTCTATCAGGTCCCCTCTCAACCTTCACTGCTCCAAGGAAAACAACCCCAACCTATCCAATCTCTCCTCATAGCTCAGACCATCCAGCCCGGGCTGCATCCTGGTAAATCTCCTCTGCACCCTCTCCAGTGCAATCACATCCTTCCTTTAACCAGACCAGAACTGCACGCAGTACTCCAGTTGTGGCCCAGCCAGCATTTTATACAGTTCCAGCATAACCGCCCTTCTCTTGTATTCTATGCCTCGGCTAATAAAGGCAAGTATCCCATATCCCAAGGTCTTGAAGAGTATCTGGTGACAGGGGTTGGACTTGGGCGACAGGCCCAAATTGCAAAAAATTGTAAAGCTGATGTTTCCATATGCGTGATTTTTTTTCCTCATTAATGCTTCACAATTCCCTTGGAAATTTTTATGGTCTCTACAGTGGATAGCATGAAGCTGGATGAAAATGAAAACTTACCTATGGGGTCAATAATCAAACTGTTAGTTGTTAAAAATGCGTGTCCTGTCACTGGACACATTTAGCTTCTAATTGGAAGGATTTTAATTGCAGGCAAAATGCAAATATAGATTATTGTATAAATGATCTTTTTCTTGTAGATTAGGAACCTTGTAGACTTTATTGGCATACTACTAAAATTACATTTATGCACAGCAATTTTCTAACTAATTTTACAATACTGGAAGGGTAATTACATGGAATGTAATTTAAAAGTTAGCAGCCATTTGGGTCTCTGGTTTAGATGTTTTGCCCTTTGGAATGATATTGAACATCTTTGAGATCTTGTCCTCCAGCCAACTTAGAATTTTCCTAAGTTGCATAACACTTTTCAATTTGTGGGTACTGAAATCATTATTTTTATCTGAAAGCCTTTTTAGGTCATTGGCGTCCTTTGGCAAGTTTTGGGTTTACAAAAAAGTTCGAAAATTTCGACAATCCTGTGTTTTTCAACAGTGCTCCATCGGCAGAATTTAGCCCTTGTCGGGCGGGCTTGGCGGGGGCGGTCAGGAAGCGATGAGGCCGGAAATTGATTTCATGCTGGCAGGTCAATTAAGGCCCACCCAGTGTGAAACGCGAGCAGCAGCACTCAGCACTCAGCGCTGCTTATGCGAGGGTGGGGGAGGGGAAGAAGGGCGAGCGTGGCAAGTACAAACTTGGTGCATGCGCGCTTGAGAATCTCCCTGAAGCACAGAGCTGCCTCAGGGAGGTGAAGAGGTTTCAAAAAAAATAATAAAGATGTGAGAAATGTTAGAAAACTCTGTCACATGAGTAGGGACATGTTATAAGTGAAATTTAAAACATTTTACTTTATTTTTATTTCGTGTTGGAAAACTCACCTTGAAGTTTCCAAAAAAATGCAAAGGCCACTTGGCCTTATTTCCTGCCCGCCAGCTGTAAGGCTGGATGGGCAACGGAAAATTTAACTTAATTGACACTTTAATGGCCTTAACAGGCCTTTTAATTGTCTGTGGGCGCACTGCCGATTCCTGCGCATGCCCACCGACCAAACTATCGCGCGACTGCGCGTTGATGTCATCACGCTCGAGCAGGTTGGACGTGTACCTACCCGCCGAAGTAAAAATTTTGCCCCATGAGTGTAATCTTCCTTCAAATACTGTCAGCACTGCGGATGTTCATTTACCAGATTATGTTCCTCTGGATGAGTTGCACGAAATAAAGAAAGATTAAAGCGTTTTGCCCTTCCAAACATGAACCTTCAAAATCGCCTGGCATTCAGATCAATGTATGTGCAGTGGGGGGACACAGGAACACCATCCGTCATGCTCACCCAAACCTTCCTTGTGCCTGGTCTTGAGGCCACTCACCCTCTTGTGCCTGCACCCTGCCTCACCATCCGTGATGGAGCAGCCACTATGCTGCCCTGCCAATTCCAGAGCCGCTGCTTCTATGGGTGTGAGGATAGTGAGAAATGGCATCCTGCCACCAGTATGGGCCCTTTCCTTGGCATTGTGGGTCCTCTTCCACTACTGGAATAAGGGAAAAGAATGTTAGCTGCCCTATAAAGACAGGCACAGTGTCTAAGCAGGTGACAGCTGTTCATTTTGGGGGCACTCAAATGTGCCTGGCATTTGGCCACTCTGGAGCAACCTTGCAAGGGTCACCATTGACAGACGAATAGCTCTTGACCGAGTGGCATTCGTTCCTTTCACAGGAGATGCTTCAGCTTGACTCCATTGCCACCAACATGATGGACTCGCCCTCCATGACAACCGTACCCTCAGATTTATCCATTTGAAAACCCCTATGGAAACCAAGGTGTGGAGTATTCACCTTGGCAGAATGGGGAAGATCATTCATGTGCTTGCAGTACTGCAGCCAGGTTTGATGGACAACCCCATGGCTGGTAGCCTATTCTGAGACCTCTCTCCAGGCTGGCTTGGTTAGGCAGGGTGGTCACCTTTTCCTGTCCCTGGCAAAGAGGACCACTCCCCTATCCCGGAGGCGATAGTTTGGAGGAGAAGATGCGATGCAGAGAGTTGTCACTGAGCTGTGGGGTCACTCAGGATTTTCCTCTGCCATGCCAACAAGGGTCTCCTTCCTCTGGCCTTCACAATGCTTGCTTTGCTGACCTGCTGGCTATCTTCCACGGGCAGGGCTGGACTGATGATTTACTCTTTAGGGATGGCTTGCTTCAGTGAATGCTTGCTTCAGGGAAGGCTGGCTCCAGTCAGGGAAAGCTTCGACTGCATTCCAAAGTTGGCAATCCTTTAAAGACGGTGCCAACACATCCATCAGTGTCAGCTCATGCCATGGCCATCATCTCAATGGCAAATCCATCCCCAGAATGGTCAGCACCCATCACCCCACCCCACCACCACCACCACCACCAACATACCCCCTTGCCTCCTGCCTACTGGAAGTTAATTGGCCGGCTAGCATGAGATAACGGTTCAGCTGTGGATCAGGTCACACGTGTCAGTACCTCCTCCTCTGCTCTGGTGTCCACAATCAGCTCTGTTTGTAAGATCAGAGCCATTAAAACTAACCTACAGCATAGAAGGGATACCCATAATAAAGTTAGGGTGAACAATGTTACGAAAATCTTAAGGAATATAGGAAGTGCAGTGTGGAGGTGAAAAATCCTCCAGGGAAGTACTAAAAGAGCCTCACGGTTAATATAAAAGATAAGAAGGGGCGTTACTAGCCTATAAAAAGTAAACAAAAGTGAGGGTACAGCTGCTTAGGGATGAAGAAGAATCTAATTGGTGGAGGATGAAGGTGTGGTGGTGATATTCATATTTTGTTCGATTGTTTTCTGCAAATGGTTGTGGAAATGAGTGTGTGATGTAATGGAGGAAGATATGAAGCAAATGTCAGAGATGACTGTAGAAAAGTCTAGATATGTGACTGGCTTCTGATGGCATGTACCCTAGGTTTTCAAATGAAGTCAAGTAGAAGATAGCAGAATATGTAGGCACAAATTATAAACCTCAAATACAACAGTTGTGTCATAAAGAAAGAAAGGAAGACTTGCACTTGTATACATTTTCAGGGAGGATTTTCCCCTCAGCGGGCGGGCACGGCGGGTGGGCACGGGTGTGGCCATGCAGCAGTCCGCTGCCTGCGATCGGGCCCGACTGCAATTTCACGCTGCCTGGCCAATTAACGGCCAGCCAGCTTGAAGCACACGCCGAGAGCCTCAGCGCTGTCTGGGTCAGGGGGGGCAGGAGCAGCGTGAGCGCTGAAGTGTGCACATGCGCGCGGGTGCGCTCAGTGAAAGTTCCCTGAAGGCACAGAGCTGCCTCAGGGAGCTGAAGATTTTTAACATGAGGAATAAAGATTTTAAAAATAAGGAAAACATGTCCCCACATGTGACTCTGTCACATGAACAGGTACATGTGAAATATGAGTTTAAAATTTTTTAATTTTTTTTTAGTCACTGGTCGAATCCCCGTCCCGCCCATGGATGCGGTTGCACAGAAAAAATGCAAAGGCCGCCTGGCCTATTCGCCCACCTATCAACAATAAGGCTGCACAGGCAGCGAAAAATTCAATTTATTTAATTAATTAAGGGGCTTAATAGCCCTCTTAATTGTCGGTGGGCGCGCCGCCGACTCTCACGCGTGCTCGCCGACCAAACATACCGCACGAGTGCGCGATGAAGTCGGGACGCTCATCCGATGTCATTGCGCACTATTTCATACTCATGCAAGTCAGGTGGGAGCCCGCACGCCGAGCCAAAATTCATGCCCACGATCACTGGACATCTCAATACACTCTACAGCCAATGACTTACTTTTTTAAAGTGTAGTCCCTGTTGTAAAATAGGAATGTTACTGAAGAGCAGCTGATCTAATGCGTTTTGTTCAAGAAACGTGAGAAGGATAAGTCAGGCAGCTATAGATTAGTTTGTCTAACGTTAGTTGCAGGCAAAATGTTAAATCCATAATTTGAGATAAAATAAGTGAACATTTATGAATTCACAGAAACCCAAGCTAATGCCCGGGAGATATGGGCTCAAATCCCACCATGGCAGCTGGTGCAATTTAAATTCAATTTTTAAAAAATCTGGAATATAAACCTAGTTGTAAAGACCCATCTGGTTCATTATTGCCCTTTGGGGAAGGAAATCTGCTATATTTACCTGCTCTGGCGTACATATGACTCGAGATCCACAGCAATGTGAGTGGTCTAGCCTTAATTTTAACATTGACCTGAATCTTCTGTTCATGGTCGGAACCCCTTTCTACAACCTTGATCGGACAAAAAAAAAAATGCATTTACCTTCCTTCGATTCTTCAGGACATTCTTCCAATGGGAGACCCTGCAGAACTCAGTCAGTGCAGCAAACCTCGGAGGGAGCAGCAGAGAGAGCCCATGCAGAAACCTTTTTACGGCACTGGTTGCCCTATCCTGTAACTAAAGAGTTCAAATGCCCCAAAGCTTCTATGGAAAGCTATGGAGGGAAGGTAAGTGGTAAGGGGGTAAGGTGGGTAAGAGGATAGGGTGCGAGAGGGAGTAGGGTAGTAGTTGAGTAGGGCGGTGAGGTTAAAAGGGCAATAAATGCTAGCCTAGCCAGCAATGCCCACATCCTGTGAAAGAATGAAAAAAAGGTCGGGTCAGGTCAGGTCAGGATGGGGGGACAGTCGGATATTTGCGGGGGAATTGGAGACTCTGGTGGGGAGTCTGGTGGTGGGGGCTAGCGCCAGGTCAGGTCACAGGGGTAGTCATGTGGTGTGGACTATTCAGGTTGGGGTTGGGAGGAGTTGGAGAGTCTGCGGGGGGGTGGGGGGGTGTCGGTCAGTGTGAGCATTTGGTGGATAGGCTCTGTAGTTACCCAGGTGTTAGATTGGGTTTTAATATTTCCTGGGTAACTATCCAGGCAAATAAGTCACAACCATCCAAAGTCTCCAATTCTAACTCAGGAGACTTCTTCGGAGGTCCCAGGGAGCAGTGGCATTGCCCATTTGAAGTTCAAACCTCCTGGGCAGTTCCAACAGAATCTTGCGTTGGCACTTCCAAGGAGTCCTGGAGGGGGTTTGGGGGTGCAGGGGGGCGGGGTGGAGTTGGTGACCGGTCTCTGACTATACGGAGACCAGAAGAACATGGCCATTATTACTCCTTGTTCTGGATTCTCCCACTGGAGGTAATTGTTTCTCTTTTTCTACCCTATCAATTCCTTTAATCATCTTAAACATCTCAGTTAGTTCATCCCTTGATATTTTATACACATGAGAATGCAAGCCTAGTTTATGAAAGCTGTCCTCAGGTATCATTCTGGTGCAGCTCCTCCCAGGCCCATATTTCTCTCCTGAGGCGAAGTGTCCAGAACTTAACTGCTCTAAATGGGGTTTAACCAGAGGTTAACCTAGCTGTAAAATAACATGCACCAATTTATATTCCAGCCTCTTTGAGATTATACCCAACATTCCATTAGCTTTTTAAAATTAATTTTAGTGCCTGTGTATTAGCTTTTGCTGATTCCTGTAGTCATGTCCTTAAATCTTTCAGCTCCTCCATGCTTCCTAGTTTCTCGACATTTAGAAGCTATTTTGATTTATCCTTCTGGGATTCAGAAAGGATGTTCTCAAACCTTCCCACATTGAACTCCGTGGGCAGAATTTTACGGCCCCGTTTCGGCGGGGATGGGGCCTTAAAAAGCGGTGAGCCGTTATAAATCCCATTGACTTCTGCGGGAATGTAAAATCCCGCTGTCATAAAATTCTGCCCCATCATTTTTTTATTCCTTCAAAGGAAGTGGTTGTTGCTGGCTGGGCCATAATTTATGACCTATCCCTAAGTGCCCTTGAGAAAGTGGTGATGAGTCACCTTCATGAACTGCTGCAGTTCATGTAGTATAGGTACACTCACAGGTGTTATAGGTACACCCACAGTGCTGTTAGGAAGGGAGTTCCCAAATTTTGACCCAGGGACAGTGAAGGAACAGTGGTATAATTCCAAGTCGGGATGAACATATGAACACACAATCATAAGAATTAGGAGCAGGAGTAGGTCATTCAGACCCTCGAGCCTGCTCCACCATTCAATAGGATCACAGCTGACCTGATTATGGCCTCAACTCTACATTCCCGCTTACCCTCAATATCATTTGACTCCCTTGTTAGTCAAGAATCTATCTACCTCTGCCTTAAAAGTATTCAATGACCCTGCCTCCATTGCATTCTGGGGAGGAGTGATCCAAAGACTCAAAACCCTCTGAGAGGAAATATTTCTCCTCAACTCCGTCTTAATTGGGGGACCCCTTATTTTTAAACCATGTCCCCTACTTCTAGTCTCTCCCATAAGGAAAAACATCCTTTTTGCATCCGTCATTTAAAATTGTTCAAATATCAATAGGCAGAAAGAAATGCCTGTGCTAATGATGGGGAAGATAGGTGAAGATAGAAACAAGCTAGAAACAATAGAAATAAGTAATAAATCGCACAATGAACTGCTCAAATGATTTAGCTCATGCAAAGAAGTGATTTCCACCACAGAACAGAGCAAGAAGGCATAGAACATTGTAGTACATACTGCTTCAATAAAAAAAAAACTCAACAAAATACAAGGGCTTTCATAGACTTATTAATCACCTCAAAAGGACATTGAAAATTAAACCTGAATACAAAAAGAAAGACCAACATAACAAAGAAGCCGGAAAATAAAAGACAAGCATATCTTCATTGGTTTGAGTGGAAAATTGGAAAATATTTTTATCTACACAATGGAGATGTCACTTCCTCAGTGAAAATATTTCAGAATGATTTTTTGTAAGTAATTACCCCACACAGTTGAAGCAGCATGAAAACTGCCATAAGTTCTTTAATCTCTTGCTGAATGCATTTTGTGATGTCCTTAAGTCACTTCTAGAAGGTTTTGTGTCTGAATCCTCTACTGCACTTGAACTGAGTAAATCATGCCATGGCTTACTGGCACGAGAGGCTTTCCTTCTGTATTTTATTGCACGATGAGTCAAAAGGAATTAATGGAACAGAATCATTCTCATGTCTGCAGATCAATTATCAATCCTTTGGCAATAACATCCTTACAGGCAAACACTGAGCAATCAAAGGTTGCTCTAATTTACACTTCCCTTCTGTATTTGTGCTAACTGTCCCACCCTTTTTTCTATGTAAGCTGTCTGTTTAGTCAAATGCAACTTGTTTTTACAGAATCACAGGATCTTTGCAGTGCAGAAGGAAGCCATTTGGCCCATCGAGTCTGCACTGGCTCTCTGAAAGAGCATTCTACCTAGTCCCACTCCCCTGCTTATCCCCGTAACCTTACACATTCTTTCTTTTCAGATAGCAACCCAATTACCTTTTGAATACCTCAATCAAACCTGCCTCCAGCACCCTTTCAGGAATTTCATTCTGGACTCCAACCAGCCTCTGGGTGAGAACATATTTCTTCACATTATATTTACTCCTTTTGCCAATTATTTTGAATTTGTGCCCTCTAGTTCTTGATGTTCTCTTGAGTGGGAACAGTTTCTCACTATTTACCCTGTCCAGACCCCTCAGGATCTTGAATGCCTCTATCAAGTCTCCTCTGAAGCCTTCTTTTCTCCAAGGAAACAGTCCCAACCTCTCCAATCTATCCTCATAGCTACAGTTTTTTATCCTTGGAATAATTTTTGAGAATAGGTCTTTGAATCTTGTTGATATGGTTGTCATTAGATATTCCTGCAGAAGGCGCCTGAGTTTTAGCCAACTGCAACACAGAATTTACTTTAACTCTATATGTGTTACATCCTCACCATTTCCAAATTGTCAATTCAGAACAATGCAGGGACATATTGCGAAAACAAAAAATAAGTTCATTGCACATATTTCAAAATGCATTAGTGTGAGACAAACTCATCATTATTAGTCTATAATAACCCCTGACAAATACATGGGAAATAAGTATATGAAATAGTGGCCTAGAAATGAGATGATGGTGCGCCTGCCTCGCAGACTTAGGGCTGGATTTTACAGGGCGCCTTATTTGCCTGACCACCCGATCAAAAACTCAGCCCTCAACCCGCCCATCTGAAACCTGGCTGCCCCACAGCGACATAATGTTGGGAACAGCTTTAATTGTTTCAGAGTGAGGCTTACGCCCCCATCTGGGAGGAATTTCCAACCCAGAGAACTGCCGGCCAATCTGACACATTTGAGAAGCCGGGGGTGAGGGTTAAACATGGGTGTGGGCTACAGTCTTGGAGGGGGTGCCTCTGATGGACACAGGGGTCCCACCAAAGGGAGTACCCCTCCTCCTTGCCTGACAGCAGCCTGCGCAGTGAAAGCTGCCGGGCTACCCACCTGGCCTCCTCCTTCCCCTGTCACAGGTAAAATAGTGGCAGAGGTGGAATGAGGCCCTTAAGAGGCCGTTATTTGGCCACTTAAGAGCTTCAATAGGCCTCCGGGTGGGCAGTCTGCCTAATGCCTTCCCTGCCCACCATAATATGGGAGACATGGTGGGTGTGGGCGGGAAGGCAATGGGTTGGCCACCTACTGTACTTTTGAGCCACTCCCACCTTCAAATATGCTGGCTGGGGGTTGGGGGGGGCCATAAAATCCAGCCCATAGAATGGGTGCCAAAGCGCCCGATATGGTGGGTAGGACAGACTCCAGAAGTCTGTCACTGTCAGATTGGTAATGGCAAAAAAAGAGATCTCCAGGTGCCATGTAAAAAACAGGCTTTAAATACTTTTCAGATATAAATAAAGAGCCTAACATGTTTTACAAACGCCTTTTGAAAACTCGGTTTCCACTGAACACAGCTGATATCAGAACATACAAACAAAGAAACATAGGAAAATGGAAACATACAATTAGGAGCAGGAGTAGGCTATTTGGCCCCTCGAGCCTGCTCCACCATGTGATAAGATCATGGCTGATCTGATTGTGGTCTCAACGCTACTCTCCAATCTTTCCCCTACCCTTTGAATCCCTTGTCAATCAAGAATCTATCTAACTCAGCCTTAAAAATATCCAATGACCCTGTCTCCAGCACTCTCTGGGGAAGGGAATTCAACACACTAATGAACACACTTTGGAAAATCATGGATGCTGGAAGCCACCACCAAAAAGGTAAGCATGTCTAAAAATACTTACTTGAATATGGACCTCGAAGGCGCAGGCGTGCTCTTGCGCTGCAGTGTTTACAACTGTTGCTGGCTTCTGCTGAGCTCTCTCCTCTCGATCACTTGTCCCCATTTCTGATTACCATCTTCTCTCCCAATCATCTGCCCCTCTCCCAGTCACCTCCCATTCTGATCTCTTTCACCCTTCTCTGGATCTCCGGACCTCCCAAGCACTCAGGCGCCCTGCCTCCACATCTCCGAGGGCCTACCTGCAACACAACAACCCGAGATCCAATGGCAACTTGCCAACAAGCTGCTTAGGGGGTGCCCAGCATGTGCCCACAACCCTGGCCTCATTAAAATAAAGTCTAAAGACTAATCTTGAATATACCTTGTGCCAACCCTTTCTACACGCAGGTAACATCACCCATTTCATGTTCGCTTCTGTTCCTGGTATGAAGTCTCAATAGATGGGAATACAGGTTGGGAGAATTGGACTAAGAGATCAGTACAATTGATCAGAAAAAATCCTGATTTTCTAGTTGCTACAGATCCGGGATCAAAGATAATATACTCCATGATATGCACATTTGTATTTTTGTCAGATGTTTAAAAAAATGGCCTATTCTGGAATTTAATCTGGTCTAAGGGTGACTTAAAGTACTGTTGGAGTGTATCATTTTAATATTTTTTAATGTACGGTGTATTGAGTTAATTGAATCAATTATCTAATAATTGGCTTCATTAGCGTTATTTATAAGCAACAATCTGTTAAAATAACAGGAAAATGTGTCACATGCTAATTGAACCTCATGCTTTGACTACCAATATCTGTTTGGTGATAAATTGGTGTAATTTACAGCATTCGTAAACTAGCCCTCTGACAAATGTTTGTGCAGTAATGGAGCACATAGACTTATAGACTTTATATCTATGACCTGTTATTTGATTGACACTAAAATGGTGTCATAAACCATGGATTCCCAAAGCCACCTTGTAATCATTTGACTGTTTCTAATAAATAAGGCTATCCGGAAGGAACACTAAAGAGGAAAAAGTCAGATATTGACTCCAAATATGGTCCCATAAGCAGATGAGGTTATATAGGCATCACAACCAATCACTTATTAAGAGGACAAATGTTCTTTAGTTGATATGTGTTTCAGATAGTCCGTACCTCCAAATAAGTGCTTTCCACTGTGGCCTACCTTTTTGAAAAGCTGGTAGCTGCATGGAAGCTTTGAGGTATTATCATGAGTCCCCCAAAATTACAAGGGTTAGGCCTAGAATTTTGGCAAGAAGTTAATGTTGCTTTTGTACATGTAATATGAAGGCTACTTGTGATGCTTTGCAAAAAATGTAATGATAGGAAGAACTCGTGTTTCTAAAGCACCTTTCATGATCTCAGGAAGTCCCAAAGCACTTCACAGCCACTGAAGTACTTTTGATGTCTCACTGATGTTATAATGTAGGAAAATAATGTTAGAAGGTGAATATTGTAGACATGAAAACTGTAGCTTTTACTAAATTGAATTAAATATTCTTATTTAGAAAGCAATCACTATAAGCTAATTGAAAGGCAGAACAGGCTTGAGGGGTTGAGTGTCCTACTCCTGTCCCTGTCTCTTTGTTCTCAGTATGCCACTCTTATACGTTTATGGCAGACACCTGGCACTATTAGTTCCCTGTCCACGTAACCTGCTTTATGGGAAGCAGGTGCGGAAGAACATTGCCATGTTATCACAAGAACCAAAGTATCCTTTTTGTCTGTGAAAATGTAGTTCATCACTCCTTCTAGGGGTAATGGTTCATTTGTGCCCTGAGCCCATAGCTTAAAAACTCTTTAGTTGAGGTGTAACTGTCTGCAATCTGACAATGTGGATCAGAGTTTTGGCCCTAAGGGCTGGAGGCACATGAAAAGCATTTGCCAGGCTGGTAGCCAAGGGAAAACACTTCACCACCAATACGGACTGTCTCAGAAACCTGAGCTGCATTCCATATGGCACACAGGCAGTGCCTTTACACTCTCTACTTTATTCTTATAGGACAAATTATGCAAGCCAAATACACCCCGTTTTAAATCAGATGCATTTTTCAGTCCCTCTAATGTCTATGCTTCAATTACAATCCTAGGTAGATTATATTCAACATTTTACTAAAGTTTCACTTATATTTCCTTCAATAAGTTAAATTTGTATTGTCTTGTCATATTTGTTTTATCTTGAGTTCGGAATCTAGATGGGGTTTTGTTAGGGTCTGCCTCTTACTCTAAGACTGCTACAATAGATTGCTATTCATAAAAACCACTCTTGTTTATTTACAGATCTATATACATCTTAGTACTCTACACAAGGCTGTACTTCTGTTTCCCACCAGATCTCAGTCTCTTAGTCATGTGAAATTGCATCATAGTTACTTCAGTAGCTACATCAGTGTTAGGTGCTCCTGATATTAATGCTTTACTCTACATTTCCCCTTAGGTCTGTATCTAAACTATATATTCCTCCCACATCACCCCACAAAGTCTCAGACTTCACAGGGTTAGTCTCCGTTGTGCCTTGACCAATTTCCCTGATCTGCTCCTGATTTCATTTCGAGGTTGAGAATGAACTACACTCCCTCGTCGTTCGATAGGAGTGTCTTCCACCTGGGTGGTTATAGAGTTTCTGCTTTTCTCAGGTTCCTTGTCTCCATCTGAATCTAAATAGTACATCCAAGGTTCCATTAGTTTCCTTTCCAATGATATCAGGCTCTTCAGTTCCTTCTGGTATTTCCCTGATCCTTCTCAATTCTATAAGATTTCAATTATGGAACTCTTTCTATTACAATGCCTTCTTTCTGTTGACCTCGTATCCATACCCTTTCCCTGGGTTGTAGCGCTTTCAAGTCTCGTGCTCTGAGCCTGAAGTTGAAATTACGAGCTTAACAGTCTCTTTCTCCTCACGCTCCCTAACTCTCTCATGATCATCTGAGGTAATGTTAAGTTGCAGTTTTTGTTGTAGAGCTGGAAGCTGTGTTCACCGCCATCTTCCCAATAATAGTTCTGATGAAAACTTTGCCTTTAAACTCAAATAAATCCATTTCCAGGCGCTGCCTTGGCCTCAAAGGAAAAAATGGGGGGTGCCTGTGGTTTTTCACTGCACATGTAAGGTAATTTGTGATTACCTCTTCAATGGAATGGCTAATGTCTGGCCATCAGGTTTACTGCTGGATTCTTGCTTGGCATTTCGTTATTCCCAAGTAACCTTGATGGACAATGTTGAGTCGAATTGTTTTAGGGATGACTAGTCTGTCATTAAAAACTAAGGCCAGAATTGTTAGCTCGAATGAGCATAAAATGACGTGTGATATTTCAGTTGGCGGGCGCATGTGGGAGTCAGCAGCGTGTCCGCTGACAATTAAAAAGCCTGTTAAGGCCATTGAAGTTATAATTGAATTAAATTTTATTTTATTTTTATTTGCTATTGGAAACCTCATCCACGGATGGAATGAGGTTTCCAACATCAAATAAATATAAAATAAAAATGTAAACATTTTATTAATAACATGTCCCTGCTCAGGAGACAGAGTCGCATGAGCGGACATGTTTTTTAACATTTTAAAAATCTTTATTTTTTATTTTCAAAACTCTTCATCTCCCTGAGGCAGCTCTATGCGCATGCGCGAAGTCCCCCGCTTGCCCCCTTCCCTCCCTCACACAGGCGGTGCTGAGCACTGCAGTGCGCGTTTCACGCTGGGCAGGCCTTAATTGGCCTGCTGGCGTGAAATCACGGTCCAGCCCCGATTGTGGGTGGCAGTTTTGCTTCCTGACTGCCCCCACTGAGTCTGCCCGACAAGGGAAAAATCCTGGCCTAAGAAATCATCAATGATTGGGAGATGTTTTCTCTGCTTGAAGTATTGGCGAATTACTGGGTTGTTCGGAGTATAGTCCAGCCATTGATTTTGGCAATACTCTTTTATTTTGATGCACTCCTCATCCTGCTGCTGTGCTTGCTTAATCTCTTGTAATCTCTTCTCAGTAGCTGGTAATTGTTTGGTAATGAGCAAAGCTTCCACTTCATTAATAACATTTAAATCTTCCACCCTGACTCCTTCCACTGGTATTCTCAATAATGCATCTGCTGTTGTCTGGTTCTTCCCTTGAGCATACTCAGTAACTGAATTGTATCTTATGTGTCTCAGTCTAAAATGTTGAATTCTAGGTGGCATTTTTAAAGTTTCCTTTAGGTTAAAAAGAGTAACCAAATGTTCGTGGTCGGTTTCAATTTTAAACCTTAATTACATAACATAATTAGAGAATTTCTCACAGGCCTGTGTGAGCTGCTAATGCTTCTTTCCCAAATATTGTATTCCTCTTCTCTATGTCCATGAGACAGAGAGAACTGGTCTTCTTTGTCCATCTTTTTGAACTTGAAACAACACAGCACCCAAGCCTCTAGATGATGCATCCACTGTTCCAATTGTTGGCAACCTTGGATTGTAGTGCATTCCAATTTCTGGTGACATTAGGAGATTATTGATCTTGTCAAATGCATTTTGCTGGTCCACATTCCAGCACCACCGTTGACCATGTTGCAACAGCTGTCGTAACAGCTCATTTATTTCCGCCAAGTTTGGTAGGAACTTGGATTGACCATCCCAAGAAATCTTTATAATTTTGTGAAGTTTTTAGGCTGTGGGAACTCTTTAATGATCTTGTTTTTCTGCAGGTCAGCCATAATCCCCAAAGCTTGTACAGTGTGCCCAAAAAAGTTTTATCATTGGCCTTGCAGATTCACACTTGTCATTTAATGTCAAACCTGCTTCTTATAGGAAATTGAGGACTGCTCTCACTTGACGGCCATGTTCTTCCCTCGATGAACCATGTACAAGAATGTCGTCCATATGGCATAAAACTCCTTCCATCCTTTCCAGGGTCTGAGACACCATTCTTTGGAACATTTCAGGTGCAGAAGCAATTCTGAATGATAACCTGTTAAAACAATAACAACCAAATGGGGTGATAAAAGTAGTTAGCAGTCTGGATTGTTTGTCCAGAGACAATTGCCAAAAGCCACTATCGGTATCCAAATTTGTGAAGAAGGTGCTTCTTACTAATTTGGTGAGAACTAGTCACTTGGTAGTATAGAACTTGAGTATTGCTGAAAAAAGAGACATGTCTAAGCTTCTCATCTTGCACTCATCAGTTCACTCACAAGAATACCAATACAAAGGGAAGACACAGTTTATATTGTGTGTGAAGAGGGTGCTCATTTGTTGCCATGGGGAATGCACCAGTGATGTTGCCTGGCAGTTAACTGCCAAGCATTGTTTGAAATTTAAACCATGCAGCTTGATCCTGATTGGTTAAGGCATCGTCCTGAGCAATGAGTTAGAAAATGGCTGTCACTTATCTTGTTTAGCTGAAAAAGGCGCAAAGTGTGTACACGTTCTTTCTGCAAAGAACAGGGCCCTGTGAATTAATATATGTAACTTCCAGTACACACAAATATGCCACATTGTGAACCTAACTGACAATCTTAAATTGGTGGTCAGCATAATTGTTAGCACATTGAGGATTATTCAGCAAATGTTGTCCAATCGCAGAATCGCATCTAATGCTGGACACTGTGTTTTGAGTTTTACAAGCACAGGTTGGTTGGGAGTGGTCTGTACCCTGCCTGTTGCGAACAGCGGCTGGGATATGCTGTTTGGTACAAAGTGCCAGTCTTTGGGACAAACAGCCTACATGTCTAGCATCATACTGGCACTGAAATTCATATACCACATTACTCATTTGTGTGATAGATGGAATGTCTTTTTGGCTTGATGGCAGCACCCTGTTAGTGGCAAATACCACTCAAATTGCTACTGCATAGTAGCAGCATGAAATAACCAGCTTCATCTGTTGCTCAAATTTTTGAGATACCTTGTCCTTCAAGGGTAACCTGAGGGGACTGGGCACTTTTCAGCGCCAAAAGTGACAGTCGTAGGCCCGTTCATGAGTTTGCATGATACACAGCGCAAAATGTTTTGATCAGGGTAGCCATTATCTTGCAGGATGCCTTTGATGCACCCTATTTCAGCATCAAGCTTGCATGGTGAGCAAATCGCTCAGGCTCTATTTACAAGGTTGCTGGTAAGAGCAATCATATACTGCATGGAACTGTAAGAATCCCAACGACTATGTTGACCAGTGAAGGTAGGCTTGAGGTGGACTGCTATGGCTCCCGCTGCATAGAGTAAAGTACTGACCTGATTTTTCTGGTCCTTCTTATGTAAACCTGAATTTGCTCTGTACCTGTAGAACCAGTTCCTTCAATTGTCCCGGTGTTGAGCCTGTTGTAAGCTTCCAGTGTTTCAGAACAGTTCTAGGAGTGTCAATGTAGACTCCATCCTTATCTTAATGTCAAAATCTGTTGCTGCTTCAGTAGCTTGACTTGTAGTTTGTGATCTGTACTCGCTGCTGTCTGGACGCTGGGTCTGTGTGTCTGTTTGCATCTGCAGCAACCACAGTGCACTGTTCTCAGTTGAGTCCAAATGTTTTTTTCTTCTTCTTGTCATTTTTCCAAGGATTTGTAGATCTTTCAGGTCTGCAGTCTTCCCTTGGGCCAGAATTTTTACCTTGTCAGGCACGTGTCCAGCCCAAATGGGAGTAAAATGATGCACGATGACATCGGTTGAATGTCCCAACGTCATCAGCACTCGCGCGATATTTCAGTTGGCGGGTGCGTGCGGGAGTTGGCAGCGCGTCCGCTGACAATTAACAGGCCTATTAAGGCCAGGAAAGTACCAAGTGAATGTAATTTTTCACTGCCCATCCAACCTTACGGTTGGTGGGCAGGTGAAAAGGCCAAACAGCCTTTGCATTTTTTAGGAAACCTCATCCATGGGCGGGATAAGGTTTCCAACAGCAATTAAAAATAAAATAAAAATTTTAACTTTTCATTAATAACATGTCCCTGCTCATGAGGGGACATGTTTGTAACATTTTTAAATCCTTTATTTTTGATTTTTTAACATCTTCAGCTCCCTGAGGCAGCTCTGTACCTGAGGGAGCTTTTCCTTTGTGCACCTATGCCAATGCATGAACTTGCGCACTCGCCCTCCTCTCCCCCACACACAGGCAGCGTTGAGCACTGCAGCATGCATTTCAAGCTGGGCGGGCCTTAATTGGCCTGCCAGTGTGAAATCATGGTCGCAGCTCAATCGCAGGCAGTAGTCGGCTTCCCGACCACTCCTGCTCGCCCCGCCAAGCCCACCCGACGAGGGTAAAATCCTGCCATTGGAGTTTTTCTGAGTCTTTACGCGTTGTCCGCTGCCACCATGTTTCTCATGGTGCACATGAACAGTTGACAAACCACAAGCTGCCACCACGTTTTGTCTCGAGTTCAGGGTCTAGATGGGGTTTCTTTAGGGTTTGCCTGTTACCTGCAGAATGCGACCATAGATCATTATTCTTAAAAATCCATTCTTGTTTATTTACAGATCTATTTGCATTTTAGTACTCGACGTAAGTTTGTGCTTCTTCTTTGCCACAGATCTGTCTCTTAGTCACGTAACATTGCATCATAGTTGCATTAGTAGCTACACAAGTTTCAGTTGCTCCTGATGTTAACTCTTTACTCTACAATAACATAGTAATTCTTGATGTAATATTCTAAGGGCAACAATTTCCCCCCATCGGGGGAGAGGTGCGGGAGTGGGCGCGAGTGGGCGGGATCCCAATCGGCGACCCCAGCTGGGGGCGCGCCGCCATTTTACGTGGGTGGACCAATTAAGGCCCGTCCAGCGTGACGTGCGTCAAGAAGTGCTATGTGCTCCCTGTGCGGGCGGAGGGGGATTCCCTCAGCCGGGAGTGCTCTCTCTCGCACGTGCGCGCACAGATCTCCCTGAGGCAAAGTGCTGCCTCAGGGAGATCGGCTCCGATTTAAAACTTTGAATAAAGGTTAGAAAAAAATGTCCCTGCCATTTCCCCTCATGTGACACTGTCACATGAGTTGGGACATGTCCATAACTTTTATTGTAAAATATTCTGCTTTTTAGAAATCACTCACGAAACCTCATTCCGCCCGTGGAAGAGGCTTTAAGTTTTTTCACAAGCTCACCTGAGCTCCGGGCCTGCCCGCCAACCTTAAGGTTGGATGCGCAGGTCCATTAATGAGTTCAATTGGTTTTTTAATGGCCTTAATAGGCCGTTGACAGGTCGGTGGGTGCGCAGCCGACTCGGATGCGCACTCGTCGAACTGACAATCTAAGTGACACGGGGTGACATCAGGACACACACCCGATGTCACCCTGGGTCATTTTACGCTTCAGCGAGCGGGTCCTGCCCCTGCTCGCTGACCGGAAGATGCTGGTCTAAGTTCAAAATATCCATTTCATTTAAGAGTTTACATACCTCAATGGATCAGGAACACCGTCCTGAACACTCCTCTCTTTAAAGTTCATAAAACCAATTTTAGCTTTCAGTGGTGGCAAGAAATGGATGGTAGGGGGATCAGCAGCCTGTTAGACACCCAGTTTTCCTTTCTATCAATGGGGTAGAATGGCTGCCTACCTGCTACTCCCGCTCTCCGCCACCACCAAAAATTAAAATCGACCCTTGTATTTCTCCTTTCTCTTTTCTTATTGTCCAACTCCTTTACACTGAGGACCACTGTTGTTTGTCTTCTCTGCATCCTTCACAATGCATGCAGGTCCTTTTTGAATTACTGCAATCAGCACATTGCACAGTATTGCAAGTGTGATCTGACTCATACATTGTATTGCCGAGTATAACTTTGTTAAACATGTACTTCGCTGTTCTTGTCATATGTTCCAGCGTTCATTTTGCTACGTTAATTGCTTCCCCACGTGGCCTTGATGTGACAAATCTGCTAGCACTCCCAGATCTCTTCTCAAAGTACCCCTCTACTAATTCTATTCCTTCTGTATGTGCATTCTTCCTCCGAATACACAATGCTTGATTGTCGTGCATGTGCGTTTTCAATTATCATAAATTCCATGTGGGAGGGGGAAAAATAAATACAATTCAAATCATAGCTTTACATTTATTCTTAATGGTTCTTCAAATAATTTGTTTTATTTTATGTGTTCTGCTGTTTATTCTTTCTGTTACCCCTGTATTCATTTCATCTGCACCTTCTGTTTTGGCCTTTGATGAAGCTTCCAATTTCATTTAATTGTTTTAATTAGCTAGTAAAGCAGCTGTGGTGGAAATCTTGCTGCTTCACTCTCATTAATTTGTAAAGGTCCATGTAGTTTTTCCATCTCGTAGCTCTGTGTGTTGAGTTTGTGCTATTTACAATCATTCGTTTTGAGTTTTATATTCTCGGCTGCATTATGCATTTGATATGCAGTTTGTTGCTTTCGTTCCTTTGATTAATGTTTTCATTTATGGTGGTCATCAAGCTCACATTTATATATGAGAATTGTTTCCCTGCTTGGATTTTTGCTTGATGTAACTTCTGAGCTCATGCTAATGCCTACCTAGGAGTTGTAAATCCTCCGACAACCTGCCTAGTGTAATGATTAGACTCTTGGCCCTCAGGGAATGAACCAAGCTACTGGTCTATGCATGACATATATCCAACGCATGTCTTACAGACAGTATAGTAGTCCCTCTGGTGTAGGGCATGAAGAATGAATGAAAAGGCAGACTAGTCCTTTTGGATTTGTGAATGCTGCAACCACTTTTCAGATTTTGACAATTTCCCAAGTTTCTAGGGGCTCAGTGGTGCCTCAGGAAATTGGAAAGTTATAGATTTGGATCAGTTTCAGAATGCTTGTGAACAAGACTGAAAAACTGCATGTCCCTGTTAGTAGCAATCATACAATTAGCATCCTATCACCCAGGAAAGTCCCTAAAGGACATTTGATGTGATTTTAATTTCATAAACATGTATTGTTCTGTCTATCTTGCATTCTGAACATCCCATATGGTGGGTGATATAGCAAAAGTAGATATATCTAGGAGGAGATGGTGGCATAGTGATTATGTCATTAGTAATCCAGAGGCCCAGGCTAATGCTCTGGGGACATGGGTTCAAAGACTGCCATGGCAGAAATATCTATTCTGATAGAACTTGAATTCAGTTAATAAATCTGGAATATAAAAAAACTCGCCTCAGTAATGGTGACCATGAAACTTTCACTGATTGTTGTAAAAATCCATCTAGTTCACTAATGTCCTTTAGGGAAGGAAATCTGCAGCCCTTACCTGGCTTGGCCTACATATGACTCCAGACCCACAGCAATATGGTTGACCCTTAACTGCCCTCTGAAATAACCTATCAAGGGCAATTAGGGATAGGCAACAAATGCCAGTCTTGCCAGAGATGCCCACATTCCACGAAACAATAAATTAAAAAATAATCTGTTTCATGAGTGTCTGATGCAGGTTGTTGGAATACACTGACTTTTCAAGTTGTTGATTGTTTAAATGAGAGGGCAGGAGGATGTTACAGAAGATTGGATAATGCTTCTCTGGTTGTGCCTGCACTCTTGCATCTCGATTGGGTGCTTCCTGTAACAAGGAAACCATTAAACCGTTGGATCAGTTTGCACTCATCTGCATTCATCCAGTGTGTACTAATACCAAAAATGTTACTCATGAAATTATGGTAGCACTCAGAAAACAAGGCCTGAATTTTACACTCGTCAGGCGTGTGCGATCGGCGGGCCTGGGAGCGGTTAGGAAACGGGCCCCCGACTCGATCGCACGCTAGTTGGCCAATTAATGGCCACCAGTGTGAAATGCACACTTGAAAGGCTCAGTGCTGCTGAGGTGGGGGTGGGAAGAGGGCGGGTGAAGACGTCACCATGGGCACGGGTGAGCACTTCCACTGAGCTCCCTAAAGGCAGACAGCTGTCTCAGGGAGCTGCAGACCTGCAAATAATAAAAGAAAGCACAAAAATGCTGCAAAAAATGTCAATGTAGCACAATCAAGCGGCTGAAAGCATACCTCATAAAATTGCTGCCCCCAGACATTACTTTGTATTTCATATACGGAGATTTCATCCTGCCCTTGGATAAGGTTTCATCAAAAAATGTAAAGGGTGTCTGGCTGATTGGCCCACCCACCAACCATGAAAAATCGCTAACAATTGCGCTGTTAATAGGCTTAACTGCCCGACTAGTTGTCAGCGGGCACTCTTCCAACTACTGCGCTCTCCCACTGACTGAAATATCGCGTGAGCGCACGATGACGCCGGGCCACTCGCCTGACATCATCTCGTGCAATTTTACCTGTTCAGGTCGGGCACGCATCTGCCTGCGGGACGTAAAGTTCTGCCCCATAAGTTTACACAGAACAATTGTACCCAAGATATCCTAATCAATCTATCACAACAACAGAGCGATTGGCACTCAGAAGGGATTGTTGCCTGCGAGTTTTAACTTCACTCAAGTGGCATTGAAATCCAATCTGAGTATTCACGATGTCATGTTCATTGGTAACACACTTTTGCTTCTCTTTCTTTTTTCTCTAATGTGCACAAAACTTTAGAAGCATATCTCTAAACTCAGCAGTGTGAACATACACACTTGGAATGTTCGGGTATTAACTCCTCAAAAGATGGGACACAATGTGGAAAATCAACTTTCCCCTTTTGAGTGTTCATAACTTAATGGTGCTGCTCATACAAGAGAGGCGGAAAAGGCAGATACATCCTCTCTAACTTCAGTGGAAATAAAAATCAAGACTGATGTAAGACAGGCTGCCAATTCGATTTTACCCACTTTACACTATGACACAAAGTCAAAATTACCCCTTCTCTCACCAACATCAAGTTATGTATCAGCTCAAATGTATCAGTAGTTATCATCCTTGTGACTGTATGCCACATGTAAATTAACGTGCAATGACTTATTATTCTACTGGTACTGTTGTCAAGCAAATGGGAAAAGAGTGTGCAACAAACTAGGTCAATTCCATTGCTATAGGTTCTCAGGGTTATGAAGTGCTGTATTAATCATTGCAAATCTGTTTAAAATGGATTCCTATGCCTTCAATATGTAAGAATGTGTTTGTTGATGAGTGTTTTATCCTTCCTTTTAGGCTGGGGTGAGGCACTACATAGGATACTTGCCTTTATTAGTCAAAGCATTGAATACAAGAGCAGGGAGATTATGAGGGAGCTGTATAAAGCGTTAGTTAGGCCACATCTGGGGCAGGATATTTAGGTCGGCGAGCGGGAGGGCAGAGCTCCCGATGTCATTCCACGTCATTTCCATTTTCAGATCGGCGGGGGCGCAGCTGAGTCAGTTGTGTGCCCACCGACCTGTCAGCGGCCTGTTGAGGCCATTAATAAAACAATTTAGGTTATTGACAGGGCTGCCCGTCCAACCTTAGGGTTGGCGGGCAGGCAGGGAGCTCTGGCGGGCTCAAGAAAAAGCATGAAACCTCATCCACAGGTGGGATGAGGTTTCATGAGGGTTTTTAAATATTTAATAAAGGTTTGAGTTAAAGTGATGGACATGTCCCAACTCATGTAACAGTGTCACATGAGGGACATGTCAGGGACATTTTTTAAACATTTACCTTCAAAGTTTTAATTCTGAGCCTATCTCCCTGAGGCATCACTTAGCCTCGGGGAGGTGAGTGCGCTCTTTCGCGCGCATGTGTGAAAGAGTGCACTCCCGGCTGAAGAAATACCCCCTGCCCCCACAGGGAGTGGACAGCGCTTCCTGGTGGACATCACGCTGGGTGGGCCTTAATTGGCCCGCCTACTTAAAATGACGGCGCGCCCCCAATTGGGGGTGCCAATCAGAGGCGCGCCTGCTTGCTCCCACTCTTGCACTTCCCGCCCCCCCCCCACCGACAGGGGGGAAATTCTTCCCCTGGAGTACTGAGTGCAGTTCTGGTCGCCACGCTATGGGAAGGATGTGATTGCACTGGAGAGGGTGCAGAGGAGATTCACCAGGATGTTACTGGGCTGGAGCATTTCAGCTAGGAAGAGAGACTAGATAGGCTGGGATGAAATACATTGAAACAATGACAAGTTTTCCTTAGAGCAGAGAAGGCTGAGGGAAGACCTGATTGAGGTGTACAAAATTATGAGGGGTATAGATAGGGTAGATAGAAAGAAACTTTTCCCATTAGTGGAGGGATCAATAACCAAGGGGCATAGGTTTAAGGTAAGGGGCAGGAGGTTTCGAGGGGATTTGAGGAAAAAATTTTTCACCCAGAGGATGGGAGGTATCTGGAACTCACTGCCTGAAAGGGTGGTCGAGACAAGAACCCTCACAACATTTAAGAAATATTTAGATGAACACTTGAAATGCCATAGCATAGAGGGCTATGGGCCAGGTGCTGGAAAATGGGATTAGAGTAGATAGGTGCTTGATGGCCGGCGCGGACACTTCCCTGCTGTAAAACCCTATGGCCAGAATTTGACGTCGGCGTGCATCGTGACGTCAACGAGCAGTCGCGCAACATTTCGATCAGCAGCTGCGAGCAGGAGTCGGCATCACGCCCGTCGACAATTAAAAGGCCTGTTAAGGCCATTAAAGAATCAATTAAGTTAAATTTTTCGCTGCCCGTCCATCCACACGGTTGGCGGGCAGGCAAAAAGGCCAAGCGGCCTTTGCACTTTTTTGGAAACCTCATCCACGCACTAGATGAGGTTTCCAAAAGCAAATAAAAATAAAAGTTTTATAACTTAATTAATAACATGTCCCTGCTCATGTGACAGAGTCACATGAGGGGGCATCTTGAGTTATATTTTTCAATTCTTTATTTCAAAACTCTTCATCTCGCTGAGGCAGCTCTGTGCCCCAGGGAGATTCTCAAGCGTGCACTCGCGCGCATGTGCGAAGTTCTCGCTTGCCCCGCTCGCCCTTCCCCCCCCCCAGCCCCAACCCGCACAGGTGAGTGCTGCTGCTCACATTTCGTGCCAGCGTGAAATCGTATTCCGGCCTCAATCACGGGCGGCTATCGGCTTCCCGACTGCCCTCACCCGCCCCCGTGGTGCCCACCCGACAAGGGCTAAATTCTGCCCTTGATTCAGGAACTGTTCCTTCAGGTTGATAATTGCAAATATCACTCTGCTATTTAAGAAAGATGAGAAAGGAAAACCAGGGAGCTATAGACCTGTTAGCCTAACATTTGTTAAGGGGAAATTCTCATAATCTATAATAAAGGATAGGATAACTAAACACATTGAAAATTTTCAGCTGATCAGAGAGAGCCACAAGAACATAAGGAATGGGAGCAGGAGTAGACCATATGGCCTGGCGCGTCTGCTCCACTATTTGAAATGATCATGGCTGATATCCTGCCTCAACTTCATTTTCCTGAATGCCTCCCCATATCCATTAATTCCCTGACAGATCAAAAACCTATCAATCTCAGCCTTGAATAAATTCAATGATGAAGCATCTGCAACCCTCTTGGGTAGAGATTTCCAAAGGTGCACAATCACCTGAGTGAAGGAATTTCTCCTTATCGCCGTCCTAAATGATTGACCACTTATCCTGAGGCTATGCTGCCATGTTCTAGATTCCTAAGCCAGGGGAAACAATCTCTCAGCATCTACCCTGTCGAGTCCCTTCAGAATCTTCTATGTTCCAATGAGATTATCTGTCATTCTTCTGAACTCCAGAGAGTACAGGCCCAATTTACTTAGACTTTCATCATTTAGGACAACTGTCTCATTCCAGCAACCAATCTAATGAACCCTCACTTCCTCCAATGCCAGTAGATCTTTCCTTACATATAGAAATCAAAACTGTGCACAGTATTCCAGATGTGGTCACACCAAGAACCCATGCAATTATGGCAAGGCTTCCTTGTTCTTATACTCCAGTATCCTTGCAATAAAGGCAAACAAACAATTTGCTTTCCTAATTGCTTGTTCTCCTGCATGATAAATTTCTGTGTTCCTTATATGAGTACAGCCAAGTCTCTGTAAACATCAACGGTTAGAACTTCACACCTTTAAAAAAAAAACTGCTTTCCATTGTCTTATTGCCAGAGTGAATAACATCTCACTTCCCCACATTATACTCCATCTACCACCTTGCTGCCATTCATTCAACCTGTCTATGTCTCTTTGCAGCCACATTGTGTCCTCCTCACAGCTTACATTCCCACCTACCTTTTTATCATCAGCAATCTAGGATACATTAATCTCAGTCTCTTTGCCTAAATCATTAATATAGATTCTAAATAACTAAGACCCCAGTGCTAATCCTTGTGGCACTCCACTAGTCACAACCTGCTAACTTCTGTTTGTATCCCTCCGCTTATCCCTATGCTTCCTGCCTATTAACCAAACCTCTTTCCATGCTACTATATTACCCCAACTTCCTGAGCCCTTATCTTGTGCGTTAACCTTCTGTGGCACCTTATTAATTGCCTTTTGGAAATCCAAATATATTACATCTCCTGGCACCCATTTACCTGTTCTACTAGTTACATCCTTTAAAACTCTGATAAATTTGTCAAACATGATTTCCCTTTCATAAAACCATGTTAACTCTCTCTAGTCATAATACGATTTCTTAAGCGCATTGTTAATAAAAAATGTTAATAATTAAATGTTAAATGTTAATAAAAAATTCCAGCATGTTCCCAATGATCTGGTGTACTGCATACAGTTTTGTTCTCCTTATTTGAAAAGGGATATAAATGTGTTAGAAGCAGTTCACAGAAGATTCACTCAACTCATTCCTGGGATGAAGGACTTATCTTGCAAAGAAAGGTTGAACAATTTGGGCCTATGCACATTGGAGTTTAGAAGAATGAGAGGTGGTCTTATTGAAACATATAAAATCCTGAGGAGACTTATCGATAGGGTTGATACTGGGAGGATGTTTTCTCTTGTGGGCGAGATTATAAAGTACCTTGTTTAAAAATTAAAGTTCTCCCTTTTAAGGTGTAATTGAGGAGAATTTTTTTCTTTCATACGGTCATTATTCTGTGGAATTCTCTTCCCCAGAAAGCAGTGGAGGCTGGGTCATTGGGTGAAATTTTACGCAGGCGAGGTTTTACGATCCCGCTGAAGCCAATGGACTTCTCAACGGCTTGCACCATACAATTCCGCCCATTGAATTTATTCATGGCAAAGTTACATACATTTTTGATAGACAAGGGAGTCAAGGGTTATGGGGGGGGGCAGACAGGAAAGTGGAGTTGAGACCACAATCAGATCAGCCATGACCTTATCGAATGTCGGAGGAAGCACAAAGGACTGAATGGCCTGGTCCTGCTTTTAGGCCTTCTGTTCCTATGTATGTTCCTATGATTGATATGAGGCTAATTGATGTAGGCCTATAGTTTTTTTTCTGACTCCCTCCTTTCTTGAATAGATGAGTTACATTGCTAACTTCCAATCCACTGGGACCATTCTAAAACCTAGGGCCAGAATCTTCGGGCCGGGGCATAAGGACGGGCCGTGTTCACCGATGTGTAGAATGACGCACGGTGACGTCGAGCGTCCATCCCGACCTCACCGTGCGCCATTCAGATCTTCAGTTCGGCGGGCACACACCAGAGTCGGCTGCCCACCCACCGAACTGTCAAAGGCCTATTAAGGCCATTTAAATATCAATTAAACTAATGAACTAAGTAAACTGATTGTCAGGGCTGCCCGTCCAACCTTAAGGTTGGCGGGCAGGCGAAGAGCCAAGCGGCCTTCACATTTATCATGAAACCGCATCCACAGGCAGGATGAGGTTTCATGAAGGTTTTTAAAGTTTAATAAAAACTTAAAATAAAATTCAGACATGTCCCAGCTCATGTGACACTGTCACATGAGGGGATATGTCTTAAATTTTTTTTCTTTATTTAAATTTTTCAAATTCAAATTAATTTCCCTGAGGCAGCTCTGTGCCTCAGGAAGATTTCTGCGCTCTTTCGCGCGCATGCACACAAAAGAGCGCAGACCCCAACTCAGCCTACTCCCCCTGCTTGCACAGGGAGCGCTCAGTGCTTCTGGGTGAGCGTTTCGCTGGGTGGGCTCCTGCTCAGCCCCCCTGGTGGGGAGAAACTTTCCCCCTAAAGGTTTTTGGAAAAATCATAAGCAGTGTATCCACTATCTCTGCAGCTATCTAGTTAAAAACACTGGAATGTAGACCAGCATGATTCAGCATGGAATTTTCAAGGGCAGGTCATGCCTGAAAAACTTGATTGAATACTTTAAAAAGGTAAGTAAAGTAGCAGACAGGGGAATGTCTATGGAAGTTATTTATATGGACTTCTGGAAGACATTTGACACCATCCCTCATCAGAGACTGTTGGTTAAAGTCGAAATTCATGGAATTGAAGACAAATTATTGACCTGGTTAGGAAATTGGTTGAGCAGCAAAAAAAAAGGTAGGGGAAATGGCAGGTACTCTAATTGGAAGGATGTGATTAGTGGGACAGGATTTTGGCACCAAGAATGGGCATCAATTTTGGCCATCAAGGAGCCCTAGCAAAACTGGAGTCAATGGAAATCGGGGGAAACTCTCCACTGGTTGGAGTCAAACCTAGCACAAAGGCAGATAGTTGTGGTTGTTGGAGGTCAGTCATCCCAGCTCCAGGATATCACTGTAGAAGTTCCTCAGGATTGTGTCCTCAGCCCAACCACCTTCAGCTGCTTCATCAATGACTTTCCTTCTATCATAAGGTCAGCAGTAGGGATGTTCACTGATGATTGCACAATGTTCAGTACCATTTGTGACTCCTCAGATGCTGAAGCAGTCCATGTCCAAATGTAGCAAGACCTGGACAATATTCAGGCTTGGTCTGACAAATGGCAAGTAACATTCACGCCACACAAGTGCCAGGCAATGACCATCTCCAACAAGAGAGAATCTAACCTTATACCCTTGACATTCAATGGCATTACCATCCCTGAATCCCCCACAATCAACATCCTGGGGGTTACTATTGACCAGAAACTGAACTGGACTAGCCATATAAATACTGTGACTACAAGAGCAGGTCAGAGGCTAGGAATAGGGGGAGGCAGTGCTGTGGTGGTATTGTCATTGGATTGGTAATCCACAGCTCCAGGGTAATGCTCTGGGGATCTGGGTTTGAATCCCACCATGGCGCAATTCTGCAATTAAAAGTCTAATGATGACAATGAGACCATTGCCAATTGTTGTAAAAACCTATCTGGTTCACTAATGTCCTTTAGGGAAGGAAATCTGCCATCCTTACCTGGTCTGGCCTACATATCACTCCAGGTCCACAGCAAATATGGTTGACTCTTAAATGTCCTCTAAACAATGGCAATTAGGGATGGGCAATAAATGCTGACCCAGCCAGCGACACCCACGAATGAATAAAAAAAATACTCTGGCTACAAGAGCAGGTCAGAACCTGGGAATTCTGCAGCGATTAACTCACCTCCCAACTCCCAGAACCTGTCCACCGTCTACAAGGCACAAGTCAGGAGTATGATGGAATACTCTCCACTTGCCTGGATGAGTGAAGCTCCAACAACACTCAAGAAGTTTGACACCATCCAGGAGAAAGCAGTCTGCTTGATTAGCACCCCATCGACCACTTTCAACATCCATTCCCTCCACTACCAATAAACAGTGGTAGCAGTGTATACCAGCTACAAGATGCAATGCAGAAACTCACCAAAGCTCCTTCGGCAACACCTTCCAAACCCACAGCCTCTACCAGCTAGAAGGACAAAGGCAGCAGATTCGCAGGAACACCACCACCTGCAATTTCCCCTCCAAGCCACATACCATCCTGACTTGGAACTATATCGCTGTTCCTACACTATTGCTGGGCGCCACGGAGAGAGAAATATTAATTGCTATAATATTATTGGAAATTATTTTAAAATTGGAATTGTAGTAGGGCCTGTGTCTATGGGCAGAATTTTGATCTTGATGGGCGGGCGGGCAGCCGATCGCTGCCGCTGAAATGGGCCCCGCCGCCATTTTAAGTGGGCGGGCTAATTAAGGCCTGCTCAGTGTGCCACCCGACAAGAAGCGCTATGCGCTTCCGGTGCGGGCGGGGAGGGGGGATTCCCCAACTGCCAGAGTACGCTCTTTCACGCATGCGCGTGAAAGAGCGCACATCTCCCTGAGGCTAAGTGCTGCCTCAGGGAGATCGCTGACAGTGTTTGAAACTTTAAAAATAGACAAATAAAAAATTTATTAACATGTCCCTCTCATGTGACAATGTCACACGAGATGGGACATGTTAATAAATATCACAAAAACTTTATTACATTTTTTTAAAACAGACACGAAACCTCAACCCACCGGTGGATGAGGTTTCATGTTATTTCAGAAGTCCGCCGGGGCTCCTGGCCTGCCCGCCAACCTTAAGGTTGGACGGGCAGGTCCTTTAATTGGTTTAACTACCCTGTCAATGGCCTCGATTGACAGGTTGGCGGGAGGACAGCTGATTTCGCTGTGCCCCCATCTTCCTGAATATTTAAATGGGGCGGGATTACATCAGGGATTCCCCCCGATGTCATCCTGCGTCATTTTTGTGTCGGCGAATGAGCCCCACCCCCAGCTCGCCGACGGAAAAATTCTGCCTTATGTGAGTGTCCGAGTGCATCTTAATTGAATTAAAGCCAGCTAGTCTGGATGCTTTGATGCATAGAAGTTTTGAGATGTTAATTAGATAAACGTAAGGAAGTTAAAAGAAAAAGCACAATTTGCATTTGTTGAATAAACCATTCAAAAAAGTGGGTAAAATCTTGCATCTAGCTTGGAGACACCAAGCAAAGTGTTTATATTAGTAATAAAATTGGTGGACTGAAAGGACTACTGTTAGGAGAGGTAAAATTAAAAACCTAGTAATACAATGGAAAATCTACATTCAAAGGGGAAGCTAGGTATAAACAGAAAGGAGTTTGTGTGTGTCAGTCAGAAGATCTAACCAGCCTGCACGTCTACAACTTTCTGCAAAGGAACCAAATTGCAAAGGAACCTTATTGTTAACTTATAAGGTCAAATGTGCTTTGCCTGGTGTCTGTTTAAAGTCTATGGGCAGAACCTTCTGTTCAGCATGCGGGCCACGTAAAATGACCCGCCATGATGTTGGGCGTGCGCCCCGACGTCACTGCGCGTCATTCTGATCTTCAGTTCGGCAGGTGCACACCAGAGTTAGCTGTGCACCTGCTAAACTGTCAAAGGCCTGTTATTAATGAACTAATTAAAGTAATTGTCAGAGCTGCCCCTTGAACCTTAAGGTCGGCGGGCAGGCGAAGAGCCCAGGCGGCCTTCGCATTTTTCATGGAATCTCATCCACGGGCGGGATGAGGCTTCATGAGAGATTTATTAATGAAATAAAATTTTTTATCAAAATTCATAAACATGTCCCAGCTCATGTGGCACTGTCACATGAGGGGACATGTCTGAATAATTTTTTAAATTCTTTTTTTTCAATTTTTCATAATATTAATCGCCCTGAGGCTGCTCTGTGCCTCAGGGAAATTTCTGCGTTCTTCCGTGCGCGCGAAAGAGCGCAGGCCCTGACTCCCCCTCCTCCTGCACATTTAGCGCTGAGCGCTTCCGTGTGCGCGTCACGCTGGGCCTGCCTCCGCTCCTGACCTGCCCGCCCGATGGGGAGAAAATTCTCCCCTATGGGTTACTGTTGCCTTGGTGAAGATTTACCTGTGAGTGATTAAATTGGGGGATTTGTTTAAAAGTTATTATGGTAGTAATTCCTAGACATGTGTATGTGTTTAATTTGTTGTTGAATTAATAAAATTTAATTTAGTTTTATATAAAAAAACTCTTGAGGCTTGGTGGTTTTATTCCTGAATTCAGAGCTGCCTCTCAAACATACCAATTGAAAATATTGGTTATGACAGTTGTCCAAGTTTCCCTCTGGGATTTAAACAACTCAGCCTTTACCAACTGCTGTGTCATAACACTGGGTCAAAATCCTTGAATTCACTCCCTAACAGCACTATGGGTGTACCTACACCACAGGGACTGCAGCAGTTCAAGAAGGCAGCTCACCAGCACCTTCTCAAGGGCGATTAAGGATGGGCAATAAAAATGCTGGCCTAGCCAGTAATGCCCAATTCCCGTTAAAGAGAGAAAAAGTATATATGGGGGCTGGAACAGAGGCAGGCGGGCACATAAGACATTTGCTGTGTAAGGGTATCAAGGAATAAAGACGGATTAATGGGACTGAAGTACAGATCAGCTGAGATCTAATTCGATGGTTCCTACATATAATGCTTGATGAGAATGGCTCTCCATCATGTGAGGGTCTGGCCTTTGGCTTGGATTGCTGAGAACTGCACATCCATCCAAACTATTAGTCCTCTTTATAAAAGGATCAGGAGCAAGAGGAGATGCTCTCATTTTCATAAAGCTCAGTGAGTTCATAAAAGCATGGGGATGGGTGAAGGTGGTGTGCCATTCATTAGGCCAGTGTCCTTTTGCCCAACACACAGATTCCATGGGGTCAGATCATTTAATTGACTTGAATATGCTCCTTTCACATTTTCCATGTGTGCAGAGTCCTTCTGCATCTGCATCAGTGGGGAATCCTGAATATAGAATTTGCAAAGGGCCTTTGCAAATTAGCTATGTTCAATTGCCCCTCTACTCAAAAAAAAACAACCCCTGACCCAACCATCTTTGCAAACGACCATCCCATCAATTCTACAATCGGTCAGCATGACCCGCATCAGGATCATTAAATCCCGTGCAACATCTCCTTATGTGGCTCAGTGTCATATTTTGTTTTATAATGCCCTTGCGAAGCGCCTTGGGTTGTTTTGTTACATCAAAGAAAAGTTTTTGTTGTTTTTGTGAAAATTGGCTGCTCGTACATAGAATAATTGGAGGAGTATGCAAAACTGCACCCCGCACCCCCCTCACAGAAAAGAATCTAGAAGTCCTAATGCAGGATGTGGTGCAGGTGAAAATTGTCATTCTTTTTTCGAGAAGAGGGTAAACTCCTTCTAAGAGAAATATGTTATGCCTGTGTCACATGTCCATGAGTGTTAGGAAAAAGATGCACATTTTACTTTTAAAAAGCAAAATGGAATATGGGCAATTTACCTTGACACAAAATGGACTCCAGTGGGGGATCAGGTGACCTTTTGTGTTTTCTGAGCAGGCACAGGAACTGACTCATGTCTGGTTATGCCTCTGGAAAGTCCACTTAAAATGCAAACAATATTCCCCAGGTACTGATGACTACCCCTCTCCATTTCAATTAAAGTGACTCAGAATAACAATGGCTTGCCAGCCTCATGGGGATGGAAATGCAAATAAAAGTATTTGGAGGCCAATCATATCTGGAGGATTGATGGGGATATCACACATTTCCCATTGTGTGACAATTGCTTAGCCCATTAAACCATTTGTGTGGACAATGTGAACGTTGATACTGTAAGAAACACCTTATTAATTCACAAGGACAGCCCAGGGCAGTCAATCTGGGACAAAGAGCATAGAGGGAAGACATCTCACCCAGACAAAGGAAGAACCCTGCCTCGAAATTTACTTACAGCAGAGAAATGGTGCTATCCTTTTTACCTGCAGACTATATTTTCACTACAGGGACTCAGCAACTTTGGCTGGAAAAGCCAGAAACCTGCTGTTGCATGGAGTAAGCCACTGTAAGTTTATCACGGGAAACTTACTACATTCATTATCTTCAGTGAACCAAGAGAGGATCCTTAAGCCTGGACTGTTTCAATTGCCATCTTGAGAACTGGTAGTAACATTGGGCGGGATTTTCTGGTCCAACCCGTCTTGGGATCAGAAATTCCCATCCAAAGTCAATGGGACTTTTGCTGGTCAGTTAAATTTTCCATCCCGCCTGCTACGATTCCCATGACAGGTGGGACTGGAAAATCCTGCTCATTGACTTTATGGACTCTTTCAGAAATCTAAATGCATGCTATATCTTTTGCAATCATCTTTTCTTACATGTGTGGATCTTGTTTGAATGAGTAAGTGGGTGCTATTGCATTTATATTTCAGGCGTTGAGTAAATAAACATTTACTCTTTCGATTTAAAACCTCTGAGTAAGTGTTGTGTTTTTTCTTGTAAGTCACAGCACTCAAGGGGTTAAAACACTTCTTTAAAATACGTCATGTTGTGGTTAGCCAAGAGATGGAAAAAAGGACAAATTATCCCACTTCTCTCTCCTGTCCGTAACAAGTAATACTCAAAATGGATAGAATTTGAACAGTAATGGAGCGGTGAATACCGTACTGAGATTTTAGGCCATTGCTGCTCCATTTCAGATACCTGGTCTGGGAAGTTTATAATTGGAATCTCTGTTGATAGCTAAGAAATGAATGTCATTAAGTGCTGACTGTTTGCACCATAAGTCATCAGTAATTAGATGATCCACTCATTGCTGAATAGAAAACCCAGTAAATTGGATGAGATGTTTGTACTACTTTTAATGCTTTTTTCCACTCCAGTGACTTTGTAATGATTTGGAAGATAAAAAAGGCAATCTGAAGTTAGCAACAGGCTCTCTCTGCAACGCAAGAAACATAAAACTTTGTGATAACTAACTGAAGCTGCCATACAAGATTGAAGTACCTCAAAGACCCGAAACGTCGACTCTTTTCTTCTCCACCGATGCTGCCAGACCTGCTGAGTTTTTCCAGGTAATTCTGTTTTTGTTTTGAAGTACCTCAAAGTTGTTTTGCATTTATTAGATGGCAAAGTGAATGCATGTGAAGCTCAAGGTCTTGTTTTGACAAATATTTATTACATTTTATAGCTTTAAAACTAAATTCAAAGAACTATGTGGAAATTGAGTATATTCTTAGCAAATATATTATTTTCCAGCCCAGTCCCTTTGTCTTTTGAATGTATCTAGCTTTTTATTGTACCTCCAGAGATGTGTTTTTCCTTGAACTGACTACCAAAATTCACAAATTCCTCTAGAAAATTACTCATGTTCCCTATTCTCCTATGTTGTTGTTGCTTTTAACATTTTAGATCTTGTGTAAATCATTGCATTTTCATAGAATCATAAAATCATACCATGCTATAGTATCAAGGTTCCTTTGACAGCATGACCAATACCATCTAGAAGGATAAGGGCAGCAAATAGATGGGAACACCACCACCTGGAAGTTCCCCTCCAAGCCACTCACCATCCTGACTTGGAAATATATTGCCGTTCCTTCACTGTCGCTGGGTCAAAATCCTGGAACTCCCTTCCCAACAGCGCTGTGGGTGTGCCTACGCCACATGGACTGCAGCGGTTCAAGAAGGCAGCTCACCACCACCTTCTCAAGGGCAATTAGGGACGAGCAATAAATGCTAGCCCAGCCAATGAAGCTCAAATCCCGTGAATGAATAAAAAAAAATAGAAAGGGGCTATTCAGCCCGTCATGCCCATGCCAGCTCTTTGATAGAGCTTTGTAATTAGTCCACTCCCTTGCTCCTTCCACAGAACCCTGCAAATTAATTTTCCCTTCAAGTATTTATCCAGTTTTCTTACGAACGTTACTATTGAACCTGCTTTCACCACTTTCTCAGGCAGGGTATTCCAGATCATAACAACACACTGTGTAAAAAAAATCTTTCCTCATGTCACCTTTGGTACTTTTGAAATCATCTTAAATCTGTGCCTTCTGTTTACTGAACCTGATGCCACTGGAAATAGTTTCTCTTCATTTACGTCATCAAAACTGTTCATGACTTTAAACATTTCTACTCAGTCTTCTCTCAACCCACTCTACTCGAGGAAGAATGTCCCCAGCTTCTCCAGTGTCTCCACATTACAGAAGTGCCTGATCTCTGGTACCACTCTGGTAAATCTCTTCTGTACCCTCTCTGAAGCCTTGACATCCTCCCTAAAAGATCGCATCCAGAAAGGCGACCATGAGAGGTGGTAGTTTGTAAGAACAAAAGGGGCAAATGTTTTTTAGAGAAGAAAGGCAATGATAGCAGGCTTGAAGATGACAGGGGCAGATCCTGAGGAGAGAGAACCATTAACAATGTCAGCTAACCTTAGGGTCATGGTACTGGATTTTATGCCCTCACCCCTGCCCCACCACAACTTCCTGGGCATATTTTCAATGGGGCATATAAAATATGTCAGGTGGCTAGCCCCCACCTTCTTGCCCACCCCCGAACTGACCCCCATAATATGCTGTGTGGGTGTGTGCCGAAATCGACAGCCTGGCCGCTATATTTAAATGAATAATTAAAGGACAAGTACGTTTTTGAGGCAAGCTTCTTGACTAGGATAATACGCAGCCAATGGCATAATACAGGTGGCGTGGGCGGGCTGTTTTCTTGTGGTCTAGATGAAAAATGGCAGGAAGGAAGGGGGTCACCCCATTCAGGGGCGCCCTCTGTGCATTGGGGACATGCCCCCCCACTCCCCTCCCCGCCACCCACCAAGATGTCACCACCCGCACCCCACCCCTGCACCCCCCAATCGGATCCACCCCACCCTAAAAACCCGAAACTTACCTTTCTGTGGCAGCCATCATTCTCCTTTGTGCTCCTTCTGCAGTCCTGGCAGCACCCAGGACTGAGCTCTGGCCCTGCCAGGACTGATGGAGCTGCCAGCCAATCAGGTTGGGACTTCTTCCCATTGAGGAGTGGAAATCCCATTCTCAGCTAGTTTAGTCCATCCCAAGCATGTCATGGCTACAGGCTGGGCCTCTTTCTGGCATGTCGGCTGTGGGCCGACTTTTCTTCCAGGGGGTGTGGGGGTGGGGGGGGAGGTGCGAGCTGTCCACCCACAGGCCCCCTCCCCCCCATCCCCAAATCCTCCTTATGGCAGCCGTGAAGAGAAGTTTTGTGGTCAGCAGTCAGTTTACTGGGAACAGGGCTGAGAGAGCAAGAGGTTGGTCACATGGACAAGATGAGCTTGGAGGGAGCACAAGGAGAAGTAGGAGAGAAACTGGGGAAAGATGCAATTTCAAGGCTAAGGCAGGGGGAGCCTAAGAGGAACTTTGGCCCAGTGGGCTAGGGAAAGGAAGGCAACTGGCAGAGGCAGCTGATTAGATGGTCTCAATCTTGGTGACAAAGATACTCGTGAGTTTCTCACACTTATTGTTGGAAGTGAGGATGGAGGAGTCAGGGCAGAGTGGTTTGAGACAGCTTACAATAGAGAAAAAGAAGCTGTGGGCACCCAGTAGCTGCCCAGTGGAGTGACTGAACCTATTTTGTTCTTTAATTCTAGCCGTATAGTTCTAGCTGTCTTTGATCTCCGAACTATATCATCTGTCTCCAGAACTTCAATAGTTTCTTTCATCAATAATGCCAACCTCCTTCTATTTATCCTTCCTTATCTATGCTGAATACCTTGTAGCTGGGAATATTAAGTTTGTAATTCTCCCCTTCTTTGTGCCAAGTCTCTGTTATTGCCACTTTATCATAGTTCCTTATGATGACTTGTACCTGCATCTCATTAACATGATTTAACACACCATGTGCACTTATGCACTTACAGTCTAAACAATTATTAGATTATTTCATATTTTTCCCCTGTGTGATCCCAATTCTGAATTATTCCTTCGTGATATTTGTCTCTCCAAGACCTCCATGGGCCTTGTTTCTCCTCATTAATGTGCCCCCTGGTGTCCATCTCCCCGACAAATTAGTTTAAACCCTCCCCTTTAGCAATGGTTAAACTTCCCATGAGGACATTGGTCCCAGTTCTGTTGAGGTGCGACCCTGAATAGATGCTTCCTGCCTCAGAACTGGTCTCAATGCTCCAGGAATCTGAAATCCTCCCTCTTGCGCTAATTCTCCAGCCAAATGTTAACATATTTTATCCTGTTCCTTAACTCACTCGCATGTGGCACTGCGAGGAATCTGGAGATAACTATTTTTGAGGTTGGGGTCTTTAATTTCCTCCTGAGCTGCTGAAACCTCTGACTGCGGGACCTTAAACATTTTCCTTCCTGCGTCAGTGGTACTTCTGGCTGTTCCCGTCGTCCCTCAAAATATTCTGCAATCTCTCAGCATTGTCTTTTACCCTGACACCAGAAGTGACACATCCTGTAGGACTCACACCGACAGTTGCATAAACAACTTCTACATCTGGCAATGCAACCACATCACTTCCATAAGGAAGTAGAAGTCATGCTTCAGTTTTACAAAGTCCTGGTTAGACTACACCTGGAGTACTATGAGCAGTTCTGGACACCACACCTTAGGAAGGATATACTGGCCTTGAAAGGAGAGCAGCGAAGCTTTGCTAGAGAGACGTGGGCGGAATTTTCTGAGCCTGCTGGCGGCGAGCGTGATAGGTGGCCTGCGTGGAAAATATGGTGGGACCCACTTCACGACGGTATGAAGGCAGGTCGCGATCTCCTGCTCAGCCCTCCGATGGTGGGCCACATTTCCCACCATCGGTCGGCGGGGAGCTAATTGTAATAAATTAGCATATAATTAAAAGGCCATCCCGTCAGGCTCTTGGAACCCTGTAGTATCGTCCGTCCACATCGGCGGGAAAGCAGGCCGACGTTTTTCACAACAGCACGCGGGCGACGTGCACTTGGCGGCCTTCACTTTGGGGGAACTGAAATGAGTGAGCAGCAGCGTTCACCACAGCTCGCCCGTTGTTTACAGGTCTCAGGGACGCCGGGGGGTGGGGGGGAAACTGATGCCTGGCCCCAGAGGCAACTGTTGAGCGCTGGCCAACCTCGGAGGCAACTGCTGTGGGGGTGGGGGAGGGGTCAAGTGCTGCCATGGTGCTGCATCCTGTGCACAGGCAATCGAGGTGGGGGTCATGGTAAGTGAGGAAAGTAGCCACATATTAGGGACACCTGTATAAACTGACAATAGACAAATCAGGCGCAGCCACAGTGATATGATTGGGGTCAGGCTCCTAGCCTGCCCGCCCATACAAGCATTGCGGAGGCACCAAAGGGCCACCAAGTGTTCCATACCTTACCCACCCCGCTCCTCCACACCCTAACTTCCCCCACCACCCTGGCACAGGTTTCGAATCCGCCACCACTTTATTGGACCGCAGAGCAGCTAAACTGCACACGTTGTACAATCTCCTCACCAATGCTGGCCACGTAGCAGTCACTGCTGGAGGTACTCACAGTCCCTTGCAATCTCAGCATCTTGGTTTGGACCAGTGTCCCCCATGTTGCAGGTTGACAGGATAACCATGCAGCTCACTCATCTCTGGCCATCCCAGGGGTGACCAGCATCCTCTGGGAAGTGTTAAGGGGCGGTCACAGGAAAGATGCTAAGTACAGCCATGATAACCACGTCTCTCTCTCTTTCATGCCGCAGGAGGACCACGTCAGGATCATGGATCCTGGTGACCTGGCTGTATGCCTGATGGCCAACAGGGACCGGAGAAAACAGGAGTGAGAGACTGAGGCACCTGGCTACGCAAAGGCAGGAGCAGAAACCTCATGAAGAAGGGGCAGCAGAGGCTCCTGCACACACTGCCCAGGAGTGACAGTGAGCAGTGGCTGCTCAGCGCCTAGTGACACCCAGGGTCTATAGATGCCGCCTACCATTCCTGCAGATGACTGAGAACCAGCGTCACCGATGACTGCGCGTGTCTAGGGATCTGATGGCTCACATTTGCCACTTGCTGCAGGGCTTGGCGCCAAGGGGACATGGAGGGCATCCACTGCCAGTGGCTGTGAAAGTGACCGTGGCGCTCAATTTCTATGCCAGTGGCTCCTTTCAGGGCTCCACAGGCGACCTCTGTGGGATTTCACAATCTGCCACCCACAAATACATCCATGAGGTCACGGATGCCATCTTCTCTATGGCACACAACTTTGTGCATTTTGTCCAGGACTGGGACAGCCAGGATGCAAGGGCCATTGGATTCGCCCGGATCTCGGGATTCCCACAGGTGCAGGGTGTGATTGACTGAACTCACGTGGTGCTCAGGACTCCATCGCTACACTCAGTGGACTTCATCAACCACAAGGGCTTTCACTCACTGAACGTGCAGCCTGTATCCGACCGCCTGAAACGCATCCTGCAGGTACGTGCACGGTTTTCAGGGAGTCTGCATGACACTTACATCCTGAGTTGCTTGCAGATCCCTGCAGTCTTCCAGGATCCACAGAGGCTGCAGGGATGGCTCCTTGGAGACAAGGGCTACCCGCAGAGGCCGTGGCTGATGACACCTGTGTGGCAGCCTCAGACTGTAGCAGAGCGACGCTATAATGAGGCTCATGCAGCAGTTCGCGGCTTGGTGGAGCAGACCATTGGGATGCTGAAGATACGGTTCCGGTGCCTGGACCAGTGTGTGGAGCCCTGCAATACAGTCCGCAGAGGGTGTCACGCATCGTCGTTGTCTGCTGCACCCTTTACAACCTGACGCTGCAACGGGGAGACAAGCTGGCTGAGGAGGAGATGGAGGAGCTGCACATCTCCACCAATGAGGAGGATGCCGACGGGGATGAGAGTGAGGGGAAATTTCGGTGATGATGATGATGGGGATGATGCTCTCACACTGGCTAGATGAGGCAGGTGCACTTGGGAGGCCCTCATAGCTGCCAGATTTGTGGAGGATGATGACGACATGCAGTGAGGTGACCCCATAGATCCTCACATTGCAGTTGTGAATGTTTCACTGCAGTCTGGCTTATCTTAGGGCCAATACCCTCTGTGTGAATGCTCCTGTCATGGAGATGCAGTGGAGGCCCTAATAGTCACTCGATTGCAGGAGGATGATGACGACATACAGTGAGGACACTCCATAGATCTTCATATAGCCTCTGAGAATGTCTGACTCCTGTCTGGCCGAGGGCAGCTCACTTGAGCTCCATGATCAGGGCCATCTTAGAGAGGCAGCCATGAAACTTTAGACACATCTGATGCTGCGTCCGCCTTCAGCACCTCAGCCCTTCAGGAGCTGGTGCACAGCATTACTGGTCGCAGATGCTGGTGTGATGGGGGCCAGCCCCACCTTAAAGGGGCTGAGAGCACACAGAGAGTATGAGGGAACTGTCTGTCCACTCCATTCTGGCAGCAATGACCAGCACTACCAAGGTGCAGGCATCAGCAGTGTTTCCAGGGAGTGTGAGACCGGACCATCACTTTGGTCTGAAGGCTGCACAGAGCACAGGGAAGAGGCCCTGGACTGAGACACCTGCCTTTATCTGTTGAACCAGCTGTGTGTGAGATCCCTGTGGATGTGTGATGGGTTTGTGAGTGTGTGAGTTGGGAGCGATGAAAAGAATGACTTACCCTGGCGGAACCGAGGAGATCATTCATCCTTTTGCGAAACTGGGTGGCTGTCATCCGTTGCAGGGCGTGCGTGCTGACCACTACTGCCACTGCCTCTCAAGCTGGGTTGGTGACATTGCTACCCATCCTGCGGCCAGAGAGGGCGTAGAGCACATCCCAACGGGCCTCCATGGCATTCATCAGTCACTTGAAGGACCCATCGTTGAAGCGGAGGCTCGAGAAGATAAGGTGGGCTCGGGAAGATACGGCGTGAAAACCCGACATTTTCATCGGCGGGTAGGACTCCATGTTACCCGCCCACTACCGCACTTAGTGCAATTCTGGGAAAACTCAGCCCACCATTTCTGATGGTTCGGGAATCTAAGGCCAGTGGACATAGTCAAAAAATTAGAGCCAGACCTTTCAAAAGTAGAGCTTGGAAACATATCTAGATGCAAAGGATGATAGAAGTTTTGAACTCTCTTCTGCAAATGATATTTGATGCTAGATCAATTGCTAAGTTAAAAGTGAGTTTGATAGGTGTATGTTAACCAAAGGCATCATAGAATATGGGGCAAAGATAGGTATATGGAGTTAGGAGGCAGATCAGCTAAGATCTTATTGAATGACGGAATAACCTTGAGGGGCTGAATTTCTTTCTCTTGTTCCTATGTTTCTGTTTTGCCAATCAAAATGAATATGCAGAACTTTGTAACATAGCTTTCATTTCAGTTATTTGTTTGCTATTTTATCACATTCCCTCATAGTTCATAATCTTCCATCTCCCCGGGTATAACACTCATCTAACATCCCATCAGCATCGGTATCCCAACTGTATTCTTTAACCCTTTAATCCAGAATGTTACTTCACATCTGATCACGTTACGTTGCATCAAACCTAATGCAAATCAAGTCACGTTACAAGCCAGTGTTTAGCCCTCACGCATCACAATGCAGTTCATTTTGCCTCTTGCAGCTTGACTCACACATGAGTGCTGAGGCAGTTTGCAAATTACAAAGGCCGGCAATTTGTATTCTATAAAATATTCAGCTATCAAATACTTAGCAAATGCAATCACACTTTACAAACTGCACCCAAGCTTGGTTCACCAGGCTGGCTGGCAGGCAATGATTGACAGAAATTAACTGCTTATTCCAGAATCCATATAGTATACTGAAATGAATAAGTGCTATGCACATTCCTTTATTGAGCATCACCTTTTTTCTGTTATGCCTCTGGGTGGATTCTCTATAGGGTTTTTCATTATTAGCTGCCACAGGTTCCATTTGTGCCAGCAGTTCCACTTCTACCGGCTGCACGCAGCTTCAGAAGCTCAAATTCCCTGATGTTCAACCATCATTATGTAGCTTTTGGGGCCTTCACAGCTCGATACAAAGCTAACCTTAGTCTCCCTGTTTGCATAATACATGCAGGCAGGTTTAAATTTTTTATTGTATAATTATTATTTTATTTTTGATATATATATATATTATTTATAGTCTCAGAAAAATGTATCAACAATTCACCGCACACTAACCCAATATTAGGACTCCAGAATTCTCTGCTCTCTTTTTATCTTTGCTTGCTTTTCTCACCCAGTTCCATTTCACCTGCTCCCTTGGTTTTTACTGTATTTTTTTGCCTGTTACCAGCCCTGATATTCCACATGGATCACTTCCCACGTCAGCGCTCCAAAGCCCTTGTGGATAGAACTTTCGCCTCTCCCCAGCAAGTCCTTCACTTTAATTTTTAACTGTATCAAATAATTCTTTCTCATTTCCCTTTATTTGTGCTTCAATTCTAACTCAGTGGGCAGAACTGTCCCAGATTTGCACTAAGTAGCGGGTGTGAAAAACGATATTTTACCCATCGGCCGCAATGGCGGATTTTCACATAGTATCGTCCCCTTCCTGGTGCCTCATTAATAATGCACTTATGGGTGACACACCGGCTTGCTGGCGGGCAGGTTCGGGTTTGGCTGCCATGCCATGACCTCAGCACTTGCTCACTCCCGGTGCCAAATTTAAATTGCACCAGAGCGCAGCCTACTTCATGCCTACAGACCAGGACTGCTCCAGGCGACAGATGGCCCCAAAAGCAAATAAGACGGCAGCCCCCAAATTTAGTGATGCCTCTCTCGGGTGCCTGCTGGACACAGTGCAAGGCTGCCGCGATGTCCTCTACCCCAGCTCTGGCAGCAGGAAGTCCAGCAGAGTCACCAATCCGGCTTAGGAGCCGGTGACAGTGGCGGTCAGTGGCACCGGAGCACAGAAGAGGTCAGCCACCCAGTGCAGGAAGAGGATCAATGGTCTCATCTGTTCTGCCAGAGTAAGTGAGCCACCTCATCACTCTCAACTCACACACTCACAAACACATCACACATCTCACATCTCAAGGGACAACACCGCTAACTCTCATCCACAACCTCACATCTCCATGAGGCTCATACCCTATGGAGCTCGTGTCCTCATCCTGTCCATGTGTCTGTTCACCACACAAACATTCCACTCAGTGCCATGAGTCCTGCTTTTCACCTGTTTTCATGCAGGAGAAGCTGGCTCACATCAACAGGGAGAGATCCCAGGCTGGCATGGAGTGGCCCCCACTCACTTTGAGGAGTGTGATATTACGCTGACTGATGGGGATGTGGACCCTGCTTGCAGTGACGGTGAAGTCGGTGGTGAACACCCACATGAGGATCTTGCACCACATCATCCATCTGTCAACTGAGTGCTTTTTCTCTCCTGCTTTTTACTCTGCTGCCAAGCACAAATCGTTTCTACTTTGGTTCACAGGGAGCTCTGCTAAGGGACTGACACCCTCAGCCAGCCAGTCCCCCAGCTCCATCCAGATCCTCACCTCCAGCCAAGGGGACACCTCCTCCATTGAAGAGCTTGAAATAAGCAGCCTGGAAGACCTGTCACAGCGCTTACCCACACCCTCCACCAGCGCAGAGGCACACGCCTCGGTGGGACCTAGATCTACAGCAGGCTCGGGTTCACAATCTGGTGGTCACCATACAGACGTGTCTACAGTAGGAGCAGGCAGGTTCAGCTTAATTCCCGGCACTCAGAGGGCTGTTGGGGAAGGAGCATCTGTGAGGTCTGAGTCAGACAATGAGCCTCTGGATTCAGCCTTCCAACTCATCCTGGAGAGTCAGCAGAAGGCGGCTGTTGTTGTGTTGCCAAGTAGCCTGTTTGTAATAGAGTTGATCTGCAGTCAACTTTCTAAGTGGAAACATTAGGTTTATTTACAATGCAGCCAGCAGCAACTACATGTGTGTTTCAACTCCATCTATATCTCTGCATGGACTGTGGAGGTAGCCCACGCTGCTAACACATTGGTTTGCACAGATCATGTGATCTTACATCACAGGACTATTCATAAAGGTAAAAACAAAAAAACTACTGCGGATGCTGGAAATCCAAAACAAAAAGAGAATTACCTGGAAAAACTCAGCAGGTCTGGCAGCATCGGTGGAGAAGAAAAGAGTTGACGTTTCAAGTCCAATGACCCTTCAACATTCATAAAGGTACAGTCCAACATTAAACAAAAACCATAATTACTACATTCCTCCCCCTTTAACTTTGCTGTGCATGTTGTGTTTACAAGTATATTTATCTCATGATATTACAATATTTACACAGGTCATGAAATTTACAAGTTCAGTCTTTCAGGTGGTTTCCTGATTCATGTGGAATGTCGCAGCTCCATAACGTCAGATTCTTTTTCAGGAACCACATTCACTGAAACTGCACGAACATCAGATACCTCAGTGGGCACTTGAAGTTCAGTGTCTTCCACTCTGATAGAGACATCAGACATGTCAGTCCTTGGTTGAACATCTTCAACAGGAAACACTGGTTCAGTAATGGTTACAGGTGGAACCATATCTTGTTGTGATATCTCTCTTTTTCTTAAATGGTCCACATACTTATGGGTGATCTGGCCTTTCACTTCCATGTGGTATGATAAAGGTCCGGTTACTGAATTTACTTTACCCGGTAACCACTTCGGTCCTCCACCGAAATTCTTCACATACGCAGCTTCTCCAACGGTAAATTGTCTCTCATGACAATGCACAGCTTTTTGGTTTCCTTGACTCTTCTCTACCTTCCCCTCCAAATTTGGAAATATTTGGCCCAGTCCTAAGATGGCATCTCATCAACAACTCTGCAGGTGTTGCTCCTGTCGTCGTGTGGGGGTCATTCTGTAGTGAAGAAGAAAGCATGCAAGCTTGGTCTCCAACAAATCCCCTGTTAACTTCTTCATATTTGTCCACAGCATCTATATCTCTTTCCAGGTAAGGCTTTGGAAGTAACTTGTACCTCTTTGATTTTACCTTCAGAATCATCATACAGCAAACCATTGTGAGGAACTGGAATAATATCAAAGTAGGCACAGTTCGATTATTTGTTTAATTCCTCCTTCGAGTGGTTATAGGTGCTTCCAGCCACAATTTTATTGTCATTTCAGATCCTTCTTCCTTTTTTTCTTCTTTCTACCACAGAGTTTAGTCTTGTCCTTCATTTTGGCTTCACTCGGCCAGATTTCTCTCAGGTGAAATCTCAACTTGTCTTAGTTCAGTAGCTGAACCTCCCAAAACTTCATTATCTGGTTACCTCTTGGAAAGCTCTCCAATTTTTGTTTTCAAAGCCTCTTTGACTTCATTTAGCTGATTCTTCAGCTCTTCTGTCTCTTTTTTGTATTTGCTGACTGCCTCCTGGAAACTTGAACATTGCTGCACCTTCTTTGCCAGCTGGTTCTTCAGTTTATTCAGGGAGGTGCTGAGTTCTTCCTGTTTCTCTTTGTATTGTTCCAGCGGCACAAACTTTGGCCTGAGGAAATCTTATCGTGTGTGTAAAGGTTTTTCAATAGGTTTTCCTTTTCCTTGCAAAGGTTACTCACTTCGTCTTAAACTTTGTCATTCAGCAGGGTCTCCTTGAGTTTCTTCCGCTGTTCTTCCATGCTTTTGTTTGAGATAGATTGCTGTTGAGTCCTTACACACTCCTTTTTCATCCTATTGCAGCCCTTGGACTCTCCAGGCTCTTTCTTTTGAAATCTCACTGGCCAATCAAGGTTGATTTCCCTCAACCAGTTTCATGCTAGAAAGCTTGGTCCTCTGCCTCTCAATATCATCACGGATAGCTATGCCGATTGGTTTCTATAATGGACAAGTGCTCTACTGACACTTTTGGATTTCTTCGCCTGTGTATGTTTTCAGCCTGGCAGATGGTTGTCCTAAATTTAATTGATGTTCACCATTATTTAAATATCTGAAAGTGTGTTTTCCAATTACAATAGTGGAAGCTCTCATGTCTACTTACATTTTTATTGGTTTACCATTCACTTGTACTGTAATAAATGTTGGTTCTGCCTTCCCAACTTTAATGTTAAACAATGAATAGATGTCAGAATTTGTTGTTTCAGGCTCTTCTAAACTGTAGATTTCATTGGGCTTCTGTTGTTTGCAAGCCTGTTTAAATTTCTCTTTGCACCGTCTCATTGTATGTTCACTTCTGTGATAAAAGTAACATTCTACTTCTTCAAATTACCAATTGCTAAAAGACTAATTGTTTCCACATCAATTAAAGTTATTCTTCAATTTAGCTGTTAAATTACTTCTCCTTGTTTTTTGGTTAGCGGGGACTGTTTCCTGCTGCACAGCAGAGTCTCGCTTATTCGCGCCACTTTCAGCTGGCCGTCCCCGCCCGATTTAGAGTGTGGTGCCATTTTACAGCCCTTGTATTGCTTGTGAATCTCTTACACTGCTTTCCATGGCCAGCGCTATTTCTAACGCCTTCTTAAAATCCAAATTCACTTCAGCCAGCAATCTTCTCTGAATAGTGTCTTCTTTCACACCACACACTAAATGATCCCTGAGCATGTTGTTCAGAGTCTCACCAAACTCACAATGTTCTGTCAGTTGCTTTAGGTTCACCACGTAGCTAGCAATTGTCTCATCGGGGCTCCTTTTTGCGAATTGAACAAGAACCACTGCATCGTGACTGAGGACTTAGGTTGAAAATGTCCCTTCAGGAGGTCCACCAATTCTCTGAAATTTTTCGACACTGGGGCACTGGGTGCCATCAAACTTTGAATCAAACTGTAGGTTTGCTCCCACAAGTTCTCATAAGGATCACTCGCCTCTTCTCTTCCTCCGTGATTTTGTTCGCTTGAGACCAATCGTCTGTGGCTGGCTCAAAGGGATTGACTCTACCAAATTGTGCCATTTTGGGTGAGTATGTCTTCTGTTGGACATTGATACTCACAATCGCTGGGCAAGGTACAGTACCGATTCTGATTTATCCTGATTTATCCTCGTCGCTAGTTTGTTGTAGTGGCTGAGTCGCCTATTTGTAATAGCTGATCTGCAGGCAACTTTCTAAGTGGAAACATTAGGCTTATTTACAATGCAGTCAGCAGCAACTCCATTGCTATCTCTACACTGCCTCTGGAGGTAGCTCGCGCTGCTAATACATTGTTTTTTCCCATCACTGTTGACCCCCCCCCTGACATCACCTTCCATCTCCCTACCATTACCTACCAACCAGAACCCTTTGCATTCCAGGATATCCAGGTGAACATGCAAGTCCCCTACCTTCCCGAAAATCCAGCCCCCATCCACATTAAGGTCCCCGACCTCCTCCTTTCCAAGACCAGGGTCCGTGTCTGCCTCTGTGTCCCCACCAACCACACTCACCGTCCCTTCTATTGATACCATTGCACCCTCACCCTCCAACCCTACTGGCTGACTCTGCTCTCTCTCATTCTCACCATTCCTTCCTATCACGCCCACCCTCATTTCGCTCCCCAAGAGGCAGTCATTGAGTCCACAGACACCTCCCTTGCACGTTCACCTGGACATCCTCCCCCATTTCTCCTTCCCCCAATGGGACTCCTTCCCCCCACCAGATTCCACCACCCCCCCACCCCCACCGGTGGAACTCCTCGCCCACAGACTCCTCCCCTAGTTACTCCTTCCCCCTTCCCGACTCCTTCCTTCACCCTTGCTCCTTTGTCCACCCTTAATCCCTCCCCCCTTTTGGACCCCTTTCTCCCCCTGGACTCCTTCCTTCCTCTGCACTCCTTGCCCCCCTCCTAACTTCCCTTACATCCTCCTCCCCCCTTACACCTACTTCCCCAGTTGCCATATTCTCCCTATTACCCCCTCCTCCCTATACTCCTTCCCCCCCAGCCTCCACCCGACACCTTTGTTCCCCCCTCCAAACCTCACCCCCCCGACACCTTTGTTTCCCCCTCAACCTCACCCCCCGGACACCTTCGTTCCCCCCTCCCAACCTCACACACATTCCTCTCCCAGTCAAACCTAGGCCTCCCTCCCCCCAACTACTGGTACATCTTCCTCTCCCACTCACAGCTGGGCCTTCCTCTCCACCCCTTCGCCGATCACCCATAGCAGACCAAGGCCAAGATACTGATGCCCTAAAGCGGCCCTTCAATGGTGACCTTCCACTTTCCATGAGCTGCTTCTCAGCGGAGCCATGTCCATGAGAATCCACCCAGCATGCGATGGATGTTCCTCCAGGGTCCTGTTGCTCTCAGGCTCAAGCATCTTCTGCTCCTCGAAGGTCCACAATCTGAGCAAGGCCCTGATGGTAAGTCCTGGCTTTTGCAAGTCACATTTGTCAAGACGTGTTCTGCACCAGCGCGTTTCCCCACCAACGTGAGTGGTAAATTTGATGGGGGTGTGAGGGATGAGCTGGGCTTATAATAGTATGCAGATGTATTACAATGAAGTTCCTAACATCCAGCGGTGGTATTGACACCATTGATGGGCGGTGCGGACAACTGCAAACATGTTTCACGACAGCACGAAACAAATGTTTAGCCTTCCTGCCATATTGTCTGCTCACGCCCGCCATGACGTCCGATGCCAGGTACACTACCTTGATGGGCGATTCCGCCCAGAGTTAATGTTTCAGGCCCATGACCTTTCACCAGAACAGAGGAAAGATAGAAATGTAATAGGTTTTGAGCAAGTGAAAGAGGGAAGGAGGGGGAGAAGAAGGTCTGTGATAGGTTAGAGTGCAGGAGAGGTGAAAGGACAAATGTCCATGGTACAAAAACCAAAGGGAGTGGTAATGAGAAAAGTAAAGAAACATAAGATGAGCCTAGATGAGGTATGAATGGCTGTATAGCAGCCGTCCAAATGCAAAATGAAGGAATAAAGAAGGAAAGGAGAGAAAAAAAACAAACTAACAAAAACAAAAGGAAACAAAAACAAGGCAGAGGTTATGATCTGAAATTGTTGAGCTCAGTGTTGAGTCCAAAAGGCTGTAGAGAGCTGAGTTGAAAGATATGGGGCCGTTCCTCGAGCTTGCTTTGAACTTCATTGGAAAGTTGTAGCAGGCCAAGGGCGCCATGGGATAAAAGTGGAGAATTGAAATGATAGGCGACAGGAAGCTCAGGGTCATGCTTGATGACTGAACAGAGGAGTTCCAATTTTTTATATTGGGATGTGATGGATGGGTGATTCACCTATCCTAGTTGAGCATTCAAATTTTCTGGTTGGTGTTTACATTTGTTTGCTGGAGTTAATCATTTAATGCAGACCCCCCTGCCTCAATCAGGACTTCCGAATCTGTTGGGTCATCCTACCATGATGTTTATATTTTTTTCAGTCATGAATGTGATATTTCTTTTTCTTTTTAGTCCTGCTTGTAGCAGTCTAGTGTTTACTCTGTTTATTTGTTTCTCTAAGTACCAATCTACACCACTTGGCCTTGTTCCATTCAATGAAGCAGAGTGACTAAATGATCTAATCAAGGGATCTAGTTTTCAGTGTAAAAACAGGAAGATTAAAACTCAAGATCTCAGGTAATTGACTGAGAAAAAGGGGACCTTGCCAAGAATAAATGGAAGCAATATTTGGTAAACAAACAGAACCATAAGTTAGTAATTGAGAATACTTATTTAGGAGATGAAAAAAATACAAATCAAAAATACTTCTATAAGAAAGAAAATGGGTTGAAGGCTGAGTGCTCCATGGAGGAGTAGGAACACCAGATCAACCCGTGAAACCAAGAAGCTTACAGGATGGGTAATAATAAAGAAAATCAGGACAAATTTAAAGAAAACTACAAAATATTAGAATGCTGTGAGGAAGTATCCTGGATAATTACCCATTAGGCAAGTGATTATGAAAAGGCTTTCTGTAATTCATAATAAAAGGATTATCAAGGTAGGGAAAGCCATGAAGGAACACAGGACGTAATCATCCAGTCCCACTGGCGGCAGGCAACGTGGCGGGTGTGAGCAGACAATATGGCGAGAAGGCCAAACATCGGTTTGACGCCATTGTGAAACGAGTTTGCAATCATCCTTTCCTCCCGTCAATGGCCAGTGGCAAATCGGGAACCTAATTTCAATACTTTGGCATCTCATTATAAGCCCTGCTCTCCGGAATCATCTCTCCATGCTGGATCATCTGGGCACGTTGGTTTGAGTACACACTGACATGTTTCATAACTGTACATAAGCAATGTGTACCTGGCGACCTGCACTTTGCTCGGGACTTTGAGGTTTGATTGCCTCGGGCAGCACCTGCAGTCATCAGCACCAGGCTTTGCAGCCAGAACCTCATCACTTCTAGGGGGCTCACGGGCAGGTCTCTACCTACCTCCCTTCTTAAATAGTGGGGCCACATTTGCTAGTTTTCCAGTCTGCAGGGACCTTTCCAGAACTTAAAGAATTTTGAAAGAAAACCAATAATGATTCCACTACCTCTCTAGCCACCTCCTTCAACATTGCGATGAAGCTTATCTGGTTCAGGGGGTTTATCAGCCTTCAATCCAGTTAACTTTTCAAGTACTACCTCTTTACTAATACTAATTTATTTTTGCCTAGCATTTCTGGATTTTCTGTATCTTCTTCTGTGAAGGCAGACGCAAAGTAACTGTTTACTTCTCCGCCATTTCCCTGTTCTCCACCATAAATTCTCCTACGTCCACTTGTAACGAGCGCACATTTGCCCTAGTTAATATTTTCCTTTTCACGTACCTAAAGAAGCTTCTACAGTCCGCCTTTATGTTCCTCACTAGTTTGCATTCATATTCTGTTTTTTCTTTCTTAATCAGTTTCTTGGTCCTCCTTTGCTGGGTTCTAAATTGCTCCCAATCCTCAGACTTACCACTTTTTCTGGCATCCATATAAGCTATTTCCTTCAATGTAATTATACCATTAACTTCTTTCATTAGTCACAGTTGATTTATCCTTCCCTTTGGGTGTTTCTGTCCTAGAGGAACGTATATCTGTTGTAGATGGTTTAGTATTTCTTTAAATACTAGCCATTGCCTGTCTATTCTCAAATCCTTTAGTGTATTTTCCCAATCCAGCATAGTCAGCTTGGCCCTCAGACCTTCATAATTTCCTTTCTTCAGATTTAAGATCCTAGTTTCAGAATGAACTATATCGCGTTCAAACTTAATGTGAAATTCTATCATATTATGGTCACTATTTCCCAAAGGCTCCTTTACAGCAAGGTTATTAATTGGCCCTTCCTCATTACACAACACTAAATCCAAAATAGTCCGATCACTAGTTGGCTCCTCAACATACTGCCCATTACCCATGTTTTATATATATATATCTCTAATTTCCTGATTTATAACATGTCCAACATTACCACTACAGTTTGGTGGCCTATAAATAACTCTCACCACTGTTTCCTGCCCCTTGCTGTTTCTTAGGGCAGAAAATTATGCTTGGTGGGCGTGCACATGCATGACCCGACCGAGCGTAAAATGACGCGCGATGATGTCGGGCAAGTGTCCCGACGTCATTGTGCGGTCCCGCAATATTTCATTCAGCAGGCCCGTGCCCTAGTCAGCAGCGCACCCGCCGACAATTAAAAGGCCAATTAAGGCCAATAAAAAGCTAATTAAATTCAAATTTACACTGCCTGTCCAACCTAACACACGGCAGACGAAAAGGCCAAGCGGCCTTTACATATTTTAGGAAACTTCATCCATGGGCGGGATGTGGTTTCCTAAAGCAAATAAAAATCAGAATCACTTGAATTGAAAACATGTCCCTGCTCATGTGACAGAGGCACAAGAGGGGGTATGTTTCATAACATTTTTAAGATCTTTAATTTTTTTATCTAAAATCAGTTTATCTTCCTGAGGCAGCTCTCTGCCTCGGGGGGATTATGTAGCGTGCACCCTCGCGCATGCGCTAAGGTCACACTCGCCCGGCTCACATTCCTCCACCCGCCCGCACAGGCAGCGCTGAGCGCTGCTGCTCGCATTTCACGCTGGGCGGGCCTTAATTGGCCTGGCAGCGTGAAATTGCCTCCAGGGCTCGATCGCGGGCAGCGGTCGGCTTCCCGACCGCCCCCTGCCTGCCCCCACAGAGCCCACACACCAAGGGCAAAATTCTGCCCTTATTTCCACCCAAGCTGATTCTATATCTTGACCCCTCAATCTAAGATTCTCTCTTACCAATGCACTGATTTCGTCCCTGATGAAGAGTGCTACCCCACCTCCTTTTCCATTTCGCCTATCCCTTCTAAATGCTGAATCTCCTTGGATATTTAGTTCCCAATCTTGGTCACCGTGTAGCCACGAACCATAGCGGCAATTAAATCAACCCCATTTACCTCAATTTGTACATTCAAATCATTAATTTTTTTGTGAAAGCTAGGTGCATTCAAATAGATTGCCTTTAATTCTGCTTTTTTAACTTCATTCTCTACTCTGATCCTATTCGATGCTTGCCTAAGCTTTGTCTGTCTTCTATTTTTGCTTTCTATTTTTCTAATTCCTTTTATCAGTTTCACTTCCCTCGAATCTGAGCTCCCTCTTAGGTTCCCATCCTCCTTCCAATCTAGTTTAAACCCTCCCCAACAGCACTAGTGAATCTCTGTGAGGATGTTACTCCCAGCCCTGCTAAGATGCAGCCCGTCCATCTTGTACAAGTCCCATCTGCCCCAGAACCAGCCCCAGTGCCTCAGAAATATCTTCCCTCCTACACCAGCCCTCTAGTCACGTGTTCAATTGCTCAATTCTCCTATTTCTATGCTCACTAGCACGTGGGACTGGAAGTAATCCTGAGATTACTGCTTTCGAGTTCCTGATTTTCAATCTCCTTCCTCGCTCCCCGAAATCTGCTTTCTGGACCTCATCCCCCATCCTACCTAATTCATTGGTACCAATGTGGACCATGACTTCTGGCCAATCACCCTCCCCAGAAGGATGTCCTGCAGCCACTCTGTGACACCCTTGACCCTGGCACCAGGGAGGCAACATACCATCCTGGAACCCCTTCTGTTCCTCTAACAACTGAATTTCCTATCATTATTGCTTTTCCCTTCTTCTTCCTCCCATCCTGTACAACTGAGCCGCTCGTGGTGCCACGAACTTCACTCTTACTGCACTCCTCTGAGGAACCAACACCCTCACCAGCGTCAAAAACAGAAAACTGATTAGCGAGCGGGACCTCAGGGGCTCCAGCACTACCTGCCTCTTCTCTTGGACTGTCAGACGGTCACCCATTCCCTTTCTGCCTCCATGCTCTTAACCGGCAGTGTGACCACCTCTCTGAACATGCTACCCATGTAGCTCTGGGTCTCGCAGATGCGCCACAGTGACTCCAGCTGCAGCTCGAGCTCCAAATTCCGGAGCTCAAGTTTCTGCAGCTGGTGACATTTCCTGTGCATGTGGTCATCCAGGTCACCGGCAGCATCCACGGCTTCCCACTTATTACAGGACATGCATTCCACACAACAGAGCTGCCCTGCCATGTTTTAATTTAATAAACCTTACAACTATTGATAAATCTTACTCGTACTGATAAATCTGACTAATACTTAGCACACTTTACGAGTTGAAATAAACGTTACTTAAATCACCTTTCTCCCCCATGCACTGAATTCCCATGTGAACCTAATTCATGACTGACTCAGCCTCCATCTCACTCAGGTGTAGTGTCCTGTCTCCTCATGTGCCCCTTACCCCTTATGTAATACCCTAGTCAGGAAGCAGCCCCTGAGTCCAAGAAATCAGACAGGTAGGCTTCAGTGTGCATATTGCTCAGCACCTGGCTTTGTAAGAAGGAAAACTTTGGCAGTTTTTGAGGCCGTGCCTCGAGCGTCCACTGCCTTCATCAGTAGCTACAGAATTATGTTAATTTATGATAATTGGTCCCCTGACAATCAGTCTAAGGTGTTATGCAGCACAGCTCCTGATATTGTGCATGCTGAGAGGCCTGCAAGCTCTTTGCTCCAGTACTCCACCATGTAACACTTGCTTGAAAGGTTTTTGACAGTTGCTGTTTCTGAACAGTGTTGATCTTTATCAGCTGCTAATTGCTGTTTTGCTATGATTCGAATCACCTTTGTTCCAATTGCATACAATTTCTATGTAATTTCCCACTATTGTTTAATCTCTTTTACATTCGCTTCTTTGTTTCCAGTCAAGGACTCCTTTGTGCACAATAACACCCACAGTGTACCTGTTGCAAGATTGTTTTTGTGTTTTATGCCTCAGAGATATGCAAAGATGACACACCACATCCTACGTGTGCAGGAATTTTATTCAATGCTTTCAAAATGTTTGCTCTCCTGCTTACAGCAGCAAATCTTCAGTTTAGTTTCCTTTTCTAAGTGACCATAACCAGGTTTAATGAGTGAACAGTCAACAGGCACACATGATCAAACACTGATAAATTGAACAATTGAACAATACGGCCGGGATTTTCCTGTCCCACCAGTGACATTGCCCACCATTGGCGGGACCAGAAAATCCCACCATATGTCTTTTCCCCTTTGCAAAACTCCAGACCTTATTTTACATGAGGTTCAATGTGTGCAGGTGTTTTATCCAATAATGTTAAGATATCTGCTCTCAAGCTTAAGGCAGCTTGCTTCAGTTTAGTTAAGTGACCACACCAAGGCTTAACTAATCATACACAGTGAGCAGGCAACGGACACACATAATCAAACACCAAACAATTACTGAACACTACTAGTTATAATTAGTGTCAGTCTTCCGATACTTGGCAACAGAATCATAGGGTGGAACCTTCCCAGATTTGCACAAAGTGCAGTGGTGGGTGGGAAAAAGGGCATTTTAACTGCAGGCCGCAATGGCGGGTTTCCGCACTATATCACCTCATTCCTGGCTCACTAATAAGGCATTCCTGGAAATACGCCGATCGCTTGCGGGGTGACATCTGATTTACCCGCCCTGCCATTACCTCAGGCCATCAGTAATCCATGCGCCATATTTAAAGGGTGCCTCTACACAGAGCTAGCACTCTTGAAGGGATTGGAAGCTGCTGGAAAGTCATAGATTCCAAAGGGAGTAAAGATGCTGCCTGCAAATTTAGTGACACCTCCCTTGGGTGCCTGCTGGATGCAGTGGAGGTCCACCATGAAGTCCTCTACCTCTGCTCTAAGTGAAGACCAGCAAACAAGGTCACCAATCCAGCATGGGAGGTGATGGCAGCAGTGGTCAGCGTCAACTCCCTGCAAAAGAGGACAGGCACCCAGTGCCAAAAGAGGATGAATGATCTCTGTTCCACCAGGGTAAGTCACTCTTCCCATCACTCTCAACTCACACATTCACAAACCCATCACACATTCACAGGGATCTCACTCACTGCCAGTTCAAGGGACATCACCATTTACTCTTTCACACACGCCTTTATCTGCGCTGCCGATTGTGTCCTTATTCCGTCCATGGCATCACTCGCCACCCATACAGGCCCAGCATCCTTTATTCTGGCCTCGCTGGCATCCTGCTTACACTCTCTCCATCTATCTTCATGCTGGCAAACAGAAAAAGGGAGAGGTTGCAGACTGATGGAGGAATGCCTGAAATCAAGGTCCTCACAGAGTTTGAAAATAGAGCCATCCAGCTGGCCAGTGAGGATCTGGACTGGTCCTGTGCTGACAGTGAGGTCGGTGCTGCTCTACCAAGTGAGGACCCAGCAGTGCAACATCCATCAGGCAATCATGCTGTGAGTCAGTTCCCCTGTTCTGCTGTCCACTGCCAAGCACTAATTATCTCTCCTTGGCCTTTGCAGACAGATCTCGGAAGCAGTCAAGGGGGTCCATGAGCCAGGCCCTCAACTCAAGCCCCAAAGACACCTGGGAAGAAGAATCTGATGAACTTAACTGAAGACCCATCACAGCGCTCACCCACACCCTCCACCAGCGTGGAGACACACATCTCGGTGGGACCTAGTTCTAGAGTAGCCTCAGGGCCACAACCTGGTGAACGCATCGCATTGTGTGATCCACAGCCGGTGGCAGCAGGGACTTCCCAGGCATTAGTCACTCAGAGGACTGCTCGAGGCCAGAAAGCTGCTGATTCTGAGTCAGATGAGGAGCCTCTGGACTCAGTCATACCTTAGTTTTTGCAGCTGCAAAGGCAAGCTCGGGAACATCAGGAAGGGATGTCCGCGGCAGTCCTCAGATTGCAAGGCACGATGGAGGAGTCTGCCCACCTTCAGTCTGAGGCGATCGCGCTGGATGCCAATGCACCGAGGTCAACACTGGTGGGGTGGCAGCTGCCAGGGAGACCTTGATCCAGGCCATCGGTCCTGCACTGCTGCACGGGCTGAACTCCATTGCTGATGCCACAGTTGGCCTCTGTGTGCTCTCAGCACCTTTGAGGTGGGGCTGGCCCCCAACTCTTCAGCATCTGTGATCGGTGACAGTGTGCTCCTGAAGGATCTGGTGGTTTTAAAGTTTCATGGCTGTGTCCCCATGATATGACCTTGATCGCAGAGCTGCCCTCAGCCAGACAGGAGTCAGACAATCACAGAGGCTATGTGAAGATCCATGGAATGTCCTCACTGCACGTCCTCCCTGCACCACACAGGCGTCTTCAACCACATCCTCTGTGGATAGCTCTTATACCTGAGAAGCCAACCCTGCAGCCTCTCTGGACCCTGGAAGATCTCAGGGATCTGAGACCTGCTAAGGATGTAGGAGTTGTAGAAGGCCCCTGGGAATCATGGGCAGACCTGCAGGATGCATTTGTAGTGGTCACACGCCAGCTGGTTGACATAGTTGACTGTTTGTTGCCGTGGGGATCTGAGCGCCACATGAATGCAGCCGATGGCACTCTTCTCATGTGGAAAACCTGAGATCTGCGCAAATCCCAGCGCTCTTGAGTCCTGGTTTTCCTGATCCCGGGTGAAATGCACAAACTTCTGTGCCTTCATGAAGATTGCATCTGTGAATTCCTGGATACAGTTGTGCATGGAGGCTTGTGAAATTCCACACAGATCACCTGTGGAGCCCTGGAAGAAGCCACTGGTGTAAAAATTGAGCACCGTGGTCGCTTTCACGGCCACTGGCAGTGGATGCCCTCCAAGTCCCTGTGGCATCAAACCCTGCAGCAGGTGCCATATGTGACCGACCTGTTCCCTGGACAGTCTTTGCTGACACTGGTTCTCGGCCATCTGCAGGAATGACAGCCGCTGTCTCTCGACCCTGGGTCTCGCAAAGGCTCACAGTAGATCTTCAGTTGTGTGCACAGCAGGCCCTGCTGCCCCTTCATCTTGAGGGAGATGCTCCTCCCTTTGCCAAGCCAGACGCATCTGCCACTCTCTTCTTCTTCTTCTCTGGTCTCTGTAAGACATGAGGCAAACTGCAAAATCACCAGGCTCCATGATCCTGATGAAAGCAAAATGCTGCGGGGATGTTGGAAATCTGGAATAAAAACAGAAAATGCTGGAAAAACTCAGCAAGTCTGGCAGCATCTGTGGAGAGAGAAACAGAGTTAACGTTTAGAATCCATATGACTCTTCTTCAGAACTTCAGAGCCAGTGCAACTTGCTGAGGGATGAACAGGATGCAGGAGCTTTGTCTAGGAGACAACTCAGGTCAACTTTTTCTCAGGAGAACTTTTTTATGGCCATATGGCGAGAAAGCCAAAAATCGGTGTCAGTTTGCGATCGTCCGCTCAGCCCGTCGATGGTGGACTGCATTTCCCACTGTCGACGTTGGGAAACTCATTATAATAAATCTGCATATCATTATAAGGCCAGCCAACCAGAATTACATCTCCCCCCCACCCCACTCCACGCCCCCCCCCCCCCCACCCCTTCAACCCCCAGGGCTCCGAAAGGCCCTGCCACACACACGCTTCTCCCTCTAGAATCAATTGTAGATCGGTTGTGTGCAGCTGAACTGATATTGAGGGGGTGGGGTGAGAGGGGGCGGGTTGGTGGGATGCAGTGGGAGGACTCGTGAAGCTGTAAATGAAGCTGAAAGACACCACTACACATTATTTAGTGAAAGTGAGTATATTTTCAGATTGTAAAGTGTCAAAATGCGTCACCTGTGCAACCAACTGTAATCAGAATTTTTAAACTTTTGAACACCATAGACTTCTAGGTGCTGCCCTAACATCTGCAGCAGGGGTGGAGACAGCCTATGCCATGGTTGGCCCTGTTGCCTCTGATGCCTTCAGCATGGGTCCTGTGGAGACCCGAGGCCTTGGGGGATCTGGCTTGCTTTGGATGTCCTTCTGTGGGCCAGCTTCTCCCTCTGTGGTGACAGAGGATGAGGTTGAGGGACTCACAGACACAGGGGACTTGGAGAGAGTGGACAGCCTCTGAGATTGCTGAGCGGATGATCCAGGGATGTCCAGCTGCTGCTCCTCCTCCCTCAGGTTCCCGGTGGGCCCGGCTTGCCTCTTTGAGGGGAAGGAGCACCTGGGGGGGATGTCGAGGTGCCCCGTTTCCCTCTCGCGTTGCCACTGCAGGGACTCAGCCATGGGTCCTGTGATGGATTGCAGGTCTGCACACAGCCCTGCATTCTGCTGGATCAGGGTCTCCATGGCATCTGCCATCCTCTCCATGGAGGCCTCCAAACGTGCACATGTGGGCACCACTTCGTCAGAGAGCAGGCGGACGCCCTCCTCTGACTCGCCTGCCACTCTGTTGAGGGCTTACAACAGCTCTGTGTGATGTTCCCCCACCTTCTGCTGACTCTCCAGGATGAGTTGGGAGGCCAAATCCAGGGGTACGGCACCTGACTTGGACCTCACAGATGCCTCTTCCCCAGCAGTGCTCCAAGTGCTGGGGAGCTCAGCCAAACCTGCCTCCGCCTGCTATTGACATGTGTCTATGCGTTGACCACCAGATTGTGAACCCGAGCCTGCTCTAGATCTAGGTCCAAGGTGTGTGTCTCTGCACTGGTGCAGGGTGTGGGTAAGCGCTGTGATGGGTCTTCCAGGCTGCTTATTTCCAGCTCTTCATTGGAGGTGTCCTCTTGGCTGGAGTTGGGGACGAGGATGGTGCTGAGGGACTGGCTGGCTGAGGGTGTCAGTCACTTGGCAGAGCTCCCTGTGAACCAAAGTAGAGATAAGTAGTGCATGGCAGCAGAGTCAAAAGCAGGAAATAGAGCACTCACATTTGCGTTGAGAGAGGGATGATGTGGTGCAGGGTCATCATGAGAGTATTCACTGCTGACCTCACCGTCGCCTCAGGCACGATCCACATTCGCACCAGTCAGTGCGATGACACACTCCTCAAAGTGAGTGAGGGGCCTAATGTGGGCCACTCTACCCAAGGTCTGGGACCTCTTCCTGCTGTTGTGAGCCAGCCTCTTCTGCATGAAAACAGATGGGCAGAGTGTGAACAGGACTCATGGCACTGCGTGGAATGTTCATGTGGTGAGCGGAGACATGGATGGGATGAGGACACGAGCTCCAGAGGATATGAGCCTGAAGAAGATGTGACGGTGTGTTTTTATAAAATTGTGTTTTAGACTAAGGAAGAAGCTGCTCTCCTCATTGCTGTTTTATGGGGAATATTTACGTACATGGTAATGTTGAAGTAAAGCCTTTATCATAGTCATTAACTTAGTGGCTAATGACTACAAGTCTGAGGAAAGTTATTACTTTACATTCTTCAACTACAGTCAACATTTGTCTACAATTATTTTAGTACTAAGACAGTAATTTTTTTCAGTGGGTCATTTAAAGGACCAATAAACCAAAACCCTATTTCCATTCTGATATCTCAATAAATGCCTTCGGGAATGCTAACTTGGTGGGTTAGGCCAGATAGTTGGATAATTTTATTGCGATGTTAGTGGGCAAGCAAATGACATTGATCTGTCTTAGATTTTAGCAAAGGCATAACCGGCTTAGAATTATTGGCTTTATGATTATGTTAAAAGAGCTGCCAAAGTATTGTTGTGCAAATGCATTAAATATTTGCCTGCTTACATCACCAGTAGTAATTTCAAGCCTTTTCTGTTAAGGTAATGATAGCAGCATTCTGATTGCTTCATAGAGGCAACTGATAATGGTGAATCCGTTCCCAAGTGTGTCTGAAACTTCATTGTGTGAAATTCATCAATATTTAGACCTCTATATTTCACTTTATTTGTGTAAACTTCACCAATGAAGCACTACACCCCTCAGCTGAAGTCAATATTTGCTTCCGTAAACCATTATTCATCAATCTGTGCCTTTGCATAAATTTTTTTTGCTTAATATATTCTTTGAGAATCAATAAATCCATGAATTTATTTAACACTCATGTTCCTAACTCCTGGGGGAAATTTTAATTTTACCTTAATGGGGGAAGATTTCCTGCCATTGTTGCATTTGGGACATAGGCAGAAGATTTGCTCTCATTACTACCTCTATCAAAATTATAAATGTATTCTTTCAGATCACCTATAATTCTGCTTGAGTTAGTGACTGGGAAATCTTCTCGCTGTACTTGGAATATTATTAGTATGGTGCTCAGAGGAAACTTTGCCCAAGTAATCGTTGAGTATTTTGTTAGAAGCAATTGGGATAACAAACATGATTGTTGTTTGGGAAAGAGATGGGGATAACAATCCATTAGGATGCAGTGCAGAATGGGTGCTAGAGAATTGGTGACTTATTTTACACTGCTTGATTTTCTTTTCCATTACAATCAACAGGGCAGAAAATCGGGCAACATGTGAAACAGGTGAGTGATTTACCAGGGCTCACATTGCGTTATGACCCACGTCAAATTTATACCCCACTTTTTTTAAACAAAATCTGTTGAAAGGATCCATGGAGATTCTTTAATGGCTGACTTTAGTTCAGTGTGGTTAAAGGGTTTCCATGCAACTACTGAGCAAGGTTTAAGACTTGTGCTTGGCAACTGCCCTGTTTTTCTCACAGTGTAACTACTTAACCATTCTTACAAATCCATGGGGAGGATTTTCCCCTCCTCGGGCGGGCATGGTGAGCAGGCCCAGGAATGGCTGCACTGCCGCCCACAATCGGGCTCCGACCATGATTTCACGCTGGCTAGCCAATTAACGGCCTGCCAGCGTGAAAGGTGCACCAAAAGCCTCAGCACTGCCAGAGTGGGGGCGGGAGGAGCGTGAGCGCTAAAGTCTGCTCGTGCACGGGAGAGCGCACACTGACAGCTCCCTGAAGGCAAAGGGCTGCCTCAGGGAGCTGACGGACTTTAACATGAAAAATAAACTTTTTACAAATGAGATAAACATGTCCCCACATGTGACTCAGTCACACAGAGAGGGACATGTAAAAAAGTATGTTAAAGTTTTTTAATTTTTTTTTTTAGTAAGTGTTTGAAACCTCATCCTGCCCGTGGATGGGGTTTCATTAAAAATGCAAAAGCCACCTGGCCTATTCGCCCGCCCGCCAACCGACCGGTTGTGCAGGCAGTGAAAAATGCAACTTAATTAATTGCTTAAAGGCCTTAATAGGCCTCCTAATTGTCGGCGGGCACGCTGCCGCCTCTCACGCGCGCCTGCTGTCCAAAAGATGGTGAGAGTGTGAGATGACATCAGGATGCTCGCCTGACGTCATCGCGTGCTATTGCACTCCTGTTCGGGTCGGGCAAGCGTCCGCCAACAGGCTGAAAAGTTCCGCCCCAATGGGTCACTGATTTGACGAGATTCTCTACCAGCTCTGGCATGTAGACAATTGCTCAGTCTTGCTAATCTTCCCTAAGAATCCTCAATGTTTTCACATTAAACTCTACCATCTATAGAAATTAGATGAATTGTGACAGATCCTTGAGGTTAACCAAGCTTGGAACCAAATAAATAAACCTACAGTGGTTCGTCTCTGATATGCTGCACATCCTCTTAAATGCCTAATAGTGAACTGGATGCAAAATTTCTTCATCTTATCTTCGATGAGTTAAGAACACACATGTTCTCTTCTGCATCTTTCCCACAATGTGGTGCCTGGTTACTAATGACTTTTTAAAAAAAAAACTTGGCTTGACTTGGTGCCTATCCTCTGCAGATGCTGGAACATTTGGCCCATGTAATTACCGCAGTTTTGTGCAATATTTTCCACCCAATTTGGAACAAAAACATTTATAAAAAATATTTCCAAATCTCAGTGAGAAGAACCCCTTAGGGTCAGACATCTAATGAAACAGAAACATTACAGCTCACCAAAACAATCATTTTGGCTGGATTGCTAATTGGGATGCCTTGTCTGCCATCCAAATGTGAGGACAGAACAGCAACACAGTCTCTCTCTCTCTCCTTCTCACAATGCAACAAACATCCGTTCTGTCAGGTTATGAGGTCATTCTATTTTATTTTACGTTTCGGCTCTCAAAAGTATTCAAAATTAAAATAGGATTTTCAGACTTCATAAGAGATGAAAGGTGGAGAAAAATGGGCTGAAAGCGTTAAACTTTGAAACACTGGATGCAAAAAATGGAATCAGTCTTTAATACCTGCAAGAATTTAAAAGCACATCATAAACAAACTGACTAGAGGGCCTGCCTATTCAAGGATTGTAAAATATAATTAACTGGTCGTTGCATCTCAATCATTTTGTGGATGTTGGGTAATATTTGCAGCTCATTGTCAAACCTAGTGCTGTTCAGGTTGATTGACCTTGTTGCAGAAACATTTCTCCAGCAAATAAATATTAATGATACTGTGAAGAGCTGGGGATTCTTTGTAGTGTGATTTGAGTTGAGCTGTTATGTTAGGTCTTGCTGGAGAGATAATGTAATCACTGGTACATGGCAGTGAGAAGCATTACTTCAGGACTTTAAATAGGTTGGGCTACTTCAGCAATAGAAGAGATTCTAAAAAAAAGACTTGCATTTTATATGGTGCCTTTAATGACCACTGGACATCTCAAAGTGCTTTAAGTCAATGAAGTACATTTTTGAAGTGTAGTCAGTGTTGTAATGTTGGAAACACTCTCACTGATCTCTTACTGTTCCTGGCATTTTAAGTTTTCTACTGCAAGTTTTAAACATATTTGTGCAGTGACACCATTCGCCATGTTTGCTACTTTAACAGTAGCATGGTGGAATGGGCACTAAATGATGGTGGGTAGAGAGTCAACAAAGACTGATGTTCACCCCATTTTGTGAGGGTGAGAAAAGTCCTTTCCAATCTCTGCTACAATCACCAGCATCAGGACAAAGTTTTCAGCTGGCCAGAAAATAGGAGCTTTAAATTTAGCTATTGGGATCAGTATTATGCTCAGCACAGATGGCAAATGTTCAGCAGTGCATAGCAATGTTTGGAGTGTAATATGATACCCTTTGGCTGCCCATTTGGCCTGCTCTTTCAACATTACACTTTGTAAAATTTGTAGTGTGATACTAATGTGCTCAGTCTGTGCAGAAAGCCATTGAAATTAGCAGATTGGGCACTTAATACTGAAAAAGTTCCATATTGTAGTGCTAACTCATCATTTGTTCAATATATTCATTCAAAGAACAAAGAAAAGTACAGCACATTGACAGGCCCTTCGGCCCTCCAAGCCTGCGCCGATCATATTGCCCGTCAACTAAAACATTTTGCACTTCTGGGGTCCGTATCCCTCTATTCCCATCCTATTCATGTATTTGTCAAGCTGCCTCTTAAACACCACTATCGTACCTGCTTCCACCACCTCCTCTGGCAGCGAATTCCAGACACTCACTACCCTCTGCGTAAAAAATTTGCCCCACACATCTCCTCTATAGTTTTCTCCTCTCACCTTAAATCTATGTCCCCTAGTAATTGACTCTTCCCCCCTGGGAAAAAGCTTCTGACTATCTACTCTGTCCATGCCACTCATAATTTTGTAAACTTCTATCAAGTCGCCCCTCAATCTTCGTCATTCTAGTGAGAACAATCTGAGTTTCTCCAACCTCTCCTCATAGCTAATAACCTCCAGGCCAGGCAGCATCCTGGTAAACCTCCTCTGCACCCTCTTCAATGCCTCCATATCCTTCTGGTAATGTGGCGACCAGAATCGCACGCAATATTCCAAGTGTGGCCTAACCAAGGTTCTATACAGCTGCAGCATGACTTCCCAGCTTTTATACTCAATACCCCTGCCAATGAAGGCAAGCATGCCATATGCCTTCCTGACTACCTTATCCACCTGCGTTGCCACTTTCAGTGACCTGTGGACCTGTACACCCAGATTCCTCTGCCCGTCAATGCACTTAAGAGTTCTGCCATTTACTGTATAATTCCTGCCTGTTTTAGACCTTCCAAAATGCATTACCTCGCATTTGTCCAGATTAAACTCCATCTGCCATTTCTTCGCCCAAGTCTCCAACCGATCTATACCCCGTTGTATCCTTTGACAATCCTCTTCGCTATCTGCAACTCCTCCAACCTTAGTGTCATCTGCAAACTTACTAATTAGCCCAGTTACATTTTCCTCCAAATCATTTACGTATACTACAAACAGCAAAGGTCCCAGCACTGATCCCTGCGGAACTCCACTAGTCACAGCTCTCCATTCAGAAAAGCACCCTTCCACTGCTACCCTCTGTCTTCTATGACCAAGCCAATTCTGTATCCATCTTGCCAGCTCACCTCTGATCCCGTGCAACTTTACCTTCTGTACCAGTCTGCCATGAGGGACCTTGTCAAAGGCCTTACTGAAATCCATGTATATAACATCCACTGCCCTTCCATCGTCGATCATCTCTGTCACTTCCTCGAAAATCTCAATCAAGTTAGTGAGACACGACCTCCTGTTCACAAAACCATGCTGCCTCTCACTAATACGCCGATTTGCTTCCAAATGGTAGTAAATCTTGTCACGAAGAATCTTCTCCAATAATTTCCCTACCACTGACGTAAGGCTCACCAGCCTGTAATTTTCTGGATTATCCCTGCTACCCTTCTTAAACAATGGAACAACATTGGCCATTCTCCAGTCCTCTGGGACCTCACCCGTAGCCAGTGAGGATACAAAGATTTCTGTCAAGGCCCCAGCAATCTCCTCCCTTGTCTCCCCCAGTACTCTGGGGTAGATCCTATCTGGCCCTGAGGACTTATCCACCTTAATATTCTTCAAGATGCCTAACACCTCTTTTTTGATCTCAACATGATCCAGGCTATCTACACACTCTTCCCCAGACAAATCGACCGCTAAGTCCTTCTCTTTGGTGAATACTGATGAGAAGTATTCATTTAGTATCTCTCCCATTTCTCTGGCTCCACACACAGATTCCCACCTCTGTCCCTGAGTGGGCCTACCCTTTCCCTGGCTACCCTTTTGCTTTTTACATATGTAAAATGGACCAAATAATACGAGGGAGAGTTCACTGAGAAAGCTGGAGTTTTCCATTAAAGGCAAGTTTCTAAAAATCTTGACCAAATCATCTGGTCAGCCTTGATGCTGTGTGCATTGCCTCCCTGCCTGCAATGATTTCTGCAACTTGACCTTATTTGCTACTTTTCAGCCAGAATTCCTGATAGCGGCTGAAGCATCGCAGCTGCACAAGCAGAAGACCATTCAGCGTAGGGGGAGATGGATGAAGAGAGGACATGTACACTTTTTATAACAGTAGCTATCATATTCAGTGGCTTTGTAAAGGTCTCAAGAGTTTCAGTAAGTGAGTGGGTTAGTGAGTGGATGGTGAGTGGGTGTGTGAGTGAGTGGGTGAGTTAGTGGGTGTTTGGATGAGTGGGTGAGAGGTTGGATGAGTGAGTGAGTGGGTGAGTGAGTGGATGGATGAGTGGGTGAGGGAGTGAGTGAGTGAATGGGTGGATGAATGAGGATGTGAATCAATGGGTGGGCGAGTGGGTGAGTAAGTGAGTGAGTACGTGAGTGAGCACGTGATGGAGTGGGTGAGTGAGTGGGCAAGTGAGTGGGTGAGGGTGAGTGGCTGAGTTGGTCGTCGGGTGTGGCGGTAGTTGAATTGGGTGGGGTAGTCAGGTGGAGGGGTGTTGGTTGGTTTGGGTCTGTTTGGTAGGGTGGTGGTCGTGGGGGGGTAATATGCTCTGACCTGGTGATTAGTCGGGTCCAGTCAGGGGAGTAGTCATGCTGGATTGTCGGGTCAGTGAGGCATTCGGGTAGGGAGGGTAGTCAAGTGTAGTTTGGGGGTAATTGGGTCAGGTTATGGGGTGATAGTTGTGTTTGGGGGTTAATCAGATAGGGGGTTAATCAGATTAGGTCAGGTGGGAGATAGTGGGGGTATTTAGTCAATTTGGGTCTGGGGGGGTAATGGGGAGGGGGGGTTGATGGGTCCTACAAAGGACACTGAAAGACTTTGATATGGAGAAGATAGCTGAAAAGCGAGAGGGAATTTGGAATAAACATAGAAATTAGGAACAGGAGTAGGCCATTCGGTCCCTCAAGCCTGCTCTGCCATTCATTATGATCATGGCTGATCACCCAACTCAATAGCCTGCTCACGCTTTCTCCCTATATCCTTTGATCCCTTTTGCCCCAAGAGCTATATCTAACTCCTTCTTGAAAACATACAATGTTTTGGTCTCAACTACTTTCTGTGGTAACGAATTCCACCCGTTCGCCACTCTCTGGGTGAAGAAATTTCTCCTCATCTCAGTCCTAAATGGTATACCCTGTATTCTCAGACTGTGACCCCTGGTTCTGGACTACCCCACCATCGGGAACATCCTTCCTGCATCTACCCTGTCTAGTTCTGTTAGAATTTTATAGGTTTCTATGAGACCCCTCCCTAATTCTTCTGAACTCCAGCAAATATAATCCTAACTGACTCAATCTCTCCTCATATGTCAGTCCCGCCATCCCAAGAATCAGTCTGGTAAACCTTCGCTGCACTCCCTCTATAGTAAGATCATCCTTCCTCAGATAGGGAGACCAAAACTGCACGCAATATTCCACGTGTGGTCTCACCAAGGTCCTGTATAATTGCAGCAAGGCCTCCCTGCTCCTGTACTTGAATCCTCTTGCTATGAAGGCCAACATACCATTTGTCTTCTGTACCACCTGCTGCACCTGCATGCTTACCTTCAGCAACTGGTGTACAAGGGCACGCAGGCCTCATTGCACATTCCCCTCTCTCAATTTATAGCCATTCAAATAATAATCTGCCTTCCTGTTTTTGCTACCAAAGTGGATAACTTCACATTTATCCACATTATACTGCATCTGCCATATTTGCCCACTCACTCAGTTGTCCAAATCACACTGAAGCAACTCTGCATCCTCCTCACAGCTCACCCTCCCACCCAGCTTTGTGTCATCTGCAAATTTGGAGATATTACATTTAGTTCCCTCATCTAAATCATTAACATATATTGTGAATAGCTGGGGTCTCAGCACCGATCCCTGCGGAATCCCACTAGTCACTGCCTGCCATCCGAAAAAAGACCCATTTATTCCTACTCTTTGTTTCCTGTCTGCCAACCAGTTTTCTATCCATCTCAATACACTACCCCCAACCCCATGCGCTTTAATTTTACACGCTAATCTCTTACATGGGACTTTGTCGAAAGCCTTCAGAAAGTCCAAATAAACCACATCCACTGGCTGCCCCTTATCAACTCTACTAGTTACATTCTCGAAAAATTCCAGTAGATTTGAAACTAGAAGGCTAATGCCTACTGGGAGTGCAATGTAATTATTTTAGTTATGTTGCTTAGTTAATGGGAGGACCCTTTTATTTTGCCTGGTCTCTTAATTATCTGCTAAGTAATGTTTACTTAATATTGATTTTAGATTTTTTGTTACAATTGTGAAATCAAGGTTTATGTCAAAAAACATTTCTAAATTTACTGGCCGGACAGGGTGACGACTGTTCTTATTTTACGGTATTGTGCTGTATCTGAGCACGCTGCCCTGTTTTCCAGCTTGCATGTTTCCGAGATGCTGTTTGTCCTGTAATTTCGCATCCCACCCTGCACCACCCTCCCCACCCCCCCGCCAACTTGCTGTCAGAGCTCTGGCAGAAACCCACCCACCTGTCCTTTAATTTTCTCCGCAAGAGTTGGTCATGTTATAGCTGGAGTCTCCTAATTGATTTTTTCTTTAAAAAGAATGGAGCCACCCTCCAGTGCCTTGGGATCACGGTCAAATATGGCTGCATATTTGCATCACTGTACTGTCCACATTCCAACACCATTGAAATGGAGACAACCTGCCTGTAAAGCTGCACCAAGGACAATTGCCTTGAAGGTGCGTGAATGGGGCCATCTCCTACAGCATTAACAAAGCATCCAAACGATCACCTGGGTACTCAACTGGTTGGAGACAAACCATTAGACCCAATCACTTGCACAATGGGACTCTGGCTATGAAAGTAATGTGCTAAAACATAATCTCATCATGTAAGCCAGGCAACTGGAATATACTAGCCATGACCATATTTGGGTCACTAATCAGCTGGCGAGAGATCATGTGACAAGCCAACTAGTCCTTTGTATGTTTAAGCAACTAGTTTCCCTGTAGAACAGGACAAGAAACTGAGACACTGAAGGAACAAGGCCCTGAGTGGGTTCCCTCCCTCTCTCTCTCTCTTTCAAGTTTTGAAATAAAAACAAAAAATGCTGGAAAAACTCAGCAGGTCTGGCAGCATCTGTGGAGAGAGAAACAGAGTTAATGTTTTGAGTCCAAATGAATCTTCTTCAGAGCTGAAGTGAAATAGTAATGTGATGGATTTTATACCATTTAGGAGGGGTGGAGCAGGTGGAACAAGATAGAAAGTCAGTGATTGGTGACAGCTAAGGCGAGATTAACAAAGATGTCATGGACACAACACAACGGGAGTGTTAATGGTGATGGTAATGAGTAAAGAAGGTGCTGATAGTGGCATAAAGGTAAAATAGCAGAAGGTGTTAATAGCAGAACAAGGGTCAGTGCTCAGTGAAAGAACAACATAGAACAAGTGACAGATGGTCCTGTGGGGGGAGGGGGGGTTTGGGGAAATTTTTTTTAAAAAAATAATAAATAAATAAATAAAAGAATGAAATCATTAATAAAGAAATAAATAAATAAATAAAATTGGATTTTAAAAAAGGGGTCAAGAGGGAGGAGAGAGTTCATGGTCTGAAGTTGTTGAACTCAATGTTAAGTCCAGAAGGCTGTTAAGTGCCTAATCGGAAGATGAGGTGCTGTTCCTCCAGTTTGCGTTGGGCTTCACTGGAACAAAGCAGCAGGTCAAGAACAGACATGTGGGCATGAGAGCAGGATGGTGTGTTGAAATGGCAAGTGACAGGAGGGCCTGGGTCATGCTTGCGGACAGACCGAAGGCGTTCCTCAAAGCAGTCACTCAGTCTGCATTTAGTCTTTCCAGTGCAGAGGAGACCACATTGGGAGCAGCGAATGCAGTAGACCAAATTGAGGGAAGTGCAACGAAAGCGCTGCTTCATTTGAAAGAAGTGTTTGGGCCCTTGGATGGTGAGGAGAGGGGAAGTAAAGAGGCAGGTGTTGCACTCTCTGCGATTGCATGGGAAGGTGCCGTGGGAGGGGGTTGATATGTTGGAGGCGATGGAGGAGTGGACCAGGGTGTGCCGGAGAGGATGGTCCCTATGGAATGCCGATGGAGGGGGTGATTGTTTGGGCCTCTGTTCAAGGAAGAAGCAGGGGGCCCTCAGACCCACCCCTTTTTGATCCTCCGTTCTTTTATCTGTAGTCATTTTTATTTTTTAATTTTTAATTTTTTTCCCATTTACTTTCATTATTATTATTTTTTTAAATTATTTACATTTTATTCATTGTTTTATCCCCAGCTTTTAGCCTTTTCGATCTTTTTTCCCACCACCGTTCCCTCCCCCCACCCCACCCCCACTAGGGCCATCTGTCACTTTCCAGAGTGCTTACCCTGGTCGTGCTATTATCACATTCTGCCTTCCACTCTTAATGTCACCATTAGCACCTCCTTTAGCCAGTACCACCACCATTAACACCCCTTTATCCTTTTGTTTATGACACCTTTCACAATCTCTCCTTTACCTCCACCTATCGCTGGTCTTCTATCCAGCTTCATTTATTCCACCCCCCTTAAACAGTATATATTTCAACACATTTCTATTTCACTTTAGCTCTGAAGAAGTGTCATATGGACTTGAAACGTTAACTCTGTCTTTGTCTCCACAGATGCTGTCAGACCTGCTGAGTTTTTCCAGCATTTTCTGCTTTTGTACCATCCAGGACAATGCAGCCCACTTGATCGACACCCCTTCCATCCCCTTCAACATTTACAGTGACCGTGTGTACCATCTACAAGGTGCACTGCAGCATCTCGTCAAGCCTCCTTCAACAACACCTTCCAAACCCCGTGACATCTACTACTCAGAAGAAAAAGGGCAGCAGATGCATGGGAACACCACCATCTGCAAGTTCCTCCTGTCTTGGCATTATATTGCCATTTCTTCACTTAACTGAGTCGCCACTTGGACCCTTTTGCACTGTCTTTGACAGGACAATTTTAATTTGGTGTGGTCCCACCAACACAGAATCGTATGGGTCATAATCTGTTTCTCCAGAAACTCTCAATATACGTTGACATGGACTTCGAGGCCTGTGGTGAAGCCAGGGCACTTGCTGCTAACCTAAAGAAAGATGCCTACAACAATCTAGCGATCTCTGTGTTATGTATCTTCCATTTCCTGATGTTTCTTTCATTCCAGCGCCAGCTCAATGGGATTTCTGGCACCCAAAGACAGTGATGCCATCAGGCAGGCTAATCAGCCAATTACGCTGAAAAATTCTCATGAACAGCAAATCAGGAAAAAAAAACCATTATTACCCTTCACTTTTTAATCACTTCACAGGGAGAAAAATGAAGATTGGCACATGCATAGGGTATTAATGTTGAAACTGGAAAATCATAAACAAATGTTAAAAAAAGTTTTATTATTTTGAAATCTGTGGAATTTCTTTTTATCATAATGAAAAAATTGACATTCTACAAATACAAAGTTAGTTTTTTAGTGACCTAAGGGGTTGGTGTGTTAGAGTTCATGCAGGGAGTCTGAGTTACTGTGGCAATGTTCACTTTTACATGTACACTGTAGCCTGGAACAATGGATAGTGATGGTAGAGGCTCCAACTTTCTTTCCATCACATGGCTGACCAGGAATCTCTCCTGCTCTTACCTTCTGCCTTGGACTTTCAGGTTGTATACTCAGCCTCTCTGGCCATACGATGAACAGACAATCCTTGGCCATCAAGTCTTGGGGTGGGACTCAAACTCACAGCTTGAGATTCAGAGGTAAGGAAGCTACCCACTGCACCACCATCCCCAGTGGCTTAGTACACCATTAAACATCAATTACACCTCATGCAATGAGGCCTAGCTTTTTCAAAAGTTTTTGCAGCAAGACTAACTCTTATTTGCAGGCGACTGTGCTCTCTTGGCACACACACTCTGGCGAACTGCCAGCCAATTGTTGACCACTTTGTCCAAGCCTAAGAAAATTTCAGCTTTTCAGCCTGAAAAACGCAGAGATCTTGTACCAACTTTCCCTGGGCCACAAACTCCAAGGTTCCATAGTCACAATCAACAACATACCCCTCAACTCAGTTCAGAAGTTTTGTTATCTTGGGAATATCCTCCCCAACCACACCACATAGGGTGATGAAATCACTCAGCCCCTGGCAAAAGGAAACTCAGCATTTAGCAAGCTCACTCACAGGCATGGGGGCCTCCAAACAAAGATCAAAGTCTACCAGACAATGGTTCTCACAGCATTTCCTTATGGCGGGGAGGCATGGGCAACTTACTAGTATAACATAAAGCAATTCAATGCCTTCCACTTTCACTGCTTAATATCTATCTCCAACATCACAAGCAGGACAAAATCCCAAACACCAAAGTTCCTGCAAGATGCTGCATACTTGGTGTTGACAGCATGCTCGTCAGAGCTCAGCTTCGCTCTGTTCATGGAAGACTCCCATATACCAAAGGGGGCATTCTGCAGCCAGCTGAGCATGGGAATCTGCACCCAAACTTAGAAACAAAGACATTCTGAAAGCCAACCTTAGAGCCTGTAAGCTGGACCTCACATGGGAAAAAAACGACAGCAAATCTTTACCTATCCAAATGGAGAAGTGTCTGTCATCCAGGAATCTCAACATTTGAGGAGAACAGACAAGCAAGTACACTGCAAAGCTAGTGTCTTCATCCAATCCTCTAACAGTCACTTCATATGTAATATTTTCAATTGGATCTGCAAATCAAGATTTGCAAGATTTAAAGTAATCTTTCTGTTATTTGAAGGTAAATGGAAAATAGGTAAAATGCATCACCAAGACTGAATCTATCTAAAAAGCCATGGACCATGATCGGAAGCTCAATGCAAGTACAATGGAGCTCATGTTACAAATAAAATGAGCAAACACATCATTGATATCTTGAAGCTGTGCTTCAAATATCTGGACCAATTAGGGACGGTCTTTGCATTAACCCCACTTGACTTCCTGCCCGAATAACTGTTGTCTGCTCCATATAATTGCACCCTCTGATAAGAGCGCTCAAACTGCAGTCCTATCACTAGGTAAAGCCATGAAAACATAAAGGCAGCAAGGAGACATGGAAACCTGATGCAATTCCAGGTGTCTCCCAAGGAATACTATAGCTACACTGTTTTTCTAAAGGGCTAATGCCACTTAGATTAAGTAAGTGCATCCAAATCACCTTATTCTACACTTTTACATGCAATTCTTCAAACATTATCTATTGTCAATTTATGATGGGTGCCTGAAACCAATGACAAATAAATACCCAATACATTGTTCAAATAAAATGTACATTGAAGTTATTGCTATCATTTTCTCTAGAATGAAAAAGTGTGTTGGTAAAGTGATGCCCTTTGTGTTTCACATGTGTGACACTTAAATTTCCACTCTGCTCTTGTGAGAAGAGTAAGTGGTTGGCTGGATATAAAGTTTCAATGACCTTCGAAATGGATTCTGGTAGTCATAGATCTTCTTGAGAAATTAATCGGCAAAGTCTTTTGTGAATGTTAGCTACTATTGATGTTGAGGTGTCTGGCTCTGTTTGGACTGAAGTCCTTGAGCACTGGGCTTCAGTCCTCTATACATCTCTTTGTCTGCCTTCTTGCAGTCCAGCTCTCTTCAATCTCACACCCATTTGTCCAACAACATTGGTCCATAAATGCACTATCATGACCCCGTCTCTCCACTTCTTTATCCTGGGATCCCATGGGACAGCCCTGGCACCTTATCCCGCTAGTTACATGGTTCTAGCTGGTGGCCTCTGGGACAAACAATTTTCCATTGTTTTCCTGCCAATGTCCTAACCGGAATAAAGGCTTTTTAAAGGATTTTGAGGCTATGGAGTTGAAATGCCCCTCCCCTTATTTCTGGAGCAGGTGAGTTTCTTGCTCACACTGCTATTCACCCACCAGTAACTGGCTCAGGGTTAATCTAGGTCCATTCATAATCTAGGTCCCTTAGTGTCAGCATTCTCATTTTTAAAAGGTTCTTTACATCCCCTCAGGGATGATGAAAATCTTTCATGTCCAAGTGTCCTTCTGAGTAAACAGATTCAGTTAATAAGTTACCTGTAGCTTAAGTGCCAGAGAGAACTTCCCATCACACACATAATTCTTGTTCATGCACCAACCATTCCAAAACTCAACATGGAACTACACTGGAAAACTACCCTTTTAAAAGTAAGGCTTGTTTCTGCTAATAAAGATACATCTTAACATAACTGATGTCCAAGCCCTTTCTGTAAAGGACCCCAAAGCATCTCAGGCCAATTCTAACTCTATTACTTTCTCACTACATGCTTTACTGATCTTTCTCCTGAAGCTTCAGGACATTACTGTCTATTTTCAGAATCTGTAGTGTTCAAAACTGGCTTCAATTGGTTGAAAGCCAGTCCCAAACAGTTACGATGTGGTAGTGATGGACATGGTCATTTTATGAACATGAGCGGGCCAGCTTTGAATGCATTTGGACTTGAAACAGGAAATATTGCCACATGAGATGAGATATCCTATTAATGGCCCAGCACTGTAAACAAATCCCAATGAACAAACCACTTGGCACCATTCTAACTGTTAAATGGGTCCCTGACAACAAAGCAGCACACTTTGAACCCTTTTATTCAAGTAAATCAAAAACTTAGTGTTTTTCCTCCAAGCACCCTGTCCAAAAATTCAAGCTATCACTGCATATTGCATATTTCTGGCTGTACAATACCAACCTCAAATCTAGAAACTCCATTAATTGAAGCACACAAATTGGCTTTCAATCCTTAATTAATGAGTTATTCAGATGTTACATGTTCATATTCCTGTAAGCGTTGGTTCAGATGCCTTCACTTACTATTGGCAGTCAATTACCCCCATCAAAGAATGCAGGACATTCTTGCTGTTCAGCCATAGAGGCACAAGCTGTGTGCATACGTTGCGACAAAAGAGCTTTATTGTAGGCATACAGAATAACTCCATCTGAATGTTCTTCACTGTTTCAACTTGGGTGTATTGACGAACATAAGCAAAACTTGTCATTGACACAAGAGAACCAAGGCAGAATCTACAAAACATATCGGATAAAGGAAATTGAAATTTTGAATATGATTCCATGAAAGCATATGTTGAATTTAATCTTTAAACTTAGAAACTTTCTGGAAGTAAACCATTTTTTAAAATCCAGTTCTCATTTTTAGTTGGAAATTAAAATAGATCAAATGTTCTGAGCAATTTATTTTTTCTTTTGACCCTGTTCTTGAACTATTCTTGGAGTTGGCGAGGTGTTGCAGCTATTGGTTTTCTTTTTAATCTAGATGCGGCTGCTAAACAATATTTTTGTCTATTGTTCTTTGTTGCAATCTTTTGCATTCTATAGGTTTAGACTACTGTTAAGTACCACAGAGTTGATAATCCAGTGATTGCCGCTGTTTAGATTTGGCTTTTTTTATTCTATTGCTTTAAGCGCAGATCCTGTTAAGTAGCGGGAATTTGAATGCCATTGCCCTTTTAGAAACAAGCATTTAGAGTGACATCTACTTTCTAAAAAGATAGGTTTGTCTGTTCCAATTCAATCCCAGGGATACCTAATCTTCTTGTAGCATGATTAGCATGAGCTCTTGCATGTAAGAATGCTTCTAAATTATTGACACGCAATTACAGTTACAAAGAGATTGCGCTGGAAAATAGCAACCTAAAAAGAATGTGTTACATTGCAAATTGTCCTCTTCATTGATCACTACAAGATTTGGAGGAAAGGAAGGAGAAAAGCTTGCACCTACATACCATTTTTCATGTGCAATGCACAGCCTTTGAAGTGCAGACACTGTTTCAGGGAAACAATGCAGTCAATCTGTGCACAGCAAGATCTCATAAACTGCAATGAGATCAAAGGCCAATTACGCACTTTTAGTGATGTTGGTTGACTGTTCAGGATACTTGGGGAAATCCCCTGCTCATCTTCAAAATCGTGCCATGGGTTTGTTCTACGTCCACCTGAAAGGGAAGATGGGAGCTTGGCGTAATATGTCATCCAAAAAGAAGCATCTCTGACAACCCCACAGTCTTGCACTGGAGTGTCAGCCAAGGCTGTATGTTCAAGTCCTAGGGTGGAGCGTGAGTCCACAACTGTCCGACTCAGAGGTGAGAGAGCTACCACTGAGCCAATACTGACACTTCATAATATTATATGACCACAGAAGGGAATATTGTTTTGGCTATCAAGCATCCACAATCAAGGACATCATTATCAAATTGTACATTATTGTTTATAACCTCAGCAACAGCTAATAATGTTTCATTCAACTAAAATCACCAAGAAGTTCACAGTGCTCTTAGATACCATTCATCCATCTAATTAGTAAGATAAGTGTGCAAGCTTAAGTGACAGCCTGCCTGTCACATATCTCCCAATCACAACCATGGTGAAGTTTAATACTTTTTTGGCAGATGTCTCAAAACTGGGGGAATGTTCAGAGTGAGATTTATAATGAAAAGGAGTGGAATAGATTGCAGACCCATTTAAATGCATGGAGCTGTGTTTCTTTTTGACAATGAGAAAAATCAGAATAGATTGCATCCATAAACTAAACCGAATGAGTTTCACTCTGCATGAACAAATCTTAATGAGTCTTTTCGTCAGAGTGCCGCAAAAGGCCTGAATCGACAAATGACAAAAGTGATGGAGCAGCTCCTAAAACTGGGCCACCCATAATTCTGGGCAAAGAAGATATATAGAAGACAAAAGGTGTGAGGTGGTAGTGGGGCATATGACAGAGGGAGATTGTGGTAATCTGATGTGCAAGACACCTTTAAGAGGATGTGAGCAGATTGACCATGTGACTGTATGACCCAATTGCTGTGTAGCACGGGCTATGATATTAAGGAGTAGTTTAGAGTAGGGTCTGGTTGGATAAACACACATTATGTTGGCGCACTGTTATTTGTGTAAATAAACAGCATGTGCTTCATCTTATACTGGTCTCCGCGTCTGCAGTGTAATGTTGCCAACTCACCCACCGATAGATAGGCATGCAACTGCGTTTGCAAGCAAAGCGACTCAACAGTAGAACATAACAACTGGCAACGGGGCAAAACACAACCAGTTGACGGCACCAAGGAAAGTGGCGAGAATTCCACTGAAGTGAATCAGCCGTGCCTTGCAGGCCGATTATAAGTACAGCTCTCACCATAGCCGTTGAAGTTATCTCCCTCCAATATGACACAATTTGGCCACATCAAACCATTTGATCAGACCACCGATGACTGGTCACATTATTGCATTATAGTGAACGCCTCGTGTTCTTCTTCTTGGCCAACGACATGTTGGGGGAGGAGAAGAGGCGGGCGATCTTCTTATTGACATGTGGCAGTAAAACATACGGCCTAATTCGTAGTCTAACGGCAGCCAACGCCCCAGATTCCAAGAGCTTTGATGAGTTGGTGAATCTTGTGGAAAGCCACTTTCAGCCCAAACCCTCAGTAACAACACAATGTTTTAAATTCAATTTGAGGTGTCGCACCCCTGGAGAGACAGTTGCTTGCTATGTAGAAGCCTTAAAACAACTGACAGAGCACTGAGAGTTCAGGACATCAATTAATGACATGTTAAGAGACTGATTAGTATGTGGGATTAACGAAGCCGCCATTCAAAAAAGGTTGTTGTCAGAAATGAATCCAGACTTCAGCAAGGCGCTGGAGTTGGTGCTCGCAATGGAAAGCGCAGTCAGGGATTCAGAAGCAATCAAGGGAGCACAAAATGGCGCCATCTTTTGTGTTTGGAGGGTGGCTCCGGTTAGAAATGGCGCAGAAGCGCAGGGCTCTGTGGAAAGGCGGGAAACAGCCACCATTCACAGACCAGCAAAAAGCAATGGTTTAACAGATAAAACCCACATTAATAATGGCAGAAATGGAACCAGACAGCCTGCAAACGAGCGACAATTTAAAACAACCGAGTGTTTCTACTGCCATCGCAACAGGCACATTATGCGATATTGTAAAGACAGATTGAGGCAGAATTTTAAACAAAAAGGCAGAAATTGTGAAATCCACATAACAGAGGAACCAGAAGAAATAGAGTCAGATACTTACTCGCGACACAACTTAAAAATGGGTAAAACAGCCAGCCTATGTGACAGTGGAAGCCAATGGAAAACCCATCAAATGGAGGTGGATGCAGGAGCATCCACAACATCATAGGGGAACACACGTTTATATGTCTGAATGGAGGAGGCCACTTACTAAAGCTGGAAAATTTGGGTGCTAAATTAAAGACATATACTGGCGAAAACATACAAGTAAAAGGAGTATGCAAGGTTCCAGTCTGCTAAGCTACCCCTGATAGTGATAACAACTCTGCTTGGTCGGAATGGGTTTAAGGAAATAAAGTTGGAGTGGACTGAGATTTTTCAACTCAGAATGAAAGATCTCCAAGAATTATTACAGAAATATGCCTCTGTGTTCAGGGAAGAGCTCGGGAAGATTCAGGGGCTGCAAGCTAAAATCCATGTGGATCCTGGGGCAACCCCCAGATATTTGAAGGTGAGGCCAGTCCCCTTTGCATTACTAGAAAAAGCTGATATTAAATTAGAGAGGCTGGAAAAGTTGGGAGTCGTACAATCTGCACAATTTTCTGAAAGGGCAGAGCCCATAGTTCCAGTACTAAGGCTTGACCAGTGTGTGTGAATATGCAGGGACTATAAGTTGACCATTAACAAAGTGGCCAGACTTGACAGGCATCCTGTAACAAAAACTGATGAATTGCACTCCGAGCTGGCAGGGGGGACCGCATATACGAAACACAGCATGAGCCATGCGTACCAGCCAGTTGAACTAGAAAAGGCCTCTCGGGATTTTGTGACTGTTAACACATATAGGGAGTTATACCAGTATAACAGGGGGGAGGATATTTCCCATGTCGGGTGGATTCAGCGGTGGGCGGTTGGGAAGCCGAACGCCACCCGCGATCGGGGCCGGACCACGATTTCACGCTGGCGGTCCAATTAAGGCCTGCTGGCGTGAAACGCGAGCGGCAGCACTTAGTGCTGCCTGTGTAGAGAGTGGGGGAGGGCGAGCACGAACTTCGCACATGCGCATGGGTGTGTGCGGAAAAGTTCCCTGAGGCACAGAGCTGCCTCAGGGAGTTGAAGAGTTTAAACATAAAAAGTAAAGATTTTAAAAATGTTATAAAACATGTCCCCTCGTGTGACTCTGTCACATGAGCAGGGACATGTTATTAATTAAATTTTAAAATTTTAATTTTATTTTTATTTGCTGTCGGAAACCTCATCCCGTCCGTGGATGAGGTTTCCTAAAAAATGCAAAAGCCGCTTGGCCTTTTTGCTTGCCCGCCAACTGTAAGGTTGGATGGGCACTGAAAAAGTTATTGCAATAACCTTTTGAATGGCCTTGATAGGCCTTTTAATTGTTGGTGGGCGCGTCGCCAAGTTCAGCGTGCGCCTGCTGACCGAAATATCACACGAATGCACCATGATGTTGGGACGCTCGCCCGCCCGACAACATTGCACGTCAATTTACGCTCTGCTGGGTCAGGCATGCGCCCACCTGATGAGCTAAAAATTCTCCCCCAGGTTACGCTTCAGCTGCATGTGCAATTTTCCAACGGGCTATGGAAAATTTACTTCAAGGTCTATTCCATGTGATGGTTTATCTCAATGATGTCCTAGTAACAGGACTAACTAATAAACAGCACCTAGCTAACTTAGAAGAGGCATTGAAGCATTTCTCACAAGCCGGAGTACGCTTGAAAAAGGAAAAATGTATCTTCCGAGCAAAATAAGTGGTTTACCTGGGTCAAAGGGCCAACTCGCAGGGCCTTCACCCAGTAGAAGACAAGGTGAGAGCTATTCGTGAGGCGGCAACACCGAAAAACGCCATAGAAGTCAAGCCTTTCTTGGGAATGGTTAACCACTGTGGTCGTTTTCTTCCAAATTTGTCAACTGTACTGGATCCATTATACGGGTTACTCAAGAAAAACCACAGGTGGACTTGGCAAACTCCACAACAACAGGCTTTTATGACGGTAAAGCATTTGTTACATTCATCAGCTCTGTTGGTACATTTTAACCCAAAGAAAGAATTAATTTTGACCTGTGATGCATCCCCTTACGGAATAGGGGCAGTACTCTCCCACCAAATGGCAGATGGCTCCGAACGGCCCATTGGTTACATCTCAAGAACGTTCAGTGTTGCAGAATGAAGATACTCACAAATAGAGATAGAAGGCTTATCCATTGTATTTGGCGTAAGACGTTCCACCAATACATCCATGGTCACCACTTTACCATCATATCCGACCACAAGCCACTACTAGGCTTGTTCGGGGAAGATAAGACAATACCCTCAATTGCCTCTGCACGCAACCAAAGGTGGGTGCTGATTCTAGCTGCTTACTAATATACTTTTATCCACTGGCCGGGAAGCCAGATTGCAAATGCCGACGCACTGAGCCGATTACCTCTAAAAGACAGCAACGTGAATGCCGCAATTCCTCAAGAACTTGTCTTGTTATTAAACTTTCTGGATTCATCACCAGTACATACCAAGCAAATAAGAGAGGGAACAGACCGTGATCCAGTTTTGCCTCACGTAAGGGGACAAGTCTTACAGGGATGGCCTAACGAGCCAAGGTTGGCCGAAATGAAGCCCTATTTTAATAGGAAGTACAAGCTCACCTGCTAGGATGGCATCTCACTGTAGGGAGTGAGAGTCGTTGTGCCTCCGAGAGGAAGACAACCATTATTGATGGAATTGCATAGCGCTCATCCTGGCATCTCCAAAATGAAAATGTTGGTGTGCAGCTACTTATGGTGGCCAGGGATGGATACTTTAATCAAAAACATGGTTAAGAGCTGCATGCAGTGCCAACAGATGCAGAAATTACCTCCTTCTGCTCTACTGCACCCCTGGGAATGGCCAGGAAGGCCATGGGTCAGCCTTTACATTGACTACCTGGGGCCTTTTGGGCACAATGTTCCTCTTGCTTATAGACACTCATTTCAAGTAGATGGACGTATACGAGATGGGATCACCCATATCTGCTGCCACCATAGACAGACTGTGTCAGAATTTTACGATACGCGGTTTACCAGAGATAATAGTGTCTGATAATGGAACGGCATTCACTAGCGAGGAATTCCAAAGATTTACAAGTCTCAATGCCATAACACATGTCAAGACCTTGCCATACCACCCTGCGTCAAATGGGTTGGCCGAAAGGGCAGACCAGACCTTCAAGTCCAGAATGAAAAAACTGGTTGGAGACCATTGCAACTAGATTATCATGTTTCCGGCTCAGCTTTAGGACTACACCACACACAACCACCGGTGTTGTCCCCGCAGAGTTAATGAAGAGATGTCTCAGGACATGTTTGAGTCTCATAAGGCCAAATTTAGGGGGGAGGGTAGAGAGAAGTCAGGAGGTCCAGAAAAAATGGACACGATTACCACAATCATGAAATAAACTTCACTGTTGGAGACAGTTTTTGTAAAGAACTTTGGAGATGGGCCCAAATGGCTATCAGGTGAAGTTAGTGCAGTGACAGGACCCCTTTCCTATCACATGTCGGTTGAAGGTCGGATAATTAGGGGACATGTAGATCACCTCAGAAAAAGATCTACAAAAAACGATACACCAAACATTCCCGTTGGAGTCTACACCACATGTAGAAGGAACTCCCCTTGCTTTGGAAGTACCTGTAGGATCCATTGAGCCTGAGAGAGTTGAAGAGACAAACTTACAGGTTCCTACTGGGGAGCCTAGTGGATAGATAACTTCTGAGAGGGAGGCCTCAGATAAACCATCCAAAGTCGTAGAGCTATGACATTCGACATGTTTGAAGGAGCCTCAGAGAGACTGAATTTATAAATAATTTATTTATGGAAATAGTTGATATATTGTAAAGATTGTTAATTGCACTTTGAAGTAAAGGGGGAGGGATGCGGTAATCTGAGGTGTAATACACCTTTAAGAGAATGTGAGCAGATTGACCACGTGACTGTATGACCCAATGGCTGTGTAGTGTGGGTGACAATGTTAGTAGTAGTTTAGAGTAGAGTATGGTTGGAGGAGCATCATGGGCAGAATTTTGCCCTCGGATGGCATGCGGGCCCCACTGGCTCGGCAGCGGGCGGACAGCCGACCCCTGCCACCGAAACGGGGCCCGCCGCCATTTTGAGTGGGCGGGCCAATTAAGGCCCACCTAGCGGCCTGCCTGACAGACTATGCGCTTCCTGTGCGGGGGGAGGGAATCCCCAGCTGTCAAAGTGCGCTCTTTCGCGCATGCACACGGAAGAGCGCACTGCTCCCTGCGGCAAAGTCCTGTCTCAGGGAGATTCGTGACAGGTAAGTAAAGTCTAAAAATAGATAAATATTGAAATTATTAACAATGTCACATGAGATGGGACATGTTAATAATAAACACATAAAATTTATTAAATGTTTAAAAAACGGACATGAAATTTCATCCCACCAGAGGATGAAGTTTCATGAATAATCTGGAGCCCACTGGGGCTCCTGGCCTGCCCGCCAGCCTTGGACGGGCAGGTCTTTAATTATCTTAATGAGCTTGTCAATGGCCTCAATTGGCCATTGAAAGGTTGGCGGGCGGACAGCTGATTTCGCTGTCCGTCCGCCTTCCTAAAAATTTAAAGGGACCAGGATGACGTTTGGGATTCCTCCCGACGTCATCCGTGTCATTTTCCCCTCGGCGATTTGGGGGCGGGGCCCAAATCTGCCCCACGTTGGTGTTCTGTTATTTGTGTATATAAATAGCATGCGCTTCATCTTATGTTGTTCTATGCCTCTGCAGCATATTGTTGCCAACTCACCTGCCGATAAGTAGGTGTGCAACCGTGTTCGCAAACAAAGTGACCGAACAGTAGAACATAACAGAGATAAATTGAAAATGAAGTGACATTACTGTAAGCAAAGAGTGAATCCTACATTATTTGGGTTTAAAATAAATACAGAACATGATGGAGAAACAGAGCAGCTATGGCAGCAGCTGTGGAGATAGAAACATAGGCCCGGGTTTTTGTCACGGCTGGAGTCAGGCCAGGGTCCGTGCATGTGCGATTCGCGGAGGCAGCTGGCCATTTAAACCACCAGCTACCTCCACTGAAGTGAGATTTTGGAAGAACGGGAGTGTGGAGTCCGGTGTGCAGATTACAACAGGTAAGAGGAGGTCTGAGCTTAGTGGATTCTTACGGATAGCCTTCCGTTACCCTGGTAACGGGGATTGTGGTCTCCACTGGAGACACCTCCTCTGAGGAGGAAGAAAGGACCAGAAGGGAGAGGAGGCCAGGTGTCCCAATGCAGCTTCCAGGGGAGGGACCTGTGGGAGGAGAGGCGCAGGCACAAGGGGCACAGGGGCAGCAAGTAGTTCAAGGTGGAAGGGGTCGCAAAAGATGCCACTATCCTGCTGCCAGTGTTTGCAGGCAGTGATGCAGCTACCTCAATATGTCTGAGGTTCAATGCTAAAGGAGGCTCCGTCTCTCCAGGGAGACCATGACTTCCATTTGTCAGATGATTGGGCCTGAGATCACCTCCAGCTGTGTGGATGGACACCCCATGCCAGTGGCTCTGAAGGTACAGCTTCTATACCTCCAGCTCTTTCCAGGGCTCAGTGGGGGAATCTGTTGGAGTCTTCCAATCAGCTGTCCACATTTGCGTCAATCTGGTGACAGAAGATCTGTACAGGCGGGTACTGACCTTTATTTTTATTTCAGTACAGACAAGGCCAGTCAGGCTGAGTGAGCCAAACAGTTTGCAGCGATTGCTGTGTTCCGCCACACCCAGGGTGCTATCGACAGCACACATGTGGACATCAAGGCGCCAGCGGGTCAGCCAGGTGCTTTCGCCATCAGGAAGGGATTCCACTCAATGAATGTCCAAATAGTGTGTGACCAAAGGATGCCGATTCTGCAAGTTCCTACAAGGTACCCTGGCAGCTCCCATAACATTTATACTCTGAGACACTCTCAGGTGCCGAGGCTATTCAGTGCTCCAGCTTGACTGGATGGATGGCTGCTGGGTGACAAGGGCTATTCGACACCCAAGAACAGAGGCAGAGCAGCATTATAATAGGAGCCATGCCTCCACAAGGGCGGTGATAGAGAGGACCATAGGTCTTGTGAAGATGTTCTTCCAATGCCTGGACCGTTCAGGTCGAGTCCTACAATACTCCTAGAGCAGGTGTCGCTGATAGTGGTTGCATGTGCGCTCTCCACAGTCTGTCACTGGCAAGGGGGGACCCACTGGTGGAAGAGGGTCTTGACGCAGTTCCACAGGCCACAGAGGGTGAACCCAGTAGTGAGTCAGAAGAGGAGCCCGGTGAGGAGAATGCTGAGGATGTGGAGGCAGACCTCGGTATCCCTCAGATAGGCAGGGACACTAGGGATGCCTTGGTCCAATGCTCCTTCAGCTAGGCTGCCAAAGATCTGCTTCCACCTCATGCCAGGGCTGCCGCCTCCATCCCGGATGTCTGAAATAATCCTTTCATTTGAACCCAGAGTCCACTCAGTGCCTGTGCAATAAAGTTTAGAGTCACTCACGTCCAGCATTACATACTGGCGTAGCCTGCACCAAAAAAATAAAAAGGTGAAGCATACTCAGGCCATTACAACAAAAACAAAATGATATCATTTTCGCAATCCAAACAAATTAACCTCACCTTCTCTGGTCTTCATTCCCAGACCAGTAAACATAAACAAAACATTCCAGAACAGAAGATTACCCATGACCCCTTATGCTCATGGTGCCTTAAACTTATGTTTACGAGTGCAACATCTTGCAGCTCCCCCCTCGCTGGCAGTGGCATTAGAGGCAGCCTGCTGAATGTGCTGTCTTGTTGGCCTTGATGACCTTGGTGGTCGTCCTCTGGCCAGTGGAGCCTGTGCTGGCACCGCCTGGGAGGGAGTGGCCAGTGCCATGGCTGGCCTCTCTCCAGTCTTCACAGCCGCATCAGGTGCCATGGCCGCTGGCAGAGGGGCGGAGGAGCTGTACTGTCATCCAGAGCGCCCTGCAAGGAGCCCGCAGAGATGACACGCAGCTCGAGTGCCAATGTGAGGTTCCTCTGGACCTCCTTGCTCGCCATTGATAGAAGGGCACCTCGCTGGGATACTGGGTGCCTCACCCATCTCCCAGACTGGCACTGGCCACATGAAGTCAGTGCCTGTGTGAGGGCTTGCAGGTCTGAGCACAATTCCAGAAACCCCTGATTCTGTTCCTGGAGCTGCCTCTCCATGAGAGTCGCCATTCTCTCAATGGAAGAGGCATGCGCTCGGCCATGAGGGTCAACACAATGCTTAGACCCCGCATGGACTCCTCCATCACGGAGACCATGACAGGTAGACCCTCATTGATCTCCGCCAGATCCTCCTGCACTTCTCGCTGGATGTCCATCATCTGTCGGTGGATGGATGGCCCAGGGGCTCATCATCTGTGTTCAACTCAGCATCACCTAGTCTCCAGCAGTCCCCCTCCTGTAGCACTCTCTGCCTCTGCCTGCTCCTCAAGCAAGTGTGAAGTGCCTTCACTGCTGTGCATCGACATTATAGCCGAAGATCTAACGCTTACCGAGATGCTGGTATCCACGCTGGTGCCTGGTTCAGAGAGCGGGTGTCGCGCAGGTGCATCTGGAGCCTGGCAGTCCTCTGGCATCAGGGGTGGCTCTTTGGGGTCCTGCGAATGAGTGCCTGTTGGCGAATCTAAGGGAGAACAATGACATATCATTAGTTTACATCATCACACTGTCACTGTGCATGCTAGCCACCCTGGTGGGACCATGGAGATCTGTATCATTGTGCCATCGTCTTTCATTGAACAATGGGGTTTGAGGTTTTGAGGCTCCCATCAATGTTGAGACTACACTAAAATGGGTGCACAATCCAAAACTCTCACCTCTGTGCACTGCACTCTTACCTATGTCTGACACCCTAGCCTCTCCAGCACCGGCTGACTGAGGTGCGTGACACCTCTCCAGCTCCAAGGTGTCCTGCTCAAATCTTGTAAGGATTAGGAGGTTTGGGGGGCCTCTGCCAGTCTACGACTCTCAATGTTGTTCTGGCTTTTCTTCTCCTGAAAGGACAGAGGAGCAATGATTAGTCCACTCTCTACCTGCAGCACCATTGCAACCTGGCCAAACCCACCTGAAGAACACCTTGAAGGGCTCAGCCGAGTTGTGGCCCTCGAGCTGCAAGGCACTCAGGCCAAGCAGCCAGGATTCAGCCCCTTGGCCAGCTCTGGCATCACTGACAGTTGGCACTCAGACTCTAACACCCCTGACCTCCACAGGGGGTGGTCAGACTCCACCCAATTGATCCATGCCAACATGGTACTCACCCATGCCAAGCACAGCAGGTCGTTGAACCTTTTGTGGCACTGGATATATGTGCGCCACACAACATCATGGCTGCTGACCTGGGCTGCCACCTCCTCCCAAGCTCTTTTTGTCAGGTGCGGTGGCCTCCCCCTTCCATCTCTAGGACAAGGGTGCCCCTCCTGGCAACCACCTCCTCCAGGAGGACCTCGAGGCACTCATCAGAAAACCAGGGGGCCGAGTGCCCACTTGACCTGCCCTCCTGTTCCAGCCGCATTTGAGGCCATAGCTTCAGTCTTCAGCGCGCAGAAGATATGTTCTTCCCTGGCAGCCTTCATGGAGCTGCCTGCGCCGGGTCACCATTGGACCCAGCACCTGACAGGCCCTCACCCGTGCTTGGACCTTCCTGACCATTGGGAAGATGCGTTTCACACTGGGCAGGCCTTAATTGGCCAACCAGCGTGAAATCGCGGTTGGGGACCAATCGTGGGTGAGGGGGGGAGGGGGCCGTTTCCCGACTGGTCCTGGGCCCACCGATTGCACACCTGCCAAGGGTAAAATTCAGGCCATGAAGAAGCTGTCCAGCTGTCAAATCTGTCCAGCAAGTGTCAAAATTGTCAAATCTGTCAAAGTTGTCCAGGGACAAGAAGGGTTGATGAAGGTAGTGCAGTGGATGTTGTGTACATGGATTTTGGCAAGGCATTTGACAAGGTCCCACATTGCAGATTGGTCAGGAAAGTAAAAGCCCATAGGATTCAGGGTAATGTGGCAAACTGGATAAGAGGTTGGCTTTGTAACAGGAAACAAAGGGTAATGGTCGATGGATGCCTTTGTGAATGGAAAGTTGTCTCAAGTGGTGTTCCACAGGGCTGGGTGTTGGGACCCTTGCTGTTTGTGTTATATATTAACGATGAACGTGGGGGGCACGTTTGGGAAATTTGTAGATGACACAAAGATTGGCCGAGTAGTGGATAGTGTAGAGGATAGCCATAATCTCCAAAACGATATAGATGGGTTGGTGGAGTGGGCAGTAAAGTGGCAGATGGATTTTAACATAGAGAAGTGTGAGGTCATACATTTAGGGAGGTCAAACAGTTACAGGGATTACACAATAAATGGGAATATACTAAGAGGGGTAGATGAAGTGTGAGAACTTGGCGTACAAGTACACAGGTCCCTGAAGGCAGCAGTTCAAGTAGACAAGGTTGTAAAGAAGGCATATGGAATGCTCTCTTTCACTGGCAGAGGTATAGAATATAAAAGTAAGGATATAATGTTGGAATTGTATAAAACACTGGTGAGGCCACAACTGGACTATTGTATGCAGTTTTGGTCACCACATTACAGGAAAGACGTAATAGCTCTGGAGAGAGTGCAGAGGAGGTTTACGAGAATGTTGCCAGGGTTAGAAAAGTGTAGCTACGAGGAGAGATTGGATAGGTTGGGGTTATTTTCCTTAGAACAAAGAAGGCTGAGAAGTGACTTGATTGAGGCATACAAAATTATGAGGGAAATAGATAGAGTGGACAGGATAAAATTGTTTCCCTTGGTGGAGAATTCTAGAACCAGGGGACATTGATTCAAGATAATTGGCAGAAGGTGTAGGGGGAACATGAGGAAGAACTTTTTTACGCAGAGGGTAGTGGGTGTCTGGAATTCGCTGCCCAAGTTGGTGGTAGAGGCAGAAACTTTAAACTCTTTTAAAAAGTACCTGAATCTGCACCTTAAGTGCTGTAAGCTGCAGGGCTATGGGCTGGGTGCAGGAAGGTGGAATTAGAAAGGGCACCTGGGTGTCCTTGGGCTGGCATGGACAAGATGGGCCGAATGGCCTCCTTCTGTGCTGTAACTTATCTATGGTTCTATGGATTGTCAAACCTGTCAAGGGACTGTTCAAGGATGCTCAGTGAGTCGGCATGGAGGGAGTAAGGACAAAGGGTGGTGAGGGCTTGGTTTGGCATGAGTTGGCACTAAGTTGACAATCGGGGTATGGAGACAATGGGGGTGGGTAGAGGGTCATTATATTGGCATAGAGATGTGAGTGACCATGATGGGTGTGTAGAGGGTAACTAAGTTGGCAAAGGGGTTTGGGAGCCATGGTGGATGGGAGGGGGGCATGGGTTGGCATAAGCTGGCATGGTTTGGGCATAGGGAACCTGTATGGGGGTGGTGAGGGAGGTGCTGGGTGAGGTCCTAAAGGATATTTTTTGTTTTAGTATTACTTTTTATTTATTTAAACACCATGCCAGTGCACAGAGACAAGCCTTGTGCCCAGCCTGCCTCCATGCCAGGCAGCCTGTGGATTTGTTCCGGGAGCGCCCGCCCTGACCCCTGTTTCAGCCCACCTCCCCCAGTAGAACATACCACCAGCCAGGGGTGGTCGGGGGAGGGGGAGAACAGCAGGGGGAGGGGGTGGGGTGGGGGGTGGTGGGGGGTGGTGTGAGATGGGGCATTTTTAAAGGTTGGGTTCACCGAGCCGGGAAATCACCCAACTCTGCGCTCCCAACCCAGGGTCAAAAATCTGGGTCATAGTTAACGTTTCAGATAATGACCTTTCATCAGAACCCTGCTTTAGTCTGATTTAAGGTTATTATTTCCAGTTACAGATAAACATCAAGATGAATTGGAAATCTGAGGGGAGCATATTTAAATTTATTGAGAGTGTCTACTCTTAACCCAGTGAGGAATATTCCAAGTTTGGCTATCCTTCTAATAAAAACAAAGTTGCTGCAGCCTGGCGGAGGGAGAACTTTCTTTGCTCAGTGCCCTGTCAGAAATCAATTGAAGCTTATTAAAGGAATCCGTGTCTGTGGTTCGAGGCACCACATCAATGGAAGATTCTTTCTTAAACGTTTCAATACATTTTCAAATACTAGATGGTGCAGATGCTGTAAATCTGAAAACAGAAACAGAAAATGCTGGAGACACAGCAGCCTCTGTGGGGAGGACAATTATGATGAAGAGTCCACACCTTAAACATGAACTAGTCTGTTCTCTCTACAGCTACTGCCAAGCCTGCTGAGTGCTTCCAGCGGTTTTTGTTTTAATATTTTATTTGACTGCTTTTATTATTTGTAATATTTTCTTTTCATCTTTTGCATGTTTATTTATGCCTGGTAGTTCAGTCTCTGGAAGAGGAAGGAGAAGGGTGGATTGTTATGATATAGCGGCGAGTCACCAAGTCTTGCAGCCGAGTGATAGCTGACACCATGGCATGAATTTTGTTGGCATGGCAGGACCTGAACAACCCGGGCAATCCGCCTTGGCTACTTGCATGATGCCCGTATGCAATTTTCGGCTGTCCAGGGTAAATTAGTTACTGTCTAGACTCCTGTCCTTTTAAAGGGCATGCACATGCCCCAAACACTGTTGACCAATTGGAGGACGGAAATAAGGCCTTTTGAAAATCCAAGTATATGACATCAATTTAGTTATCCTTGTCTACTCTTTCCTTTCTCTTTTGGAAGTATTCTATCAAAATAGGTAGACATTACTTAGTTTCCCAGAATCCACGCTGACTATTTGTTAATATATTTTCTATCTTTAGATGCCCTTGCATCACTCCTATTATCGATTTCAATAAATTTCTTATCACTGGCAGTAAGCTGACTGGTTTATAATTCCCAGATTTTGTTCTGTCTCTCTGTGATGGAATCTGTGATTTCAAAGCTTGTATTTTTTGAGACAGATCTTAATTGAAAATGGAAACTGGAAAGGGAAGATGGAAAGGGAAACTGATCCTTTCGGTTTCGAAGGAAACTAAGACCAAAGCTGAGATTGGAAACCAAAACTTCTGGGGAGCATAGAAACCATATATAAAGGACAAAGAGCCGTCAGACCTCAAATGAAGATCCCAGTAGTGCAGTATAGGCAGGCTGAAGAAGATGGAAGCCAGATCAAGAAGCTGAGAATAGGAAAATATGCAGTTGCTACAGCTGTTTCTGTTACTTGAAGGTAGCATTGGTGGATCAACACCATCCACATTGTCATAAGCAGAAATAAGAGGTTCTGCAAACATGTGCCATTTTTGGTGAAGACATGAAGACACAATGTCAGCAAACATGTAGATAGCAGCTTGTCACTGAGTGCAGCTCAAGATAGTGTGTGACTGTGGGAATTTGATGATAAAGGAATTCGGTGCAGTTTGGAGGAAGTGCTGTTCTGACATTTTTAATAAAAGGAGTTGGCTGAGCGAGGGAGCCAGAGACCAACAGCAGAACATGAGAGCCAAAGCATTGAAGCATTAATTAGGTGAGAAGATAGGGAGTGGTTGGTGAGTTTTAAGGTTTTTTTTCCTCTCTCTAAATGGGGCAGTAGTTTAAGTTGGTGGCAGTTGTGCAGGAGAGATATAAGTCTCACATTTAATTTATTGCTTAACTAATTATACCACGTCATATAACTACAAATAATAATTTAGTGATATTTATTAACATAATTAGTTAAATAAAAAAATATCGGTTGGGGGGGGTGGAAGGGAAAGGTTCATGTGAGGGGAGATTTGGGAAGTTAAGGAGAAGGGACAAAGCAATTAGTGCAGGATAACAATAATGGTAATGATAACCACAGTGTAACATACAATGTGGCAAAGAGCAGTGGGGAACCAGGGGATTGGGAAGCCTACAAAGACCAACAGCAGACAACTAAAAAAGAAATAAGGAGGGAGAAGATTAAATATGAGGGTAAACTAGCCAGTAATATAAAAGAAGATTGCAAGAGTTTTTTTAGATATATAAAGGGTAAGAGAGAGGCAAAAGTGGACATTGGGCCACTGGAAAATGACGCTGGAGAAGTAGTAGTGGGGAACAAAGAAATGGTGGAGGAACTGAATAGGTACTTTGCGTCAGTCTTCACAGTGGAAGACACGAGTGACGTCCCCAACGTTCAAGAGAGTCGGGGGGCAGAGGTGAGTATGGTGGCCATTACCAAGGAGAAGGTGCTAGGAAAACTGAAAGGTCTGAAGGTGGATAAATCACCTGGACCAGATGGATTACACCCCAGAGTTCTGAAGGAGATAGCTGAAGAGATAGTGGAGGCGTTAGTGGTGATCTTTCAGGAATCACTGGAGTCTGGGAGGGTCCCAGAGGACTGGAAAATAGCTATTGTAACCCCCCTGGTTAAGAAGGGAGTGAGGCAAAAAACGGGAAATTACAGGCCGATTAGCCTGACCTCGGTCGTTGGTAAGACTTTAGAGTCCATTATTAAGGATGAGATTTCAGAATGCTTGGAAGTGCATGGTAAAATCGGGCAAAGTCAGCATGGTTTCATCAAGGGGAGGTCATGCCTGACAAATCTGTTAGAATTCTTTGAGGAGGTAACGAGTAGGTAAGACAAAGGAGAGCCAATGGATGTTATCTACTTGGACTTCCAGAAGGCCTTTGACAAGGTGCCGCACAGGAGGCTGCTCAGTAAGATAAGAGCCCATGGTGTTAGAAGCAAGGTACTAGCATGGATAGAAGATTGGCTGTCTGGCAGGGGGCAGAGAGTGGGGATCCTTCTCAGGATGGCGGCTGGTGACTAGTGGAGTTCCGCAGGGGTCAGTGTTGGGACCACAACTTTTCACTTTATACATTAATGATCTAGATGAAGGAACTGAGGGCATCCTGTCTACGTTTGCAGATGATACAAAGATAGGTGGAGGGACAGATAGTATTGAGGAGGTGGGGAGGCTGCAGAAGGATTTGGACAGGTTAGGAGAATGGACAAAGAAGTGGCAGATGGAATACAACGTGGGGAGGTGTGAGGTCATGCACTTTGATAGGAAGAATAGAGGCATAGAGTATTTTCTAAATGGGGAGAGAATTCAGAAATCTGGAGTGCAAAGGGACTTGGGAGTCCTAGTCCAGGATTCTCTTAAGGTTAACTTGCAGGTTGAGTCGGTAATCAGGAAGGCAAATGCAATGTTGGCATTTATTTCAAGAGGACTAGAATATAAAAGCAGGGATGTGCTGCTGAGGCTTTATAATGCTCTTGTCAGACCACATTTAGAATATTGTGAGCAATTTTGGGCCCCGTATCTCAGGGAGGCTGTGCTGGCCCTGGAGAGGGTCCAGAGGAGGTTCACGGGAATGATCCCAGGAATGAAAGGCTTAACATATGAGGAACGTTTGAGGACTCTGGGTCTATACTCGATGGAGTTTAGAAGGATGAGGGGGGATCTGATTGAAACTTACAGAATGCTGAAAGGCCTGGATAGAGTGGATGTGGAGAAGATGTTTCCATTAATAGGAGAGACTAGGACCCGAGGGCACAGCCTCAGAGTAAAGGGAAGACCTTTTAGAACAGAGATGAGGAGAAACTTCTTTAGCCAGAGAGTGGTGAATCTATGGAATTCATTGCCACAGAAGGCTGTGGAGGCCAGGTCATTGAGTCTATATAAGACGGAGATAGATAGGTTCTTGATTGGTAAGGGGATCAAAGGTTACGGGGAGAAGGCGGGAGAATGGGGTTGAGAAACTTATCAGCCATGATTGAATGGCGGAGCAGACTTGATGGGCCGAATGGCCTAATTTCTGCTCCTATGTCTTATGGTCTTATGGTAACAAGAAGGAACAGGGATTACAAACATGTGTCCACCAACAACTAAGGCCAAAGTAAGCAAAAATGATAAAAAAGACAAAAATTAAGGGCTCTTTATCTGATTGCTCACAGAATTCATAACAAGGTGGCTGATTTGATAGCACAAATAGAAATAAATGGGTATACAATAGCCATTACGAGACATGGTTGCAAGGTGACTAAGGATGCCTACCCTCATGATTTTGAACATCTCTATCTAATCTCCTCTAATCCTTCTTCTCTCCAAGGAGAACAGTCCCAACCTCTCCAATCTATCTTCACGGTTGAAGCTTTTCATCCCTGGAACTATTCTTGTAAACCTCTTTTACACTCTCTCCAATGTGTTTACACGCTTCCTATAATATGGTGCCCAGAACTGTACACAATATTCCAGCTGAGATCTAATGAGTGTCTTATATAAATTCAACATAACCTCCCTACTCTTGTGCTCTATGCTGCTATTAATAAAGCTCAGGATACTCTATGCTTTATTAACTGCTCTCTCCACCTGTCCTGCCACTTTCAATGATCTATGCACATATACACCCAAGTCTTTCTGCTCCTGCAACCCATTCAAAATTTCACCCCTTATTTTACTTTGTCTGCCCATGTTCTTCCTACAAAAATGCATCACCTCACATTTCCCTGCATTGAACTTCATCTGCCACCTATCTGCCCACTCCACCAACTTACCTATGTCCTCTTGAAGTTCCACACCATCCTCCTCACAGTTCACAATACTGCCAAGCTTTGTATCATCTGCAAACTTTAAAATTGTCCCCTGCACACCAAGATCTAGATCATTAGTGTATATCAGGGAAAGCAAGGGTCCCAATACCAACCCCTGGGGAACTCCACTACAAACCTTCCTCCAGTCCAAAAAATATCCATTGACCATTACTCTCTGCTTCCCATTTTTCAGCCAATTTTGTGTCCATGTTGCTACTGTCTCTTTTATTCCATGAGAAATACCTTTTCTCACAAGTTAGTTGTTGGCACTGTATCAAATGTATTTTGAAAGTCCATGTACACCACATCAACAGCATTACTCTCATCGACCTTTTCGATTACCTCTTCAAAAAACTCCAGCAAGTTAGTTAAACATGATTTACCTTTTAGAAATACAGGCAGGCTCTTCCTTATCAATCCATATTTCTCCATGTGACTACTGATTCTATCCCGAATAATTGTTTCTAGAATCTTGCCCACCACTGAAGTTAAACTAACTGGTCTGTAATTGCTGGGCTTATCCGTAAAACCTTTTTGGACAAAGGCGTAATGTTTGCAATTCTCCAGTCCTCTGGCACCACCCCTGAGTCTAGAGAGGACTGAAAAATTATGGCCAGTGCCCCTTCAATTTCTACTTTTGCTTCCTTCAATATCCTTGGATGCATCTCATCTGGTCCTGGTGCCTTGTCAACTTAAAGTATCGACAGTCTATTCAACACTTACACCTCATCAATTTTTGAACCCTTCTTTTTGTTATATTCATTCATGGGATGTGGGCTTCGCTGGCTGGGCCAGCATTTATTGCCCATCCCTAGCTGCCCTTGAGAAGGTGGTGGTGAGCTGCCTTCTTGAACCGCTGTGGTCCATGTGGTGTAGGTACTCCCACAGTGCTGTTTGGAAGGGGGTTCCAGGATTTTGACGCTGACCCAGCGACAGTGAAGGAATGGCAATATATTTCCAAGTCAGGATGGTGAGTGACTTGGAGGGGAACTTCCAGGTGGTGGAGTTGCCATGTATCTGCTGCCCTTGTCCTTCTAGGTGGTAGTGGTCGTGGGTTTGGAAGATGCTATCTAAGGATCCTTGGTGAATTCCTGCAGTGCATCTTGTAGATTGTAAACACTGCTGCTACTGTGCGTCGGTGGTGGAGGAAGTGAATGTTTGTGGATGTGGTGCCAATCAAGCGGGCTGCTTTGTCGTGGATGGTGTACGGCTTCTTCGGTGTTGTAGGAGCTGCACTCATCCAGGCAAGTGGGGAGTATTCCATCACATCTCTGACTTTTGCCTTGTACATGGTGGACAGGCTTTGAGAAGTCAGGAGGTGAGTTACTCGTCGCATGATTCCTAGCCTCTGACCTGGGCTTGTAGCCACAGTATTTATATGGCTAGTCCTGTTCAGTTTCTGGTCAATGGTAACCCCCAGGATGTTTATAGTGGGGAATTCAGTGATGGTAATGCCATTGAACATCAAGGGGCAATGGTTGGATTCTCTCTTGATGGAGATGGTCATTGCCTGACACTTGTGTGGTGCAAATGTCACTTGCCACTTGCCAGCCCAAGCCTGGATATTGTCCAGGTCTTGCTGTATTTGGACATGGACTGCTTCAGTATCTGAGGAGTCGCAAATGGTGCTGAACATTGTGCAATCATCAACAAACATCCCCACTTCTGACCTTGTGATGGAAGGAAGATCATTGGAAAACAGTGGCAGAATTGGACAGAGTCAGCATGGATTTACAAAAGGGAAATCATGCTTGACAAAGTAGAGTTGATGAGGGGGAGCCAGTGGTTGTGGTTTATTTGGACTTTCAGAAGGCTTTCGATAAAGTCCCACATAAGAGATTAGCGTGCTAAATTAAAGCGCATGAAATTGGGGATAGTGTATTGACATGGATAGAAAACTGGTTGGCAGACAGGAAACAAAGAGTAGGAATAAACGAGTCTTTTTCCGAATGGCAGGCAGTGACTAGTGGAGTACCGCAGGGATCGGCGCTGGGGCCCCAGCTATTCACAATATATATTAATGATTTAGGTGAGGGAACTAAATGTAATATCTCCAAATTTGCAGATGACACAAAGCTGGGTGGGAGGGTGAGCTGTGAGGAGGATGCAGAAATGCTTCAGTGTGATTTGGACAAGCTGAGTGAGTGGGCAAATGCATGGCAGATGTAGTATAATGTGGATAAATGTGAGGTTATCCTCTTTGGTAGCATAAATAGGAGGAAAATTATTATCTGAATAGCTATAAATTGAGAGTGGGATGTGCAACGAGACCTGGGTGTCCTCGTACACCAGTCACTGAAGGTAAGCATGCAGGTACAGTAGGTGGTAAAGAAGGCAAATGGTATGTTGGCCTTCATAGCGAGAGGATTCAAGTACAGGAGGAGGGATGTCTTGCTGCAATTATACAGGGCCTTGGTGAGACCACACCTGGAATATTGTGTGCAGTTTTCGTCTCCTTATCTGAGGAAAGATGTTCTTTCTGTAGAGGGAGTGCAGCGAAGGTTTACCATACTGATCCCTGGGATGGCTGACCTGACATATGAGGAGAGATTGAGTTGGTTAGGATTATATTCGCTGGAGTTCAGAAGAATGAGGGGGGATCTCAAAGAAACCTATAAAATTCTAACAGGACTAGGCAGGGTAGATGCAGGAAGAATGTTCCCGATGGTGGGAGATCCAGAACCAGGACTGAGGATATGGGGTAGACCATTTAGGACTGAGATGAGGAGAAATTTCTTCACCCAGAGATTGGGGAGTCTGTGGAATTTGTTACCACAGAAAGTAGTTGAGACCAAAACATTGTATGTTTTCAAGAAAGAGTTAGATATAGCTCTTGGGGTGAAAGGGATCAAAGGGTATGGAGAGAAAGCGGGAGCAGGCTATTGAGTTGGATGATCAGCCATGATCATGATGAATGGTGGAACAGGTTCGAAGGGCCGAATGGCCTACTCCTGCTCCTATTTTCTATGTTTCTATGTTTCTATGATGAAGCAGCTGAAGGTGGTTGGGCCCAGGACGCTAGCCTGAGGAACTCCTGCAGATATGTCCTGGAGCTGAAATGACTGACCTCCAACAACGACAACCATCTTTCTTCGTGCTAGGTATGACTCCAACCAGCGGAGAATTTTCCCCCTGATTCCCATTGACTCCAGTTTTGCTAGGGCTCCTTCATGCCACACTCTGTCAAATGCAGCCTTGATGTCAAGGGCCGTCACTCTCACCTCGCTTTGGGAATTCAGCTTTTTGCCCATGTTTGAACCAAGGCTGTAATGAGGTCAGGAGCTAAGTGCCCTGGCAGAACCCAAACTGGGCATCAGTGAGCAGGTTATTATTAAGCAAGTGCCGCTTGATAGCACTGATGATGACCCCTTCCATTACTTTACTGATGATCGAGAGTAGACTGATGGGATGGTAATTGGCTGGGTTGGATTTGTCCTGCTTTTTGTATTCAGGATATACCTGGGCCATTTTCCACATAGCCGGGAAGATGTCAGTGTTGTAGCTGTACTGGAACAAATTGGTTAGGGACGTGACACATTCTGGAGCACAAATCTTCGGTACTATTGCCAGATTATTGTCAGGGCCCATAGTCTTTGCAGTATCCAGTGCCTTCAGCTGTTTCTTGATATCACGTCGAGTGAATTGAATTGGCTGAAGACTGGCATCTGTGATACTGGGGACCTCTGGAGGAGGTCACGATGGATCATCCACTCGGCACTTCTGGCTGCAGATTGTTGCAAATGGTTTAGGCTTATCTTTTGCACTGCTCTGTTGGGCTCCTCCATTGTTGACAGTAGGGATATTTGTGGAGCCTCCTCCTCCAGTGAGTTGTTTAATTGTCCACCACAATTCACGACTGGATGTGGCAGGACTGCAGTGCTTAGATCTGATCCGTTGGTTGTGGGATCACTTAGCTCTGTCTATCACTTGCTGCTCATGCTATTAGGCAGACAAGTAGTGCTGTTTTATAGCTTCACCAGATTGACACCTCATCCTTAGGTATGCCTGGTGCTGCTCCTGGCATGCCCTCCTGCACTCTTCATTGAACCAGGGTTGATCCCCTGGCTTGGTGGTAATGGTAGAGTGGGGGTTATGCCAGGCCATGAAGTTATAGATTGTGTTTGTGTAAAATTCTGCTGCTGCTGATGGCCCACAGCACCTCATGGATGCCCAGCCTTGAGTTGCTAGATCTGTTTGAAATCTTTCCCATTTAGCCCAGTGGTAGTGCCACACAACACGCTGGAGGGTATCCTCAATGTGAAAGCGGGGCATTGTCTCCACAATGACTGTACGGTGATCACTCCTACCAGTACTGTCATTGACAGATGCATCTGCGGCAGGCAGGTTGGTGAGAATGAGGTCAAGTATGTTTTTCCCTCTTGTTGGATCCCTCATCGCCTGCCGCAGACCCAGTCTAGCAGTTATGTCCTTTAGGACTCGGTCAGCTCGGTCAGTAGTGGTACTACCGAGCCACTCTTGGTGATGGACATTGAAGTCCCCCACCCAGAGTACATTCTGCCACCCCCAGTGCTTCCTCCAAGAGATGTTGAACACGGAGGAGCACTGATTCATCAGCTGAGGGAGGGCGGTCGGTGGTAATCAGCAGGATGTTTCTTTGCCCATGTTTGGCCTGATGCCATGAGGCTTCACGGAGTCTGGAGTCAATGTTGAGGACCCCCAGAGAAACTCCCTCCTGATTGTATGCCACTGTGCCGCCTCCTCTGCTGTGTCTGTACTGCCAGTGGGACAAGACATACCCAAGGATGGTGATGGTGGTGTCTGGGGCATTTACCTGTAAGATTCCTTGAGGATGACCATGTCAGGCTGTTGCTTGACTCATCCGTGAGACAGCTCTCTCAAGTTTGGCACTAGCCCCCAGGTGTTAGTAAGGAGGACTTTGCAGGTTCGACAGGGCTGTGATTGCCATTGTCGTTTCCAGTGCCTAGGTCTATGCTGGGTGATCCGTCCAGTTTCATTCCCTTTTTGTGTCTTTGTAGCTTTGTACTGCAAAGATTAGAAGTAAGGCAGAAGGCTGGGACAATTTTAGAAACCAGCAAATGATGACTAAAAGGAAGTAATAACAAGTGAGAAATTGGAATACAAGAGGAAACTAGCAGGAAATATTAAAAAAAACCAGACAGCAAAAGCTTCTACAAATATATAAAAAGGAAAAGAGTAGCTTAAGTAAGCAAAATTCCCTTACAGGAGAGTAAACATGGTTTGGTTGAAAGGGAAATCATGTTTGACAAATTTATTAGATTTCTGTGAGGAGGTAACAAGCAGGTTGGATAAAGGGGAACAAGGAGATGTAGTGTATTTGGATTTCCAAAAGGCATTCGATAAGGTGTCACATAAAATGTTACTACACACGATATGGGCATTTGGTATTGGGGGTGATATATTAGCATGGAGAGAACTGGCCAACTAACAGGAAAAAGAGTCATGATAAATGGGTCATTTTCAGGTTGGCAAACTGTAAGTGAGTGGTGTGACACAGGGATCAGTGCTGGAGTCTCAACTATATTAATGACTTGGATGGTGACCTACTGTATTGTAGCCAGATTTGGTGATGATAGAAAACTACATAGAATAGCAAGTTGTGAGGAGGATACAAAGTGTCTTTTTGCAAGTCTTTCATGGGATTATGACAAGGTCAGCAATCCTTGCCCATCCCTAATTGCTCTTGAACTGAATGGCTTGCTAGGCCATTTCAGAGGGCAGTTAAAAGTCAGCTACGTTGCTGTGGGTCTAGAGTCACAAGCGTTCCAGTCCAGGAAAGGATGGCAATTTCCTTCCCTAAAGGACATTAATGAGCCAGATGGGTTTTTAATAACAATCAATGGTAGTTTCACAGCTACAATTACTGAAACTAGCTTTATATTTCAGATTTATTAGTTGACATTCTACTAGCTGCCATGGTGGGATCTGTACCCATGCCCACAGAACATTAGCCTGGGCCTCTGGATTACTAGCCCAGTGACATTACCACTACACTACCATCTGCAGAGGAGTAACCATAGATTAACTGAGTGGGAAAAAAATTGGCAGATGGAGTTTAATATGCAAAAATATGGCATTGCCCACTTTGGCATGAAGAATAGAAAAGTGGTGTATTATTTAAATGGAGAGAGAATGCAGAATACTGTGGTACAGAGGGACATTGATATCCTTGTACATCATGAATCACAAAAAGTCAGTATGCAGGTCCAGCAAGTAATTAAGAAGGCAAAGAGAGTGTTGGTCTTTATTGCAAAGAGGATGGAGTACATATGTAGGGAAGTCTTGCTACAACTGTACAGCACATTGGTGAGACTGCACTTGGAGTACTGAGTACAGTTTTGGTTTCTGTACACAGTACAGAAGGATATATTTGCATTGGAAGCAGTTCAATAAAGGTTCACTAGGCTGATTCCTGAGATGAAGGGACTGTCTTGTGTGGAAAGATTGAGCAAGTTAGGCCTATATTCATTGGCGTTTGGAAGAATGAGAGGTGGTCTTGTTGAAACATATAAGATTCTGAGGGTCTTGACAGGGTATATGCTGAGAGGATGTTTCCCCTTGTGAACTAGAACTAGGGGTCACTGTTCCAAATAAGGGGTTTCCCATTTAAGATGGAGATGAGGATGAATTTCTTCTCTCAGAGGGTCATTAATTTTTGGAATTCTCAACCTAGAAAAACAGTGGAGATTGGGGCATTGGAAATATTGAAGACTGAGTTAGATATATTTTTGATTGACAAGGGAGTCAAGGGACATGGGGGACAGGTGGGAAAGTGGATAGAAGGCCACAACAGATCAGCTATGATCTTATTGACTGGCAGAGCAGGCTCGAGGGGCCATATGCCCTATTTCTGCTCTAATTTCTAATGTTTTTATGTTCTTATCATGCTGTGGAACTCAAATTGGTTGTGGCTTGTTGTCAGCTGGGGATCAGGCTAAATCCTAGAGAAGGAGCTGAAATTATTTGTGAGAAAGAGTTCTAAAGGACTTTGTGACTGAGATCGATGACATATAGGCTGACAAGACTGAATGTGCTGCCCTTGTCCCTCTAGATGGTAGTGGTCGTGGGTTTGGAAGGCGCTGCCTAAGGAGCCTTGGTGAATTTCTGCAGTGCATCTTGTAGATAGTACACACTGCTGCTACTGTGTGTCGGTGGTGGAGGGAGTAAATATTTATGGAAGGGGTGCCAATTAGGTGGGCTGCTTTGTCCTGGATAGTGTCATGCTCCTTGACACCAAGCTATGGAACTTATGTATTATATTTCCAAACTAGTATCTGTTATCTCTTCCTTGGTTTCCTTGAATATACACGATCATCCACTTTGGACCAATCAGTCATCCTAAATCAGTATCCCTGGGCAAGGTCACAGTTGGTTTCTCCCCAGTGCTACACTGCTGTTAACAATGGGTAATCCACTTTACTAAAATGCCGTATCAATAATAAAGTTATGCTATGTTGAAAAATATATATATAAAATGCCAATCAATTGCCATTTCAGTTTCCCAATCATAGTCATTAACAGATTTTATTGATAGCAACACATTATGAAGTCCAATCAGTGCAACATTACTAAACACATTAAATGCTGCTGCTTTCATTGTCCCTTCAGCAAATTATTTGTAAGTTTTTCACACTTATTCTGCAACAGAGCACATTTTCACACCTTGTAAATATAATTGTTGCTATTAGCACTTTCCACACATCCTGCAGTTTGTGCTCTATCACAGAGTATTCTTGCAAGCCATCTGTTTACGCCTCCAATCATCAGCTTTTTGATGGATTTCCTACATGCTGAATGCATTCTCTCATCAGAACCTTCATGCAGTATGTCTAACTTTCATTTTAAGTTAAACCTTCTTACTGGATGGGTGGGGGATTTTCTATGGGACAGCAATTTTAACACCAACTCACTGTCATGTGTAAGGTGTCAGCCAAAACAGCAGTTAGATTTAATTGGTTATCTGCAAATTCTACCAGGTTTTTTTACATTGTAGCATAAACACCAGCCAAGCTAATTATTATGGGGGAGGAAAGATTGTGTGACAGGGGCATCCAATGAACTTCAGTCCCTTTGCAAATTCTGCATTGTATGTGACATACTATATTGGATTTATAAATCCTACTCTGATTGGGCATTCATCTATGTTGACAGAAGTGAGGTCAAAGTGATAGAAATCACTTTCTTCATATTGTTCTGAACACGACAGTCAAAAGGACAGTGTACATCATCCTCATGTTTGTAGAGGCACCATGGATTTCTCCGTCGATAATGCAACGCTACAATACGTGCAATAAATAGTTTGCAGTGCATAGCAATATTATATTATTCTGAATGCACATCAGGTTCATTGCTGCAAGTGAAATGCCCTCCTTCAACCTTCCAACATCTGTACTTCTACGTCCTCCTTTGAAAAAATCCTTAAAACCTTAAAATTGCCAACTTTTCAGTCACATGATAAATTTGGAAAGCAGGGCTGGTTTCTTGCAAGAAACAGTAAACTTTATTTACAGACTCCAGATGAGGCTATATGCATCTTCCACGACCAAAGCTAAAAAACTCCGCCCCTAAGATTCCCTGTGTTTAGGGCTGATTCATTTGTACAGTCACATGATCCCCATAACAGTAAGAAATGGTTTAAACTTACAATTACCACAGTCACCTGTTCTAATTTCTCCCTCTTTGGCTTGGTATGAATTTCTTCTGTCTGATTACGCTCCGGTGAATCTCCTTGGGACAATATTGAAGGCACCACATGCATGCAAGTATAAATCAAGGTTCCTAAGGCATTAAGTTATTGGTTACAATGAAAAACCAGAATAATAGTCAGCTCCATGAGACTGAACATTCCAGAATTTGTAACTATTACTTTTGGGATGTGAGCATCCATCATCACAAAGGGAAAGTAAGAACAATGGAGGCAGAAGTGAAATAATAAATCTTACTGCAACAAGTCCAAAAAATGTTGTAGGTAAGTAATGATTGTAAAGCTGGGAATAACTTGAAATGGTCAGATATAAAAACAGAAATATTTCTGTATGATTTCCACAACATCACAGCAATTCCATGCAAAACATTTTCTTCAGAAGGTATGCCTATGATTGTGCGATCACTGAAAGAAAATGTCATAATTTTCAGTTTGAAGAAAAATTGGCTATTGAAGGAAGTCCCGCTGGCTAAGACTTGCGATTTACTTTCTGGTTGTTCTTAAGTGACCCATGCTGGAATGTACATGTGTGCTTAGGTATGTGTGTGTGTAAATATGCGTGCGTGTAAGTATGTGTGTGTGTGTGTATATATGTGTGTGTGTCTGCGTGCCTTTGTCTGTGTGTGTGTTTGTGTGTGTCATAAACATGAGGTGAGAAAAGGCTCAGATCCAGCTGTGAAACCTCCAGAGTGAACTAGCCTGCTATACATTCTATCAGCAGACTATGGTTGTAGAGGGAGGAGCATCAATCACTCTCAAAGACTGACCATTTGGGCAAGATATTGAAGAGCCACGAAACGTATCACAGTAGAGTCATTGCATTCAGGGGCAGAATTTTTCGCTGAGCGGGCAGGCGGGTGCCCGATCCACTCGAGCGTAAAATGGTCCATGATAACGTCTGGCAAGCATCCCGGCGTCACTGCGCACTTGCGCGATATTTTGGTCGGTGGGGGCACGTGGGAGTCGGAGCCATGCCCGCCATCAATTTCGACACCAGTTAAGGCCATTAAATAGGCAATTAAGGTAGATTTTACGTTGACCGTGCGATTTCGCTCTCGTCGCACGGGCAAAACAGGTAGGTGGGCAGCCGACATTTTACAAAACTTCATCCAAGGGCGGGATAAAAGGGTCAGCAGCATTGCCAGTGTGAGCAGTGAGGAGTTTTGGAGATAGTTTGCTGCTGGCTGCTTACTGGTGCTTGGCAGCTTCATCTCTGCTCGGGGCTTCATTATTAGCATTTCCAGGCTTCATTTCAGGACTTATTGGTGTCCCCAAGGATTCAGACCGTGTGGACCCTTCCAGGTATCAGACAGCCTTTTCTTACCCTGGCAATGGGGATTGTGGTCTCCTCTGGGGACACCTCCTCTGAGGAGGAAGGGAGGGGTAGAATGGAGAGGAGGCCAGGTGTCCCATTGTAGCTTCCAGGGGAGGGACCTGTGGGAGAGGAGGTGCAGGCACAAGGGATGTAGGGTCAGCAGGTAGTCCAAGGCAGAAAGGGCCACAGCAGAAGCTACTATCCTGCTGCCAGGGTTTACAGGCGGCGATGCAGCTGCCTCAAATGCCCAAGGTGCAGTGCCGAAGGAGGCTTTGACTCTCTAGGGAGACCATGACCTCCATTTGTCAGATGATTGGGCTTGAGATCAGCTCCGACTGTATGGGTGGACAACCCCCACCAGTGGCTCTGAAGATCACAGCCGCCCTCAACTTCTATGCATCTGGCTCTTTCCAGGGCTCAGTGGGGGAATCTGTGAGGAGTGTCCCAATCAGCTGTCCACAGTTGCATGGAGCTGGTGACAGAAGCTCTGTTCAGACAGGTACTGACCTTTATTCTTTACTGTATGAACGAGGCCAGCCAGGCCCAGTGAGCCAGAGGCTTTGCAACGATTGCTGGGTTCCCCTGCATCTAGGGTGCCATCAACTACACACATTTGGCAAACAAGGCACCAGCGGGTCAGCCGAGTGCCTTCATCAACAGGAAGAGATTCCAATCCATGAACGTGCAGATAGTGTGTGACCACAGGATGCAGATTCTGAAGCCTGTGCAAGGTACCCAGGCAGCTCCCATGGTGCTTACATCTTGAGACATTTCCAGGTGCCGAGGCTCTTCAGTGCTCCAGTCCGACTGGATGGATATCTGCTGGGCGACAAGGGCTATCACTTGAACAGGTAGCTTATGACACCTCTCCGCCATCCAAGAACAGAGGCAGAGCAGCGGTACTACAGGATCCATGCCTCCACAAGGGCGATGGTAGAGAGGACCATATATCTTCTCAAGACGTGCTTCTGATGTCTGGACTATTCAGGGGGTGCACTACAGTACCTCCCAGAGCAGGTGTCACTGATAGTGGTTGCATGCTGCGCTCTCCACAATCTGGCACTGGCAAGGGGAGACCCACTGGAGGAAGAAAACACAGATGCACAGGCCACACACGGTGAATCCAGTAGTGAGTCAGAAGAGGAGCCCGGTGAGGAGAATGCTGAGGATGTGAAGCCAGACCTCAGTAACCTCCAGGGAGGCAGGGACACAAGGCTTGCCTTAATCCAACACACCTTCAGCTAGGCTACCAAAGATCACCTCTATTGTCTTATCAGAGTGCCTGGCATGCACAGTGACAGAGTGATGACTTTAACTAATGACATTTCCTTGTTCTCCCTTAGATTTGCCAGCATGCACTTGCTCACTGGGCCCTGAAGGGTCACCCCTGATGCTGGAGGACCTCTGGGCTTCATTTGCTTCCACCTCATGCCAGGGCTGCCGCCTCCACCCTGGATGTCTGAAATGGCTCTTTCATTTGCACCCAAAGTCCACCCAATGCCTGTGCAATGAAGTGTCCAGCCACTCCAGCCTCTTGTACTCATGTTGCCTTTAACTTACATTTTTGAGTGCAATGTCTTGGTGCATCACTCTCGCTAACACTGCCACTGGAGACGGCCTGCTGAATCTGCTGTCTTATTAGCCTTGATGACCTTATCTGCTGTCCTCTGGCCAGTGGAGCCAGTGCTGGCCCCGCCTGGGAGGGAGCGGCCAGCGTCACGGCTGGCATCTCCTGAGTCATCACAGTCTCATCAGATGCGCCAGTCGCTGCTGGATGGGCGGAGGAGCTGCTGCCGTCACTTAATGCGCCCTGAGAGCAGCCTGCAGAGACGACAAGCATCTCATGCGCCAACGTCAGTTCTGAACCTCCCTCCTCACCATTGATGGATGGGCACCTAGCTGGGGTACTGGGTGTCTCATCCATCTCCCACACTGGCACTGACCACCTGAGGTCAGTGCCTGTGTGAGGGCTTGCACGTCCGAGCGCAATCCCAGGAACCCCTGATTCTGTTCCTGGAGCTGCCTCTCCATGAGAGTTGCCACTCTGTCAATGGAGGAGGCAGTGCGCTCAGCCATGAGGGTCAACGCAGTGCTCATGCTCTGCATGGACTCCTCCACAACAGAGACCATAGTAGGTAGACCCTCATGGATCTCCACTAGACCCTCCTGCACCTCTCGCTGGACATCCAGCATCTGCCACCTAACGGATGACTCCAGAGGTCCATCATCAGCCTTCGACTGAGCATCATCCTGGTCCCCAGCAGTCCTCCAAATTCCTTTGAATTATAATTCCAGTTTTTCTTTAAAGGAGATAAGAGCCCGAGCAGGTAGGCCCATTGGGAGTCTTGCCTTTCTTCAATTACAGAAAGTCAGAGCAGCGACCTGGGCACTCTCTGCCTCCACCTGCACCTCAAGGTGAAGTGCCCTCCCCAATGAGCACCAACATTCTTGCCACCAATCTAATGCCCAATTGGTTTCTATGCTGATGCCTGGTTCAGGGAGCAGGTGTGACACAGGTGCAAATGAAGCCTGGTGGTCCTCTGGCATCAGAGGTGGCCCTGCGGGGTCCAGAGAGCAAGTGCATGCTGTTGAATCTAAGGGAGAACAAGGACAAGTCATTAAAGTCATCACACTGTCACTGTGCAAACCAGGCACCCTGGTGAGACAATGGAGATCTGCATCATGGTGCCATCGTCTTTCAATGATTGATGGGAACTTCAGGTTTGAGGCTCCCATCAATGAAGAGGCTACACTAGAATGGTTGCACAATGTGAAACTCTCACCTCTGCGGACTGCACTTTTACTTTCGCCTGGCACCCCCGCCTCGCCATGCCTGGTTGCACATGGAGCATGCCAGCTCTCCAGTTCAAGGGCATCCTGCTCGAACCTGGTCAGCAACAGCAGGTTGGGTGGGGCTCTGCCTCTACGTGACTTCTCTGATTGGTTGTGGCTTGTCTTCTCCTGAAAGGGCAGAGGAGCATTGATTAGTCCACTCTCTACCTGCAGTGCCATTGCAGCTTGGCCATCCCCAGATGAGGAACACCTTGCAGGGCACATCCGAGTCGTGGCTCTCGAGCTGCTAGGCACCCAATCCAAGCAGCCAGAGCTCAACCCCTTGGCCAGCTCTGGCATTATTGACAGTTGGCACTCAGACTCTAGCACCCCTGAGGTCCATGGGAGGGCAGCTTAGCTTAACACTTCTGCACACTGACTCATGCCAATACGGTACTGACCCTTCCTGAGCGTGTCATTGAACTTCTTCTGGCACTGCACCCATGTGCGCCGCACCACATCATGGCTGCTAACTAGCGTGGCAACCTCCTCCCATGTCTTCTTTGTGAAGTATGGTGGCCTCCTCCTCCCATCTCTGGGGACAAGGGTGACCCTCTTGGCAGCCAACTTCTCCAGGAGGACCACAAGGCACTCATCCAAAAATCAGGAGGCCAAGTGCTCACCCGACCTGCCCTCCTGCCTGGAGCCTCCAGCCGCACTCGACGCCATCACTTGAGTTTGCTAACGCATTGGATCCAGCGGCTGACTGGCCCCCACCCCCGCTCAGCCCTTCCCAATCAGTGGGCCTTAATTGGCTCCCCAGGGTGAAATCACGGTCAGGGGCCTATTGCGACCGGTGGCCCGTTTCCCGGCCGACCCCAGGCATGCTGACCGTGCCCGCCGACCAAGCTGAAAATTCTGCCCCAGAAGAAGTAGAGAAAACCCATTGAAGGAAGCTCAAGTAAACAGAAATGAGTACTAGAGGCTAGACAGCTGAGGTTTTTGATAAGGTGGCACCCTAAATCCTATTATGGTGTAAAAAGATTATATTGAAAACTCCACTTACTTCAAACTTTAATTAATTAATTAATTTTAATCATTCCACTAACGTTGTGTAAAATAGTCTTCTGGTAGCTTTCCAATATGCCTGACAGAAAATTGTTGTCATGAGGCTAGGGAAAAAAAAAAATCATTGTAGTCTCCACTCTATGTTTTGATATAGCTACCATCAGGCTGCAGGGAAAAAAAAGATTTCACAGACAGAATAGCTTTCTCCTACCAAAGGTCCTCCCTAAAGTCATTCAATCAGGACATAGTGAAGCACATTAGAAGTAATTCACAGCTCCCTGCTGCGAGCTGACAGGGAAATTGTAGAAACTCAGCACTGTAGATTTAGTCTCTGGTTCACTCACATTTCCCTTGCCTCACACAATAGGAAATGTACTGTGAGCCTGAATGCAATGCAAATTAATGTTAAAACATATTTCAGAAAATAACAGTGTAAATGAGGGACCAAATTCACTTCAAGTTTTGCATGCCAATGATATGATGATGGGTTTTGATAACAAAAGAAATTTATATTAAAAAAATGAAGTGACATATAAAGACAATTTGGAATATTGTTTTCAGATACCAAATGGTGTTAGTTCTATAAAATCTGCAACATGCCATTTGGTTTTCATTTCAAGAAACTGTAATCCTATTTTTATTACAAGTGTGTCAATTTAAAACACTCATATTGGTTCAAGACATATTTACAATTTAAATACTGTGGGGTCTTAAGTTCTCATAATTTTTATTGCTGTATCAATGGACATCCAAATTTTAGCTTTTAACTCAACTAATATAAATACAGATCCCATACTATTTTGCATCTGAGAGTTTAAAGCTAAATTACTATTCATGTTGGAGCATTGCATGAGTCATTTCAAGTGACAATCATGCTTACTTTATTGTCCCTATACACTCTTCATTTAATTCCTGTCCATCTGTCACCAATTGCTGCAATATGAAGGCAGCAGTTTCTCTTTAACATAGAATAATGAATGACATGGAGTGTATTACAAGGCTGTAATTTAATCAAGGGTACCAGGTAATGTAAATTCTGAACTATAAGAGCAAAAGAAAAGTCATGGATGAGAAGGCTATTCAACCAATCAAAGCAACAGTCTGGCAATGTAACTCACCCTTAGCATTTAACTGCATTCAACAAGGCAGCTACCCTCGCTATTCCCAGGCTGAACCAGGCTAGCTGCAACATTTGCGTCCTATTTGACCCCCAAGTTAAGCCTCTGACCCCACATTCTCTCAATCACAAAGACTCCAGCTTCAATTGTGAAAACGTCATCACCTCAGTTGTTACAAGGGTGGCCTTTTTAAAGATACAATTTATAATTTTTCATTTTCTGGTTGGATTTTGAAAAACTGGAACCCTCTAAGAGGCAATGGCAAAACTACTCAGACTGCTACAATACACACAATATTTCATTCCACCAAGTGGGATGAAAAAACAAATTCTCAACCCCCTGGGGTGTGTGAAAGCCCCATCCCCTATTGGCTTCACGCTATCCTGAGACTGCTTAAATGTTTCTGAGATGAGACATCAAAATGCAATTACCTATTCTGCAACAATAACTGCAGCAGACATGAAGTAATAGAATTTCTCTGGAATATACAGCCAGCAAGATACTTTAAGGGCTCCTTACCAAGCAGTAGAGAGAAAAGAAAAGACAATGCTGTACTGAACACAGGCTGAAGCTGTGTGCCCTTTCTGCCTCTCTCTCTCGGAGTTCTGTGTCCAGTTTGCAAAGTAACCATCCTGACAAAAGAAATCCACTGCAAACTGAGATCTTTTCAGAAAAAAAATGTGGAAATCTGCTCCATATTCCACATCCTGGAAGATAGCTGAATAAAATGGCCTCAACATGAAATCACCACATTGACACCAGTCAAGGGATAGCTAACTGTATAATTCTCTGTTTTATTTTTCATAAACTGTAAAAATCCTATAAGCCTATCACTTTACTCTATCATCTGTACTGGTGTGAATATGGGCCCAGACAATTGTGTGTGATGTATTGGTTTGATATACCTATTTTTTTTTTCGTTCGGGGAAATAGTTTCAATAAACGTATCTTGTTCTTTGCTTAACCTAAGAAAACTTGTCTGACTAATTATTTACAACCTAAAAACATAAATAGTGGGACTCTTACAAAACTGGCAAGGCACATTGCCTCTAAATCTACAAAAAAACCTGTTACAGTCAAACCCGGAATGGGAAAATAGGGGAGTAATTTCATCCCTCCTCACGTGGTCTTAACATAGTCTCAACGTCAGCACCTACTTGCTAATGAAGCCTTCACCAAAGCCTTAGTTACTTCTAGTCTTAACTGTCTCAATGCTCTTTGCTGGTGTCCCATCCTCCACTGTCCATAAACTTCAGCTTAAATTCTGCTGCCTGTATTCTATCTTGCGCCAACTCCCATCACAACTGTACCCATTGGCTGACATTGGGTCCTGCTCCCCCAGTGCCACCAATTTAAAAATCATCCTCAGGTTTAATTCCTTTCATGGCCTCACCCATCTCTACCTCTGTGACCTCCTTTAGATTTATAACTATCCTTTCTCCAACTCTCCATTCCACTGATTTCAGCCTCTTGGGCATCCCCTACCCCTTTTGCCCTGTCATTAGTGGGCATGGCTTCAGCTACTCCAGCCCCAAGCACTTTAATTCCAACCCTGAGTCCTGCTTTCCATTACTCTGCCTTGCTTTAAACCCTCCTCAAAACCTAATTCTTCCCCTTAGCATTTGATCACTCCTCCCAATATCACCTTGTTTGACCAGCAGGATTGTTTGACCTTTTGTCACATCTTGGAATTTTTTTCTAAGATAGTATTTTGTGCCCCGATGACCCTGCCTCTTTAACATTGGCTTTAAAAGATAAGCATCTTTAATTCTTCCCTTTCCTCTTGGGATCATTCTTGCTTTTACCTGTATCCTCTCCAATCCACATCTGATCCATTTTGAATCTAATGGTCAGAATCATACACAGTATTTCAAATGTGGTCTGACTGGTGTAATACAAAATGTCATTGATAACCTCTTATAACCTTCATTTCTCCAGACCTGGTGGCACATTCTAATAGTCTATTTGCTTTGCTAATTTCTTCCCCACAGTGAATTGATGGTGAAAATTATGAGTAACTCCAAGACCCCTCTCAAAACATAATTCTCTTTTTTTGGTTGCATGCTTATGCAACCCCATATTTTGTTTCTTGCCTGATATAGATTGATAGGGAGTGAAGTTTGAATCTGGGGCGCTACTGGAGATGGCACTGCAGAAGACAAATGCCCAGCTGGCAGTGCAGATTGTGCTGCTAGCCTCTTCTGGCCTGGCCCATGCAATGCACCATTTGAGAAGGGCGTTTCCGTGGGCACCCCCTGCTTCTGCTGGGAGCAACTGAACTGGCGATATCATACAGCACGCAGCCTTAATGGTCGATGTGACTTCCATTTTCCAAATTTGGACCATGTGGGCCCATTCGACGAATTCACATGGCAGCTACCAAAGATCAAGTTGCAAGAGGGGCCCAGCACACATGTTATTTCAGGGGCCACAGGCACTCTTATTGCAGATAAGGTGATTTTGAAGAACTTCTGCTATTTCAAAGGGTCTGTATGTTACCCTGGAATGTTTTTGAAGGGGTTGTGGTGAGTTGCTGGGTTTGATAGAGAGCATTGCTGCATCCTCATAGGGAGGGCAGAGGAGGAGGTAACCTGTTCACACAAAGGTTTCAACAGATATGGGGGCAGCAGTGACAGTGCCTCTAGGTCTACGCATGGCGAGGAGATGGAGCGGAAGCTGTGGAGAGGCAAACCATGATTCCCTCTGCCAATGGAGCTGGAATCCTCCATGCTCCTTGATAGTAACAAGTGGTTATACTGCAGCTCAGTCAATGCACATCACATCTCAGTATGCATGCACATCAGAATTGTCCTGTACGCCACCCCATGGAGCTCTTTATCTGAGTCCCCTGTAAACTTGCCTGTGACCTCTCCCTCCAGTGAACTGACCATCAATTACCCCTGACCTGGCTGCAGCCACTCATGCCCTGTGACTCACCATGTGCTTATTCTGACTCTACACGAACCCTTAAGTTATGTACAATGCAGTGACAGGGCTTCTTCATCAGTGCTGTGCTGTTCTCGTGCCTTCTCCTGGAGCTGCTTTGGCTAGGAAGGCAAAATATCAGACAGGAGACAATCGGAAGGGGAAGATTGTGGTACGGAAGGGGGATGGCTGGAAAGCAAGAGGTCTAATGTCACATCACCAGCAACTTGGTCACCATGTCAGATAGCAAGATGAGGGTGAGCTAGGATTTGAGAAAGGATAAAGCAGGAACATATCATTATCCTCAAGGTTCTCAGCAATACTCAATAACATATGGCCCCATCGCATCCGGCCCTGTGATGCTAAGAACCATCCCCCCCATAGGGCTCAGGAGATGCAGGTGTCCTTCTCCCCTGGCAGTTGTGTTTCATTCTCTTTCATTGTATGCCAACTTGTCTTTTGCGAGATAGAGGGCTGGATGTCAATAAGTATGTAGCACTGTGTTTGGGTGATGCTCCTGCCATAGCTGAATAGTTGGAGGTTTGTGGAGGCAGTGAGAGGTGGGTGTGAGGCTGGCAGCATTATTAAGTGTGTGAGGGTGAGGTGGAGTATCTGAATGTTACCTGCGATTGACAGGGAGTGAATGGGATGTGATACATTGATCAATGTGAGAGGCTGGTGGTGTGGGAGATCAGAGATCTTATGTGTCCTTGAACATGTGCATGAGGTCATTAGGCATCTTCTGGCACAGCTACCAGGCTCTTGATACAGAGGCTGGGAAATGACTTCACCAGCCGTCTGGTCCCACTCCCTTCTGCAGTTTGTCCTTGAGGAACCAGCTAGTTCCCATGCAGATTCACTGCATCCCCTCTCCGGTGCACCACCAAGGCCTCCGTACTGCATCCATGGCCCCAGAGTTCTCTCTCTGCAGCAACCTCCTGTAATTCAAAGTAACCTCCCTTTAAGAGCGACAGACTGCCTTTAAGATCAGAGGGCTGTTTGCACCACCTGTTATGAGTGCCTAGTACTGGGCTCCTGGTTGAGTGCAGCGGCCATCAGCAGTGTGGCGGATGCATGGCATTATGGCGTAATCAGGCAAATGAAGTGGTTCTGAAGGAGAGTCATACAGACTTGAAATGCTAACTCTGTTCCTCTCTTCACAGATGCTGCCAGACCTGCTGAGATTTTCCAGCATTTTTTTGTTTTTATTTCAGATTTCCAGCATCCGCAGTATTTTGTTTTAATCAAATGAAGTGGCAACAGTTTTTATCCGGAGGGCAGCAGGCAGTATGATCACGCCACTTTCTTGCTGTCACTGGCATGACGTCCAAGCTATTTTCAGGGCTGGGTCTCACGGGAATAGCAAGCTGTGAGCTCTGTCCCATTCGGGAATGGAGATTCCGACATGGTGCTGAGCCAGAATCCTGATTGTGGGTCAGGTGGTGGGAAAGGCAAAGGTTGGGTTAGAGTGGACAGGCTGAGTGAATCAGAAGATTTGTCTGCTGTCAGAAGCAGCACATGAGGATAAGTAACATAAAAATGCTCCTGTATTCATGTGCATGCTTTATGCGAGGATGGATGACTCAGCATGCATCAGAAAATTCAGAATGCAATTGTCTCCATCCTGCCTTCTGCTTGAGGTGTAGTAGATAATTGAAGATTTTGCTGCAAAATTCTTAAAATTGTAGGAAAATTTGAGCGACCGTAATGAGAAATGTAACGCCTAGAGAAACATACTATTGTGTGCATTATTTCCGGTTGATTGCAGATGTCTGCTTATTGTGGGGATTTTTTAAGTTACAATGTTCACATTTATTTTCTGTCTCTTCTCACTTGCCGAGCACAGGTTTGACAGAGAATAATGAAAGGTTCTGAACCTGAGTAAAACTGTAAGTGTTTAACAGCTTTGTAGTGACTCTCAGCCAATACAGAACACAACCTTCATTAACATCTGTGATAATCTAAGGAGCCATACATAGCTTACAGTCTTTTACATGGAAGGGAACCTTTCCCCTTTACTTCACCCGCCAATGGTATATCATTTTTTAAATAATAAAATAAAATACCTGGCTGTTTCTGTGTATATATATCACAATTGTAGATCTTATGAGGGAAGTAGTAACTCCCACACACTGCATCAAAGGTAAGGCTGGAGGCTGGAGCATTGATTTGTGTATGAGGTGTTCATAATGAGTAAAAAATTCTCCAACTTCAACATATTATAATTCATGCATTTTTATTTCAGTCAATTTGCACCAAACTAAATTGGATAAGACAGGCAAAAGTTATACAAGTCTTACAACACTATCCTTGAATTGCTAAGTGAATAGTAGAAACAGTGATTTATAAATGTAAATCATTAAATGGGTCATTGTTAGTTGGCAAATTGCAACTAATGAGGTGCCACAGGAATCAGTGCTGTGCCCTCAACTATTTACAAAGTATATTAATGAATTAGGTGAAGATACTGAGCGTATTGTAGCCAAATGTGTGGATGATATAAAGATAGGTGGGAAAGCAAATTGTGAGGAGGGCACAAAGTGTTGATTTTCAAGTCGTCGGCAGGAATCAGGAGACAGGAGTAAGCCCCCTGTCGCGATCCTGTCTCCGTCTCCAGACTGCTGGCAAGTGGTATCTTCCGGGGTCCAGGCCCCAACTAACCTGGGGGTAAGACTGCTGCTGAAGATGGAGGAAGGCGTAGTCTAGAGCAGGCAGGTTAAAAAGCCCACCCCTGTCCCCAAAAGCCTCGGCTGGGTGCTTCTGAGGCAATTAGTGGCACACCTATACATAGTTGAAGCTTCCGACCATGTTATCATCCATGTTGGATGCTGAAGGGATGTTTCCCCTTGTGGGAGAGGCTAGAAGAAGGGGACGCAGTTTAAAAATAAGGAATCTCCCATTTAAGACAGAGATGAGAAGAATTTTTTCTCTCAGAGGGTCGTGAGTATGAAACTCTCTTTTGCAGAATGCAGTGGAGGCAGGGTCATTGAATATTTTTAAGGCAGAGGTAGATAGATTCTTGACTAATAATGAAGTCAAAAGTTATCAGGAATAGGCGGAATGTGGAGGTGAGGCCACAATCAGATCAGCCATGATCTTATTGAATGGTAGGACAGGTTCAAGGGGCCAATTGGCCTACTCCTGCTCCTAATTTGCATGTTTGTATGGTAAGACCCCTCACACTCACACCCTTACCATATTACCCTTACCCTCTCACCCTCACTCTCTCAGTCCATCACCCTCACCCACTCACCCTCACCCCCTCACCACCCTCACTTCCCTCACGCCTTTACATTTATCCCGCACCCCCTCACCATTCTCACCCCTCCCCCACCCCTCTCACCTCCATCACCACATTATGAGCAGAACTTAGGACTTATAACAGTTGAATAGCCCATAAAATTCCCTTAGTAAATAAGACTGTTCAGGCCATCTGTATAAATAATGTGAGACAATTATAAAACAATTCGGCAGTTGGATTGCAGCCAAGAGCCCATGAAGTAAATGTAAAGAAAGCCTGTGAAGCAGGCTTGTGGGAGCTGTGTATATGTTTGTGTGTGTGACTAATTTAATTAAATTAATTTAATTAAACTGAATACAGTCAGACTGCAAGGTTTAAATCATCAAAGGGTTAGGTGTAAAAGCAGGCCTTTTGAAGTGGAGATGAACAAGCGAAGATGGAATACCAGTGGATACAACATGAATAGGAATTTGCATTAGGAGATAAAGGAGGAGTTGAATTTTTAGCTGTTGAATTTTAAAGAGAAAAAAAGGAACTTTTACAGCTGGCAAAGATCATGAATGAATAAAGCAAAGTTATTAAGTTTATTTTTCTTGAAAGTAGTAGCCATAAAAACAGCATGAAAGATTGTTATATTCTGGCAAAGGTAATTTCCAAAGAAACTGAAGAACAATGGGCTTAAAGATGAAAGAGAAAAACATATTTAAGGAAAGATTGAAAGCAGTATGGGTTTGGCCATGTGATCTTGACATGTGCAAGGATGGATCGATGAAGTAAGCAGCCTCTAGCCACCCCAGAGAAGTGTTTGTTTGTTCCAGATACAACATTTTGTTAAAAGCCTTAGATTTCCAGTATCAAGAGGGAGAGAGAAGCTTGTGAAATACCTCCCCTATAGTAACAGTGGGAACCTTGTGGTAATATTACTGGATTTTTTATAGAGTAATAATTGATAGGGACTGTTGCCTGGAAAAGGGTGTTTATTTGTGAGCCTACCTAAATAGAAATATTTTGGGGAAATGTTATAAGACTAAATTTAATTGTGTAACTGTAAACTTTGTGTGTTTAAGTTTTCTTTTATTTTGTTTTAATTTAATTTTTAAAACCTCCAAAAGTGGTAGTGGAATCTTTCCTTCTGACTTCAGTACACATTGCTTCATAATAAATACAACTTGAAAAATCGTTGTGATAGCTTGACCAAGTTTCCCTTTGGGATTTGGTCACCCTGGCAATTGACACCTGTCATATCATAAACAGTAAACAAACAGATGTCAGAACTGATATCTCAACATATGTCTAGATTGAATATATTAACACAATGGGAAATGATAAACCACTTGCGCTTGGTTAGTATACTTGGCTACCCTTTCAATAGTAAGAAATGTACTCTACCTTTTTCTCCATTAGATTAACGTTTAACCCCTCCGAAGACTTTTCTACATTTGCAATGCTGATCTTTTATTTGGCAGCTTGCCAGTTGGCAGAAGTAACAATCTGGCAAACACATTGGCTGGAATTTTCTGGTCCCACCCAACGTGCGACCAGAAATTGCTGCCTGATGTCAACAGACCTTTAGCTGGTCAGTCAAATTTTCCATCCCAGCCACGACAATTCCTGCCATTGGTGGGACAGGAAAACCCCAGCCATTGTTTATGGTGTCGTTCCAATCTTCCAATTCTCTTCCAATCACAACACTGTCATAATTCTGAACATAGATACAACTCATGCTACAGCATTTCATGGACTGTAAAGGAAGCAAAACCAACTTACTTTGGGACCATGAAAATCAGGCCCAAAAAAAGGGACATGGATAGGTTAAATAAATCGTCAAACACTGACAGTATAATGTGCGAAAGTGTGAGATTGTCCATTTGGATGTGTAAAAAGACAAAATATTATTTAAGAGACTGCAGAACACTGTGGTGGAGAGGAATCTAGGTGTACCCATACATGGAACATAAAAAGTTAGCATGTAGGGATGGCAAGTAAATAGGAAGCCAAGTGGAATGTTGGCCTTTATTGCAAGGGGACGGAGTATAAAGGTAGAGAACTGTTCCTACATTGTGCAGGGCTTTTGTTGGGCCACACCTGGATTGCTGCGTACAGTTTTGGCCACCTTATTTAAGGATGGGTATATTTACGATTGGAAGCCATTCAGAGAAGTTCACTAGGTTGTTTTCTGTGCTGAAGCGGTTGTGTTATGAGTAAAGCTTGAGCAGGTTGGGCCTATACTCACTGGAATTTAGAAGAACGAGAGGTTTCAGAATAAGGAGTCTTAAATTTAAGACGGGGATGAGGAGGAATTTCTTTTCCCAGAGGTTCGTGAATCTTTGGAATTCTCCAGAGCTATTGAGGCTGAACTGCTGAATAAATTCAAGGTTGAGATAGGCAAATTCTTGAACAACATGGGAGGCAGGGTTATGGGGAACAGGCAGGAATGTGTAGTTAAGTCAAGATCAGGTCAGCTAAGATGTTATTGAATGGTGGAGCAGGCTTGAAGGGACATATGACCTACTCCTGATCCTATTTCATGGGGCAGGGTTTTACACCCTGCGCGTGCCTAATTCGATGTGGCATAAAGTAGCATGCAATACTGTCGGGCGAGCGTCCCAACGTCATCACGCACATGCAGGATATTTTGGACAGCGCACACGCGAGTGTCGGCAACGCGCTCGCTGACAATTACGAGGCCTATTAAGGCCCTTGATCAAATAATTGACTGCTATTTTTCGCTGCCCGTTCAACCTTACGATTGGCGGGTGGGCGAATTGGCCAGGCGGCCTTTGGATTTGGAAGGCAGCTCCCTGCCTTCAGCGAGCTTTCAGTGCGCGCTCCCCCGCACAGGCACAGACTTTTGCACTCACGCCCCTCCCGCCCCCAACCCCAGCAGTGCTGAGCTGGCTGTTAATTGGCCAGCCAGCGTGAAATCGCAGTTGGGGGCCAATCGCAGGCGCCGAACCATTTCCTGGCTGCTCCCGGGCCCACCGGCCCTACCCGACCGACCAACAGAAAATCCTGCCCCAAATGTTCTTAATAATGGTGTCTTGCAACAGAGATGCTGAAGTTTTATTTTGGAATAAACTGCTTAATGTGATCGGAAAACGTTTATGAAGTGCTGTTAGATCAATATTTATTTTTATGACTTAACATATGACATTTGCTTTTGCTTAAAAGGGAAGCAAGTTCTCTTCATTTTAATTTCTCAATATAAGTCAGGTGATATCCAATTCTAAGTTTTGGTTGGCTAAGTTATTGTATAAAATGTTATGTATCTTCAATTACATAGATCAAAATTAAATCTCTTTCGATTGGCTAAGATTTAACCCCTGACGTATAACTCAGTTATTTTTTGGTTCCATTATGTCTAGTGGTATTTAATTACTCTGTATTGATTGTTTTCCTATTTAATTCAAAGGTTTCCCTTAGTCCCACTTCTCTCTCCTTCTCTTGTTCTTTCTTGATTTAAATGACTTTCTCCACTCATTATCCAACTCTACCCACTCTTTTGATGATGCTGATTCATCAACTTCCAACAGACTGTATGTCTTAGTGCCCAGGATTTTCATTCCTCTTGTAACCCATTTGGTGAATCAAGAAGCCACATCTCCTCAGTACCGTTGAGTGAAAAGTTTGCATCTTTCAATTCCTGAAAATCGGAGTGCGACAGAAGATGATTGATTTTGTTCTACTACCTTCACTCTGACTCCACCAGGGTTCCTGGGGACAGGCACCTCCTATAGTGCAGGCAGGAACCTGTGCCCATGTTGCTTCACTTTGTGCACGCTGTTTTAGTGGGGTTGGTAGAACGCGATGGGCAACAAAACATGGTGCTTGCCACATGTTGAGGGAATGGGAAAAGCTGGTAGGCCTGGCTTCAATGAATAGGGCACTGACATTGCTCGCCAATGACTCACAAATTGGGCGATCTTCTCCATTAGCTCTTCCTCCTAGTCCTGCTCACATGCTCTGTGATTCACCATGTGCAAACTCCCTCTCCCCCTTTGTCACCATCCCGCCTGGAGTGATGATCTCCATGCTGGTGCATGGGAAGGATAGTCTGTGAGTTGGTGCATCTTCCAGAAGATTATTGCCCTCTCTGAATCATGTTCTGCAGGGTTCAGGTCTATAGATGAATGTAGAAATAGGGGAGGACGACAAGGGTCACATGGAAAGGCTAAGCAAGAGCAGATGATTGGCAGCATTGTGAAGTGTCAAGTTGCTACATTGACTGTATGTGAGCTTGCTTGATGAAAAAATAAGCACACAAGTGGTAGGCATTCATCCTGCTGAACATGGCATCTAGCCTCCTCACAGCTGATACTCCTTTCTTTCCAGACTCCAAAGCTGTCCATGCTTTACTCCTCCATTTCGATGAGGGTGGAGGCAGGTCCTCCCTGGTTCTGGTCCTGTCGGGCCCAGTTGTACTGACCCAGCTTTTCCTGCAGTAACAGTGGGAATGAGCAAGTATGCATTTGCTGTAAAGATGTGAGGCAGCTTCATATCCTGCTGAGAGTTGCAGGCAGACATGCGCAAGTAAATGGCTCTAGTGTGGCATGTGAAAGCAGTCAGCAGAGGACTGACATGTCTTGCAAATGCGACAAGTAAACGTAAAATGTTATCTGTGTCTGTTGTGAGGGCAGCAGCAACAGGTGAACAAAATGAGAAGGAGAGTTGTTTCAGCGTCCGCTTGTGTTAGGTAGGGAAGCATTTGGAATAGTAAGTGGGAGTGTTTAGAGTACTGGGGAGGGGAGGGAGGGAAGTGCTGTTGCCAGATCTAACATTGAGCAATAGATATAAGTAAATACCATTTTCATTCTTGCTGTCCAGATCTGATCATTGCAGAGTTGGAGATGCTGAACCTTTCCCTTAGAATAATATTATGGCTGCTCAATTTTGTCAGTCGTGACTCTTGCACTCTCGCCTGAGTCAAAAAGTTACGGGTTCAAGTCCCATTCTAGGACTTGAGTACAGAAGTCAAGGCTGACATTCTAGTGCAGCATTCAGGGAGTGCTGCAGTGTCAGAAGTGCCTTCTTTTGGATGAAATGTTAGTGTAAAAGACCCTATGGCACAATTTCAAAGAAGAGCAGGGGAGTTTTCCTTGTGGCCAGGCCAAGAGACATCCCTCCATCAACATTACAAAAGAAAACAGATTACTTGTTTATTAGCACATTGCTGTTTGTGGAGTTTGTTGACTGTAAATTGGCTGCTGCATTTCCTTCATTACAACAATAAAGACACTTCCAAAATACTTCATTGCTGTAAAGTACTTTGAGATGTCTGATGATCGTAAAATGGCCAGGATTTTCCTGTCGACAAGCGGGGGGACAGGGCCTGTTTGCCGGTGGGTAAAATGATGCACAGTGATGTCGGGTGAAACTCCTGATGTCACTGCACCCCATTTAAATTTTCAGGTAGGTGGGGGCTCAGCAAAATCAGCTGTGCGCTCGCCGACCTGTCAATGCCCAATTGAGGCCTTTCACACAGTCATTAAAGTAATTAATGGACTTGCACGTCCAACCTTTAGGTTGGCGGGCAGGCCAGGAGCCCTGGCAGGAATTACAAAGAGCACAAAGCCTCATCCACGGGTGGATGAGGTTTCATGTAGGCTTTTAAAAATTTAATTAAAATATCTTTAAAAGTGATGGACATGTCCTAACTCATGTGACAGTGTCACATGAGGGGACATGTCAGGGAATTTTTCTTTTTCTACTTTTAATATTTTTCAATGTGCGGCCGATCTCCCTGAGGCAGCACTTAGCCTCAGGGTGATGAGTGCGCTTTTCTGTGCGCATGTGCGAAAGAGCGCACTCTCGGCTGAGGGAATCCCCCCCGCCCGCCCGCACAGGGAGCGCGTAATACTTCCATGCGGATGTGGCATTGGGCGGGCCTTAATTGGCCCACCCATGTAAAATGGCGGCGCGCCCCCAATCGGGGGTGCCGATTGGAGGCAAATCTCCGAACACCCGCTCTTCAACATCCCCCCCCCCACCCGCCCCCGATTGGTGGGAAAATTCTGCCCAATTCTGTTTTTTTAATGAAATTCTCTCTTTCTTTCTTGGTTTATTCAATATAAAATCTGCAAAATCAGAACAGAAGTTTGTGGAATTTTAAACGCAAATTACATTAACTGCAAATCAAGTTTCTATGATTTTTTTGCTCGAATTTTAAAATATTGTGCTGGCAGTCGGAACTGGTCATGTCCCAAGATCAAAACAATCAACACTGCGAGTTTCCAATAATTGCCCCTATTTGTGGGCCATTGAGGAGGCTTTATTTTGTCACCAATAGGCACTCTTTAAAAACTTCCAACCATATTTCTTTTGAATTTACGAAGAAACTCATCACTATGTACAAATATAAGCCACAAATGTATTTTTTGTAGTTTTTTTATTTAAGAAATAAAGACCGAAAATGCTGGAAATATTCAGCAGGTCAGGCAGCATCTGTGGGGAGACATGAAAGGTTACCAACCCGCAATATTTACTCTGGACAGAATTTTCCGAGCCCACTGGTGGTGGGCGTGATCGGTGGCGTGTGCGGAAAATATGGCGCGACCTGCTTCACGGCGGCGTGAATACAGGGCGTGGTCGTCCGCTCAGCCTGCCAACGGCGGACCGCGATTCCCACCATCAGTTGGCGGGGAATTAATTGTAATACATTAACATATAATTAAAAGGCCAGACGGCCAGGCTCTTGGAACCCTGCTGCATTGTCCGTCCATGTCGGTGGGAAAGCAGGCCGACGTGTTTCACAACAGCGCGCACTCGGCGGCCTTCACTTTGGGGGAACTGAGGTGAGTGAGCAGCAGCGTACGCCACAGCTCGCCAATTGTTTACAGGCCTCAGGGGCACCGGGAGACAGAGGCAACTGATGCTTGGCCCCGGAGGCGACTGCTGAGGGGGTGGGGGATGGTGTCCAGAGGCAAGTGCTGGCCAGCCTCAGAGGCGACTGGTGATGGGGGGATGGGGGGGGGGTGGTCAAGTGCTGCCCTGGTGCTGCATCCCGTGCACAGGCAAACGAGTTGGGGAGCAGGGTAAGCGAAGGAAGTGGCCACGCGTTAGGGACACCTGTATAAACTGACCATGCCTCCGCAACTAAGACAGATCAGACACAGCCACAGTGATAATGTTGGGGTCAGGCTCCTGGCCTGCCCGCCCATACAAGCATCACGGTGGCACCAAGGGGCCACCAAGCGCTCCATACCTTACCCACCCCCCACCCTCCCTCCGACTCCCCACCCCCCCCAGCACAGAATCCGAGTCCACCACCACTTTATTGGACTGTGGAGCAGTTGGACTGCACACATTGTACAATCTCCCCGCCAACGCTGGCCATGTAACAGTCACTGCTGGAGGTGCTCACAGCCCCTTGCAATCTCAGCATCATGGTTGAGACCCATGTCCCCCATGTCGCAAGTTGACAGGGCAGCCATGCAGCGCACTCATCTCTGGCCATCTGAGGGGTGACTAGAAATCTCCGGGAAGCATTAAGGGGCGGTCGCACAGGCCAGGAAAGATGCTAAGTACAGCCATGAAAACCACGTCTCTCTCTCTTTCATGCTGCAGGAGGACCACGTCAGGATCATGGATCCTGGTGACCTAGCTGTATGCCTGATGGCCAACAGGGACCGTAGAAGATGGAGGAGAGAGCGACTGAGGCTCCTGGCTACGCAAAGGCAGGAGCAGGAACCCTCATGAAGAAGGGGCAGCAGGGGCTCCTGCACACGCTGCCCAGGAGTGACAGTGAGCTGTGGCTGGTTGGTGCCTAGCGACACCCAGGGTCTATAGATGCCGCCTGCCATTCCTGCAGATGACTGAGAACCAGTGTCTCTGATGACTGCGCATGTCTAGGGGCCTGGCAGCCCACATCTGCCACTTACTGCAGGACTTGGCGCCAAGGGGACATGGGGGGCATCCACTGCCAGTGGCCGTGAAAGTGACCATGGCGCTCAAATTCTATGCCAGTGGCTCCTTTCAGGGCTCCACAGGTGACCTCTGTGGGATTTCATAATCTGCCACCCACAAATGCATCCAAGAGGTCATGGATGCCATCTTCTCCATGGCACACAACTTTGTGCATTTCGCCCAGGACCAGGACAGCCAGGATGCAACGGCCATTGGATTTGCCCAGATCCCAGGATTCCCACAGATGCAGGGTGTGATTGACTGCACTCATGTGGCGCTCAAGTCTCCATTGCTACACTCAGTGGACTTCATCAACCGCCAAGGGCTTCCACTCACTGAACGTACAGCTGTAATGCGACCACCAGAAACGCATCCTGCAAGTATGCGCACGGTTTCCAGGGACTGTGCACTGCACCTACATCCTCAGTCACTCGCAGATCCCTGCAGTCTTCCAGGGTCCACAGAGGCTGCAGGGCTGGCTCCTTACTTTTCCGCCTATTTTGGTGTCATCTTCAAATTTAGCTACAGCACCTTCTATCCCTGAATCCAAGTCATTAATATAGATTGTAAATAGTTGGGGCCCAAGGACCGAACCCTGTGGCACCCCACTAGTTACAGCTTGCCATCCAGAAAAAGACCCATTTATCCCGACTCTCTGCTTTCTGTTGGTTAGCCAATCCTCTATCCAAGCTAATATATTACCCCTAACTCCGTGTGATCTTATCGTGTGTATTAATCTTTTGTGCGGCACCTTATCAAAGGCCTTCTGGAAGTCCAGATATACTACATCTACAGGATCCCCATTCTCCAATTTGCTTGTCTCATCTTCAAAGAATTCTAGCAAATTAGTCAAACATGATTTACTCTTCATAAAACCATGCTGACTCTGATGGATCGCATTTTGACTTTCCAAATGCCCCATTACTACCTCTTTAATAATGAATTCCAACAATTTCCCAATGGCAGACGTTAAATTAACTGGTCTATAGTTTCCTACTTTCTGCCTCCCCACCCTTGGTTTGTGAGTGTGTGACATGGGAATAATGAAAAGAGTGACTTAACCTGGCGGAAGGGAGGAGATTATTCACCCTTTAGTGGCACTGGATGGCTGTACTCCTCTGCAGGGCATTCGCGCTGACCACTGCTGCCACCACCTCCCAAACTGGGTTGGTGACTTTGCTACCCATCTTTCTGTCAGAGTGGGGGTAGAGCAAATCTCTTCGGGCCTCCACGGCATCCAGCAGTCGCTCGAGGAACCCATCGTTGAAGCGGGGGGGGGCTGCCGTCTTTTTGCCTTTGCTGGCCATGTGTCCCGGGCAGTGGTGGTGAGCTGGTGGCGATGAGTGCTTTGCTGGCGGCTGTCTTTTAAAGACTGCGGCCGGCATGATGCAACAGCGGGGTAATGGCGAGTGGGCGAATGAAAGCCCGCCTGCCATGGAAACGGTGTGTTTCCCAGGATTGCATAAATAACGAGGCAGGCTCGGAAAGATACGGAGTGAAAATCTTCCATCTTCGTTGGCAGGTAGAACTCCATTTTACCCGCCCGCTACTGCACTTAGTGCAATTCTGGGAAAATTCCAACGTCTGTTTCTCACTGCACAATTATTGCCTGACCTGCTGAGCATTTTTTTTATTTCAGCTTTCCAGTATTTCCAGTATTTTCTCTTCTTGGAATTATTTAAATTGGGTTACATACAGGTTAGCACTATAAATAAAATGCCTATTTTTTTATGATAAAACCATTATCAGCTCCAATTATTCATCAACCTGCTGTGTTAACCTCTCAAATATATCAAGGAATATTTTCTAAAAAACATTTTAGAAGAAATGTTCTAAAACACGGTTTGATTGCATCAGTTAATAGCACTTTTTTTTATTCTTTCAAGGGATGTGGGCATCACTGGCTAGCCCAGCGTTTATCGCCCATCCCTAATTGCCCTTGAGAAGGTCATGGTGAGCCACCTTCTTGAATTGTTGCAGTCCATGTGATGTAGGTACACAAGCAGTGCTGTTAGGGAGGGCGTTCCAGGATTTTGACCCAGCGACAGTGTTGGATCCTGTGGATCCTCCTTGCACGCTTGTTGTGAGTGGTGGCCGCGCTGGTACTGTAGATAGAGTTGATCAGCAGAGGCTTAGTTTATTTAAAAAGGTACTCAGCAGCAACTAAACATGTGCTTACACTTCAAACTCAATCTCTACACTACTAACTACTGAGGTAGCCCACGCTACTATTGGATATTAAGATCATGTGATCTTCCTTTATAACATTCTTCTCAAGGGGGTTTTTACACATCAGTTAAAACCATAATTACCACATCCCTCCCCCTTTATTCAGAAATACATTTTACATTTACAATTACAATTTTCTCAAAATAGCAAAATATTTACACTGGTAAGTAATTTACAAATTCAGTCTTTCTGGGTGTTTCCTTATGCGTGTAGAATGTCGCAGCTCTACAGCTTCAGATGCTTTGACAGGAACCTCCTTTTCCAGAGTTGTCTGAACATCAACTGCTTCAGTGAGCACCTGCAGAGCTGTATCCTCCACTCTTACAGTAACATCAGACATGTCTGTACTGGCTGTACTGGGTTGATTTCTCTCAACAGGAAACGCTGACCCGACTGTGAACACTGGTGGAATCATTTCTTGGGGCATTGTTCCTCTCTTCCTTAAATGATCCACATGTCTCCGTATGACTTGGCCTGCCACCTCCCCATGATAGGATAGAAATCCAGTCACTGCACTTATTTCACCTGGTAACCACTTTGGTCTTTTTCCGAAGTTTTCCACGTATACCGTCTCTCCCGTGGTAAATTTGCTCTCACGACTATGCCAGTCGTGTCTAGTTTTCTGACTTCCCTGACTCCTTTCCACTTTCCCCTCTAAATTCAGCATTATTAACCTCAACCTCATCCTGAGATGGCGTTTCAACAATAATTCCGCAGGCGTGACACATATTGTTGTGTGAGGGGTGGCCCTATAATGGGAAAGAAAGTGTGCTAGCTTGGTTGCTAAGGAATCTCCAGTTAACTTATTCATGCCTGCCTTGAATGTTTGAAGAGCCAGTCCATTTGAGGAGGGGTGGTATGGTGAGGTTTTTATATGTGATACCGTTGAGGCTGATAAACCGCTGAACTCAGCACTCGTAAATGCTGTACCATTATCAGAAACGACCACTTCTGGTAGTCTGTTAATGGCATAACTTTGGCATAACTTCTCAATTGTAGCAGAAGACATTGGTGACTTCACCTCATATATGCCCATCCATTTTGAGATTTTGAGTGGGCATCAACAATGAGCAGAAACTTTGTTCCCATAAAAGGTCCCACATAGTCAATGTGTAACCACACCCATGGTCTTCCCGGACACTCCCAAGGGTGTAACAGAGCTCTTGAAGGTGTATTTTTCAGTTGCTGGCATTGTACACAATTCTTCACGAAACTTTCTATTTCATTATCCATCCCAGGCCACCATAGGTAGCTGCGTGCTATGGTCTTCATTCAGAATATTCCTGGATGTGTGCTGTGTAGTTCAATTAGCAATGGCTCTCTTCCCTTTGGAGGAACTATCACTTGTGCTCCCCAAAATAAGATGTCATTCTGGCTGGTTATTTCATGTCTTCTGTTGAAGTACGGTTTCATTTTGTCAGATACAGGCTCCTGTGACCAACCACGAAACACTTGTACTTGAGATAAGACTGGGTCCCGACTTGTCCAGTCTCTGATCTGTCAAGGGCATACTGCCGAGGAATCTAAGAAATTTAGCAATAAAACAAGTTCTTGTGGAATTGGGATGTGCTCATCATTTTCTTGTAAAGGCAAATGACTCAGTGCATCGGTGTTTGTGATTTGACTGTCAGGCCTATGTACAAAAGTATACTCGTATGCTGCCAGGCCTATGAATGAAAGTATATTCACGCACTGCCAGCATTAAAGCCTTAGTTGTGTATCTTGTGTTTCTTCTTTCTACATACCTTCTTCTTTCCAGCACTGACTGTAATCTCACCCTTCTTTTCGGCCTCAGTATTGGCCAGACTACTCTCAGGAGCAAGTCCGACTTGAGTGAACTTAGTGGTTGAGTCTCTCAAAACCCATCATCTGTCTTCTTCTTGGAAAATTCTGCGGCTTTTGTCTCCAAAGCCTCTTTGGCTTCATGTAGCTGATTCTTCAGCTCTTCCATCTCTTTTTTGTATTTGTTTGCTGCCTCCTGGAAAATTGAACATTTTTGTGTCTTCTCTGCCAACCCATCCTTCATTTTACTCAGAGAAGTGCTGAATTCTTTCTGTTTCTCTTCACACTTTTCCAGAGGTACAAACTTTGACCTGAGGGAATCTTGTTGTGTGTGAAGGTCTTTCAGCAGATTTTCTTTTTCCGTTCAGAGGTTGCTCACCTCGTCTCAACTCTGTCCTTAAACATGGTTTCCTCGCGTTCCTTCTGCTGTTCTTCCATGTTTTGGTTTAAGACAGCCTGCATTTCTACAGGTTGTTGAGTCTTTACACATTCCTTTATCAAAACAGGAACACTCCCAGCTTCCTTTTGGAATCTCAGTGGCCACTTCAGGTTGATTTCCCTTAGCCAATTTCACCTGAGAAGGCTTGATCCTCTGCCTCTCAATACCAACACTGGTAGCCTTATCAATTAACTTCCATAATGGACAGTTGCTCTACTTATGCCTCTGACTTGGATGTCTTCACCTGTGTATGTTTTTAATTGGGCAGTTGTTTCTTCTAAATTTAATTGATGTTCCCCATTATTCAGATATCTGAAGGTATGTTCCCTAATTACTGTAGTGGAAGTTCCTGTGTTCGCTTCTATTCTAACAGGTCTGCCATTCACTTTCACTGTTACATAGATTGGTCCTGTCTTTCCAACCTTCAAATTAAATAACGAGTAAATATCTGAATTTATTGCTTCTGGCTCTTCTGCATTGTAGATCTCACTGGGTTATTTCTTTTGTTTAATAGTCTGTTTGACTCTTCACCTGGAATGTCTCATTATGTGTCCATTTCTATGACAATAAAAACATTCTATTTATTTAAAACTGCCAATCGTTAAAAGACTGCTTGTTTCCACCTCTATTGAAATTATTGCTTGTTTTTGCTGCTAAGTCATTTTTCTCATTTTCCTGCTAGCGGGGGCTGTTTCAGCCTCTCAGCAGAGTCTTGCTTTTTTGCGCTCTTTTTGGCTGTGGCTTCCCGCCCGATATGGAAGACAGTTCCTTTTTGCATGCCCTGTATGGCTTTTGAATCTCTTATTGCGCTTTCCATTGCCAGTGATATCTCTGTCACCTTCTTGAAATCCAAATTTGTTTTGGCTAACAATCGCTTCTGTGTCGTGTCCTCATTTTACACCACACATGAAACAATCTCTAAGCATGTGGTTTAGGAAGGCACCAGACTCACAATGTTCCATTAACTGCGTCAAACTTGCCATATAGCATGCAACTGTTCCCCCACCCCCACCACCCCCAGGGCTCTATTTCTTGAGTTAAACTTGAACCTTTGCATCGTTACTGAGGGCTTTGGTTGATAATGACCTTTCACGAGGTCCACCAATTCACCAACATTTTTTGAACCTGGGGCACTGGGTGCTGTCAAACTTCGAATCAAGCCATAGGTTTTATTCCCACATGTACTTAAGAGGATCGCCTGCCCCTTCTCTTCACCCATAAACTCGTTCATTTGGAAAAAGAATGTGAGACATTCAATGTAGCGAGACCAATCGTCCATTGCTGGATCGAAACTATCAATTCTTCTGAATTTCGGCATCCTGTGAGAATTACTTCAACAATTTGAACAGAAGTTCTACTTACAATTACTGTGTGAGGTACAGTGGCAATTTTGTTTCTCTTGATTGCTTCTATTAAACTAGTTTTATCCTTGTCGCCAGCTTGTTGGATTCTGTGGATCCTCATCGCACGCTTGCCGTGAGTGGTGGCCGAGCTCGTACTGTTGATAGAGTTGAGCATCAGACACTTCTTGGGTGGAAACTCTTAGTTTATTTACAAAGGTAATCAGCAGCAACTAAACATGTGCTTACACTTCAAACTCTATCTCTTACACAACTAACTACTAACTACTGAAGTAGCCCATGCTACTCTACTATTGGATACTAAGATCATGTGATCGTCCTTCAGAACATTCTTCTTAAAGGTATATTACACATCAGATTAAACCATAATTACCACAGACAGTGAAGGAACTGCGATATAGTTCCAAGTCAGGATGGTGAGTGGCTTGGAGGGAAACTTCCAGGTGCTGGTGTTCCCATACATCTGCTGCCCTTGTCCTTCTAGATGGCAAAGGTCATGGGTTTGGAAGGTGCTGTTGAAGGAGTCTTGATGAGTTGCTGCATTTCATCTTGTAGATGGCACGCACTGCTGCCACTGTACGTCGGTGGTGGAGGTAGTGAATGTTTAAGGTGGTGGATGGGATGCCAATCAAACTGCTACTTTGTCCTGGATGGGGGTATCAAGCTTCTTGATTGTTGTTGAAGCTGTACTCATCCAGGCAAGTGGAGAGTATTCCATCACACTCCTGACTTGTGCCTTGTAGATGGTGGACAGGCTTTGGGGAGTCAGGAGGTGAGTTACTCTCCGCAGAATTCCCAGCCCCTGACCTGCTCTTGGGGCCACAATATTTATATGGCTAGTCCAGTTCAGTTTCTGGTTAACAGTAACCCTCAGGATGTTGTTTATGCTTGACCACACATAAATAGCTATAAGCAGAAACTTGAGGAAGAAAAGCACTTTTCAAAACAGGCACAATTTTAAGTGAAATTTAGTTTGATCACACCCAAAAGTGGAAACTCCACCCAAATCTGTCACTTCCCCGCAGGCCTGCTGCTGCAGCCACTTTCCTACTTTCCTACACTGCAAGGGAAACAGGTGCTCTGGCTTGTATAAGGTTGCTCTTCAGAAGCCTTTCAGTAGCAGCACAAATATGCACAGAGTTGAATAACACACCAATAACAATAGGCCTTGGGCTGGATTTTCATCCACGAATTGGGTGCACAGAGTCAGGAAACTTCCCATCTCCAAGAAACTGACTTTTAAAAATGGTTGCCTGGATGTCAGATTTTTTGCGGGGGTGGGGGGTAGACTAGGTGGATGGCCTGACTTGGAGTTCTGACACTACGGATGGAATTATCCCAGATTTGCACGAAGTGTGGTAGCGGGAGGGAAAAAGAGCCTTTTAACCATTGCTCACAATGGCAGGTTTTCGCGCTCTATTGTCCAATTCCTGCCTCATTAATTATGCATTCCCAGGGAACATGCCAGGTCACGGAAGGGGCCGCAGAAGATGCCACTATCCTGCTGCCAGGGTTTACAGGTGGTGATGCAGCGACCTCAATATGTCTGAGGTGCAGTGCCGAAGGAGGCTCTGTCTGTCAAGGGAGACAGTCACCTCCTTCTATCAGAGGATCGGCCCTGAGATCAGCTCTGACTGTGTGGGTGGACACCCCATGCCAGTGGCTCTGAAGGTCGCAGTGGCCCTAAACTTCTATGTCTCCGGCTCTTTTCAGGGGTCAGTGGGGGATCTGTGTGGAGTCACCCAATCAGTTGCGTCAAGCTGGTGACAGAAGCTCTGTTCAGGCGTGCATTGACTTTCAGTCATTACCATACTGACGAGGCCAGTCAGGTTGAGCAAGCCAGAGGGTTTTCAGCGATTGTTGGCTTCCCCCGCATCCAGGGTGCGATCGACTGCACACATGTGGCCATCAAGGCACCAGCGGATGAGCCTGGAGCCTTCGTCAACAGGAAGGGCTTCCAGTCCATGAACTTGTAGATAGTGTGTGATCACAGGATGCTGATTCTACAAGTCTGTGCAAGGTACCCTGTGCAAGGTACCAGTGACGCTTACATCCTGAGACACTCCCAGGTCACGAGGCACTTCAGTGCTCCAGCCTGGCTAGATGGATGGCTGCTGGGTGACAAGGGCTTTCCCGTCAGAAGATGGCTTATGATGTCTCTCCGCCATCCAAGAGCAGAGGCCAAGCAGTAGTACAATAGGAGCCATGCCCCCATAAGGGCTGTGGTAGAGAGAACCATCGGTCTTCTCAAGATGCACTTCCGATGCCTGTACAATTCAGGGGGTGCACTCCAGTATTCCCGAGATCACATGTAGCTGATGGTCGTTGCGTGCTGCACTCTCCACAGCCTGGTGCTGGAAAGGGGGGACGCAGTGGAGGAAGAAGATCTTGATGCTGCTGCACTGTCAACAGACAGTGAGTCCAGTAGTGAGTCCAAGGACGAGCATGGTGAGGAGAACGCTGAGGGCATAGACACTGACCTGGGTAACCTCCAGGGAGCCAGGGACACCTGGGACACCCTGATCCAACGCTCCTTCAGCTACCAAATAAGAGCCACAACCACATGCCATGGCTGCAGGCTCCATGCTGGATACCTGACAGGACCTGTTCCTTGGTCAACAACATACACTATGTGCCATTGCAATAAAGTTCCAGGAGATACACGTCCATCATATCATCATGGCTTACAACGCAACAGAAGAAATGAAGCATCCAGAGGCCAGGTGCAAAAAAAAATCTCATTTACTGCTGACTGACAAACATTGCAGAAATTAACATTGACCGGTGTTTTGCATCACACCATTAAAAAAAGAATAGAAAAATGGGGGAAACAAATATCACCCGTGATCAGGCCATGTTGTGTTTAAGGTGCTTTAAGTTTTAGCTTGTGGGTGCTACGTCTAGGTGCTCCCCCCTCGCTGGTACCGGCATTGGAGACACCTGCTCTCTCTGCTGTCTTGTTGGCCTTGATGACCTTGACGAGCGTCCTCTGGCCCATGGAGTCCTAGCTGGCCCCGCCTGGGAGGGAGCAGCAAGTGCAACGGCTGCCATCTCCCCAGTTGCCGCAGCCTTATCAGATGCCATGGTCAATGGCAGATGGGCAGAGGAGCTGCTACTGTCATCCGGAGCACCCTAAAAGGAGCCCGCAGAGATGACAGGCTGCTGGTGCGCCAACGTGAGGTCGCTTTGGACCTCCCTGCTCACCATTGATGGACGGGCACCGAGCTGGGAAACTGGGTGCCCAATCCATCTCCCACACTGACACTGACCAGCTGAGGTCATTGACGATGTGAGAGCTTGAAGGTCCAAGTGCATCCCCAGGGACGCTTGATTGAATCCCTGGAAGAGCGTCTCCATGAGAGTCGCCACTCTCTCCACGGAGGAGGCATTGCGCTCGGCCATGAAGGTCAACGCAGTGTTTACGTTCCACATGGACCCCTCCACAACAGACACCATGGCACACATTCCCTCATGTATCTCTGCCAGATCCTCCCACACACCCCACTAGACATCCAGCATCTGCTGCCTCATGGATGACTCCAGAGGCCCATCATCAGCCATCAACTGAGCATTGCCCTGAGCCCCAGCAGTCCTCTGACTGCCGGCGCCCTGGGCACTTTCTGCCTCCGCCTACACCTCAAGTGAATGTGAAGTGCCCTCGCCAATGTGCACCGAGATATTAGGCGGCGATCTTATGCCCACCGAGGTGCTAGTATCTGCACTGGTGCCTGCTCGACAGAGAGGGTGTGACGCTGGCGTGTGCTTAGCATGGTGGTCCTCAGGAATCGGGGTGGGCCTTCATGCTCCTCAGAACAAACGGCTGCTGATGAACCTAAAAGGGAGAAGAAGGACATGTCATTAGTTTAACTCATTAGACTGTCACTGTGCATGCCTGGCACCCTGATGAGACAGAGATCTGCATCATGGTTCCCTCATCTTTCCATTATCAATGGGAATTCCAGGTTCAAGGAACACATCAATATAGAGGCAACACCGGAATGGTTGCAATAACTGACATTCTCACCTCAGTGCACTGCACTCTTACCTTCCTCTGGCACCCCAACCTCACCACGGCCACTTGACCAGGGTGCATGGGCCTCTCCAGCTCCAGGGCCCCCTGCTTGTATTGCGTGAGGATGAGGAGGTGTGAAGGTCCCCCGCCAGTCTGTGGCCTCTCAGCATTGTTATGGGATGTTTTCTCCTGAAAGGACAGAGGAGCATTGATTAGTCCACTCTCTACCTGCAGCACCATTGCAGCCTGGCCAACCCCAGCTGAGGAACACCTTGCAGGGCTCAGCCGATTTGTAACCTTGGAGCCACACTCAGTTCAAGCAGCCAGGGCTCACCCCTTTGGCCAGCTCCTGCCTCAATGACATTTGCCACTCACTCTCTAACACCTCTGAGGACCATGGGGGGGTTGGGCAGCTCTTACTGACCCATGCCAACACTGTACTCACCCTTCCTGATCGCAGGAGATCGTTAATGTGCTTCCGGCACTGGACCCATGTGGGCCTCACCACACCGTGGCTGCTGACCCTGGATGCCACCTCCTCCCAGGCCTTTTTGGTGAGGTGGGGGGAGCCTCCTCCGCCCGTCCCTCGGGACCAGTGTTTCTCTCCTGGCAGCTACCTCCTCCAGGAGGGCTGCGTGGCACTCGTCTGAGAAACGCGGGGCCGACTGCCGCGCAGACCTGCCCTCCCGCCTGCCGTGTCCGCCTGCTAGGGCGTCCATTCACAGGACTTCCGCGTCGTTCAGTGGCAGCCTTCCAGGGGCTGCCGAGGCCGCAGTTGAATCGGCCGCCGGGTCACCATTGGACATTATGCCCCGCCCCCACCCGCCCGCCCCTTCGTGCACATTCACAGGCTGTGCCTCACGCCACCCACGTAAAATTGCGGTGCACTGCCGATCGCGGGCGGCGGTTAGTTTTCCGACCGCACCCACCCGCTCCGCCAAGCACCCCCGCCAAGGGTGAAATTCTGCCCCAGGGTTTGAATCCCACCACAGCAGATGCTGAAATTTGAATTCAATAAAAATCTGGAATTAAAAGTCTAATGATGACCATGAAACCATTGTCGATTGTTGCAAAAACCCATCTGGTTCACCAATGTCCTTTAAGGAAGGAAATCTGTTGTCCTTACCTGAAATGGCTGAGCAAGCCACCCAGTTGTCACCACCACCTTCTCAAGGGCAACTAGGGGCGGGCAATAAATGTTGGCCCAGTCAGCGAAGCCCACATCCTGCGAATGAATAAAAAAAATGTCACTTCACCCCTGCCCCACACTCTCCTGATGCCCAACCCATGCCACCTTTTGTGGTTGTGAAACCAGTCATGCAGTTTAACACCACAGAAATATTTAAAAGACAGGGCTTTTAAATGCCTTGACAGCTTGACAGCGCATTTTCACAGGTGCTTTTGGCGGTTGATCTCGACCCTTTTGACAGATCATCTTAACAGTTGACAGTTTTGACAGTTGATTTGATACATTTATTGACAGTTCCAATGAGATTGACAGTTAATGAGCTTATGCACTTTTTACGCACATTCATGCCTACTTTAACAATTCAAAGTGGCACCTGGCCTCCCCAAAGGGCATCTGACCTTCCTCAAAGGTGTCCTGGGACCAGATCCAAAGGGGTACCTTACCTCTCCAAAGGGAATACCTTGGCTGTCCAAAGGAATGCAGAAAGTTCAGATGTGCTCTCACCAGGCGTACTCCACACACTTCAGGTTTCACACCCCTGGGCTACCCAAATCTGATGTGATTGGGGGTTGTTGATGATGGCCAGCTGCCTCCGTGAACAGCACATGCATGAAACACAAACCGCACCGATACCCAACCCCCACAAAAATAGGAAGCCTGGGAGTCATGCGTATAATTCCTGGGCTCATCTGCCATTTTTGTCATGATGGAGAGCCTCTCCATCATAGTGAAAATCCAGGCCTTCATGCTCGGCTGTTTTTTTTTGTGTACTAGTAGATTTACGTGAAGAAGATATCAAGAGATGATACAGCTTTCATGTTCAATAGTGAAAGTCACTTTTCACCATAGCATCTCATTACTTTGCAATAATTATTCTAATCTCTCATTAGGTTATGAAGTCGTATGTCAAGTTGATAATCTCAAAATTAGTACTATAAAATCCCTGAAGACAAGTATGTCTAATTATAAATAAATGAGGAGTAGTGGGTTAGATGAAATGTGAAATATAACCTAATGGTTCCAAGGTATTGAACTCATTTTCTTTTGAGTAAGGAAAAAGCAGGATTATCATGATTCACCAATCAGCCTACTTCAGTTCCTGATTTCTTGACTGTTGATGAACATGTTTCTTTCCTGAATTGCAATAGTTGCACTGCATTTATACTGGGAACTTCAAAATTCCTCAGCGTGATACAACGCTAACCAAAGAAAGACATTCACAGACTTCCTGCTGAGAGAGCGGAATGAACTGCGAGCAATTACACAGCTAGTTTTTTTTTCAGAATACTATTCTCTGAGAACTCTATTACTGCAAGGTTGCAGCCTGAAACATAACGCTGATCCAAAACATGGATGGCACAGAGCTTGAGATCATAGCCTGATGTTTGCCGTTGAAAACAAAATCATTGAAAGCATTATAAAAAAACAATTTTTGATTTATAGGACAGAATTGGTCAATGGGAGCTGGACAGTTAGCTGCTGAAAGTCTCCAAACTCTCCAAAATCATCTGCTGTCTGAAAACCTTACAAGTAATCAAATCCATGATCAGCAAAGGATAGTTCCATGTGTACCTTGGAGATCAAATCAGCCATCTATGCATAACCAACAATAGGGATCAGTCCTTGTACCAGCCCTCTTAACATGCATGTCAATGATCACCTTCCCACAGTCACAGCTCCGCATATGCTGACGACTTGATTGGCTTTCCAGTCCAAAGAACTCCAGAATATTGAGCAAAGACTCCCTGAAGATCTATGCTCTCTGGAAGCCTACTTTTTAAAAAGGAGACTTTGACCAAATGGTGCCAAGACTGTCGGTTCAGCCTTCCACCTGAACAACTCAAAGACCAGGGAAGAACTTCATGACCAGTTCTGTGGTTCACACACGATCCAAAGCCAAAATACATTGTCAGCGCTCTAAACCATATTTTCATCTACCGGCAATAATTCCAGGAAACTGGAGCCAAGGTCAAGATGAGAGTGAAGTCATGAGGGGTTACTTATGGAATTGTGAGACCAGCATAGCTCGAATGGCTTCCTGTGCTAGCATACATTGAGCCTTCTGATGTCTGCAGGGAAAACATGCTCCTCAAAGAACACCATCAACTGACAGCTAATGAAGCATTCCCATTGACACAGGAGCTCAAGAAAACCCCATGCACTCGCCTGCACTCCCGTAGCTCCTACTGGAACACACTCCACAGCCAACAAATTGATACCAGCACCACCTCGCAATGGCGTACCTCGTGGTTGACTGCAAACGTCACCTACCATAACCCGGTAACTAACCCAAGTGGAGAGGTCCCAGGTTTCAACAATCCATGGAAAATCTGGAGAACCCTCAATTGTTTGAGGGCAGGCCAGGGAAAATGTGGGCACTTGCTGCACAAGTGGAAAGTGAGGAACAGCTCAAAATGTGACCGTGGCCACCTAAGTCAGACCATTGCCCTTACACTGAAATCCTGCCCTGAGAGATCGATTCCTGATGGTATCAGAACCATTCAAACTGCATGAGCTAAAGCCATCGAATTGGAATTTTAACCTCAACATTGAACTATGAACTGCTTCTCCAGCCGTACAAAATTATTTTTTCTTAGATCCATAGATGATGACAGAGAATTGGGCAGGCATCTTTCTTTTGCAGGAAATTCTAACCCATTCCCTGATATAAAATAACATTGTTTTTTTTTGACAGTTACAAATTGCATTTTTTAGGTAGAGTGTCAGTGCAGAACAAATTTACATTCACAGAAAGGTTTTTATACTCATTTGGCAAGTTATCGTTGTAGATCGACATGGTTTTTTGAAGTAAATTACAAATACATTGTATTTACTGCACACAATATCAAATAATGAATCAACAGGAGTGATTGCAATCTCATCAAAGGGCTCAAAATGACATCATGCAGCACTAGAATGAAGCTGTATCTGAAACCTGCAATGAAATTAAAGCCCTCAAAGAACTACAGGGTATATTTGTATGTATGAACTCTCCACTTATCTATCAAACCATCTATCTCCCTGTCTATCTTACGAATACTAACTGAGAACCATGCAAGGTGGTTTAATGCTTCCTACCTGAGGATTTTTTGTTAGCAGTGCTTTGCAAAATATGACTGCACTCTGCATCAATATGTGATGAAGTCCACCCTGGGCAGATTAAGAACTTTGAGCTGCTTTTTGCGGAATTATGGAGTATCAATCAGCTGTTGATATCCTGGCTTACTGCTGCTGAAACCCTCAACTCTTTGTTACCTCTACATTTGATTTTACTAATGCTTTCCTCGCTGGCCTCCCGTCTTTCATCTACATAAACGTTTGCTCATCCAAAGATCTGCTGCCTGGACACTAGCTGTCACCAAGGCCCATTCACATATCACTCCTGTGCTTAGCTGATCTACCTGTCCAGCAATGCCTCAATTTTAAAACACTCCATGGCCTCACCTCATCCTACTTCTGTGGTCTCCTCTAGTTTTATGGCCCGTTAAAATCTCTGTGTTCCTCCAATTCAGGGCTCTTGCACATCCCTGATTGTAATCACTCTACCATTGGAATACCTTCAGCTGTCCAGGCCCTGGATCTGGGATTCCCTCCCTAAACATCTCTGAATCTTTACCTCTTCGCCTTTAAGATGCACCTTAAAACCTACCTCTTTGACCAAGCTTTTGGTCACCGGTCGTAAATCTCCTTATGTGGTTTGGTGTCATATTTTCTTTGATAATGCTCCTGCAATGCATCCTGGGTCAAAGGTACTGCATAAATGCAAGCTATGGCCTGATCTTGAATATGTTCCACCTTCTGAACATGGGATGGCTTTCTCTTCAGAGGGTTAGAACCAGGGGTCATTGTTTAAAAATAAGGGGTTGCCCATTTAAAACAGAGATGAGGCAAAAATATTTCACTCAGAGGGTGTTGAGTCTTTGGAACTCTCTTCCTGAAAAGGTGGAAGCAGCGTCTTTGGATATTCTTAAGGCAGAGTTGGATAGATTCTTGGTAAGTAAGGGGGTAATAGGTTATTGAGGGTAGGAGGGATGCAGGTTTAAGGTTACTATCAGATCAGTAATGATCTTATTAAACGGTGGAGCAGGTTCGAGGGGCTGAATGGCCCCCTCCTGCCTGTTGTTCATATATTTGTATGTTGTGACTTCACTAATTAGGATTACTCATCTGCAATAGATTACTGGACCATTTATGCAATGGATCAATATAATACAGAAACAGCAAATCATTATGATTTAAAAACAAAAAACTACTGTGGATGCTGGAAATCCAAAACAAAAACAGAATTACCTGGAAAAACTCAGCAGGTCTGGCAGCATCGGCGGAGAAGAAAAGAGTTGATGTTTCGAGTCCTCATGACCATTCAGCAGAACTAATCATTATGATTAGTGGTTGAAGGGTTTTAGCTGGCAAGGTAGAGAACTCAAGCTGTAAAAATAACGTGCACTAGACTACATTTGCAGAAATTTATGTTTTTTTGCTCTTACCTTAATGGTTGTGATACAGTACCTCAAGAAAACATTTGAACAACAACAACTTGTCTCTATACAGCACCTTCTAAAGTATTAACATGTCCCAAGACATTTCACTGGAACATTATCAAACAAAATTTGACACCATGCCCCAGAGGCGATATTAGAGCAAATGATCAGGTAGGTTTTAAGGAGCGTCTTAAAAGAGGAATGAGGCAGAGAAGCAGGAAGATTTAGGGAGGGAATTGAAGACTTTAGAAACTTAGCAGATGAAGGCACAGCCACAAATGGTGGAAGGATCAAAATTGGGGACGCTCAAGATGCCAAAATTGCAGAAGCACAGATACCTCGGCGGGTTGTAGGGCTGGAAGAAATTGTAGAGCAAGGAGCAAGGCTATGGAGGGATTTGAAAACAAGGATGAGAATTTAAAAATAGAAGTATATCTTAATTGGGAGCCACCGTACATCAGCAAGCACACTGGGTGATGAGTGAAAAGGACTTGGTGCAAGTTAAGCCCCTGCAGCAGAAGAGTTTTGGATCAACTCAAGTTTAAGGAGGGAAGAAAATGGGATGCCAGTCAGGATTGCATTGAAGTAGTCAAGTCTAGAGGTAACAATGGCATAAATGAGAGTTACAGCAACAGATAAGCTGAGGCAGGAATGGAGATGGGCAATGTTGCAGAGGTTGAAACACACGGTCTTAGTGATGAGACAGATATATGGTTGGAAACTCAACTTAGGGTCAAATATGACACCAAAGTTACAAACTGTCTGATTCAGCTTCAGACAGTTGCTGTAGAGGGATGAAATCAGTGATGACGGAACAGAGTTTGTGGTGGGGACTGAAGATATTGGCTTCAGTCTTCCCAACATTTCAGTGCAGGAAATCTCATTCATCCAGTACTGGATCTCAGTCAAACAATGTGACAAGTTAGCGACTATAGGGGGGTCAAGACATGTGGTGCAAAGGTAGAGCTCATGTCATGGACAGACCCTTGGGGGATACAATATATAACAGTGCGCAAGTGGGAAGAGAAGCCCTTTTTAAATGTATTCCTTCATGAGATGGCGTCACTGGCTAGGCCAGCATTTATTGCCTATCCCTAATTGTTCTTCAGAAGATGGTGGTGACTGCCTTCTTGAACCGCTGCAGTCCATGTGGTGTTGGTATACCCACAGTGCTGTTAGTGAGGGAGCTCCAGGATTTTGACCTAACCACAGTGAAGGAATGACGATATAATGCCAAATAGTCATTTGGTAGTACAGAACTTTAGTATTGCTTTTCGTCTTGCACTCATCAAGACACTTAACAAGAATACCAATATAAGGGGAAAACAATAATTTATACTGCATGGGAAGAGAGTTCTGATTGGTTGGCAAGTGGGCTCTGATTGGTAGAAGTGTTGCCATGGAGAATTCACCAGTTGCTGGTGACTAACAGTTAACTGCCAAGCATTGTTTGAAATTTAAACTAGGCAGCTTCACCCTGATTGGTCAAGGCATTGCCCTGAGGAATGAGTACGTGAATGGCTGTCACTTATTTTGCTGAGTTGAAACAAGCGCAATGTGTGTGCACATTCTTTCTATCTGCAAAGAACAGGGCCCTGTTTATTAACATATGTAGTTTACAGTCCACGCAAATGTGCCACACTGCGAGACTGATTGACAATCTTAAATTGGTTGTCAGCGTAATTCTTACCACTGAGGATTATTTAACAAATGTTGTTCAATTGTGAACCCACTTCTAATGTTGGACACTGTGTGTTGACTTTTGCAAGCTCAGGTTGGTTGGGTACGGTCTGTACCTTGCTCATTGCGAACAGCGGCTGGAACATGCTGTTTAATACGATCCGCCAGCTCTTGGGATGTACGGCTTATACACCTAGCATCTCACTGGCACTGAAATTCATATATCACATTACTCAACTGTGTAATAGACAGGATGTCTTTTTGGCTTGACTGCAGCATCCTATTAGCGATGAAAACCACTCATGTTGCTAGTGCATAATAGCAGCGTGAAATGGCTAGCTGCACCTGTTCCTCAAATCTTTGAGATAGCTTGCCCTTCCAGGGTAATCTGAGGTACTGGGCACTTTTCAGGACCGAAAGTGATGACCGTAGGCCCGTTCATGAGTTTGGATGATATACAGTGAGAAATGATCTGATCAGGGTATTGGTATTCTGCGAAGTGTCCTGATGAACGCAAGACAAAAAGTTTCAACATGTCTCTTTTTTCAGCAATACTTGATATAATTCCAAGTCAGGATGGCGTGTGGCTTGGCGGGAAATTTACAGGTGATGTCAAGACATGTTCCCTTGGCACAGTCAAGGTATGTTCCCTCGAAAGGGAAAGGTAGGACAAACAAATGCCTGGATGGCAAAGGAGATCGAAATTAAGAAGAAAAAATGTGCTTATGACAGGTGTCAGGTAGAAACTACAACTGAGAACCAGGCTGAATATAGAAGGATCAGAGGAGAGGTGAAGAAGCAAATAATAGAAGCAAAGAGGGAGTAGGAAAAGAGACTGGCAGTCAACATAAAATGGAACCCCAAATCTTCTATAGGCATATAAATAGTAAAATGATGGTAAAAGGAGGAGTCAGGATGATGAGGGACCAAAAAGGCAATTTAAATGTGGAGGCAGAAGGCATAGCTGAGGAATTAAATGAATACATTGCACCTGTCTTTACCAAGGAAGAAGCTGCTACTCAGGCCATGGTAAAAGAGGAGGTAATTCAGACACTAGAAGGGTTTAAAATTGAAAAGAAGGAGGTATTGGATAGGTTATCTGTACTAAAAGTTGATTAGGCACCGGGATCGGATGAGACACACCCGAGGAGACTGCGAAAAGGAAATTGCGAAAGCACTGTCCATAATTTTTCAGTGTAAGGATAAGCCCAGCCACTACAGACCAGTCACTTTAACTTCAGTGGTGGGGAAACTTTTAGAAACAACAATTCAGGACAAAGTAAACAGTCAAATGGACAAAAGTGGGTTAATTAAGGAAACCCAGCATGGATTTCATAAGGAAAAATCATGTTTCATTAACTTGCTGGAGGTTTTTGCTGATGTAATGGAGAGGGTTGATTAGGTTAGTGCTGTTGATGTGGTGTAAGTGGACTTCCAAAAGGCATTTGATACAGTGCCACATAACATACCTGTGAGCAAATTTACAGCTCAGAGAATAAAAAGGACTGAAACAACATGGATATGGAACTGGCTGAGTGGCAGGAAATAGAGAGTGGTGGTTCATGGAATCTTTTCAGCTGGAGGAAAATTTATAGTGGTGCTCCTCAGGATCAATGTTGGGGCCCTTGCTTTCCTGATATATAATAATGGCCTTGACCTTGGTGTGCAGGGCACAATTTCAAAATTTGTGGATGGTACAAAACTTGGAAGCATTGTGCACTGTGAGGAGGATAGTGTAGAACTTTTAAAGCACATAAGCAAGTTAGTGCAATGGGCAGGTAGGTGACAGGTGAACCTCAATGTGGAGAAATGTTATGTGATTCATTTTGACAGGGAGAATATGGAGAGATAATATGAAATGGAGGGTACAACTCTAAAGTGGGTGCAGGAGCAGTAGGCTCTGGTGAATAAGTCATTGAAGGTTGCAGCACAGTTTGAGAGAGATGTTAATAAAGCATACAGTAGTCCAGGCTTTATTAATAGGAGCACAGAGCACAAGAGCAAGGAGGTTATGTTGAACTTGTATAAGTCCCTAGTTCGGTCTGAGCTGATTATTGTGTCCAGTTCTGGATGCCACACTTTAGGAGGGATGCGAAGGCATTGCAGAGAGTGCAGAAACACTTCACAAGAATGGTTCCTGAGATGAGGAACTTTAGTTATGAAGATAGGATTGTCTTCCTTAGAGAAAAAAAGGCTGAGAGGAGATTGGATAGAGGTAGTCAAAACCATGAGGTGTCTGGGCAGAATAGATAGGGAGAAACAGTTCCCACTCATGATCGAGAATGAGAGGGCACAGATTTAAAATAATTAGTAAAATAAGTAATAGTGATATGAGGAAAACTTTTTCACGCAGCGAGTGTTCAGGGTCTGGAATGCTCTGCCTGAGTGTTATGACGTGGCAGTTGATGTGTGCCAGGTAGACAAAATCCATGAGGGAAACTTGGTTGCGCTATCACAACAGTTTTTCAATGTGTAATTATTACAAGATGTGTGCACTGAATTCAGAAGTAATAAGTCCACCAAGATTTTTAGAGACTTTATAAATTAAAATAAAAATATTTATTAATAAAATATAAAAGGTTTCAAGCACATACATACTTACCACAATAATAGCTCATAAAATTCTCAATTAACCTTACCCCCAATTACACCCCCTTAAGGTAACGGGACAAAGTAGATTTTAGATTTAAAACAAACTCAGCAAGTTAACACAATACCCGCTTGACAATGGAATTCCAACTGGCTTTTCTTCAACTTAAATTTCGTTATATAGCAGACTTGTGCACAAATGCTGGAGGCTTCATTAAGGCTATTTCACACACTCCTGTTAGATCTTACATGGCCTTCTGACACATAGCCTTTCATTCTCCTTTATATATGTTTCTGTCTTTTTAATATGTAAATTCTATTGTTCCATATGTCTTTGAAACTGTATTTTCCTCATAATATAAAAACTTTCATATTGCCAACATATTGACAGTACCCTTAATGTCTCCATTAGCACATTCCTTAGATAATATCACCACCGTCAACACCCCTTTCTCCTTTTGTCTATGACATCTTAGGCAATCTCTTCTTTGCTTCCACCTATCACTGGCCCTTTATCCAGCTCTACCTGTCCCACCCCCCTCTACTAGCTTATATTTCACCTCATTTCTCTATTTCCTTAGGTCTGATGAAGAGTCATACAGGCTTGAAACGTCAACTATGTTCTTCTCCACAGATGCTGTCAGACCTGCTGAGTTTTTCTAGTTATTTTTATTTTTGTTTTTATTATTGACAGTACCCTTTGGGAAAAATAAAAACATTCCTTAGCCTTGCTTATCTGGCTAGTTGTAAACAGACTATGACCCTTTTGAAATCCAAATATCCCTTCATTTATCTAAAAGTATAATTTGTCTTCACACCTTACATGGTAAACCAACATCTATATTTAGTCATTAGCATGTCAAGCACTTAGCTTATTTTGATGATTTTGAGCTTGCCGCCTACTTGACTCCAAATGCAATTAAATCACACACAGACCCAACTATACTTGCCCCATAAACCTACTTCACAATAAACCAGAAAAACATTATGAAAATTATTATCCTTTCATCACACTGAGAATGTGGAGGCAGGTTCAATTGAAGCATTCAAAAGGGAATTAGACTGTTATTTGATAAGAAAAATGTGCAAGGTTACAAGGAGAAGGCAGGAGAATGGAATTAGGCCAGTTGCTTATTTGGAGAGTTGGTGCAAGCACGATGTGCAAAATAGCCTCCTTCTGCGCCATGACAATTCTTTGATTCTATGGTGGTGTTCCTATGCATCTGCTAACCTTGTCCTTCTAGGTAGTAGAGGTCACGGGTTTGGAAGGAGATGTCGAAGGCGCCTTGCTGAATTGCTTCAGTGCATCTTGTAGATAGTACACACTGGTAGAGAGGGTGACTATTTAAGATGGTGAATGGGGTGCCAAATGGGCAGCTTTGTCCAGGATGGTGTCAAGCTTCATGAGTGTTGTTGGAGCTGCACTCATCCAGTCTAGTGGAAACTATTCCATCACACTCCTGACTTGGTAGAGTCAGGAGGTGAGGTACTTGCTAGAGAATTTCCAGCCTCTGACCTACTTTTGTAGCATAGTATTTATATGGCTGGTCTAGTTCAGTTTCTGGTCAATAGTAACCTCCAGGATTTTGATAGTGGGGGATTCAGTGATGGTAATACCATTGAAAGTCAAGGGGAGATGGTTAGATTCTCTCTTGTTGAAGATAGTCATTGCTTGGCACTTGTGAGGTATGAATGTTACTTGTCACTTTTCAGCCCAAACCTGAATATTTTCCAGACCTTGCTGCACATGAGCTCAGACTGCTTCAGTATCTGAGGAGTCGCGAATGGTGCTGGAACATTGTGCAATCATCAGACAACATCACCATTTCTGATCTTATGGTGCAGGGAAGATCATTGAAGAAGCAGCAGAATATCATTTGGCTGAGGACACTATCCTGAGGAACTCCTGCAGCTATGTCCCGGGACTGAGATGATTGATCTCTAACAACCATGACCATCTTCCTTTGTGCTAGGTATGACTCCAACCTGTGGACAGTTTTCCCCGCATCCTATTGAGTCCAATTTTGCTAGGGGTCCTTTATGCTACACTTGGTCAAATGCTGCCTGATGTCAAGGGTAGTCATTCGCACCTCACCTCTTGAGTTCAGCTCTTTTGTCCACGTTTGGACCAAGGCTGGAATGAGGTCAGGAGCTGGATGGCCCTGGCAGAACCCAAACTGAATGTCAGTGAACAGGCTATTGCTGAGTAAGTGCCATTTGATTGCACTGTCAATGACACCTTCCATCACTTTACTAATGATCAAGATTAGACTGATGGGGAGGTAATTGGCTATTGCAGATGATTCTCTGACTATGACAATAGAACAAGGCAAGTACAGTCCCACCAAACTGATTGGTGGTGGAGAGGCATTGGAGGAAAATGTAGTCAAGCCTGTCAAAGGCTGCAGACAAGTCAGAAAGAACGAGGATGGAAAGGTTTCCTTTGTCATATGCACAGAGGATGTCATTTGTGACTTTGATAAAAGGTATTTCAGCACTGTGGCTGGTGCAGAAATTTGGTTGGTGGGATTGAAGCATTGAGTTCTTGGAAAGGTGGGCACAGATTTGGGAGGTGTCAACACGTTCGAGGACTATTCTCTGAAGGGAAGTTGGAGATGGGGTCATAGTTAGCTGTGATGGAGGGTAAAGGGTGGCTTTTCTGTGCAAAACGGCGGTGACAGCAGATTTTGTGGAAACCGGAAGTACCTGAGGAGGGAGATCTGACATCGATATCATTTTACATGGGAACCAGAAAGGGAAGTTGGATGGTCTGCAGTTCAGCTCTACAAGTTCATTGTTGTATTTTGTCACGTCATTTCTCTCCCCCAGATTGGTATCATCTGCAAACTTATAAGTTGCACTTCAGATTCCCAAATCGGAATCATGAGTGTTAATTGTGAACAGTGGTCCCAGCACCATTCCTGGGGAAAGCCTTTTACCAGTCTGAGTAGCTACCTTTAACCACTACTTTCTGTTTAGGAGCCAGCTTTCTCTCCATTCTGCCAGATTTGCCGACTCCACATGCTCTGAGCTTAGTTATGAGCCCTCCAGGTGGTACCTTATCAAAGGCCTTTTGAAATACAAATATATAACCTTCCCGTTTGAAATCTGTGCTGAATACGTTATTATATTTTCAGTTCTAGGTGTTTTTTTAAATTACGTCTTTGAGTAAGGATTTTATTATCTTTCCTACCACCAGCATTAAGCTAGCTATGGTTCCCTGGACTTGTCCTAACTCCTTTTTTAAATTATTAGAATAAAATTAGCTGCTTGTCAGTGCTCTGGAGCTATTCACTTTTCTAATGGGTTGTTTAACCTGTATGTAATAGTGCGACTGCTATCTCTTCACTAATGTGTGTGGAACATGTCACCAGCGGAGAGAGTTAAGGATGTGTCTGAGATCCTTTTCACATCAATGTTCCCAGTTGTCACAACAACCTCATGTCAGCCAGCTTATTACAAATGTTTATGAGACTCAAGCACCTTGCAGAGTTTAGACAGTGAGTGTGAGGAGAAAGAAACTCCCTTCGCAAGGAGAATCAAGTGGAGATGGCAGCTAAGGAGCAGAAAGCAGATCCTGGGGTTAATGCCCCAGATGCCTGACATCTGTATAGCGAAGGCCTTCAGAAGGGGATAAATGCTGCAGAAAACCTTTTTGAGATATCTTTTGAGACTGCATTGAACGCTCTGCAAGGGTTGCCTTTTTGATGTGTTTACAGCAGTAACATGTCATTGGCAAATGAATTACAGTACTGATAAGTGTGAGTTGATGCATTTTGATAGGAAGAACAAGGAGGCCACATACTGCTTTGATAATAGCAATTTAACTGGAGTAGAGGAATGGGATTCAGGGATACAGACACATACATCGCTAAAAATAGTGATGCAAGTTGGTAAGGCCACTGAAAAAGCAAACCAATCATTACTAAAGGGATAGAATTAAAAAGCTGAGCTTTCACGTTAAATTTCATAGTATCACAGTATCTTTACAGTGCAGAAGGAAGCCATTCGCCCCATCGTATCTGCACTAGCTCCCTGAAAGAGCATTCCACCTAGTTCCACTCCCCTGCCTTATCCCCGTAACCTTTCGCATTCTCTCTTTTCAGGTAGAAATCCAATTCACTTTTGAATACTTCGATCAAACCTGCCTCCTCTACCTTTTCAGGAAGTTTGTCACAGACTCCAACCACCCTCTGGATGAAAATGTTTTTCCTTGTATAGAACCTTGGTTAGACCACACTTCAACAGCTGCTTTCCATATTATAAAAGGTATAGGAGCATTGGAGAAGATGCAAATAAGATTTACAAGGAATATACCTGAGCTGAGAGGTTGTAACTATCGGGTAGAGGCAATGGCTCTTTTCTGGAGAAAAGAGAAGGCTGAGGGGTGAGTCAATGGAGGTTTTTAAAAATAATTAAATGTTTCTTATAGACGGACGTGGGGCGCCTGCTTCCACTTGTGGGGGAAACCAATTAGAGGCCATGCCATCCATAAAAGATAGACAGTAATAATCCAATAAGGAATTCAGGAGGAATTTATTTACCTGGAGGCTGGTTACAATATGCAGTGTCCTACCACTTGAGTGGTTGAGCACAGATGCATTTAAGGTGAAATTCGATAAGCACATGTAAGAGTAAGTAATAGAAGGATATGCTGATATGGTTAAATGTGGATGGCTGGAGCTCATGTGGAGCAGAAGTACTGGCATAGACCAGTTAGCCCAAAAAGCCTGTTCCTGTGCTGTAAACTTGATGTAACTCAATATCAGGGTCTAGAGTGCTCCAGAAAAACAAAGACAAAATCATCAACTTGGATTTACATTGCACTTAATGTAGAAAAAAGTCCCAATGTATTTTGCAGAGGTTTCATCAGAAATAATTGGGTGGTAAGCCAAAGGAGATAATAAGAGGGGTGGATTTTTAGTCAGTTTCTATAGGAGATTTTTTTTCTCTCTCATTGCTAGATAGCGAATGTAACAATCCTAATTTTAAGCGCTGATTGTGAGCAATGAGGTAACCAGCCTCTAATCAAAGTTTTTGTTCAATTCAAGTTAATTTACTTATGCCTATAAAGAAACTCAATAGCTTCAGCACTGGAAACAATGGACTAGAAACTAACCAGAAGACACCAAGGACATTATCCTTAAAATGTGACATATACCTCAATGACACATTGTACCGCATTCTCCTTGGTTTCTGGCAGCAGTAATAAATTTGATTCATTATCAAGTAAATAAAACTCACTAATATCTATCAAACGGTGAGGCAGCAACCAGGAGTGAAATTCCCCAGCCCCTGCAATGAGTCATACTCAGAGCAAGTGTCACTCAAATGGTGAACTTATTGTCAGATGATCACCCCCGCCTCCATACTCGTTTTATAATAAAGCATTTGCTGATAGAAAAAGTAAAACCTGTGACTGCTGGAACTCTGAAATAAAAGCAAGAAGTGCTGAGCTGGACTGCAGCCCCACCAGAACTGAGACGATGAATGTTTACATTCCAGAGTGTTTTTAAAAAATGTACTAAGTTTCCCAGTTCATAGAATAAACACAACATTTGACTGGCAGATGCTTCATGGTGACATATTGCAAACAGATAATATTTACATAATAAAAGACTTTAGATGGAATATGTGGCAGTGAAGGGTACTTGGGCAATATGTGAAGGGGGTGAATATTAATACCTAATTACTGGCTAAGTGTTGAAACAATTTACTGCTTTTCTGTGTCTTGATTTACCACCAGCTGTAAGTTAAAGCATCCAATTGAATGTAAGCTATCATCAAGCAAACTAATCAACAGGAAATGAACCACTTAACCTTTGATAATGAATCAGATTTACTTCTGCTGCCAGAAACCGAGGAGAATGGAATACAAAGTGCCATTGAGGCATAAGTCACATTTTAAGGAATATGAGCTTTTGGATTCTTTCTAGTTCATTGTTTCCAGTACTGAGGACATTGGTTTTCAGAATTAGCCCTGCTACAGTGCAAGGTCAATTCATTGCACTCATGGCAACACTGAAACAGTTACTCATGGGCTACAAAGGTCATGAGTGTACATTTAAGTTTACAGCACAAACCTTCCTTGCCATCTGGGGAAATTCCAGAGAGAGTATTGATGAAACAAAAAACACATTGTTGACATGGGCAGATTGGTGAAGGGGTCAGATTACCTTCTGGCCAGAAACAATGACAAATGCTGTTAGTGAGTAATGTTATGAGTTCAAAGACTACAGTCTTTCTAGTGCATTGTCTTTATTGAACTGACTGCAAAATAGCTCCCCTTAGCCCTGTGACTAATGACAGAGGTCACATGACTACAGCATGCCAGATAGAACATGTAGTAATGATTGCATTTCGAAACCCAAACATCCCCTTTTTCATATTGAACAAAAGACACAAACATCCCCCTTTCCTTTCTGCATAAAAGACATTTGCATGCACTATCATGTGTAACTGTGAGTTACCCAAGTTACCTACTATATCACAACTGTTCTAATGCATTAACAAGCTGTTTGTTATTCAGTGAGTCTCTGCACATGCATTGCTTACACAGTTGTTAAATTGTGCAAGTCTCTTAATAGTACACACGCATGCTGTCATTGGCCGTTCACCTGGGTAATGTTCCCTCTCCGGGGAGTGTTATTCCTGAGGCCCTTTTTGCCATGTTAACTGTTGATGTTGGTCCATTTCCATTGTTGAGGACCGGTGGACTTTTGGGAGCAATGGTTGTTCTGTTCTCTGTGCGGCTAGTGAGATCCCATCTTCCTGATCAGCCACCTGTGATGAAGGAACAGCGTCTCTTGTTGTTTGTATATGCCTGCAGTTGTGCCGGAATACTTGGTCATTCACTTCCACCACATACGATTGAGGTGACAACTGTTCTATGCACGTCCCAAGTTTCCATGTGGGCTGACTCCTGTTAAGAACATTGAAGGTTTGTACCCTGATGGGCTCTCCAATGTCAACTCTGGAAATGGTTTGGCGGTGTTGTCAAAATGAACTTTGGCTTTCTTCCATGTCACCTTGATTTTTTCACTCACGCCTGCTACTACTTCTGGCTTCAGTAGCTTTTTTGCTATTGGAGGAGTAGTTTGTGTGTGGTGCGACATTAGTCTTTGGACTGGACTGGTTCCCATCCTTCAGTCAGTATATTTCTCCATTCAAGGATTGCCTTGTATACGTGTGCTAGATTTGCTCAATTTTTTGATGATTCCTTTGGTGATTTTCACTGCTGCCTCAATCTTTCCATTCGATTGGGGATAGTGCGGAGATGGTGTAGAGTGTTGAATTCCCCAATTCTTTGTGAAGCAGCTGAATTCTTTACTCGTGAACTGAGGGCCATTGTCACTCATCACAGTGCCTGGAATGCCATAATGTCTGAAGTGGGCTTTTAGGCACTCTACTATCTTATTGGTCACCGTTGAAGTCAGCTGGTCTAACTCCCAGTAATCAGAATAGTAGTCTATGGTGACAAGATAATCAGTCCCTGCTAGAGTGAAGAGTTCTATTCCCATCTTCATCCATGGTCTGTGTGGGATGCCAGGCATCATCAGTGGCTCTCTAGCTTGTTTAGCTTGGTAGTCATTACAAGTACCACACTGGCTGATGTGGTCTTTAATTTCATTGCTCATGTCTGGCCAGTAGAGCACTTCTCTTACCTTTCTCAGACTCAATGCAATTCCTTAATGGCTTGCAAGGATGCGCTTCAGCATCTCTCCTCTCATCTCCTTAGAGACAATGATTCTGTTTCCTTTGTACAAGATGCCATCTTGGGGTTGACTATTCATCTTGGTCTGCCCAATATGCTTGTCTGTCAGATTCAATGTCTCTGCTGGGTTGATGACTTCCAGATCATGTCGAGCTGCTGCTTCACATTGAATCTGGAAGATTTCACATCTGATGTAGTATCCTCAACTTTCTTCATTGGGAGTCCTGCTCTCGACAGCACATCTGCGATATATATCTGTTTCCCTTGCTGGTATGTCATATCCAGATGATATCTCTGTAAACAAAGTAACATTATTTGCAGTCACTTTGAAGCAGATAGTAGCAGTTTGAGGAAAATGCTTCGAAGTGGCTTGTGGTTGGACTCCACTGTTACGTTGTCTCTTGCAAGCAGGTATTGATGAAAATGTTCACAAGCAAAAAACAATAGCCGGATACCCTTTTGCAATCTTAGCACAGCGTCATTCAGTTTGCGTTAATGCCCTGGATGCCAATGCTACTGGCTGTCCTTGCTGCATTAGGGTTGCTCCAAGACCTGCCTGGCTGGTGTCACACTGCAAGGTGACGTCATCATTGACATCATAAGACTTCAGCACTGGCATTGTCATCACTAGTTGTTTGATTTTAATGAGCCCTGCTTCGTGCTCTGTGCCCCAATACCACTGCATATCCTTGGCAGTGAGGTTGCGTAATGGTTCACACTCTGATGATAAATTAGGCAAAATGTTTGCTAAATAGTTCACGAATCCAACAAATGGGTGCACTGCTTTCACATCTGTTGGTCACTGCATCGCTGCTATAGCTCTCACCTTGTCAGGATCCAGGCGAAGGCTGTTTGCTGCCAGTACATGCCCTATGTACTTGTTTTCAGGGTCATCAACTGCAATTTTTCTTGTTGAGCTTTAGGTTCATCTGGCGAGCTCTCTCTAGCAGTCGTATTAAATTCTGATCATGGTCAGCTATGGTTTCTTCCATTGTGCCTCCACATCCATAAACTAGTAGATCATCCATTCTGGCTTTCAGTCCGTGAAGAGTACTACCTCATGCTGTCTGTGTTGATACTCCTCTGGAGCTGTGGAAATGCCAAACATCATGTGGGGCCATCTCTATCTCCGGAACGGCATGCAGAATGTAATTAGAAAGGTGCTGCTTTCATCAAGCTTCACTTGCAGTAACTATCCTTCCCATCTAGGGTAGTGAAGATCTTTGCCTTAGCAAGTTGCAGCAAAATTCCTTTGATGGCTGGCATGGGGTAATGAGAGCTCTCCTGCGCTTTATTTAGATCCTTTGGTTCTAAGCACACTTGCAGCTTTCCAGGTTGTTTCACTGCCACCATGCTGCTAATGCAGCCTGTAAGAGTTGTCACTTTCTTGATTACTCCTTTCTTTTCCAGCTCTTCTATCTTGTTTTTTCAGGCTTGACTTGAAGGCAGCTGAAACTCTTCTTGGCAGATGCTGAATTGGTCTACACTCTCATCTACTTCGAGATGATATTCTCCAGGGGGACATCCAAACCCTGTAGACACATCTTTGTATTCCTCTAGGATCTGTTCAGCAGTCAATGGTTTTGTGTGCTGCGACACATTGTGAATCTTAATTGGCACGCTCAGGGTTACCAGTCCAAGCTTTAGACTTGCTCCAGCTGAGATGAGTGGCTGCTGGGTCCCATCTATGATCTGGAACTCAGATCTTCATTCTTGCCATTGCATTGGGCTCTCAGGCTAATTTGTCCTCTCAGTATGAGTATCGTGCCATCATATAGCCATAACCTTACTTTCAAAGGCTTCATTTTTGAATCACCATGTTGAGCCACTTTGCACAGGTCTGTGAAGGTCATTATGTTACACGATGCACCATTGTCTATCTGACACTTTATGTTCACTTGACGCTCTCCTTCTTCATTCATCATTTTAATAGCCACAAACCACTTATCACCGACAGAACCAATGTGTTGTATGGGGTACAGTGATTCACCAGAATCTTCAGCTGATATCTCACCAATGGCCGTCTGTATAGGCTTTTTTTGCTTCTTTCTAGCCAAACACTTGTGTGTAAAATGACTTGGCTTCTTGCAGTTAAAACGCTGCTTTCCCCATGCAGGATAATCCTTCTTTTCCTTTGTATGATGTCCACCGCAGTATCTGTATCCTGCCCTTTGTCTGCGATTGTTCTGCTCTTTTGGTCTGGAATGTCTCCTGGTCTGTTCTGCCATACATGTGTTCCAGCTGATGTTTTACAACTCCACACTTCTGCACATGTCTATCGCCTTCTTGAGAGTAAGTTTCCCCTCTCTCAGTAGACATGCTCTCACTGCAGGATCCCTTATGCCTAAGACAATTTTATCATTAATGAGATAATTTTTTAGTTGCCTGAATTCACATGATTCTGCGAGCTGTGTTACTGCAGTTTCATACTGGTCAATGAACTCTTTTTCACCTTGAGCCTGAGTGTTGAATACATAGCGTTCACAAGTTACATTCACTCAGGGTTCAAAGCGTGTCTTCAAGGCTATCAAAATCTCTGTCATCTGCTCTTTCTATTCTTCGGAATTTGTAGCAGTCCCTCCCAGCAGTGTTAAAAGAGTTGCTACTTATATCGGCTCCAGCTTGTTAATTAAATCTGTTGTGAACTCGTAGTTTTGCCATTGCAAGTGGAAAAACTGCCAGTTCTGCTGCATATCACCTTTCAAGTCGACTGGAGAAGGGTGAGGAAAATTTACAGCCATCTTTTTTTAACTCACTCAGTGATTTTCTTGCAGTCTTCGCCTTGTGCTTGCCTTTCCTTGTCAGCGACTCATTTCAGAAGTTTTTAATAGCGCTGAACATTTCTGTATTCCTTTCTTATTAGCTGTGGCTTCTCTCCAGCTTTTTAAGATTCAATTTCGGTTCCACTCCTGACACCATGGGCAAAATGTTTAGCTCGGTGGGTGGGCGTGCACCCGACACGCTGAAGCGTAAAATGATGTGCATTGATGTCGGGTGAGAATCCCGACGTCAACACGCAGTCGCGTGATATTTTGTTCGGTGGGCACGCACCGGAGTTGGCAGCACGCCCGCTGACAATTAAAAGGCTTGTTAAGGCCAATAACAAGGTTATTAAATTACATTTTTCGCTGCCCTTCCAATCTTATGGTTGGCAGGCAGGCAAAAAAGCCAAGTGGCCTTTGCACTTTTCAGGAAACCTCATCCACGGGCAAGATGAGGTTTCCTAAAGCAAATAAAAATAAAATAAAAAATTTAAAATTTAATTAATAACATGTCACTACTCATGTGACAGAGTCACATGAGGGGACATGTTTTATGATATTATTTATTTATTTATTTTTTGAAAATGCTTCATCTCCATGAAGGTGCACTGTGCCTCAGGGAGATTATGAAGCGCGCATTCACACAAATGTTTGAAGGTCACACTTGCGCCGCTCACAATCGCGCCACTCACACTCACCACCTCCCCCCGCCCGCCTGCACAGGTAGCGCTGAGCGCTGCTGCTCGCGTTTCACACAGGGCAGGCCTTAATTGGCCCACCAGCATGAAATCGCCTGTGAGCCCCAATCGCAGGACCGCCCCTGCCCACCCCCGCCGAGCTCGCCCAGCAAGGGCAAGATCCTGCTCCATGTTACGGATTCAGAAACTACAGTCTTTCCAGCGTAATATCTTTATTGAACTGACTGTAAGATGGCTAACCCTAGCCGTGTACCTCATGGCAGAGGTCACTTGACTACCGCAAGCCAGATACGACATGCAGTAATGATTATATTTCAAAACCCAAACAAGTAATAGCCAACACCATCATAGGTATGTGTCACTTATTGCCATAAGGTTAGTGTTAGTTTTCTGGCTGAGATTGTTGGTGATGCTAAAGTAGAATTGCTAATCAGGGCCAGGAAATCAGGAAGAGATCACTCTTACCACTAAGATAAAAGCAAAATACTACAGATACTGGAAATCTGAAACAAAAACAGAAAATGCTGGAAAAATTCAGCAGGTCTAACAGCATCTGTGGAGAGAAAAAAACAAAATAGACTTAATGTTTCGAGTCCTTATGACTCTTCTTCAGAGCTAAAGAGAAGTAAATTGTGATGAAAATTATGCTGTTAAAGGGGGAGGGGGGTGGTGGAGCACGTCTCTCCTCCATCCTCACCTCACTTTTTTAATCCCCTTTTTTCAATATTTATCTTCATTTTAAAATTTTTATTTATTCATTTTTTCATTCTTAACTTTTTCCACTTATTTTTATTTTTTATTTATTTTCACTTTTATTCACTATTTTATCCCCACCTGCGATCTGTTTTCCCACCACCGTACCCTTCCCCCAACCCACCCCCACTCAGGCCATCTGTCACTTGTTCATATTGTTCTTTCCAGAGCGCTTACCCTTGTCCTGCCATTATCACATTCTGCTTTCTGACCTTAATGCCACCATCAGCACCTACTTTAGCCAGGAGCACCCCTTTGTCCTTTTGTTCATGACATCTTTGACAATCACTCCTTTGCCTCCACCTGTCACTGGCCTCCTATCCAGCTTCACCTGTTCCATCCCAACCCTCCCGACCCCCCTTAAACAGTATAAATTTCATCGCATTTTATTTCTTTTTAGCTCTGAAGAAGAGTCATACGGACTCGAAATATGAACTCTGTTTCTCTCTCCACAGATTCTGTCAGACTGTTGAGGTTTTCTAGCATTTTCTGTTTTTGTTCCAGATTTCCAGCATTCGCAGTATTTTGCTTTTATCTTAGTGTTTAATTGACTGCCACTTCTCTTCCAGGAATGCCTACCTTGAAGAAGTACTGCTCTTCTCTCCAACAGGATTTCTGTTTGTCTCTTTTTCCCTGTTCATCTTCATTGCTTTCCATTTCCATCCTGGTGTTTGACAAGGTGTTTACCAAAATTCACTTCCACAGCCATATTTCCTTCCTCAGTGACTGTCTCCATCTCCAACTTACCCCACGTGGATTCCAACTGAATTCCATCCCTCATGTTTCGAACCCACCCGGGTATCTCTGGGACATACAACACTCCTTGGACTGCTATTCTCGCCCCATCCTGAGATTCACACTCAGTGCCATGTGCTGCCATATGAACACACTCGACCTCTCCCTCCAAATTTTCTCATACTTTACTTCTTTTTAGCTCTGGAGAAGAGTCATATAGACTTGAAATGTTAAATCCATTTTCTTTTCTTCTCTCCACAGATGCTGTTAGACCTGTTGAACCATTCTTACCACATCTTCCAGGCCAGCCTCCCACAATTTAACCCTTTGTAAACATGAGCTCACCCAGCACTCACATCAAATGCTGTTCACACATCATCCCTATACTCAATGACCTACATTGACTCCTAGTTAAACAATATCTCAATTTTAAAATTCTCAGCCTTATTTACAAATCCCTCCATGCCTCGCCCCTTCCTATCTCTTTAATCTGTCCTAGCCCAACTATCCTCCCAGATAACTGCTCTCATCTAATTCTAGCCTCATGAGCATGCACAATTTTAATTGTTCCATTGTTGGTGGCTGTGCCTTCAGATGCCTAAAGGCTTGAATGCTCTGTAATTCCCTCCCTAAACCTCTCTGTCTCTCTATCCCTTTAACATGCTCCTTAAAACCTACTTCTTTGACCAAGGTCTTCGGGCCCACTGGCTTTATATCACTTTATCTGGCTCGGTGCTTTTTAACACTCCTGTGAAATGCCTTGGGACGTTTTGTTCTGTTAAAGGCACTGCACTAATTCAAGTTGTTGTTATTTTGTGTAACGTATGATTTTCCATTTAGCCTACCCTAAAATGCACTCAATTCGTGAGAGCTTCATTTTAACATTAAAATCGCCTCTGGTGCAATTACCCTAATTTTCTTGTGGGGAAAGCTCTGTGCGTTCAGATCACCACCTAACTTAATTAATCCAATTAGTCCTATTTCCTGCCTCTTTCTCCATATCCTACAAATTTTTCTCCTACAAATATTTATCCAATATCCTTTTGGAAGCTACAATTGAATCTGTTTTCAACAAGCAATCAAACAATACATTCCAAATCCTCACCAGGCTTGTAAATACATTTTTTTTTCACCTTCTGTTCTTTTGCCAATCACCTTAAATCTTATGCGATCTGGTTATCAACCCTTCAGCTATTGGAAACTAAGTTTCTCTTTGTTTACAGAAGAGAAATATTGCAATATGCAAAACAGAAAATGCTGGAAATACTCAGCAGGCCTGGCAGCATGTTGTGGGAGAGAAAGAAAGTTAATGTTTCAGGTCAATAACCTTTCATCTGAACCATGTGCTTTATTAATTGCTTTGCCAATCTGCCTCGTCACCATCAAAGGTTTGTGCACAAACACCCCCAGCTCTCACTGTTTTTACACCAGTTAGCAACTATTGAAATATGTCACTCTGATCAAAATATATCACTTCACACTTCTCTATGTTGAATTTCATCTGCTTGTCTATCTTCTTTTGAAGTCTGTATCTTCCTCCCTCTTTACAACTATTCCAAGTTTTGTGTCACCTAGATATTTTGAAATTATGCCATGTTGCCCCAAGTCCAAGTCATTAATGTATATCAAAGCCAGCCATGTATAACTAACAGCAGTGTATATCAGTCTTTTTACTGAATTCTGGGGAATGCCACTGTATATCTCCCTCTAGCCTGAAAAAGAACCATTCATGACTATCCCTTGGCCAATTTTATATCCTTCCTGCCATTGCCCCTTTTACCCCATGGGCTTCAGCATTGCTAACTAGCCTGTTTTGTGGTACCTTATCAAATGTCTTTTGAAAGGATGACAGGTTACCAAGAATAAGGGATATTTCTTGATTTTTTTTTTTCAGAATTCATATTTGGGAGGTGGGGAGTACTTTTCACCCCATGATGATATTCTCCTTTAATTTAAAAAAAGCTTAAAAAGGACAGATTTAAAAAAAAATAAAAGCAGAAAGTGCTGGAAAAACTCAGCAGTATCTTTGGAAAGAGAAACAGAGTTATATGTTTCGAGTCCAATATGACTCTTCTCGTGTTCCAAAGAAGAGTCAGACTGGACTTGAAACGTTAACTCCGGAGTTTCTGTGCCCACTGGCGTCGGGCGAGTTCGGTGGCATGAGCAGACAATATGGCACGATCGGTTTCACCACGGCGTGAAACCAGTTTACGATTGTCTGCTCAGCCCACCAATGGCGCACCACATTCCCGACGTCAGGAACCTCATAATACATCAGCATATTGTTATAAGGACAGCTGCCAGACTCATTCCTCTCCGTTGGATCTTCCACCCACGTCGGCAGGAAAACACGCCGACGTGTTTCACAACAGCACACAAGTGACGTGCACCTGGCGGGCTACACTTTGCTCAGGATTTCAAGGTTTGTTTGCCTACCTTGTTTCAGCTTCGGTCAGCACTTTCAGTCATCAGCACCAGGCTTCACAGACAGCACAACATCACTTTTAGGGGGCTTTAATAGGGTCTCTGCCTACCAGATCAACCATATATGGGTGTCTTTTCAATGGCTGGAGGGCAAGGTCTTGCTTTGGGAAGTGGGAGAAGTGGCCTGAGGCAAGGGAACAGGCTGCAGGATGAGAGCTGTACTGGGGAAGGAGGGTATCCCAGGGTGTGTGGGGGTGGGAACACATGTTGATCTGTGCAAGTAGCCTTAAGATGGTGAGGGCTGAGGAGGCAGTCTCCAAAGGAGATGAGGCCAGATGGACATGTGAGTGTGTGTGTGTGTGTGTGTGTGAGAATGGGTGGTGATGTCCCTTGAGCTGGCAGTGAGTGAGATACCAGTGAATGTGCGATGGGCTTGAGTGTGTGAGTTTAGAGTGATGAGATGGTTGCCATACACTGGTTGCATGGAAGAGATCATTCATCCTTTATCTGCATTGGATGGTCAACCTCTTCTGTACAACATTGGAACTGACCACAGCTGCCACTGCCTGCCATGCTGGATTGGTGATGCCACTGCCCGTCCTGTGGCCAGTGCGGGGGTAGAGGACATCACGGTGGGCCCCCACGACAACCAAATGGCATTCCAGTGATGCGTCATTAAGACTGGGGGCTTCAGTCTTTTTGCCTTTCATGGACAGTTTCCCTGCAGTAGTCGTGGGCTCGAAGGACTGATGCGTGCGCCCTCTGTTTCTCTCTCCACTGATGCTCCAGACCTGCTGAGCTTTTCCAGTGCTTTCTGCTTTTATTTGAGATTTCCAGCATCCCCAATATTTTGCTTTAATTTTAGATTTCTTTTACATTCCCTTCTAATTGCTCTCCTCTCCTCCCATGAAGGTGTTGACCCCCCTGCTGGCTAATAATTCCATGGGTGTTGGCTACTTTTCAGTCCCAGGTGCAACTTTGAATCATTCCATGTTTGAGCCTGAACGGGGAATAATAACTGGCTATTCGACTGGAAGGATTAATAGATTAATCCCTTGTTCAGTGTCCAGTACACACATGGGAGGAAGCAATTTTAATTCACAGAAATGGGAGGGTTGGGAAAAGGTGACAGGGAGGGGTTGTGGGGGTTAAAATAATCCATATTTTGATTGCAACCGTGATCTGGTTCTGACGGTTCTCCTTCCTAGTTTAATGGTGACAGTTTTACACTATTCACCAACGTTGGGGGGTTAATTATTGCAGACAGAGGGTAGTTATTGGTGCAATTAATGTTCTTAGAAGACACTTATGAGGTGTTTGTAAGTTGAATTTTACTTAGATTTAAATGTAACATTTGCAGCACAGGTTTGCTGGAGCTTGGGAAACTGACCAGTGAAACAGAGACAAAACTCAGCTGCGGGTATTTAAACTTATCATTACTCCATCAGAATAAAGCCTCACTGATTATGGCTGGTGTCTCACTCCCTTCTGGAAAACATTTGGCGGAGAGTTCTTGTCTGGATACAACCTTTTCTGAACTTTGGAGGCTTTCAAACTGTCAAGATTACAGTGGAAAGCAGGCCGGATGTGTTTGATAGCAGATCAGAAGAGGAAGATTATCACCATGTGGTGCTATGGTGGGTTCAGCACATGCACAGCATTGCGTTGCACGGGAGAGAGGCCGAGGTTGCAGGAGGACCTACCCATGTTAAAGGTTTATGAGCAGAGTTTCAGCTTGGTTGACCTTTTAGAAGAACGGTGTTTCCACAGGCTGAGGTTGTCATGCTAGTTAGATGGAGATCTCTGCAGCCTGTTCCTTGCTAGACCTGGTGGACATGCAATATCAATGGCTCCGAAAGTAATCATCATGCTCAATCTTTTTGCCTTTGGTTCTTTCCAGGTAACTACCAGAGACATCCCAAGGGTCTTTCAATTCACTGCACATAAATGCATAAAGCAGATGATGAGTGGGTTGTTTGCCAGGCTGAGGTTATGTAAACCTCCCCCATGATGACAATAGCTAAAATGAGTGAGCACTCAGATTCATCTCTCTGGTGATTCTCTTAGATGCAGGATGTCATCAGCTGAGCACATGTGGCAATACAGGCACCAACACAACTATCAAAAGCAACAACTAATGCATGTATAGCACCTTTATGTAGTAAAAGTCCCGAGGCATTTCAGAGGAGTGAAGTCAAACAAAATTTGATGTTAAGCCACCTAAGCTATAGGGCAGATGACCAAATGCTTGGCCTATAAACTAGAGGTAGAGGTCGAGAAATGTTTATAAACCACATGGGATGTTTGTCCATCAATGCGCTGTTAAATGGATCCAAGATGCAGACCTTTTTCCTGAGGGTAAGTTTATTCACAAGATGCAGCAGTACAGACCCTTATCTCCTAACTACCCCCAGTGTCCCAGCTGACTCTGTTCATACTCTTTTGAGCATCAATTAACTAATAAGCAAAATTAACTAATTAACCACCCCTAAGGGGCACTGCAACTAAAACAAAAGTATCAAAGAAAACTTAAAATGTCATTCTGGGATGTGATAATGCACTCTGTGCTGCCCATCGGTCATGGAAGGCCTCAGATGTACCCATGAACACAGCACGCTCTCTCACCAAGGAGACCCAGGTGCAGACCAAACCACAAGAGGGGGGCAGACAGTCGGGAAAGTTCCTGCCCTCAAATCACCAGCTTCCACCTCCCACCCCACTTAGAAGTCACCCTCAGGGTAAATCAGGGCCATACGTTGGGCAATAAACAGGAGCAGGGGGTCTTGGTTGAAATTATTTTTCTGCCTTCCTGGTGAAGGAAAAATGATGCTACTTATAATTACCGCATTTTTAAAATATTCTTTCATGGGATGTGGGGGCATCACTGGCTAGGCCAGCATTTATTACCTGTTCCTAATTGCCCTTTAGAAGGTGGTGGTGAACTGCCTTCTTGAACTGCTGCAGTCCATGTGGTGTAGGTACACCCACAGTGCTGTTAGGGAGGTAGTTCCAGGGTTTTCATCCAGTGACAGTGAAGGATGGTGTGTGACCTCGAGGGGAACTTGCAGCTGGTGGTGTTCTCATGCATCTGTTGCCCTTCTTCTTCCAAGTAGTAGAGGTTGTGGGTTTGGAAGGTGCTGTCTAAGGAGCCTTGATGAGTTGCGGCAGTGCATCTTGTAGTTGGTACACACTGGTACACACACTGCTGATACTGTGCATCAGTCTGGCTGGAAGCAGCTAGCTTAACATATGCCATAGTTGAGACCTGCGATCTTCTTGACTAGGTGAGTCAGCTCTGAATTTGACAGAGCATTTAAAGGTCTTGTTCAGATAATTTCAATCACAGTCTGGCTGGGAAACCTGTTTTGCATAACACATAAAATTAATATAAACAATAGTAAAAACAAAAAAAAACTCAGCAGGTCTGACAGCATCCGTGGGATGGTATCGGACCTGCAGAGTTTTTCCAGCATTTTCCGTTTTTTATTTCGGATTTCCAGCATCCACAGTATTTTGCTTTTATTTTATTTTCAACATAAACAACTTTGTCTCAGATCCATTTATTCAAATTTTGTTGCACAACATCCTTGGCAGCAGAGACTGATTGTCTCATAAAATCATCCCACTCAGAAATAAAAGGTAAGTCCTGTCAACATTGCAGGTAAATACAGTTTTAATTCTGCTGCAATGTCGTCCTCATCCCAAACTGTCTTTTAGTTTTCTACTTTAGAATGATGAAATGTCTTACAGTTAATAGTTCTAATGTAATCTAATGCCACTCTTCTCACTGCTTAATAACAACTCTGTACGCATTGATTCTCTTCTGAAACAGACTTTTATGATGGCACATAGCTGGTCAGAAACATCATGCGTTCGAGCAGAGAGTGTGCCTGTGTGATTGAGTCAATTCAGCACATAATTTGCAGAAAGAAACTAGCAAGTTATAACTTTGATTCTCAGGAGTAAACGATTTATCACCAAACATTATTTTGAGCTGATCGATTCACCTGTTAACATGCACCCTTCATAAGAAGATAGAATTGAGGTGGGCACAGCAGCTTTACTTGTAACGGGAGAATAAAGATTGACATCATGCAACCATGTTGGAATTCCCAAGATTCATGCAAGTTGCACAGTGTTCTACACCAAGAACACTAGATTTTAAAATCTGTCCCTTAATTCAAGCACATTTTCGAAGTGAAATCTCTCTTAGCACAAATAACCTTAATTCAAGCACATTTTCGAAGTGAAATTTCTCTTAGCACAAATAACCTATCCTTGGGAGTTACATCTATTTGACCATTTTGCTTCTGTCATGTGCAACAGCTTCACAATTTTATGCTGCTAATTAGCTGGAACCTTGGGTGTATTTATAAAACAATGTACAGCCACGTGGCTGAAATGACGTGCGAGCATTACTGAGCTAGTATAAAAGGAGCACACTGGGCTTTGTCTGTACACAATTTGGGAAAAACTGGAGGAGCGACACCAGTAGAAGAAGCCAGCAAAGATCTGCAGGCCATAGTGGAGAGCCACTCCAATAATGATCACATGGTCAAGTGTGTATGGGAGGATAGTACCATGGGCATAAAGACTGGGTTATATCTCTGCAGAAATGAAAGGTGTTTAAAGGTAATAAAGACAGAAAATGATGGAATGCTCAACAGGTTAGGCAGCAACTGTAGAGAGAGAAACAGGGTTAATGGCCCGGATTTTTGTGGACAATCCATGGACCTTTAGAAGTGGGGGCAGGACTCAGATGTGGGAGTCCTGCCCCTATTTCTGACAGATCCCATTGGCTGGAGGGGCATGAGTTGTCATGGAAGTTATGAGGGGCCATTGGAGGTGGCATGAGATGTGGATGGGTAGTGAGAGGTGAAGTTTTAAGGGCCTAAAATTTAACGAAACAACTGGGACAAAGTCCTGGAAAGCTGAGACGGGCCTTTTAAGCAGCCCGCCTCGGCACATGGTCACTCCTGTGGACGTCTACAATCTGTTTCCAGGGGCAGGGGGCCCAACGTTATTCCACACCCAGCAACCCCCTCCCCCCGGGATGAAAGTTGGGTCTGCTAACGGGGCACTTTCTACCAAGGCAGGTCTGCCAAGTCGAGAAATTTCCTGAATTGCACTACCCGCCTTGAAAGCAAAAGTCCAGCCGAACATTTCAGGAACACAGGAACAGAAGAGCAGGAGTAGGCCATTCAGCCCATCGAGCCTGCTCCGCCATTCAAACGGATCATGGATGATCATCTACCTCAACACCACTTTCCCACGCTATCCCCATATCCCTTGACGTCATTAGTATCCAGAAATCTATTGACTTCTGTCTGGAACATGCTCAATGACTGAGCTTCCACAGCCCTTTCGCGTAGAGAATTCCAAAAGATTTACCATCCTCTGAGTGAATAGATTCCTCCTCATCTCAGTGTTAAATGGCCTGCCCCTTATTATGAGACTGTGTCCCTTGGTTCTAGACTCACCCGCCAGGGGAAACATCCTATCCACGTCCACCCCGACATGCCCTGTAAGAATTTTGTAAGTTTCGATGAGATCACCTCTCATTCTTCATAACCCTGGAGAGTACAGGCCCAGTTTCCTCAATCTCTCCTCAAAAGATAATCCTGCCTTCCCAGGAATTAGTCTGGTGAACCTCCATTGCATACCTTCTATGGCAAGTGTATCCTTCCTTAGATAAGGAGAGCAAAACTGTACACAATGTTCCTGGTGCGGTCTCATCACGGCTCATTACAATTGCATCTTTACTCCTGTACTCAAAATCCCTTGTGATGAAGGCCAATATTCCATTGTTTGCTGCACCTGCATGTTATCTTTCAGTGATTTATGAACAAGAACATCCAGTTCCCTTTGAGCATCAACACTTCCCAATCTCTCACCATTTAAGAAATTTTCTGCCTTTCTGTTTTTTTTTCCACCAAAGTGGATAACTTCAAAACTATTCACATTATATTTCATCTGCTATGTTCTTGCCCATTCATTCAGCCTGTCTAAATCCCCTTGAAGCCTCCTTGCATCCTCCTCACAAATTACATTCTCAGCTCATTTTGCGTCATCAGCAAATTTGGAAATATTACATTTGGTCCCCACATCCAAATCATTTCAACAGATTGAATACAGCTGTAGCCTCAGCACAGATCCTTACGGTACCCAATCAATAACAGCCTACCACCCTGAGAATGACCCATTTATTACTGCTCTCTGTTTTCTGTCTGTTAACCAATTCTCGATCCAAACCAGCATATGACCCCCAATCCCATGTGCTCTAATTTTGTTTACTAACCTCCAGTGTGGGGCCTTATCAAAAGCCTTCTGAGAAACCAAATGCACCACGGGTTCTCCTTTATCTATGCTACAAGTAAGATCCTCAAAAAATTCCAACAGCTTTGTCAAACATAATTTCCCTTTCATAAGTCCATGTTGACTATGCCCAGTCATATCATTATTTTCCAAGTGCCGAGTTATCACTTCCTTCATAATAGATTCAGGTCAATGACCTTTCATAGGCTCAAAGGTGTCTGACATGAGTGCGGCTAACTTATTTATTCTGCCATTTACCTAGATAGCCACTGATGCCAACCAAAGTGTATTACAGGGGTCAGGTGAGTTTACTTCAGTCTTCTAGTATATGTAGCCTGAATTTATTCTGAAACCTGTTAGAATTACACCACGCAGGGCAGAATCTTCCGTTCAGCGAGCGGGGCCAGGGCCCGCTCGAAAACGCGTAAAATGACCCGGGGTGTTGTTGGGGGCGTGCGTCCCAGCGTCACCCCACGTCATTTAGATTTTCAGGATGGCGGGCGCGCAGTCAGCTTGGCTGCGCACCCACTGACCTGTCCATGACCTATTAAGGCCATTAAAAGCTATTTGAAACTATTAATGGACCTGTCGGTCCAACCTTAAGGTTGGGGGGGGCAGACTAGAAGCCCTGGCGAGCTTCTGAAAAAGCATGAAACCCCCTCCACGGCTGGGATGAGGTTTCATGAGTGGTTTAAAAATCTCAGAACATTTCAAAATAAAAGTTATGGACAGTCTCGCCTGCCGAGAGCTGCTGGCCAATCAGAGGTCATCAGCTCTTGTGCTCAGCAGTGCCACAAGAGAGGGAGTGGCTACTGCTGAAAGAACAGGCACTGGAGTCTAAGTGACATGCGGCAACCCCTTCCCTATGTCCAGTGGAGGCTCCACAAATATCCCCATCCCCGATGATGAGGGAGCCCAGCACATCAGTGCAAACATTAAGGCTGAAGCATTCGCAAGAATTTACAGCCAGAAGTGCTGAGTGGATGATCCATCTCAGCCTCCTCCGGAGGTTCCCACCATCATAGATGCCAGTCTTCAGCCAATTAGATTCACTCCACGTGATACCAAGAAAGAGCTGAAGGTACTGATACTGCAAAGCTATGGGTGAGTGCAAAAGTTGTGCTGTGTATTTTCAGCATTCACCTTGCGTCATTTAGATTTTCAGGTCGGCGGGCATGCAGCAAACTCAGCTGCGCGCCCGCAGACCTGTCAACGGCCTATTAAGGCCATTAAACAACTAATTGAAACCATTAATGGACCTGCCCTTCCAACCTTAAGGCTGGCGGGCATGCTGGGAGCCCTGGCGGGCTTCTGAAAAAACATGAAAACTCATCCACGGGCGGGAAGAAGTTTCACGAGTGATTTAAAAATCTCAGAACATTTCAAAATAAAAATTATGGACATGTCCCAACTCATGTGACAGTGTCACATGAGGGGACATGGCAGCAAAATTTTCTCTCATCTTTATTTTAAGTTCCAAACCTAAGCCAATCTCCCTGAGGCAGCACTTAACCTCAGGGAAGTGAATGCGCTCTCTCGCGCGCATGTGCAAAAAAGCCCACTCCCGGCTGAGGGAATCACCCTCCGCCCGCACAGGGAGCGCATAGCACTTCCTGGTGGACATCACGCTGGGCGGGCCTTAATTGGCCCGCCCATGTAAAATGGCGGCGCGCCCCCAACCGGGTGCATCGATTGGGAACCCGCCTGCCCGCGCCCACTCCCGCACATCCCCCGCGACAGGGGGATATGTTGGCCGTAAAGAAGTAATGAAGGTGATTTAGAATTAGTACAAACAGATCTGAAGATCATCCAAGAAGCTACAGTTAAAAATAATTTGGATGAACTATAATCATTCACACTGACATTTGACAATTGCAACCGTCAGCTTGACTCAATTGGTAATAATTTAGCTTCTTTCAAATATTCTTTGATTTGTGCAAGGAATCACAAAACAAAAGTGCTCAAATGTCATTAAACAAAGAGTCATAAAACAATGCTGTTGGATCCTAGTTACCAGTTTGTTGGGACTTAGGGATCCGGGTTGCATGCTTGTTTTGGGATGGCCGAGTTGGTACAATAGACAGAGTAGGTAAGTAGACACTTCTTAGGTGGAACACATTCTGTTTATTTACAAAGGTATTCAGCAGTTACACTTGTGTGCTTTCAACTCAAACCCTGTCTCCACACTACAGACTCCAACTGTAGACTACTGACCACTGAGGTAGCCCGCGCTACTCTTCTATTGGATACTAAGATCATGTGATCTTCCATTATAACATTCTTCTTCAAGGTATATTACACATCAGATTACCACAAATGCCAAAAATATACAGCTCAACTTTTGCACTCACTCAATTAATATTTTCCTTGCAGAAAAATGTCAGACGACAGAAAACATAGTCATGAGTATCACCAGATGAAACCACTCAACATCTTCTCAGAGACTAAAATGGAAGTAATTCAAGAGAAGTCAGTCTGTGATGTGGCTGATGAGCAAGTTGAAGAATAGAAGCACAAACTGGTTTGTTGCATTCAGATCACGAGCCTTCTCTATTCTCTCGGGGTTTCTCGTTAACCCTCTGTGGCTCAAATTAAACCAGCGGCCGAGTGGAGTGCGAAACATCACAGCAGACACAGAGGGCAGAATCTTATGCTCTCGCTGGTGGTGAGTTTGGAGGCGGGAGGGGCATGTAATTAAACAGGATACTGCCATATTAGATCCCTGCAGCCTTCCCGTCTCTACCCGAATTGAGAAGGCCCATGGTTGACCTTCCTGCCTCACCTCCAATTGTGACCCTTAATTGCCTTTAAATGACCATTTAGGGGCCTCTTAAGGGCAGCTGGTATTAACCCAGCTGCAGGTACATGGCATCCAGAACCATGCGCGAGCTTGTCACCTCTGAGTGAGGGGAGAGATGGGGGGATTCCCTCCTGATTGATGACTTATTTTTAATTATTCATGGGAAGTGGGCATCGCTGGCTAGGGCAGCATTTATTGCTCATCCTTAATTGCCCTTGAGAAGGTGGTGGTGAGCTGTCTTCTTGAACCGCTGCAGTCCATGTGGTGTAGGTACACCTATGGTGCTGTTGGGAAGGGAGTTCCAGGATTGACCCAGTGACAGTGAAGGAACAGCGATATATTTCCAAGTCAGGATAGTGAGTGGCTTGGAGGGGAAACATCCAGATGGTGGTGTTCCCATGTGTCAGCTGACCTTGTCTTTCTAGATGGCAGCCGTTCTGGGTTTGGAAAGTGCTGTTGAAGGAGCGTTGGTGAATTCCTGCAGTGCATCTTGTGGATGGTACACACTGCTGCCACTTGCGCTGATGGTGGAGGGAGTGAATGTTTGTGGATGTGGTGTCAATAAAGCGGGCTGCCTTATCCTGGATGATTTCAAGCTTCTTGAGGGATGTGGGAGCTGCGCTCATCCAGGCAAGTGGTGAGTATTCCATCACACTCCTGACTTGTGCTTTATAGATGGTGGACAGGCTTTGGGGAGTCAGGAGGTGAGGTACTTGCCACAGGATTCCTAGCCTCTGACCTGCTCTTGTAGCCATGGTGTTTTTATGGCTAGTCCAGTTCAGTTTCTGGTCAATGGTAATCCTCAGGATGTTGATAGTGGGAGATACAGCAATGGTAATGCCATTGAAGGTCAAGGGGTGATGGTTAGATTCTGTCTTGTTGGAGATGGTCATTGCCTGACACTTGTGTGGCGCAATGTTACTTGCCACTTGTCAGCCCAAGTCTGGATATTGTCCAGGTCTTGCTGCATTTGGACATGGACTGCTTCAATATCTGAGGAGTCATGAATGGTGCTGAACATTGTGCAATCATCAGTGAACAACCCCATTTATGACCTTATGATGGAAGGAAAGTCATTGGTGAAGTAGCTGAAAATGTTTGGGCCTAGAACACTACCCCAATGAACTCCTGCAGTGATGTCCTGGATCTGAGATGATTGACCTCCAACAACCACAACCATCTTCCTTTGTGCTAGGTATGATTCCAACCAGTGAAGAGTTTTCCCCTGATTCCCTTTCATTCCAGTTTTGCTAGGGCTCCTTGATGCCACACTCAGTCAAATGCTGTCTTGATGTCAAGGGCTGTCACTCTCACCCCACCTCTGGAATTCAACTCTTTTGTCCTTGTTTGGACCAAGGCTATTACGAGGTCAGGAGCTGAGTGGCCCTGGTGGAACCCAAACTGAGCGTCAGTGAGCAGATTATTACTAAGCAAATGCAGCTTGATACCATTGTTGATGACCCCTTCCATCACTTTACTGATGATTGAGAGTAGATTGATGGGGCGATTATTGGCCAAATTAGGTTTATCCTGCTTTTTTTGTACGGGACATACCTGGGTAATTTTCCAGATGCCAGTGTTGTAGTTGTGGTGAAACAGCTTGGCTAAGGGTGTGGAAATTTCTGGAGCACAAGTCTTCAGTACAATTGCTGGAATATTGTCAGGGCCCATAGCTTTGCAGTATCAGTACCTTCAGCCATTTCTTGATATCATGTGTAGTGAATTGAATTGGCTGAAGACTGGCATCTGTGATGCTGAGAACCTCCTGAAGAGGCTGAGATGAATCATCCACTCGGCACTTCTGGCTTTAAATTCTTGCGAATGCTTCAGCCTTATCTTTTGCACTGATGTGCTGGGCTCCCCCATCATTGGGGAAGGGGATATTTGTGGAGCCTCCACTGGACATAGGGAAGGGGTTGCCGCATGTCACTGAGACTCCAGTGCCTGTTCTTTCAGCAGTAGCCACTCCCTCTCTTGTGGCACTGCTGAGCACAAGAGCTGATGACATCTGATTGGCCAGCAGCTCTCGCCAGGTGAGACTTCTGCCCACAGGGCCTTGATTCCAGGCAAAGGCCCACCGCTGGCCTCGTCACTGCCTGATTGGCTTGTGGTTCAGTGGGCCTTCCTAAAAAAAATGCTCTCTTGCCAATTCTGAAGTCAGCAGGTGAGACCCTTGTTGCCTCAACAAGATTCAGCCCAGAGAGTTGGTTTTTTTTTCCCCTTTATTAAAACCGAAATGAATACTGCACAATCCCCATTCTTGTTGCAGAGCTTAACAAGATTAGTAACAAAATTTACTATAAATTCCAGTGTTCAAATGTGTAAGACCTTTGTTTTGACTAGATTGTGTCTATAATCGTTAAGTGATCAGCTTTTTTGATCTGAGATGGTTCCCCACGCAGGTTGGCACTCTTCTTCCATAAGACGCGACCATAAGGCGTCGGAGCAGAGGTAGGCCATTCAGCCCATCAAGTCTGCTCTGCCATTCAATGAGATCATGGCTGATCTAATAATCTTCAACTCCACTTTCCTGCCTTCTCCCCAAAACCCTTGATTCCCTTACTGATTAAAACTCTGCCTATCTCAGCCTCGGACATACTGGACTTTTTCTTACCATGGTCTTTTTCTTCATCTTCATAGTCCAGGAGCAAGTTCAAGTGTCTCATTATATCACTTTGTTTTCTCACCCATGATTTCACATTCATCCATTGCCTTTCCTGTCTTAGAGTCATAGAGGTCAACAGCACAGAAAAAGTCCCTTCAGCCCATCAAGTCTGCGCTGGTCAAACAGGTACCTAACTATTCTAATCCCATTTTCCAGCACTAGGCCCATAGCCTTGTAGGCCATGGCATCGCAAGTGCACATCCAAATACTTCTTGAATGTTATGAGGGTTTCTGCCTCTACCACCCTTTCAGGCAGTGAGTTCCAGGTTCCCACCACCCTCTGGGTGAAAAAATTCTTCCTCACATCCCCTCTCAACCTCCTGCCCCTTACCTTAAATCTATGCCCCCTGGTTATTGATCCCTCCACCAAGGGGAAAAAGTTCCTTCTTGTCTACCCTATCTATGCCCCTCATAATTTTATACACCTCAATCATGTCCCCCCTCAATCTCCTCTGCTGCAGGGAAAATAACCTCAGTCTATCCAATCTCTCCTCATGACTAAAACTCTCCAGCCCAGGCAACATCCTGGTAAATCTCCTCTGCACTCTCTCTAGTGCAATCACATCCTTCCTATAATGTGGATCCAGACCTGGACACAACACTCTGGCTGTGGCCTAACCAGCATTTTATACAGTTCCAGCATAATCTCCCTGTTCTCATATTCTATGCCTCTGTTATCTTTGTTACCTCCTCCAGCCCGCAAACCTCTGATTCTGATTTCTTGCACATCCCCGATTTTAATTGCTCCTACATTGGAGCTTCAGCCTCTTGGGAACTAAACTCTGTAATTCTCACCCTAGACCTCTCAGTTTCTCTACCTCTCCTTCTTTAAAACACTCTTAAAAAAGAACAACCGCTTTGATTGTTCACATGCATCCTCATATGGCTCTGTGTCAAATTTTGATCCAGTAATGATGAAGGATTGATGATTAATTTCCAAGTTGGGATGGTGTGACTTGGAGAGGAACATACAGGTGCCGATGCTCTCATGCACCTGCTGCCCTTGTTCTTCTAAGTGGTGGAGGTCATGGGTTTAGAACTCAATGAGAAGCAAAGGAAAATATTTCCACTGGCTGGACTTATATCTAACACAAGGGAAAATATTGTGGTTGTTGGGGCCATTCATCTCAGGCCTAGGGCATCCTCATGGCAGGGCCTTCGTCCTAACCACCTTCGGCTGTTTCATTAATTGTCTCCCTTCATTATAAGGCTAGAAATATGGATGTTCACTGATAGTTATAGAGTCCTAGAGTTATACAGCGCAGAAACAGCCTTTCAGCCCTTCAAGTCAGTGCCGGCCATCAAGCACCTATTCTAATCCCATTTTCCAGCACTTGGCCTGTAGCCCTGTATGCTATGGTGTTTAAAGTGCTCATCTAAATGCTTCTTAAATGTTGAGAGGGTTCCTGCCTCTACCACCCTCTCAGGTGGTGTGTTCCAGATTCCAACCACCCCCTGGGTAAAAAAAATTCCTCAAATCCCCTCTAAATCTCCTGCCCCATACTTTAAATCTATGCCCCCTGGTTATTGACATATCCACTAAGGGGAAACGTTTCTTCCTATCTAACCTATCTATGCCCCTCATAATTTTGTATATCTCTATCCAGGTCCCCCCTCAACCTTCTCTGCTCTAAGGAAAACAACCCTAGCCTATCTAGTTTCTCTTCATAGATGAAATGCTCCAGCCCAGGCAACATCCTGGTGAATCTCCTCTGCACCCTCTCCAGCGCAATCATATCCCTCCAACCGTGTGGCTACCAGAACTGCACACAGTGCTCCAGCTGTGGCCTAACTAGCGTTTTATACAGTTGCACAATATTCAGTTGCACACACAACTGGTCAGACAATTAAGCCGTCTGAGCTTGCACTTAACAAGGCCTGGACTACATTCAGGCTTGGACTGATAACTACCAAGTGACAGTCATGCCACACAAGTGCTAGGCAATGATCAGCTCAAATTAGAGATTCTAACCACCTCCCCCCTTGATATTCAGCAGCATTACCATCACTGAATTTCCTACCATCAACATCCTGGGAGTCCAGAAACTTAATTGGACCAGCCACACAAATACTGTATCTACAAGAGAAAGCCACAGGCAAGTCAAAGGCCTCAGAAGGCTGTGGATACAGGATCATTGAATTGTTTAAGGCAGAGGTAGGCAAGGGAATCAAAGGTTATCGGGGTAGGTGGGAATGTGGAGTTTGAAACACAAAAGAAACAGCCATGATCTTATTGAATGGCGGAGCAGTCTCGAGGGGCCAAATGATCTACTTCTGCTCCTATTTCGTATGTTCATATTCTGCATTGAATAGCTCACCTCTTGATTCCCTAAAGCCTGTCCATCAACTGTAAGGCACAAGTCAGGAGTGTGATGGAATTTTCTCCACTTGCCTGAATGAGTGCAGCTCCAACAACACTCAAGAAGCTTGACACCATCCACGGCAAAGAAACCCAATTGATTGGCACATCATCCACCACCTTTAACATTTGCTCTCTCCATCACCGATTCCAGCTACAGTGGCTTCAAGTGTATACTATCTACAAGATGCACTGAGGCTGGCCAAGGATACTTCGCCAGCACCTTCCAAACCCGCAACCTCTACCACTTACAAGAACACAGGCTGAGGTGCATGGGAACACCACGACCTGCAAGTTGCCCTCCAAGTTACACACACCATCCTGCATAGGGGTTATATTGGTGTTCCTTCACTGACGCGGGGATAAAATCCTGGCACTCACTCCCTAACAGCACTGTGGGTGTACATACACCCCATGCAGTTTAAGAAGGTGGCTCACCACCACCTTTTCAAGAGCAATTAGGGATGAGCAACAAATGCAATTGCTCATATCCCATGAATTAATATCATTTTTAAAAAAGCATGAACTTTGTCAATTGGAAGCACCAACCATCATTTCAAACCCAATTCGTCGCTGAGGCTTCAGCAGAGGTAAAAACAAATTTGAAACATTAGCACAAATATGAAAGCGGAATGGGAACAAGAATGCCACAGATTAAGTGGATGTAGCGTAAAATGACATTTTGACCTCACAGGAGATGTGCCATCACATCAGAACAGTGAAATAATCATTGTTTCTGTAATTATTGTCAAGTTGTGACTGTAGATATTGTTGTAATTGACTATTTTAACTCGCCTGTCCGTTTGTAGCAAACTGGTTGCCAGGGGAACATTTGCTGTTCAGCACTCCATTTTCTGCATTGCATGCAGATGAAGATGAAACAGCTGCTAGTGCTTAAACATTCAATGCATTCTGTTATCTCCACATAAAGTATGTAAATAGTTTTGAATAATTATGATGATAAATATTATTTTATCAGCTGAACAAAACAGCCTGTTGCATAAAAGGCACATGGAGCCAGGCAGCCCCTCTTTTGTTTTTGTAATTGCTTCATTTTCAAAAAACAAAAACTCAACAAACTAAACTTCATAGCTGAACGTTTCTATGCAGCTTTCGGGTTAAAAAAGGATTTTCCTGTTCTTGGTTCTTGGCGTGTGCCAGGAAAGATTCACAAACAATGGTGCTCCTGTTAACTGTGGTGAGCTCAGTACATTCACCCACCTGCTGCCTTTGTAAGAGAAAAAAAATAGGATTCACAAGTGAAGGAAGTGCTGGCAAATGAATAAAGAATGTCAGGAGAGGATTTAGCCTCCAGTTGCTTGTATTTCATAAACATTAAGGGCTGGGATCTCTTTATTTACGATAAATAAGGGAGAAATAGAAATTGGGCTGAAGGTTCTTTCTAAAAACTTGCTACCGTGAAATGTTTGATCATTTCTGTTTTCTTTGTTCCTTGAAATTAAACCCAGTGAAGTTTTATTGATTGGAGTACAAATTACGGTAAAATATGGGCACTGCAGCTTTAATTAGATTAATAGTCTGTTGGTTATGAGGCAAATTGAACATTTAGACAGATGGCTTTTTAATCAAGGTGAGCAGAAGGACAGGTTTCACTGTATAAAGAAGTGTAAAAATTGTGTATTAACAGCAGGATGTTCAGAAAAACTCGTACTTGCTCTGAGGGAGGTCAGCTTTCTTCACTTACACAGTGCTAAAACGAAAGGACATAATAAATTATGACACTGAGACAGGCATTTTGAGTCAGTAATACTTAATTAATATATCTGCTGCAAGTGAACACATTAGGGACATTAGACGTATACAACTATTCATCTTTCCTTTGCTGAAGGAGAAACAGGCATCGATTCCAAGATCAGCTACACTCTAGCTCCCTCTACCTTATGGAACAAAACTAATTGCTCACTTGATGTGTGATGTAATGTCCCATGAAACTCTAACAGTTCAATTTCTCAGTAACTACTTGCATGTTAAACTGTTATAATGTTATAAGATCATATCATTCATCCTGATGCATTATTCCAACTTGCAAGTTATAAATAGTCATTTGGTAAAACAGAACTTGAGTTATGCTGAAAGGAGTCCCATGTTTCCAATGCTTTTCGTCTTGCACTCATCAGGACAATTCACAAGAACACTAAATGTAAAGAGAACAACAGTTTATACTGCATGAAAAGAGAGTGCTAATTGTTTGGCAAGTGGACTCTGATTGGTAGAGGTATTGCCATGGAGAAGACACCAGTTAACTGATGTCTGACAGTTAACTGCCAAGCTTTGTTAAGTTCAAGCCAGGCAGGTTGACTCTGCTTGGTCCCCAAGGCAACGAGGGCAATGCCAACCAAACAGCACATTCTTCTCATGCAGTATAAATTTCTATTCCCTTTACATTTGGTATTCTTGCAAATTGCATGTTATACCTCACTTGGTATAATGTATTCTTCCAACTTAAAGGTGGCTCAGAAAGAACCTTGTTGATGCTTCTATTTCTCTTGTGTACGACAACATTCAGGAGCTGTTTCAGGGCTAGTTTTATTCATTTAGGTTCCAAGTTGACCAAAATAGTGACTAGTGCTTTTGCTGAAGAGCTCATTTTCTCTCCTAAGAGTGTTTGGTATGATATATTTGTACCCTTTATAAATTATTCACCTGAAAAAAGTCAGGGGCCTATGGCATATTAGGCTTCTGATAGCCTTGAAGAATTATACTTAAGCAAGAAAACAACACTTCCAGATAAGTGTTAGTAACCTATGTTGTACATAAAGACCATCAACTGAAATACAATTTGAAGATTTCTGAATGCTTCTCTGACAGTTTCATTGTTTTGCTTCTGCAAATCAGATGTGACATTATGCTAAACTATTATTTGCTTTTTTTAATCCTAATAAGTGTTTACTTTCAAATTGTGATGTAAAAGTTTTCATAGTCCGTGAATTATTATTTCTGTCAGCTCCTTTGCTGCATTTACGAGGATAATAGGATACGTTGCAGTAGTTCTGTGTTCAGGCACTTGAGGCAAATCTTGGTGGAGAGATAAGGAACCATGGCAACAGTATCCACACAAGTATGTTTCTGGGAGCTGCTGGATTGTAACAGATGTGCATTAATTGAGTGTGCATATGACAGTGAAAAATCCAGAAGAGACTCATTCTTGAAGAAGATAATGTTGCAAGACAGTTGGCTAAAGGATCAGAACTGATGAACAGAGTGCTGTTAAGTATCGCAAAGCACGTCAAATGAAAAGTCACATGTAATAACATCACCTGATAGTCTCTTAAATGCGGCCCTACAGAATTTAGTAATCGTTTATCACAGCAATTTGTTTTTCAATATTGCACGTAGCATAATGGACTCCTGTCCTAGCCCTGAGAGCACTTTACAACTGGTGGTGTTTTTTTTTACTGATTTTAAAAATTAAAACGTCTTTCCACAGCATTAAGATCCTTTTCATTTCCTAATATGGATTTATATTAGAGCTAAATATTAGCAATCTTCCGAATGGGCTAATACATCACCTGGCATGGTGCTGAGGCATATATAGCAGTGCAGAATATATACATACAAATAAATGAACACTTCTATTAAAATAAGAGGAACAGGCAGGTTATTTTTTTATTCATTCATGGGATGTGGGCATCACTGCTAGGCCAGTATTTATTGCCCATCCCTAATTGCCCTTGTTCAGAGGGAATTTTTAAGAGTCAATCACACTGCTGTGGGTCTGGAGTAATATGTAGACTAGACCAGATTTCCTTCCCTAAAGGACATTAGTGAACCAAATGGGTTTTTATGACAATCATTTCATGGTCATCATTAGACTTTCAATTCCAGATTTTTATTGAATTCAAATTCCACCATTTGCTCTGGTGGGATTTGAACACAGGTCCCCAGAGTATTACCCTAGGTCTCTGGATTACCAGTCCAGTGACAATAGCACCGTGCCACCACGTCACAAAGATGTTATAGAAATAAACTATTCGTACATAAATATTGAAAACGGCAATTTCTGGTTTCAGTGTGTGACATTTGAGAAAAGAGAGAGCGCGAGCACCTTAATGCAGCGCCTTGTCGCAGGGGTAGTTTTCAACCTTGCCACCTGGCTGGCAACCTGGCAGAGTGGATGGACAGGTGGTAAATTGGTCAGGTTTACAATAAACAGATAATCTGCTCTACCAGGTTACTATCCAGGCAACAAAGTTTTTTAAAAAAAGGCCTCCTATGGTCTCATATTGGCTATCACATTTACCGACATTCCAACAGAGACCACACTTTCACCGTATATCATTGGTTTTGGAGCATTTTGACATATTCTAAGGTCATGAAAGGCGATGTGTGAATACAAATTCTTTTTTCTTTTAACTCTCTGAGCCTTCTCTTCTCCAGAGTAACTAATCTGAGGCTTTTCATAGCTCGGGTGCCGTAAGCTAGGTGTCAATTTGAGTTTACTCTTTTCTGTACTGATATCTGGCTCTATTTGCTATAGTACAGAACTACACCTTATACCACATAACCACATCTTACACTGACACATTATCATCATGTGAGTTATGGGTTGTATCCCTGCCAAGATCCAGTTAACTTTCCTACTACTGCCATACTTTGGTAAGCTATCCACCAATATCCTCAGATCCTTTGTATCCCTGTGTTTGATTCAGTTTAGCACCAATATAGACTGGGCCACAGTTGAACCTCTCAATGAGAGGATTGGACTTCTGGCAATGCGGCAGTTTCACAGTCTTTTTTCAATATTTCTTCACGGGACCTGCGCGTCGCTGGCAAGGACAGTATTTGTTGCCCATCCCTAGTCTTGAGAAGGTGATGGTGAGAAGCCTTCCTCAACCATTGCAGTACCCCCATGGTGCTGGTTGGGAGAGAGTTCCAGGATTTTGACACAGTGAAAGTGATAGAACGCTGATATGTTTCCAAGTCAGGATGGTGTGTGTCTGGGTGGAAAACTTGCAGATGGTGTTGTTCCCAGGCATCTGAACATAGGAACCTAAGAAATAGGAGCAGGAGTAGACCATATGCCCTGTTCGAGCCTACTTTGCTATTCAATACAATCATGGCCGATCTTCAGCTTTAACTCCACTTTCCTGCCCATTCCCGCTATCCTCTTATTCCCCGATAATTCTTCAGTGGAGTATTCCAAAGATTCACAACCTCCTGAGTGAAGAAATGTTTCCTCATCTCAATCCTAAATGATCAGCCCCTTATCCTGAAACTGTATCCCTGTGTTCTAGATTCCTAAGCAGGTCAAACAATCTTAGTGTCTACTCTGTAGAGCCCCTTCAAAATCTTATATGTTTCAATTAAGTCACTTTTCGCTCTTATAAACTCCAGAGAATATGGATCTAATTTACTCAGCCTCTCACCTCAAGTGAACCTTTGTTGTGCCGCCTGCAATGCAAATATACCCTTCCTTAAATATGGAAATGAAAACTGAACACAGTACACCAGCTGTGGGCTCACAAAGCCCTGTTCAATTGTGGCAAGACTTCCCTGTTCTTGTACTCCAATCCCCTTCCCATAAAGATCATTATGCCAATTGCCTTCCCAATTGTTTTCTGCACCTGCATGCCACCTTTCTGTGTGTTCCTTGTGCATGCACACCCAAGTCTCTCTGAACATCAACATTTACATGTTTCATGCCTTTTAAAAAATATTCTGCTCTTCTATTCTTAAGACCAAAGTGAAAAACTTCATACTTCCCCACATTATGGCCAGAATTTTTCCCTTGTCGGGTGGGCTTGGCAGGAGCGGGCCGGGGTGGTCAGGAAGCCGACCACCGCCTGCGATCGGCTCCCCACTGCGATTTATGCAGGTGGGCCAATTAAGGCCCGCCCTGCATGGATTATGAGCAGCAGCGCTCAGCGCTACCTGTGCCGGCGGGGGGAGGAGGGCCTGGTGTGCAGTTCGTGCATGCGTAAGAAAGAGCGCTTCAATCTCCCTGAGGCACAGAACTGCCCCTCATCTGTCCAGTGACATCCTTGACCCTGGCACCAGGGAGGCAACATACCATCTTGGAGTCACGTCTATGGCTGCAGAAACACCTGCCTGTTCCCCTTACTATCGAGTCTCCCATGACTATTGCTCTTCCCCTCTTTTTCCTCCCCGCCGTGCAGCTGAGCCACTCACAATGCCATGAACGTGGCTGCACTCCCCAGAGGAACCATCACTCTCACCGTTTTCCAACACAGGAAAACGGTTCTTGAGCGAGATGCACCCTGGGGATTTCCTGACTACCTGCCTGACACCTTTCTCCTGACTGATGGTCAGCCATTCCCTCTCTGTCTGCACTTCCATAAGCTGTGGGGTGACCACGTCTAAAAACGTGCTATCCACGAAACTCTCAGCCTCGTGGATGCACTTCAGTGCCTCCAGCTGCCGCTCAAGCTCCGAAACCCAGAACTCAAGTAGCTGCAGCTGGTGCCACTTCCTGCACACATGGTCAGTCAGAGTGCAAGGAGCATCTAGGACTTCCCACATGTTGCAGGCAGTACATAACATGGGAACACCACCACCTGGAAGCTCGCCTTCAAGTCACTCACCATCCTGACTTGGAAATATATCACCGTTCCTTCACTGTCACTGGGTTAAAATCCTGAAACTCCCTCCCTTACAGCACACTGCATGTACCACACCACAAGGACGGCATTGGTTCAAGAAGGCTTCTCACCACAAGCATCCCAAGGGCAATCAGAGATGGGCAACAAATGCTGGCCTTACCAGCGGCACCCACATCACATGATCGGTGAACATGAAACACTTAGCACAATATATAATTTGCTTCAAATTATGTCTCTTGCCTCTGATATTATTAGGAAGTAATTCCCAGAACTTTTCCAACCTCTCCCATTCAGTGGTGACAACGCTGGAAATCTAATCATGCTTGGATGGTGATTTATTGGGACCAGGGAGCATGTTGCACATGCTTGTCAGTATTAACCCAGGCAACACACAAAATTCGTGTGGTTGATTATTTTAATCTTGCAATTATGCATCCAGCACTACCCACACTCCTCATTGGCTTTACACCAGGGGAGGGGTGGGGGAGGTTTGGGAGGGCAGATTCAATGGATTCCTATCTAGAAAGTCAAGGGCAGCAGATGGATGGGAACACCGCCACCTGGAAGTTCCCCTCCAAGGCACTCACCATCATGACTTGGAAATATATTACTGTTCCTTCACTGTCGCAGGGTTAAAATTCTGGAACTCCCACTCTAACTGTACTGTGGTTGTACCTACACCACATGGACTGCAGCGGTTCAAGAAGGCAGCTCACCATCACCTTCTCAAGCATAATTAGGGATGGGCATTAAATGCTGGCCTAGCCAGCGATGCCCACATCCCGTGAATGATTTTTTAAAAATCAGACATTAATAATGACACCTACCATTCGCCAGAATCTCCAAAAGATACGAAAAGAGCAGTGAATAGTCATGGAATTCACTGTCAAAAGCCCAGCCCCTCAAACATGGATGCAGTGCCAAAGGCAAATCGATGACCTCATATGCATGGTGAAGATCAATGAATGCATCTACCAACTACACCAGTAGCCTGCTCAATTCAGCACAAGCCCATTACTCTCTTTCCAAAAATTCCTATCAATCAGAACTCAAACTCATATGCTCCATCACACCCTCACACAGTTAACATGTTGCAAACCTGACACCCACATCGCCTTACACATAATGTCAGCTATTCAATTATGACAGTCATTTCACCCAAGCAGATTGCATGACACTCACTGACACACTTCCCCTTCTCTTGCAGAAAAATCGGAGGCAGGAAGTACTAACCAGAGGGGAACAGGTGCGCCTGCATATCCTAACCTTCAATGATGAGGCTCCACTGCCCATTATTGGAATAGCAATTGCTAAGCCCACGGTCAGCACTGGGGTCTCACCCAATTGAAAATTACAGCATCCTCATACCTGGTCCTCTTTCTCCCAGCCCACTTGCTTCAATCACACAATCTGTACTGAGTTACATATTGCACTTCTTACTTTCACTGCTCCCACCCCCTCACCACACCCTTCTCTTGCCTTCCTTCTTTCAAATACCAGAGAAGTGTAAGCTGGCCAGGCAGTAGAGCAACACAGTTGTGATGCTAAGACAAACCATCATTCAGTTTCCCACACACAGCCATCAGTCCTGATATGAACATGGCATGGAACTAAGGCGATAGCATAGACGTGTAATTCATATAATGAGACACTGGACATGAGTACCATGCAGCCAAAGGGGGCCGGCAAAGTTAGCGAAGCTGTTTCTCCGCTTGCTTCTCTTTAGCTAGAGCGAATGAAATGTAGTTAGCTGTCTTTGAATAGAGAGCCTCTGTGACCTCCCTTACACAACAGTGGACAGCAAACTGTGAGATGTTGCAATATTTCTAGCTCCAGTCTGGAAAGAACCAGATTCATAAAAGCCCATTATCACATTTGCCCCATTGTTGTTGTGTTATACCTTTAAGGGACATAAACACAATTGCTGTACACGGCCGGACAGGATGTATACTCAAGTAGTTATTGCACAGATTATAGTGCAGCCCTAGAGGCCAGACATTTAACTAGTCTCCCAGGTGTTGTTATATATAGTTTCATTGCTTCAAATAAAGGAACGCAGCTAAGTGAATCAGCAATCCTCTTTGTGTGGCTAGTGTGTTTGTGTACGGTAGAAAATACAACAGATGGCAGCAGTGGCCTTGAGTGTCCCTCGATTTGAAGATGATGTCACTCAGGGTCCTGAGTTTCTGCCATGGGTCTTCATATGGCTGAACAGGCCAATTCTCAACTCATAAATCTTTGGGCACATAAGGCACAAGGGGCATATGGGGCAGAATGTCCCACGAGGTAGTGGAATTCAGAGTGCAGGATTTGCTTCTGTATTGTTCCTGCTCTGTTGCTGTTCTACCTCATCATTAAGACATTGTGACTCAAGTCACAATGGTGGACGAGTTGCTGCCATTTTGAACGATTAGTAGCAAACTCCTCCCAGTCATGGTTATCTACACAACCATTAGCTCTGTAGCCTTCCTTCCATCACAAGGTCAGAAGTGGGGATGTTTGCTGATGATTGCAAAATGTTCAGCAACATTTGCGACTCCTCAGATACTGAAGCAGTCCATGTCCAAATGCAGCCAGACCTGGACAATATCCAAGTTTGGGCTGGCAAGTGGCAAGTAACATTCACGCCACACAAGTGTCAGGCAATGGTCATCTCCAACAAGAGAGAATCCAACCACTGACCTTTAACTATCAATGGCCTTACGATTGCTGAATCCTACACTATCAACATCCTAGGCATCACCGTTGACCAGAAACTGAACTGGACTAGCCATATAAATACTGTGGCTACAAGAGCAAGTTAGAGGCTAGGAATCGCGCGACTAGTAACCCACCTCCTAACTCCCCAAAGCTGTCTACCATCTACAAGGCACAAGTCAGGAGTGTGATGGAATACTCTCCACTTGCCTGGATGTGTGCAGCTCCCACAATGCTCAAGAAGCTTGACCACATCCAGGGCAAAACAGCCTGCTTGATTGGCACCCAAGCCACAAACATTCACTCCCTCCACGACCGATGCACAGTAGCAACAGTGTGTACAGTCTACAAGATGCACTGCAGGAACTCACCAAGCCTCCTTAGACACCACCTTCCAAACCCACGACCACTACCATCTAGAAAGACATGGGCAGCAGACACATGGGAGCACCACCAAGCCACTCACTGTCTTGACTTGGAAATATATCACCGTTCTTTCACTTTTGCTGGATCAAAATCCTGGTACTCTCTCCTGAACAGCACTGAGGCATACCTACACCACATGGACTGCAGTGGTTCAAGAAGGCAGTTCACCACCACCTTCTCAAGGGCAACTAGGAATGGGCAATGAATGATGGCTTAGCCAGCGATGCCCATATCCCGTAAATGATTTTTAAAAAAATGCGACGCTTTCCCTACTCTGAGGTTACAGTTATGACTGCAGCAAATTTAAGATTTCAGTGAGGACATCCTTGTTGAAGCACTGACATATCATACATTGCAGTGTGCTGATATTCTGGTAAGAGAATTGCTCCCTGAACACCCTGGCTAGATATAGCCACCTGTTGAGCACCCTTCACCCTCTTCCTCTCCCTCTTCTAGCTTGTTCTGCTGGCATAGCCTCTCTTCATTCTCCAAGTTATGCTTTATGCCACTGGGAATAGTTATTAATGCACCCATGGCAAGGAACGACTGGTTTGTGCAGATGCCTTTAAATTAGCAAAAGAGGCCTCGGCACCAGCTGCCTATTTCCTTTGCAACTTCACGTAAAACTAGAAAGCACCAAATGATACCACGCCAGTAGAAATGATCCAACAACTAGACTGTTGGCAGTGGATGAAGATGCACCATCACTAGAGTTGATCCTTGCAAGTATCAGTTCAGACATTGACAACATGTACCCTTTAAAGACTTGGTTAGAGGAGGCAAATACACATGCTGAATCACAAGTGTACCAGAAGTTCTTTTTTATTCATTGAAGGGAAGTGGGTATCGCTGGCTAGGCCAGCATTCATTACCCATCCCTAATTGCCCTTGAGAAGGTGGTGATGAGCTCCTTTCTTGAACCGCTGCAGTCTATGTGGTGTAGGTACATCCACAGTGCTGTTAGGGAGGGAGTTTCAGGATTTTGACCCAATGACAGTGAAGGAACGACGATATATTTCCAAGTCAGGATAGTGAGTGACTTGAAGGGAAACTTCCAGGCGGTGGCGTTCCCACACATCTACTGCCCTTGTCCTTCTAGACGGTAGCAGTCATGGGTTTTGAAGGTGCTGTCTAAGGAGCCTTGGTGAATTTCTGCCGTACATCTTGTAGATGGTACACACTGCTGCCACAGTGCATCGGTGGTGGAGGGAGTGAATGTTTGTGGATGGGGTGCCAATCAAGCAGGCTGCTTTGTCCTGGAAGGTGTTAAGCTTCTTGAGTGTTGTTGGAGTTGCACTCATCCAGGCAAGTAGAGAGTATTCTTTCACACTCCTGGCTTGGGCCTTGTAGATGCTGGATGGGCTTTGGGGAGTCAGAAGGCGAGTTATCGCCACAGGATTCCTCACCTCTAGCCTGCTCTTGTAACTACAGAGTTTATATGACTAGTCCAGTTCAGCTTCTGGTCAATAGTAACCCCAAAGATGTTGATAGTTAAGGATTCAGTGATGGTAATGCCATTGAATATAAAGGGGCAATGGTTAGATTCTCTCTTGTTGGAGATGGTCATTGCCTGGCACTTGTGTGGCAGGCAGGGAAATAGGATGTCACAGGTGCCAGCTTGCCTCAGGGTGGCATTGCATAATAATTCTGCTGCAGAGGACTCAGATATGGATTTTGATGGGCCAGAATATTGAAGGAGCATTTATCAGAAATGTTTGATGCACTGGACAGACCATTAAGAGAGCTTCTGCACAATGCTGAAGCATGCGGAGGAGTCCAACTCCAACTTGTGTCAAAGCAAACCATTGCACCTTGAGGGGCTTAATTCTCTCAGTGCCTTTTTTTACCATTTTGCCTAATGTGTTTGCATTAAGTTAAAACCTTTGATATGTTAAAACAATTGTTACACGTATTTAAATGAGTTTGCAACTGAGCTAAAATAACACAGGCAAGAATTTAACGTAGGTGATTTAATTGTGCACTAAAAGTGCTACACAAAGGGATTTAAACCCTTCAGTGTAATGGATTTGTTAACAGAGAGTTGTTCCAGCATTGCGTGCATTCTGGAGACACTGTACTTAAACAGCATGAGATCCATGTTATCTTGTAACTTGCCTTTTGGTCCCATGGCACCTTGCATATGATTAGTTGCACTGCAGCAATCAGGACAATTGTATCACATCTATTATGCTGTGGGTACAGTTATTAGCTGTGTACAGAAAAGTATTACTCAGTTCATGATAACAAGGATTTTCGTCATTGTTCATATACCAGCACAAACAACTTGCACTCCAGAGAGAGTTTATTACTTAAAAGGTAAGACTGAAAAAGTGAAGTAGACACATTAGGTTCATGACTTCTGCTGCCACATCAACTTTACAATGGATGGAATCAGATATAAGGAGCACATACTTATTTATAATAAGAACAACTCCAGAAGGAAGAAAAGGAGCACTGAAATACTACGTCCTCTGATGGATAATTAACCTCACAATTAATGTCTGAGACTGGGTATTGAGTATAAGATGTAATGTAAGATTATGTGAATATAATACTTATACTCCAGACACTACGCAGCTACATATGGGCAAACAGTGGAAAACAATAGATATAATCATGACAAGAAAATTAAATAGCTCGAAATAACCAGTTTCTCAGAGTACAATTTTGTTACCTTTAACTATATTGCAAGAATCGAGATCAAATGTTACCATTTCAGTGAGGCATAATTTCCTGTTGAGCTGCAAATTTGGGTTGTACAGGTCCTCTCATTTAACGATAATGGAGAAGTCAGGCCTAACAGTAGTTGAGAAAAAAGTAGAAAGCAGAGCAGGGTGTATCATATTGCTTGTAACATTCATGACTAACATATATCCCTACTGTGTTCAGATACACTGATGTCAAGCATGGTGCAACACATCAAAATGAAATTGAATGCATGTACACTTTTCAAGTTGAATGTGAGCTCTATTCCTGTAATATCTCCATTGTTTGAAATAATTTTAACATTTGGAGCCACTTCATAGATCCCCTCGAAGGGGAAATGTAACACAAACAAATTCAGAGATCCCTGGATGACTTAAAAGATGGAAGTTAAGATAAAAAAGAAAAAGTATGCTTATGACAGATGTCAGGTAGAAAATGCAATTGAGGATCAGGCTGGATGTAGAGGGTTCAGAAGGAAGGTGAAAAGGCAAATAAGAGAAGCAAATAGGGAGTATGGACAGAGACTGGCAGCCAAACTTAAAGGGAATCCCAAAGTCTTCCATAGACACATTAATAGTAACGGCGTGGTAAAAGGAGGAGTAGGGCTGATTATGAACATGGAGGAAGGGGCCATAGCCATAGCTAAGGTATTAAATAAAAACTTTGCATCTGGCTTTACCAAGAAAGAAGATGCAACCAGGCCATGGTGAAAGGAGGTCATTCAGACACTAGAAGCATTTAAAATTGATAAGGAGGCGATATTGGATAGGCTGTCTGTACTTACAGTTGATAAGGCACCAGGACCAGGTGAGGTGCATCCATGGATACTAAGAGAAGTGAAAGTGGAAATCCTTAGAATCAGGGTGGTGCCAGAGGACTGGAGGATTGCAAATGTTACACCATTGTCCAAAAAAGGGTGTAAAGATAAGCCCAGTGACCACAGGCCAGTCAGTTTAACCTTGGTGGTGGGAAGATTTCTAGAAACAATAATTTGAGAAAGAATTAATAGTCACATGGACAAATGCAGGAATTAAGGAATGCCAGCATGGATTTCTTACAGAAAAACTGTGTTTAATTAAGCTGATGGAGTTTTGTGAAGAGGTATCAGAGAGGGTTGATGAGGACAATGCTGTTGATGTGGCATACATGGACTTTCGAAAGGCATTTGATACCATCACACAAGAGACTTGTGAGAAAAGTTAAAGCTCATGGAATAAAAGGGACAGTAGCAGCGTGGATACAAAATTAGCTAAGTGGCAGAAAACAGAGAGTGGTGGTTAATGGATGTTTTTCAGGCTAGAGGAAGGTTTGTAGTGGAGTTCCCCAGGGGTCAGTGTTGGAACCCTTGCTTTCCTGATATACATAAATGATCTAGAACTTGGTGTAGAGGACACAATTTCAAAATTTGCGGATGACACAAAACTTGAATGTATTGTGAACTGTACGGAGGATGGTGTAGAACTTCAAAAGCACATAGACAAGTTAGTGCAATGGGCAGGCAAATGGCAGATGAAGCTCAATGTTGAGAAATGTGAAGTCATTGATTTTGGTAGGAAGAACAATGAGAGACAATATAAAATTAAGGGTACAATTCAAAAGGAGGTGCAGGATCAGGAGGGTTACAAGACAGGTTGAAAGAGCAGTTAATAAAGCATACAGTGTCCTAGGCTTTATCAATAGGGGGCATAAAGTACAAGAGCAAGGGGGTTATGTTGAACTTGTATAAGACATTAGTTCGGCCCCAGCTGGAGTATTGCATCCAGTTCTGAGTGCCGGACTTTAGGAAAGATGTGAAGGCATTGGAGAGAGTGCAGAAAAGATTCAAGAGAATGTGGCTACTCACCTCATCAAAGATCAAGTGCCCTCTGGTGTTAGTACTAAACACCGTCGAGGTGGAAAACTCAACCACAGTTGCCTCCATGCCTAGACTAAACCGAGCACCATCGATATACATGATCTACAACGTGTGGATCACTGTAGTGTTACTGCCCTCTCTGCACCAGATTTGCAAGCCACACCTAATCTCTTCAATTGTGCATACAAGAAACTCTAGCTATCCTTGAATATTGCCAAAATAAAACTCATATATCAACCCACATCTGCTCAACAAATATTCCACCTCCCATATATGTTTAAGGAGAGACTCTGGAATATGTTGTGCTCTTCCCATACCTGCAGCCACCTCTCTCAAAAGTTACTGCTGATGAGGGAATTAAACACTGGATCAGCTGTGCCAGCTCAGCTTTCTACAAACTATGGAAGTGAGTGTTAGACAACAAAGACCTCTACAAGTCAACAAAAGTCCCAGTGTAAAGAGCAGTTATCTTCCCCACAATCCTGTACTGCAATGAGACCTGGACTGTATATCAGCGACACATTATAGCACTAGAAAAATTCTATCAGTAATGTCTCCACTGTGTTCTCTGGATTCAATGAAAGGACCGTTGAACAAATGCTAGCGTCCTTCTTGAAATCAGCTCCACAAAGCATTCAGGAAAAGCTCTTACAAAATCAACTTAGTTGGATTGGACACTGTCTGATTGGCCGAAAAACACCTCCTCCACCAGGTCCAGTTTTCTCAACTCTCAAATGGCTAAAGTTCTGGGGAGAACAAAGAAAATGCTTCAAAGACACTCTGAAGGCTTTCCTTGAAGTATGGCAGCATTGACCTTAACAACTGGGAGGAGCTTGCTACCAATCTTTCAGAATGGCGATAACCTGCCTGTTAAGCAGCATCATGCTTTGAGTCACAATATCTTAATGATGAGGCAGAATGGCAGCAGAGAAGGAAAGGAAGAAAATCCTGCACTCTGGATCATACTACCTTGTGGGATATCCTTCTCCATGCTTCCAAAGATTTATGGGCTGAGAATTGACCTGTTCTGCCACATTAAAAGCCCATGGCAGAAACTCACGACCCTAAGTTGACATCATCCTTGAATCGAGGGACAGCCGACAACAACAGGTTCTAACATTTTATCGATGACTGATGTCAAGCTAGCAGATCTGTAATTCCCTATTTTCTCTCTCCCTCCTTTCTTGAATAGTGGAGTTACGTTTGCTAACTTCCATTCCGCTGGGACCATTCTGAAATGTAGGGAATTTGGGGAAAATCATAACCAGTGCATCCATTACCTCTCCAGCTACTTCTTTTAGAACTCTTGGATGTAGGATATCAGGCCCAGGAAATTTGTTGGCCTTTAGTCCCTTAAGTTTCTCCAATAGTTTTTCTCTGTTTATATTAATTACCTTAACTTCCTCACTCTTATTGCCCTTTATTTCTGGTGTGGAATTGTTGTCTTCTATTGTGAAAATAGACACAAAATGTTTGTCCAACGTTCTTGCCACTTCCTTCTCCCTCTTGATCATTTCTCCTTCCTCTGCCTCTAAGGGAGCAGCATTTACTTTAACTACTCTCATTCTTATTATATACCTGTAAAAGCTCTTACTATGCTTTTATATTCCTGGCTGATTTACTCTTACATTCCATTTGTTTCCCTTTCTATCAGTTTTCTCGTCACTGTTTTCAAAGTGCTCATAACCCTTAGGCCTCTCTGAAACTCTCTGAAACAGTATAAACCTCTTAATTTAATCTAATACTATTTTTACATTTCTGAGGAAACCATGGATGCATCTTTCTTGATGAGTTTTGTTTCTCATGGAATGAATCAGAGTGCTTGATATTTATTTCTTTTGTCTCTAGTTGTCCGTGTTTTTTCTCATTCTTTGTGTGTCTGGGGGTTTGTTAACAATTTCGGACAGGCTTCAGAAATTACAGCCCTTCACCTCAAAGCAAGAAGCAGACTCCTTGAAGTGCAGTTTCTCCCACTTCCCCCATGAAATACTAGAGTGATAAACACTAACTGGAGTGACACCTACATGCTGCTCAGTAAGTTCAATAATAGATTTCATGAGACAGTTACAAGGCAATTCTCTCCATGAGTAACTGGATGCTATATTAGATGCTGTATCAGGCAGTGAATAACCTGCGGACTCTAATACAGTATAGGTAATAGCACACCTTTCCAGCTTTTGCCCCAGTGGCCCACTCCTGCTCTTAGAAACATACAAAGGTTTATAGCACAGAAGGAGGCCATTCAGCCCATCGTGTCCCTACTAGCTAGGAAAAAACCCATTTCAAATTTCACCTTCCAGCTCTTGTAACCTGTAGGTTAAGGCACCTCAACTGCATTTGCAGTTGTTTTTTCTTAAATGTGATGAGGGTTTCTGCCTCCATGCCCCTTTCATGCAGTGAGTCCCAGATACACCCCCACACTCTTGCTGGTAAAGAATCTCTTCAATTCTCCTCTAATACACCCACTAATCATTTTAACTCTTTGCCCCCTGGTCATTGACCACTCTGCTCATGGAAATAGGTCTCTCCAATTCACACTACGTGGTTCTCTCATTTTATACACTGCAATTAAATGTCCCCCCATCTCTTCTGTTCCAGGGAAAATTAACTCAGCCTAACCAATCTTTCCTCATAGCTAAAATTCTGCTCTGTGTGTGTGTGTGTGTGTGTGTGTAGCCCCTGAGGGTGTGGACAATGTGAAAAACCAGCAGCAAGCTTTTTGTGGGTTTAAATAAAGAGAATTATTAATTTACGCGCGCACCCCAAAATCCAACTCCATGGCACAAACTCACACAATCATCCACACTCAAGGAAAGTACAGTTGTAAAGAATAGTGCACTATTACAGGTTATAAACAAAAGAATAGCTCATAATTCACCTAATTGGCTTATTCTGGAAAACACACATTGCAGGCCTGATGAAGAAGACATCATCATTCTTGGAGGGTAGCTTACGTGAATTCAGAAACCGAAGTTGTATGCCAAAGTTGTTTCTGGATTCTCTCAAAGGGATGGAATTTCTGAAAATCATGAAGTTAGTTGCTTGTAGTCTCATTACCAGGGGTTCGATTTGCTGTATTGGTCCCGGAAAGGAACAGGCTTGGAGACCCTACAATGTGACAGTCTCCGGTTCTTTAAAGGCATAGATGTTATTGCCTTGGCTGCTGCAGAGAGCTCTTAAAGATTACAAAGGGACAAATAAGGCTGCTTTGTCATATGACTCCTCACATTTGCAGATCCTTTTCTAAAAATGGTGGTGGTCTTGGGTTGATTAGCCACACCCTGGTTTATTGTTTGAAGACAATCATCCTGGGGAGGATTAATACAATCATCTTCTTTGAAAGACCCATTCAATTCAGTAATGTCACCTGATGGTTTCAGGATGGGTATAGTTGACAACTCTTAGTGTGGAATGTATCCTTTTGTCCTTATGAGACAGTGAGACAATTTTTGAATATATAAGCCAGGTCATCTGACCTTTGACAGCCACCTTTGCAGCACATTGGTTTTTCTTTTTAAAAATGGCCAATGTCAAAGAATCCGCATTGCCCATCTTGAAGGTTAGGAATATGTTATGCTCTTACTGGGCATAGAACTCATAAATCTCTTCTCAATCATTTCTAATATGATTATATGCTTCCTGTTTGTGGTATTCAGAACTGTATGCAATACCCTAGCTGTGGTCTAGCTGAACAAGAAATAACCCACATCCAAAAGATTTGGGGGCACTGGGGGCTATGTGTCCACCTCTTCCCCTTAAAAGTGCTGCCTTTGAAGTAATCTGTTACCAAATAAGTGCCCCCATTAGAAATACGTTTTCATTATCTGTGTCTCCATTTCAAGGCTATTTAAAGTACTGTATATTACATAAGAAAATCTGAAAAAAAAGGACCTCAATTTTGTTAATATTGTAAGATTTCTGGGTTTGAGACCAATACCTAAATAGGCAGCTGACTATTTGTATGTAATTTTAAAATAATTTATTGAGTCTATTAAGAAGCAACAGTTTACATATGATATACTAACTAACTAGATAAAGGTATATGACCGTAACAGTTTGCCTTAACAGCATTCAGCTCTCTAGTTGAAGTATTAGGAAACTCTTCCCTCAATCTTTCGATCTCCCTCCTCCTCCTCTGGTCCATCTTCCATCTGAAGAAGGCAGCTACCCAAGGAGCACTGATGCCTCAGCAGCACCTCAGCCCAGTATGCCACCAGTATGACACCAATCTATATATCCTTTATTGAGGCCGGCAGCTTACCCAGTGGCAATCATCTATCTAACTTTTCTGACCAATGGATACAAGACAGGTACTCAAAATGTCAGGGTGGTTACCACCCTCCTTGTGCATCGCTTGTTTGAGGTCAGCTTTTTAGTTTACACCTTACTGAAGGTCATATCCTGGTCCTTTTTAAATAATTGCATGGATAAGGGGGTACAGAAGATGTCATCTTAGCTTAGGAATGACAATATGAACTAAGTGACCTTGCCTGTTTCCACAGATTGTTTAAAAATTGTTGCCTTTTTTGAAAGCTTTTTAGGGGGTGTTATATTATGCAGAAAATAATTGCTTATTCAAGACCCCAATTTTTTACAATATAGCCTTATGTAAACCACTCAAATTTCATGACACAAAACAGGACTAATTTTAACTTCAGTCGATGGTGCAAAACGTGGGGTATTGACTTCACCACCTCTTCAAAAAGCCTATCCCAACTTTCATTTCCAAATGGAAACAAACTTCGATGAGGATGAGGCATTGCCTTGTCACGACCAACCGAAGGGGGTTGAATAAAGAAGGGGAGACAGCTTATTCCTTCTCACCCTGGACCATGACAAAAATGGGGTCCCGTGTGGGATCATAACAAATTGGGGGACCTCACCTGGGGACCAGTCATAGAAATATGCAGAACAACAGGAGTTATAAGACAGAATCTCAGTCAGCAGACTAGATGGCATTTCTGACTTTAGGCAATGGTCAGGTTGGGTGATATGTGCTTGCAACCTATTAAGTATCCTCCCAATTTTTGTTTTCCTTTGTAATGTCATTTGCCAGGTTAATTTAAAAGGGATCCCTTCCCTCGTGGATACCCTTTTCCCAGGCCAAATGTACTTATGTTTTATAAGGAGCCAATTTAGCCAGGCTTTCTTGAGTCAAAGAAAGAGTAAGTTTATTAGTTGTTAAAAACCCAAGAAAAAAATAATTGAATCACAGCACACATACATGCAGATCAGAAATGAGAAGTTGAGTCTAAAAGTAAAAGTTTAAAAAGATATATGAATCAGTCTTTGGTTTGTCTGTGAGGAGTGGATGGTGAAACATTGTGGCCATTAAGTTGGGTGTTTCTGGTAGTGCTGACTTTGGCAGGTGAACAGTTGGTTTGGAGGCACTTGGTTCTGCAGGTTAGCTGAAGAAGTTGTCCTGTTCCCTTTTTGACTGTGGCTTTGCTGACTTGCCTCCAGCCACAGAGAGAGAGGAGACTTTTACCTGCAAGATGCAGGGATGCCTAGTTGATGTCCTTCTGCTGTGATCCCCGTAGCCCACATTAGCACACCAGTACCAGAACACACAGATTAGGCTTGCAGCTGGCTTTTTAACCCATTTTCTTGAATACTCCTGGAAGGGAAAAAAAACAAATGTGTCTTTCACACAGAATCTGCTTTCTTTCAACTCAGACTATTTCCACATTCTGAGATATAATTCAACAGGAGATGGTTTCTGCTGAGATGTGGTAATCAGTCCCCATGGTCTCCGCAACCATAAGAGATTAAAGTTCAGCCTTTTGCGTTGCAAGTCTTCCTTTCAAGTGTCTCTGCCAGAAGTAGGCCTTGACACCTTTTTAGGTGCAACATTCCATGTTCTCTCAGGGCCAGTCAATCAAGTATAATCCACATAGGAATTTTCCAGCAAGTGCTTACTTTACATTCTCAGCCAGCTTTTTCATGCATGTCTTTAAAAAATGCATAACTTCTTTTAAGATGTTCAATATGCCTGTAGTAATTTAGGGCTGTGTTCCGCTGCTACGACGATATTAACAGTTGCTAGTTTCAGAACAAGATTTCAAGATAAAACAAGACAGAAAATGGTTTTATTTATACAGCAACTAATTACATCAAAATGCTTCATGCAATGAATTACATTTGATCTGACCTGGTCAGCAGGGTGAACTAACTCCTGTCTTTGTCTCACTCCTGAGTTGGTTGTAACAGAGTTTGAATTTACAGTGGAGGTGATATTGTCAATTTAATATATATTTAGCTGTGTGTAGCTTGGTGTAAGAAATAAGCCAGTCAGGTTCCTTAAGTTAACAAGTGAAGTGTTAGTTTTATTGCTAAAACTCACTCAGGTAAAGATGCAGAAATTATCACCAAAAATGTCTAATATGTACAAATATGTCCAAAGGTAAAAAAAAAACATAATTCCCCCCAAGAATGCAAAAAAGAAATAAAACTCTGCTGAGTATTAGATATTAAAAGCTTGGCCAAATAACAAAATAAGTCAGAAAAAAATATTCACCCAGGCCAGGATTTTTCATTGGTCGGGCAGGCTCTGCAGTAGCGGGCGGGTGCGGTCGGGAACCCGACTGCCGTCGGCGATCGGCTCTGCACTGCCATTTTACGCGGGTAGGCTAATTAAGGCCCACCCAGTGTAATACACGAGCGATAGCGCTCTGTGCGGGTGGGGGGAGGAGGGAGAGTCGGATCCAGTGCTTTTTCAGCACGGAGTTGCCTCAGGGAGATTGAAGCGCTTTTTAAAAAAAATAAAAACAATAAAAATTTAATGCAACATGCCCCCTCATGTAACTGTGTCACATGAGATGGGACGTGTTTTTTTTCAGATGAAGTTTTTATTTATATAATCATTATTAACTTGGCCTTTTTGCTAACATTCATGTTAATTACCTGTTTAATGGCCTTAATAGGCCTATCAATTATCGGCCAGCGCGCAGCCGACTTCTGGCGCACACCCGCCGAACGAAATATCATGAAGCAGCACAATGATGTTGGGACGCGTGCCCAACGTCATCGCGCTTTATTTTATATTCCAGCGTGTCGGGCCCACCCCCGCACAATGAATGGAAAATTCTGCCCTCAGTGTCCAGATGCTTGTTTACAGCTAAAGGGTCTCGGACCATAGTAGCTGCTGCTCTTGGGCTTCTCACTGGAGATAGTGGTGTTGATTCAGAATTCTCCTTTAGAAACTCTCAGTTTGCAGCAATGAAGTCTTCTGGTGGGCTTTTCAAATCACAAAAAACTCAACTTTGATGAGAAAGGTTTCAGAACAAAGAGAGATTGGCTAAGGCTGTTTCCCCTGTGGCAGTGTATCTGATTATGCTGAATCCAGTATCTTTTTGACCCAAGAGCTGGATCATGTGATCTCTCTTTGAGCGCTCCATAGTCTGTCTCCATAAAAAACAGCTTGTGTCCTTCACAAATACAACATAGTAGCTATTGTAAGCTAATGTCCTTTGCTTAGGAAAAGTGTTTCTTTTCAAAAAGTTGAGTACATATGTATGTCCAGCCAATGACATTATAAAGTAATATATGTCTAGCATATGACATTACAAATTAATATTTTATCAAACATATCTTCATACCATATTTGAAATAGAGGGAACATTACACAGTAAACGCAGCTGACATTTTGCAACAACCACTACCCATGACTAAGAATTAGATGAATAATCACTTAACTTAGTTTTAGGTGACATTTGTTGAAGGCAGGATTTTGTCTAAGACATTTAGAGAACTCCCTGTTCTTTCAATGAGTCAGGGAATCTTTAATGCCTACTTGAATGATTGGAATAGGTAAACAAGTACTCATCTGAAAGACATCTGATAATGTAGCACTACTTCAGTTCTGTACTGATTGCCAACTATTATACACTCAAATTCACATGTAGGAGGTTATCATTGTCATCTCCCAGAAATGAGGGTTCCATCAACTGAGCCAAGCTGACCCCTCTGCACTCATTAGCCAAGAATCCATTACCTTTCCTGTATAGGAGAGTGTCTCATATCATTGAATAGCTTGCATCAGAGACATTTAAGTGACATCTGCAGGTGAACCTACAATCTGCCATGTCCTGTGATCATGCATTAATACACCAATGTGCAATGTCACTATTCATAACTTGTTTATGCAGGTCACACCCCCAGTGTGCATAATACTATGTTCTATGTTACAAAAAATATGACAACAGCGGAAACAATATGCAAATTAGAAATATCTTTCACTTAGATTGAATAATATAGAAGTTTAACATTGTGCGCTAAGAATGAGTCATTGTCATATCTTATATGCTTGTGATCAGCAATTGATTTACCAATGTTTTACTCAGTGCTGCTGCATGCCATTTGTTGAAAGGAAAGGTTGTTCACGTCAGCAGGTGCTATCTAGAAATAATATTACATTACTAATTTATTATTGACTTTACTGTGGCCAGTCACTGCATTGCAAAACAATACACACAGCCAATCGACATGCACAATGCGTTCTTCAGTATAAAAAACAAAGAGCTTTTCACATAGTTTTGTAAGTAAATGCATTCACTTACCTTCCGTCAATATACAGGAGAAATTTATCAAAGGCAAGTCCTTGAATTGTTTTCAGTTCAACTGTCTCTTCTTTGAACTGAGTTTAGGCTCAGATTTTTCAAAGCAAATTCCAAAGGAATTGGGATTGTTTTCATGTTTGAAATGGTTTATATGATGGACTAGGTCTATAAATTCATTTTACAAGTATGGTGCTAACTGGCCTACCAAGCACTCAATAAGGTAGGCAGGAAGCACACATTTCTGGCTAGCTATATGCTGCTCGCCATGTTAGTGAAGGTGCCTCGACTACAGCTCCTCACGCCCTGCTTCCTGTAAGGACTCCATCCCATTCTCTCAGTTCTTTCGCCTCTGTTGCATCTGTTCCAGTGATACCACTTTCCAAAACGACGCTTCTGACATGTCTTGCTTCTTCCTTAATCGAGGTTTCCCAACCACTGCGGATGACAGGGCCCTCAGCCATGTCCGACCCATCTCCCGCGCCTCTACCCTCACACCTTCCCCTCCCTCCCAGAACCATGATAGGGTCCCCCTTGTCCTCACTTATCACCTCACCAGCCTCCGCATTCAAAGGATCATCCTCCGCCATTTCCGCCAACTCAAGCATGATGCCACCACCAAACACATCTTCCCTTCACCCCTCCGTTGGCATTCCGTAGGGACCGTTTCCTCCGGGACAACTCCTGCATCACCCCCAACTCTACAACAACCTTTCACGGCACCTTCCCATGCAATCGCAGAAGGTGCAACACCTGCCCCTTTACCTCCTCCCTCCTCACCGTCCAAGGGCCAAAACACTCCTTTCAGCTGAAGAACTACTTCATTTGCACCTCCTTCAATTTGGTCTACTGCATTCGCTGCTCCCAATGTGGCCTCTTCTGCATTGGAGAGACCAAATGCAGACTGAGTGGCCGCTTTGCAGAACACCTTCGGCCTGTCCGCAAGCATGACCCAGACCCACCTGTCACTTGCCATTTCAACACTCCACCCTGCTCTCATGCCCGCATGTCCATCCTTGGCCTGCTGCGTTGTTCCAGTGAAACTCAACGCAAACTGGAGGAACAGCACCTCATCTTCCGACTAGGCACTTTACAGCCTTCCGGACTTAACATTTAGTTCAACAACTTCAGACCATGAACTGTCTCCTCCATCCTCACTCCTTTCTTATCCCCTTTTTTCAATATTCTTTTTTTAAAAAAAAATATTTTTATCCACTTATTTTTATTTTTATTTATAAATATTTTTATTTTCTATTTATTTTCATTGTTATTCTTTGTTTTATCCCCACTTATTATCCTATTTTTGATTGTTTTTCCCACCACTGTCCCCTCCCCCCATGCCACCCCCACTCAGTCCATCTGTCACGTGTTCATGTTCTTTCCAGAGTGCTTAAACCTTGTCCTGCTACTACCACATTCTGCTTCCTGACCTTAATGCCACCATCAGCACCTCCTTTAGCCAGTACCACTATCATTAACATCCCTTTGCCCTTTTGTCCATGACATCTTTGTCAATCTCTCCTTTGCCTCTGCCTGTCACTGGCCTTTTAACCAGCTTCACCTGCTCCATCCCCCTTAAACAGTATAAATTTCATCACATTTTTATTTCTCTTTAGCTTTGAAGAAGAGACATACGGACTCAAAATGTTAGCTCTGTTTTTCTCTCTGCAGATGCTTCATACCTGCTGAGTTTTTCCAGCTTTTACTGTTTTTGTTTCAGATTTCCAGCATCTGCAGTATTTTGCTTTTATCTTAGTGCACGTTTCCTACCTTCCCAAAAATTCCACCCCAACCCACATTAACTGTTCCAACATCCTCCATTCCACCCCCAGGGCCCGTGTCTGCCTACGTGTCCCCACCAACCATCTTCCCCGTCCTTTATATCGGTACTATCACACCCTCACCCTCCGACTCTACTGGTTTACTCTGCCCTCTCTCATTCTCGCCATTCCCTCCTACCACGTCCACCCTCATTTTGCTCCCCAGGAGACAGTCATCGATTCCACAGACCCCTCCCTTGCACTTTCACCTGGACATCCTCCCTTCCAAACTCTTTCCCCTGCTTGGAACCCCTTCCCCCTTGATACTCTTTATTTCCCCCACCCCAACTTCTCTTCCCCACCCCAGACTCCTTCCACCCTTACCCCTTCCCTCTTCCTGACTCCTTCCTCCACCCTTACTGCTTCCTCTAGCCTTACTCCTTCCCCTCTCTGGACTCCCTCTTCCACCCTTCCATTCTCTTCCATTCTCCTTCTTCCATTCTCACTCCTTCACCTCTCTGGACTTCTTCCTCCCCCTCCGACTCCTCACTCCCCTGGACTCCTTCCCCTCTCTGGACTACCTCCCCCCTCCAAACTTCTTAACTTACACTTTCCTCCCCTCTTACATCCACCTCCAAGGTTGTCGCATTCTCTCCATTACCATATCCTCCCACCATACTCCCTTACTCCCCTAAACTTATGCCCCGGGCACCTTCATCCGCACCCCCCACCCAACTCCCAAACTCATCCTCCTCACCCACTCCCGACATACTTTCCTCTCCCAGTCGAACCTAGATCTTCCTCTCCAACCCTGGTACATTTCCCTCTCCCATTCACAGCTGGACCCTTTCCATCCCCTACACAATCATCCATAGCAAACCATGGCCAAGACACAGATGCTCCAAAGCAGATCCTCAATGCTGATTTTCCATCTTAAGTGAGCTGATTCATGGTCAAGCCATGTCCATGAGAATCCACCCAGCATATGATGGATGTTCCTTGAGGGTCCCATTCCTGTAGGGCTACAGTACCTTCTGCTGCTCGAATGTCTGTGACGTGAGCAAGGCCCTGATGGTAAGCCCCGACTTTTGCATGTGACTCATGTCAAGACACGTTCTGCAACGGTGTGTTTTCCTGCTGACATGGGCAGTAAGTTTGATGTGGGGGGAATGATTTCTGTAAGCTGGGTTTATAATGATATGCAGATGTATTAAAATGATGTTCCTGGCATCCGACAGCCAGAAACGGGCGGAGCAGACGACTGCAAACGTGTTTCACAATGGCAAGAAACTGATTTTTGGCCTTCTCTCCGTATTGTCCGCTCACCCCCGCCATGATGCCCGCCTGCCAGCGGGCACAGGAATTTCCACCCTATGTGCTTACTCTTAACCTTGTCTGAATAAATCGATTTTTTTAATGCTCACATCCAGGGTTCCACAGGAATCTGATAATGAAAAGGGGACTGGTAGGTCTGAGGTAGAAGGGCAAAAAATTTCCATTGGTAATGATGCCGTCTGAACAGGTTGGCAACTTTCTCTTGGCTTTAACCAATTTCTTATGGCAGCGGAGTGATGAATCTGGTATGATTGCGTTGTACATGCATATGTTAATATTGACCACAGTAATTTCTTTCCTGGAGGGAGCTTGGAAGCTAAGGGCCGCTGTTTATAATTCCATCGTACATAACTGTTCAAGCGTAGATGCACACTAACCCTGAGAGTAAGCACAAAATTCAGTGCTGGCAACTTATTTACAATATATAATTAGAATACTGATCAAGGCAATAAAAATAATAACCAAGCATCAGGATCTCAAAATTAATCTGCATGCATAAGTATTGCAAAGTTTGCATCTGTGAAAAATAGTTTTGATGTTAAAAACAGTCTAACAAATGCTTAATTAAATTTCTAAGTCTCACTCTAATTCCATTGCTCAGTCCAAGCAGCAAATGGCCAAGGTTGTATGGCCCTTCCCGCCCAGCAGGATATTACAGACCCACTGAACCGAATGGAGGTTTAAGTGGCTCGCCGCATCTGCTGGGGGGAGACATGCTGCAGTCGGGCCATAAAATCCTGGCCAATATCTCTAATCAGTCTTGTTCCACCCTAAAACACTCAATGTAGCATTTTTCGGGCTGCACCTTCCGGTCGGCGAGCGGGGGGTGGGGCCCACTCGCCAATGAGTAACATGATGCGGGTGTCGTCGGGCATGTGTCCTGACGTCACCCTGCGTCATTTAAATTTTCAGTTCGGCAGGGGCGCAGCCAACTCGGCAGTGTCACATCAGGGGACATTTCAGGAATTTTTTTTTCACACTTCCAAAAATTTTGCAAACTTCCAGCAATCTCCCTGAGGCGGCACTTTGCCTCAGGGAGACCTGTGCGCTCTTTCGCACTCCCGGCTCAGGGAATCCCTCCCTCTGTCTACACAGGGGGCGCGCAGCACTTCCGAGCGGCCATTACGCTGGGTGGGCCTTAATCAGCCTGCCCACGTAAAATAGCGGCGCGCTCCCAAGTAGGGGCGCCGATCGGGAACCCGCCCGCCCGATCGGGAACCCGCCCGCCCATGTCCGCCCCCTCTCTCGCTCCCGCTCCCGCACATCCCCCCCAATGGGGGGAAAATGTTGCCCTTTGTCTTGGTGAAATTCTGTTGTTGCTTAATGCTGGTAAATGTATGCGTATGTATGTTAATCTTCGCCCACCTTGATTTCTCAAAAACATTGACTTCTGGTGGGTTAAGATTCCATGGCGACTGGTTGTTCTGTGATTTTCAGCCACAGCTGTCACTTTGCAATTGTATACCGAGAAAGGCTACTGGAACATGGCACGGGGGCTGGGAGGGAAAGACCTCACAGCTGAAAACAAGGCATTGCTGGACCAGGAGGCACTGTAGGTCAGCGGCGCATGGTTGATGGGTGAAAAGGAATTGATGTGGGTTAGGATAAGGGGAGTGGAGTTTTGGAAAACCTCGCATTATAGAAAGTGGGAGATGGGAGGCTGGCCGGGGAGAATTGGAATAGTCAAGTACAGAGGTAAAAACAGCACGGATGAGGGTTTTGGCAGTAGTTGAACTGAGGCAGGTGTAGAGTCAGGTGATTCTATGAAAGTGGAAGTTGACAGTAGTCTTGGTGACAATTACCAGGGAAAGAGATACAGTCAATGACTAAGAAATGAATTTTAAGTACATAAGAATGTTAGAAAAGGGAACAGGGGTAGGCCATACGACCCTTCTAGGCTTGCTTCACCATTCAGGAAGATCATGGCTGATCTTTGACCAAAGCTCCACTTTCCTGCCCAAACCCTATATGATTTGTTTTACATTTTTGTTGCACATAGAGCACAAGGGAGATCTCCAGCCTGGATGAGCAGATAACATTTCAGCATTAGAGTCACTTGCTTTTGGCAAATAAATATTGCACTGAATTTCAGAGCTATTTTGAGCACTTACGTCATTCTGCATGAACAAAAATTTAGAAAAGGCACATTTAGTGCAGCACATTACCCATGTACTGTGCAAGACATAGGTTCATCAATCTCTTTGACAGTTCATCTGCTCAAGCCTTTAATGGCCTATTTTCATAGGAGTGCCACTCTGGTAGTGCCATGCCAGGGAATGCCTCGTTTTTATGCCACTAATGCATACTAGAGAATTTAGACCCACATAAAACAGGAAACAGATTCAACAGGATTGAAGCACTTGAGAGCATTGAAGAATCACCAAACTTTCCTTTCCTTCCTTAGGGACTCTACCTTGACATGGTGGAAAGACTCATATGATCTATGACCCCGAGAATGATGCTGGTGGAAGTATAACTCCTGGCAGAACCAAGCCAGGCCAAAACAGGAAGAAATTGGAACCAGTCTGAAGGAAGTTGACTAATCTTCTTGGTAGTGAGTCATCGGTCAGGTTCATGACCTATGCTGATAAAAATGTTTTTATTATCGCAACAACCCAAACACTTAGCATAAAATACAATTGATAATAAGGCTGGCTGGTTTGATCACGTTTGCTGAACAGATTTGCTGGACGAAACGTTAATTGTTTGTTTAGTTTAATAATAAGGTATGGACAAGTTTATTTATTCTCTCCATACATACGTAACTCATACCTAAAGAGAATCTTGACAGATGTTATTTAACAGGGTCCAGGAGTTATTGATTTTATATGGAAAAATGATTAACAATCTTAAGCTGACAGAAAGAATTATGTTAAGCTAGAGTATAACCATTTGGAGTTAACAATAGAGTGGGGAAAGGCAGTCAATAGCTATCAGTATTGGAGAAGGAGATCAAGACAGCAGTGTTCTGCAGACATGTCAATGAAGTCCTGAGAGAATCAATACATAATATGGTTAGGAAATAAATAGTTACAAAATGTGAGGGAATTCGATTATTTGAGGAATGCCTTCAATCAAAGTAACAGTAATGTTACAAATTCTATATCTCTCCAGTCCTCGAGCTCACATTCCTCCTTTAAGATACTCCGTAAAACCTACTCTTTGATCAAGCTTTTGGTCATATGACATATCTCCTTATCTGGCTCAGTACCATATTTTGTTTTAGCATACTCCTGTGAAGTGCCTTGAGACATTTTATGACTTTAAAGTCACTATCTAAATACAAGTTGTGTTTGTTTCTGTTGCTGGTGCTGTTGTTGTGTGCTTTGATTGTGCTTTGGGTAACTTACACCAAAATAAAAGAGTTGCAGCAGGTTCCACATCACCTGATCAAAATGGAGGTGAGAGAACAGTAATGTTACAAAGTAACACGTAATGTTCAGAAGAGATTAAAAAAAAACAATAGTGCAAGACAGAGGACAATGTGTTGTGATGTTTACCTCCTGCATGGGATCAAGACAAGACTACTGGAGTCCAGCATTGTTTCAACCTCATTATACCAAAATCAAGTCATTGAAAACACAGGGCTGACAAAGTTTGGAAGAATTTAAAACAAAAAGTAGGAAGACAATCAGGAGTCAATTTTCTGGTACATTAGCAGCACTGAAATGATGTAATATCAATTAGAAATCAAGAAACTCAAGAGGAAGCAATTTCCACTGCTTGCGCATCTTAGCCCAGGTTCCCTCAATCCTTCTGGCCCTTGCAGCAAACTGCCTTCAAGTAACTCCCAGACCCCTAAGGCTTATTAGCATATCTATCAGGCGGTGGCACAATGTATGCTAGTTTCCGGGTTCCCCAATTTTAATTGCTGCACCATTGGTGGCCATGTTAAGTTGCGAAGGCCCTAAGCTCTGGAATACCCTCCATATATCTCTCCACTCCTCGACCTCACATTCCTCCTTTAAGATACTCCTTAAAACCTACTCTTTGATCAAGCTTTTGGCCATATGACATATCTCCTTATCTGGCTCAGTACCATATTTTGTTTTAGCGTACTCCTGTGAAGTGCCTTGAGACATTTTATGACTTTAAAGTCACTATCTAAATACAAGTTGTGTTTGTTTCTGTTGCTGGTGTTGTTGTTGTGTGCTTTGATTGTGCTTTGGGTAACTTACACCAAAATAAAAGAGATGCAGCAGGTTCCACATCACCTGATCAAAATGGAGGTGAGAGAACAGAAACGTTCCCAAAATTTGCTTACCAACTACTACCATCTGGGAATACTTTTTCATCCTACTTTCTGACATGGGACCACTTATGTGCTAAGTGTAGCACTCTTGGAAGAAATAGCTTTCCATCACTGTAGGGTTTTCTTGCTTCATGTCTGGGTCTGCTGTAGATTAATTAACTGATTGCCATGATTGTAGTATAAAGGTTAACAGATGGGATATGCTATGACTTACGTGATGAAGTACCAGGTCCAGGGGAAGAGACCTTCCAATTAAATGCAGGATTATTCCTCCTCTTCAATACAAAGGGTGGCAACTTGTTGATTCTCTCTATGTCCTTCGCAATCAATGCACATCCTTACTGAATCGTGATGTTGGCATATTTCTAGGAATCCTAGAAAAACTCGATGATGCCCACCATTTGAATGACTCACTGTTTTTCATGAAACAGTCTTTAATCTTTTATTTAGAACCAGTGGAACTTCAGCCTTCAGAAGCTGAGGAAGTTTACACAATCAGCAGCAAAATCCTTTCTTCCACAGAGACACCATCCACTGGATCCTGGGCAGAGATTGAAGTTATGAATCTCTCCATTCTTCATGAAGTAAGGTCAGAGGTGATGGATACGGAAGGCACTGCAGCAGACGGTGGCCATCTGCATGAAGATCTGCTGGAGCTGAATTGACACATCCCATAAGAAAGTTATGAGGAAGCAACCCTTGCAGAACTGAGTGATCTGTTGGAGGCAGAGGTCCCAGAGGATGATTCATCTTTCCAGTTGATAGGCGGATCATATGAAGTCTCTGTTGTCTTTTTAGAGGAGTTAGTTGTGTTTCTAGTGGATGAGCAGTATTCAGACCTTTGTTTCACTGAACCTCCCAATGCATTGCCTAGTTTCCCTTTTGTTGCCCATGAAGAGTTGTCCAAAGAGGATTCTTTGCCTGAGTTAAGGTTACAGTCCATACAGAGTTATGCTGTCACAGAGCTGGTACCTTCCAAGGGTACCCATGTTTCAGTCCCAGCTGAAAGTCTTGCTCCCTCCAGAGCTGAAGGTCAGCACAGAAGCTGCAGCAGAATCCTTCTGAAGTTGCAGAATCCTGAACAGCAATCTTCCCTCCGAGTTAATTGTCTACAGGAAATTCGTCCCATTACAGATGATGGTGCTGCCTTGTCTTCATATCCTCAGCAATTCTTCCCAATACCCATAGTGGAGTGAATTCACATAGAGAGAATTGTGGCTCCCTTACCACTGCCTATAGGAAGTAGATGATCCTCCTGAAATATTATTAGGAAATCATCTCTTCTTTTTCAGACAGCCTAAGAGGAATTTGGTCATTTTTTTCCTTCGTCATCTAAGTTCATTGAAATTTCAGATCTTCAATGTTTATTTAGTCTTCGATGCTGCAGCTGTGACAGTCCTCTCTGGAGTTGAAGATCTTTGTCTTCTGAAGCCCTTTCTCTGTTTGCTTCTCTGGAGTCACAAGTTCCTCTGTGCATCTTGAATTCTTCTCTTTTAGTTCCAGAGAGTTCAAAGATCGATGCTCTTGGTCTTCTCTCTTGGATCAGTCTTTCATTGAAAAGTCTTTGTTGTCCTTGAAGTTCAGTCATCCTGAAACCTACACCCTGCTTCCTAGCAATGCTGATAAAATGATGTCCTACTCTGTAGATGATGATGTTCTACTACATGCTGAAGAAGACCTTCATTTCTTCAACCTGCCTCCCTTAAAGGCAGAGAATATTGTGAGAGATTGAATCACCCAGAACTGTGACTTGAGGAGGGGAAGATTAGGAGTTGGAGCTAGTTAGAATCTGTAGTTGTAATAAACGAGTTACAGAAATGCAATGTAAATAGTTAAAGGTATAGGCGAGAATTTTCCAGCGCCTCCCACTGGCAGGATCTTCCGGTCCCGCCAAAGCCATTGGACTTCTGAATGGCTTGCTGCATTCGCCATGGCAGGACCCGCCATGCTGGGGCTGGAAAATCCTGGCCGTAGTTTCATATTGTTGTTAAAGATTGGATAGTATACTTGGGAGGAGGTGTAGTATAAAGAGTTAACAGATGGGATATGCTAATATATGACGTAGATGATGATGTACCACTGACATCAGTCAGTCATGTGTTAGACTCTCTCTTTAGCAAGATACAGAGAGAAAGAGGGGTTTGAACACCATGCCTAGAAGCAACATGCTTACTCTGTAAACTGTTTAGAGGTAGTACTAATAAACAAGTGTTAAGCAGATACCAGAGTATGACTGTAGTCTGTCTACTAACCAAGTACCACACCTAGAGTTCAGAGATAGAGGGGCCATCTCAAAACAATGACTAGTCAACATTCCCATTATAGCTGTAACATCTATTTATCAGGAAAGAAAACTAGGTGGACCTTGGTCTTTTACATCCAGAAATCCTATGTTTCTATGTTTTATCTTGCATTTTGCTTACTGAAACCTGTACTTAATTTTGACTGTGCATTACATGTCTCAAGCACATGAAGATTTTCAGCACTCAGCTCTCTCCCTCCCTCTCCTACAGTCAGATGGATGGATACAAGAGCAGGTATGACTTCTCCCCTGAGCATATCTCTCTATGTTATTGTTCTGGAGGTGGGGAAATTGCAGCACACTTTGGTAGGATGGAAAATCAGGAAACATGGCAAAAGGTCAATTGAATATTCACCCAAACCAAGGAGCCTACAGGCAGCACAGGTTCGACGAGATCTCTCTGATAAGCATAGCTTCAGCTACAAGCATCCACTTCTCCAAAAGCTGCAACTGGGCCTCTCTATTACTAGCTCCATGAAGGTCACAACCATGTCTACCTGTCAGCAGGGCTTTATTTATGTAGGATTTGTAAGATACCTTCGTCATGGGAATATTTAAGCAGGATTAAGGATTATTTTAACCTTATGTAATTAAGCATTTTGATTTATTTTTACTTATAAAAGACCTGTAGAAATGTACTAAGGGTAGAAGTGATGAAATGGGTAAAATTATACATTCCCAATATGCATGGAGTTTAGTGTATCCGATTAAAATTCAATTGACTGTGACGTTTAGCTTCTGCTGAAAGTGTAAGATGTGGTATTTGTACTTTTTTTGTCACCATACTGTTACCACATATACACCATACTGTTACCACATATACACCATACTGTTACCACATATACAGGAGAGTCCTAAGTATGGAAATGGAACAATGGGCCAGTTTGGTAAACAAGCAGACAGGTGTTTTGTAGGAACTGCCTCATTTTTGGGAGGACTTTTTCCACAATAACACTTGTCAAGCCATAGTGAATCAGCAAGGACAATGTGGGTGAATAGAGACCACTAAAGAACTTAAGCTTTCCTTAATAATTTGTTGAGACAGTCAGGATCAAAAGGATCAATGAAGGTTATGATTCTGTTCACAGGAAATGCAGGGTAATATTGTTTATTTCTCTACTGACTAAGGACATTGCATATGTCTGGACTTGGTCAAACACAGTAAAAGGATTATGTTGAAACATGTTTGGTTTGTCGGCTTCAAATTTTCTTTCACAATGAAGGTTAAAACTGCCGTCAACTTTACAACAGGCATTTTCCAGGGAGCCACAGGGAATCTCTGCAACAGAAGTAAAGGAGGAGTTAGGACACGCATATTCTAACGCTCATTATGGAAGTGTTGCATTTAGAAGATAAAGACAGGGCTGTTGCACGGGTTGTGGGCAGGGCAGGCTGGAGGTGGCGTGTAGGTATGGCAAGGAACAAGTGGTGTGGAGAATGAAGTGAAGAATCACAAGGTAATGACGTATGGTCCTCATCATCATTAAGATAGTAATGACAGGCATCAAAAAATTAACCGATCATTTATCTGATTACTGTGTCTATGGGATTTTACTGTGCACTATCTGACTGCAGCTGAATATTATTTAAATGGAGAAAGATTGCAGAAAGCTGCAGCACAGAGGGATTTGGGGGCCCTCATGCATGAATCACAAAAAGCTAACATACAAGTTCAGCAGGTAATAGGGTAGACAAATGGAATGTTGGCTTTTATTTCAAAGGGAATGGAGTATAAAAATAGGGAAGTCTTGCTAAAACTATACGAGGCACTAGTTGGACCACAGCTAGGATACTGTGAACAATTTTGCTCCCCTTATCGAAGAAAAGATATACTGGCATTAGAGGCAGCCCAGAGAAGGTTCACTAGGTTGATTCCGGGGTTGGAGGGATTTTCTTATAAAGAGAAGTTGAGTAGATTGGGCCTGTACTCATTGGAGTTTAGAAGAACGAGAGGTGACCTTATTGAAACACATAAGATTCTTAGGGGGCTTGAAAGGGAAGATGCTGAGATGCTGTTTCCCCTTCTGAGAGAGTCTAGGACCAGAGGGCATAATCTCAGAGTAAGGGGTCACCCATTTAAGACGGAGATGAGGAGGAATTTCTTTTCTCAGAAGGTAGTGAATCTGTGGAATTCTTTACTGTAGAGGACTATAGAAGCTGGGTCGTTAATTATATTCAAAGTTGAGATAGACAATTTTTAATCAGTAAGGGAATCAAGGGCTATGGGGAAAAGGCAAGAAAGTGGAGTTGAGGATTATCAGATCAGCCATGATCTCATTAAATGGTGGGGCAGATTTGATGGGCAGAATGGCCTATTACTGCTCCTACGTCTTGTGGTCTTATGGTCTATGCAGCAATCACAAGGCGTTTTGTGGACAAGAAAGCAGCGCATATAAAGCAAGAAGACACTTGGACAGGTGACCAAAAGCTTAGTCAATGAGATAGGTTTTAAGGAGCATTTTAAAGGATAGTTTTTTAAAAATGTATTTTATTTCTTCATGGGATGTGGGCATTGTTGGCAAGGCTAACATTTATTTCGGGCTCGGCATGATGCTGAACTCTTCTTCCGCCGTCTTCGTCTCCGTGCTCACTTCTTTGGGCAGGAGTCCTCTCCCCGTTCAACAGATCCTTTTACCCACCTCCAATATTCTCCCTCCACCTGGACCCCTCCCTCTGGATTCTTACCTTCTCTTGATCTTTTCATTGAGAACTGTCGGCGTGACATTAGCCGTCTCAATTTCTCTGCTCCTCTCACCCATTCTAATCTGTCTCTCTCTGAACTTACTGCACTCCGTTCTCTCAGGTCCAACCCCAACATTGACATCAAACCCGCTGACAAGGGTGGTGCTGTTGTTGTCTGGCGCACTGACCTCTACCTCGCAGAGGCTGAGCATCAACTCGCAGACACTTCCTCCTACCTGTCCCTGGACCAAGACCCCACCACTGAACATCAAGCCATTGTTTTCAGGACTGTCACTGACCTCATCTCCTCTGGAGATCTTCCTCCTACAGCTTCCAACCTGATAGTCACCCAACCTCGGACGGCCCGCTTCTACCATCTACCCAAAATCCACAAACAGAACTGTCCTGGCAGACCGATCGTGTCAGCCTGTTCCTGCTCCACGGAACTCATTTCTCGATATCTTGACTCACTTCTCTCTCCCCTTGCCCAGTCCCTTCCCACCTACATCCGTGATTCCTCTGACACCTTATGTCACATCAACAATTTCCAGTTCCCTGGCCCCAACCGCTTCCTCTTCACCATGGATGTCCAATCCCTCTACACCTCCATCCCCCACCAGGATGATCTGAGGGCCCTTAGCTTCTTCCTTGAACAGAGGCCCGAACAATCCCCATCCACCACTACTCTCCTCCGTCTGGCTGAACTTGTTCTCACACTGAACAATTTCTCCTTTAACTCCTCCCAGTACCTCCAAATAAAAGGTGTGGCTATGGGTACCCGCATGGGCCCCAGCTATGCCTGTCTCTTTATGGGGTATGTGGAACATTCCTTGTTCCAATCCTACTCCGGCCCCCTCCCACAACTCTTTCTCCGGTACATCGATGATTACTTCGGTGCTGCTTCATGCTCTCGTCGGGACCTGGAAAAATTTGTTAATTTTGCTTCCAATCTCCACCCCTCCACCATTTTCACATGGTCCATCTCTGACACTTCTCTTCCCTTCCTTGACCTCTCTGTCTCAATTTCTGATGATAGACTGTCCACCAATATCCATTACAAGCCTACCGACTCCCACAGCTACCTCGACTACAGCTCCTCACAATCCGCTTCCTGTAAGGACTCCATCCCATTCTCTCAGTTCCTTCGCCTCCGTCGCATCTGTTCTGATGACGCTACCTTCAAAAATAGCTCCTCTGACATGTCCTCCTTCTTCCTTAACCGAGGTTTCCCACCCACGGTCGTTGACAGGGCCCTCAACCGTGTCCGGCCCATATCCTGCACATCCGCCCTCACGCCTTCTCCTCCCTCCCACTAACATGATAGGATCCCCCTTGTCCTCACTTATCACCCCACCAGCCTCCGCATTCAAAGGATCATCCTCCGCCATTTCCGCCAACTCCAGCATGATGCCACCGCCAAACACATCTTCCCTTCACCCCCCCTGGCGGCATTCCGTAGGGATCGTTCCCTCCGGGACACCCTGGTCCACTCCTCCATCACCCCCTACTCCTCAACCCCCACCTATGGCACCTCCCCATGCCCACGCAGAAGATGCAACACCTGCCCCTTCACTTCCTCTCTCCTCACCGTCCAAGGGCCCAAACACTCCTTTCAAGTGAAGCAACATTTCACTTGCATTTCCCCTAACTTAGTCTACTGCATTCGTTGCTCCCAATGCGGTCTCCTCTACATTGGAGAGACCAAACGCAAACTGGGCAACCGCTTTGCAGAACACCTGTGGTCTGTTCGCAAGAAAGACCCAAACCTCCCTGTCGCTTGCCATTTTAACACTCCACCCTGCTCTCTTGCCCACATGTCTGTCCTTGGCTTGCTGCATTGTTCCAGTGAAGCCCAACGCAAACTGGAGGAACAGCACCTCATCTTCCGACTAGGCACTTTACAGCCTTCCGGGCTGAATATTGAATTCAACAACTTTAGATCTTAAACTCCCCCTCCCCCCATCCCCACCCCGTTTCTTCCCCCTCCCTTTTGTTTTTTTTTCAATAATTTATATAGATTCTTCTTTTCCCACCTATTTCCATTATTTTTAAATCTACAACTAATACCTTGTTAGTCTTTCCACCCCACCCCCACTAGAGCTGTACCTTGAGTATCCTGCCATCCATTCTTAATTAGCACTTTTCTTAGATAATATCACCACCTTCAACACCTCTTTGATCCTTTTGTCTGTGACATCTTTTGATTATCTGCTCCTATCACTGCTTGCTTGTCCCCACAACCACCCCACCCTCAACTTCTCTCTCCCCCCACCCCCCACCTTAAACCAGCTTATATTTCACCTCTCTCCTAACTATACTTCAGTTCTGTTGAAGGGTCATGTTGGACTCGAAACGTCAACTCTTTTCTTCTCCACCGATGCTGCCAGACCTGCTGAGTTTTTCCAGGTAATTCTGTTTTTGTTTTGGATTTCCAGCATCCGCAGTAGCTTTTTGTTTTTATTTATTGTCAATTCCCTAGCTGCCCTTGAGAAGATGACTTCCTGAACTGCTGGAGTCCATGTGATGTCGGTACATCCACAGTGCTGTTAGGAAGGCAGTTCCAGGATTTTGACAGTGAAGGAACAGCAATTTAATTCCAAGTCAGTTGACATGGAGGGACCTTTGATGCTGGTGGTGTTCCCATGCATCTGCTGCCCTTGTTCTTCTAGATCGCAGGTTTGGAAGGTCCTGTCAAAGGAGCCTTGGTGAGTTGCTGCAGTTCATCTTGTAGATGGTACACACTGCTGCCACTATGTGCTGGTGGTGGAGGGATTGAATATTTAAGGTGGTGGATAGGGTGCCAATGAGCAGGCTGCTTTGTCCTGGATGATGTCGAGCTTCAGAGAATCACAGAATCAGAATCACAGAATCACACAGCGCAGAAGAGGCCCTTCGGCCCATCAAGTCTGCACTGACACATGACAAACACCTGAACACCTGACCTACCTACCTAATCCCATTGACCAGCACTTGGCCCATAGCCTTGAATGTTATGATGTGCCAAGTGCTCATCCAGGTACTTTTTAAAGGATGTGAGGCAACACGCCTCCACCACTATCTCAGGCAGTGCATTCCAGACCGTTACCACCCTCTGGGTAAAAAAGTTTTTCCTCACGTCCCTCCTAAACCTTCTGCCCCTCACCTTGAACTTATGACCCTTCAACTAAGGGGAACAGCTGCTCCCTATTCACCCTGTCCATGCCCCTCATAATCTTGTACACCTCGATCAGGTCGCCCCTCGGTCTTCTCTGCTCCAACGAAAACAACCCAAGTCTATCCAACCTCTCTTCATAACTTACATGTTTCATCCCAGGCAACATCCTGGTGAATCTCCTCTGCACCCACTCCAGTGCAATCACATCCTTCTATAATGTGGCAACCAGAACTGCACACAGTAATCCAGCTGTGGCCTCACCAAGGTTCTATACAATGCCAACATGATCTCCCTACTTTTGTAATCTATGCCTTGATTGATAAAGGCAAGTGTCCCATATGCTTTTTTCACCACCCCACTAACATGCCCCTCCGCCTTCAGAGATCTATGGACACACACGCCAAGGTCCCTTTGTTCCTCAGCACATCCTAGTGTCATGCCGTTCATTGAATACTTCCTTGTCAAATTACTCCTTCCAAAATGTATCACCTCACACTTTTCAGGGTTAAATTCCATCTGCCACTTATCTGCCCATTTGACCATCCCGTCTATGTCTTCCTGTAGCCCAAGACACTCAACCTCACTGTTAACCACCCAGCCAACCTTTGTGTGATCTGCAAACTTACTAATCCTACTCCCCACATAGTCATCTATGTCGTTTATATAAATGACAAATAATAGGGGACCCAGCACAGATCCCTGTGGTACGCCACTGGAAACGGACTTCCAGTCACTAAAGCTTCCTGAGTATTGTAGAAGCTGCCCTCATCCAGGCAAGTGGGGAGTACTCCATTACTCCTGAGTTGTGCCTTGTAGATGGTGGGCAGGCTTTGGGGAGTCAGGAGATGAGTTACTCCCAGCCTTTAATTTCCCTTTTATACGGCTGGCCCAGTTAAATTTCTCATCAATGGTAACTCTCCGGATGTTTATGGTGGGGGATTCAGCAACAATAATGTTATTGAATGTCAAGGGCAGATGGTTATATTCTCACTTGTTGGAGATGGTCATTGCCTGGTGCTTGTGTGGTTTGAATGTTACTTGTCACTTATCAACCCAAGCGGACTTCTTAATTATCTGAGGACTTACAAATGGACATGAAAACTGTTCAATCATCAGGGACTATTGTGACTTCTGACCTCATGTTGAAGGGAAGATCATTGATGAAGAAGCTTAAGTTGCCTGGACCTAGGACACTACCCTGAGGAACTCCTGCTATGGGCCTGAAACGATTGACCTCCAACAACCACAACCATCTTTCTCTGTGCTAGTATGACTCCAACCAATGGAGATTCTTACACCAGGTTCCCATTGATTTCAATTTTACTGGGACACATTGATGCCACACTTGGTCAAATGCTGACCTTGATGTCAGGGGCCCTCACCACATGTCTGAAATTCAGCTCTTTCTTCCAATGTTTGGACCCAAGCTGTAATGAGTTCTGAAGATGCGTGGTACTAACAGAACCCAACTGAGCATGCATGAGCAGATTATAGCTGAATACATGTTTCTTGATGGCACTGTCTATGACACCTTCCAACACACTGCTGATGTTTGAGAGCAGACTGATGGTGCGGTAATTCATCACATTGAGCTTGTCCTGTTTTTTGTAGACTGGGTGTAGTTGGGCAATTTTTCTCATTGTCAGATAAATTGCAATAGTTGCACTGGAACAGCTTGGCTAGGAGCGCAGTGTAAGGATGTCCCCTTTCTCCCTCAGAGACAGGCCCTCCCCACATTCAAGTTTGTGACATCAGATCCACAAGTGTGTAGCTTGAACAGATGACCAGCAAGACAAGTTTCTTCTGAGAATTCCCAATCGCTTTATTGAATTACTCACAGCCCTCAGAGAAGGGCTGCATTCAGCAATCATGAAATACAGTTTTTTTTCATTTGTTCATGGGATTTGGACACCGCTGACTAGACCAGTATTTATTGCCCGTCCCTACCTGTCCTGTTCAGAGGGCATTTAAGAGTCAACCACATTGCTGTGGGTCTGGAGTCACATATAGGCTAGACCAGGTAAGGATGGCAGATTTCCTTCCCTATAGGGCAAATGAACCAGATGGGTTTTTATGACAATCGACAATCATGGTAATCATCAGACTTTTAATTCCAGATTTTTACTGAATTCAAATTCCACCATCTGCTGTGGTAGGATTTGAACCCAGGTCCCCAGAGCATTACCCTGGGTCTCTGGACTACCACCTCCCCTTAGTTACAATTGCAGTTATGTTACCTGGAGCCCTGTCCTGTCAGAGGCTAAACCCCAACCTTGTTCCTAACTTAGTGCTTAAATCTTTATATCCTAACTTAATACTTACGATCACCCCTCAGTTGGTCTCCCAATGATGTTGTAAGTCCCTCGGTGGAGTTGACCAGACTCTGCCGACTTCCTTGGCTGACTGCAGAAAACAGTGGTGTCCTATGATTTCTGTTGTCCCCAATTTTACTATTCCTGCTGCTGGCCTGACCAACCCATCTCAATGTCCAGTAGTTAGTGCTCTTAGTTTATTCTATGCATGGTCCAGATGAATATAATCAGCTCATGCTGGTTGAAACAATAGTCTTTCCATAGAAAATATATCCCAGACGAATATGATCAGCTCTCACATTGAAACAATTCTCCCGCCGTTTTGAGACAATACAGTAACAGCATCTGGCTCCAAGGTCAACCAAGGTTTGAATGACCCTATTCCTCTCCCTGAGTGGAACCAATCATAGTTGCAATGCCAGATTCCAGCGCCATTGTTTGTGATGCAGGCCTTAGCTGCATTACAATTTCTTGATTGTATAGCATCAATGGAATGTTCCTTGTGCCATTGCATGGGGTAGTCAGTTTCTTAAACGTGTCAGTCATGGCAAGGTAATGGCATTTCCCCGGTACCATTGTTCTATAATAGCAATCAGTCAATGTCTAAATGCTTTGATGAGCCACAGCCTTTTAACAAAGGTCAGAATTAACCCCTTGCTGCACAGCCCTGTGGTGTTGGCTGCAGCTTGGTTTCTGTATTACGTGGTATAAAACATGAGGTCAAAACATATCCATAGGTTTGGGTTTTATACTCCATTAATTTCCCAATTGGAGGGGATTCCGATTCTACAAAAGCTAATCCTGGGGCCCAATGTCAGAGAGAATTAGGGATAGAATTCCAGAGTTTAGGGCCTAGGCAGCTGAAGGCACAGCCACCAAAGGTGCAGTTATTTAATCAGCATTGCACAATAGGTCAGAATTGGAGAAGCACAGAGATCTCAGAGATTGTAGAGTTGGAGGCAGTTACAGTGATAGGAAAGGGTGAGGCCATGGAGTGATTTTAACACAAGGACAATAATTTTAACATTAAGACAGTGGCGAAGTGGGGTTCCAGATGTAACTCCCAAACTTATACATTACCTCCCGCGGGCACTTGAGAAAGGCAGCGGTCTGAAGAAATTGTTACAGCTCGCACAGTCAATGAGCTGTCAGACAGAAGAACAGAAAATGTGGATTAAGAAAAAGCCCAAGGCACTGTTGAGAAGTTAAATATTAAACTCTGGAAGTCAAAGCAAAAAGGGCACATTGCTTCAGGCAAGGTTGGCTATTTCTGTACTGCCACGTATGTGCATGAGCAAATGGGAAATTATATTAATCTCATGGTAAAGTGGACTATTTTCGTGTTGCTATTTTTGTTCCTGAACAACAACAACAACTTATATTTATACAGTGCTTTAATGTAATAAAATGTCCCAAGGCATTCCACAGGATCATTAAAAAACAAAATGTGATGCAAATCCACAAAATGAGATATTGGGCCAGGTGACAAAAAGCGGGGTAGAGAGGTGGTGAGGTATAGGGAGGGAACTCCAGAGGTTGGTTCCTAGGCAACTGAAGGTATGGCCACCAATGGTAAAGGATTAAAATCTGGGATGCTCAAAAGGCGAGAATTAAGGGAGCGTAGAAATCTCGGAGTGTTATGGGATGGAGCAGAGGTAGGGAAATGAGAGGTCATGGAGGCAGTTAAAAAAAAGGTTGAGTTGCTTGTTTGGGAGTCGTTTTTAGCCAGCAAGGGAACGGAACTTGGTGTGAGCTGAGACACTGGTAGCAGAGTTTTGAATGACCTCAAGTTTATGGAGGGTAGAATGTGGGTGACCAACATCCTGGGGGTTACCATTGACTAGAAACTGAACTGGACTAGCCATATAAATACTGTAGCTACAAGTGCAGGTCAAAGGCTGGGAATCCTGCTGCGAGTAAATCACCTCCTGCCTCCCCAAAGCCTGTCCACCATCTACAAGGCACAAGTCAGGAGTGTGATGGAAAGTCTCCGCTTGCCTGTATGAACGCAGCTCCAACAACAGTCAAGAAGCTTGATACCCCGATCCAGGATAAAGTAGCCGCTTGATTGGCATCCCATCCACAAATATTTACTCCCTCCACCAACGGCACACAGCAGCAGCAGTGATACCATCTACAAGATGCACTGCAGGAATTCACCAAGACTCCTTCGACAGCACCTTCAAAACCCACAACTGCTACCATCTAGAAGGACAAGGGCAGCATATACATAGGAACACCACTACCTGGAAGTTACCCTCCAAGCCACTCGCCATCCTGACTTGGAACGATATCACTGTTCCTTCACTGTCATCGGATCCCTCCCTAACAGCACTGTGGGTGCACATGGTCTATAGCAGTTCAAGAAGGCAGCTCACCACCACCGTCTCAAGGGCAATTAGGGATGGGCAATAAATGCTGGCCCAGCCAGTGATACCCACACCCCATGAATTAATTTTTAAAAAATGAATAAAACCAGCCATGAATGTGTCAGAATAGTCAGGTTTTGAGGTAATGAAGACATGAACAAGGGCATCAGCAACAAATTATTTGAGACAGGGGCAAAGTCGGGTGATGTTGTGGAGATGGAAATAGGTGGAGTTAGTGATGGTGTGAATATGTGGTTAAGATGCACCTCAGGGTTAAATGTGACACCAAGGCTGCAAACAATCTATAAGACCATAATACGTAGGAGCACAAGGACACCATTCAGCCCACCGAGTCTGCTCCGCCATTCAATGAGATCATGGCTGACCTGACAATCCTCAACTCCACTTTCCTGCCTTTTCCCCATAACCCTTGATTCCCTTACTGATTAAAAATCTGTCTATCTCAGCCTTGAATATATTTAACGGCCCAGCTTCTACAACCCTCTGCACTAAAGAATTCCACAGATTAACTACCCTCTGAGAGAAGAAATTCCTCCTCATCTCAGTTTTAAATGGACGACCCCTTACCCTGAGATTATGCCCTCTGGTCCTGTACTCTCCCACAAGGGGAAACAACCTCTCAGCATCTACCCTGTCAAGACCCCTAAGAATCTTATATGTTTCAATAAGTTTGCCTCTCATTCTTCTAAACTCCAATGAGTACAGGCCCAACCTATTCAACCTCTCCTCATAAGAAAATTCCTCCATACCCGGGATCAATCTAGTGAACCTTCTCTGGACTGCATCCAATGCCAAAATATCTTTCCTCAGATAAGTGGACCAAAACTGTTCACAATATTCTAGGCATGGTCTAACTAGTGCCTTGTATAGTTTTAGCAAGACTTCCCTATTTTTATACTCCATTCTCTTTGAAATAAAGTCCAACATTCCATTTGCCTTCCCTATTACCTGTTGAATTTGTATGTTAGCTTTTTGGGATTCATGCACAAGGACTCCCAAATCCCTCTGTGCTGCAGCCTTCTTCAGTCTTTCTCCATTTAAATAATATTCAGCTCCTCTATTCTTCCTGCCGAAGTGCATAGCCTCACTTTTTTCCCACATTATACTCCACCTGCCACTTTTTTGCCCACTCACTTAATCTGTCTATATCGCTCTGTAGACACCTTGTGTCATCCTCACCACTTGCTTCCCATCTACTTTTGTATCATCTGCAAATTTGGCAATAGTACATTCACTTCCCTCATCTAAGTCATCTACTGGTTCCCCTTTATCTATCCTGCTAGTTACCTCTTCAAAGAATTCTAATAAATTTGTTAGGCATGATTTCCCCTTAATGGCTGAGTCTACTTGATTAGATTGTGTAATTCTAAATGCTCTGCTATTGCATCCTTTATAATAGACTCTAACATTTTCCCAAAACAGATGTTAAGCTAACTGGCCTACCTGCTTTTTGACTCCCTCCCTTTTTGAATAAGGGTGTTACATTGGCAGTTTTCCAATCCTCTAGGACTTTTCCATAACCTAAGGATCCTTGAAAGATTACTACCAGTGCATCCACTATCTCTGTAGCTACTTCCTTTAATATCCTAGGATGAAACCCATCAGGTCCACGGGACTTATTGGCCTTTAGCTCCATTAGTTTCCCTAGTACTTTTTCTCTAGTGATAGTTATTGTGTTTATTTCCTCCCCCCCTTTTGCCCCTTGATTATTTAGTATTTTTTGGAATGCTAATACTGTCTTCTACCGTGAAGACTGAAGCAAAGTATTTATTCAACTTCTCTGCCATTTCCTGGTTCCCCATTATTAATTCCCCAGCCTCATTCTGTAAGGGGCCTATGTTTACTTTTGTATCTCTCTTCATTTTTAAATATTTGTTAAATTTGTCTTAGACTGTTGCCGGGGAGTCGGTAGCTAAGGAATGGAGTTTCGATGGAGACTGAAAGCAGTGGCTTCAGTCTTCCCAATATACCTGGAGAGAAGACATGGTTTGGTAGACCTAAGTGTCATCAGCATACATGTGAAACCTAATGTGAAATGGTGAACAGTATCAACTAACATGTGGACCAGGAGGGGACATTGGGTAGCCAGCAGTTTGTTGGGAATAGGATGAGGAACCTGGAAGTGGGTTTTATGGACAATATGGTCTTGGAGAGGGCAAGAAGGAAGATAGGAAAAAAATGAGAGAAAGATGTGGGTTCAGGACTAGGCAGGGGGCAGCATTAGGGATGTTTGACCCAGGGTGGAAGGCAAAAGTGGCTGATTGTATGGTTTCAATTTTAGTGACAAAGAAGTTGATGAGCTCCTTATTTAAGAACTAGAACAGGGATAAAACTACTCAAGGTTCAATAACAAAATGGCAAAGCATACCAAACCAGAGCTACATCGCGGAATGTATTCAATAAACTTTGAAGAGAAGAAATATTCCTTTAATTTAAACATAATACTTCAACTGGGTGCAGCCACACCTTACACCTGTAGAATGTCAGCAGCACAATCAAATTTTACAGTCCTCTTGCAGTGTGGATTGTGAATGAAGAATGTTGTTGTAATTAACTTGAGGTACTGGACAGGTTTCTTACTTGAAACAGGTAATTTTGTTACAGAGCTCGTTTAGAAGCTAATGCTTGAACCAGATCCATGGCTAGAAAGTTCTGCCCCTAAGATTACCTGCAATTTAGGGCTCATCTGTCAGTACAATCATGTGACACCCTAAAGGCAGTAGGAAAGATTGTACCTTCAATCACCACATTTCATTCCCCTTTAGCTTTTATACATTTCCTATTTACAAAGAATATTTTAATCCACAACATATACATATATACACATGTCATGTGATTAAGGATTAAGTCTCTGAGATGGCTTTCGAATTCAGTTAGAGTGGCATAGCTCTACCACTTGAAATTCTCCCACTGGATCAACGTGATCAGGAACTGCAGCATCAGGGACATCCTTAAAAAGTGACAGTTCATTATTAGATAATTCAACAGAGACATAAGGTATGTCTATTCTAGGTCGATCTGTCACCTCAGGGATTAAAGGTTCAACATCAATTACAGGCGGAATACTTGGTTGTCGGAATGTTTCTTTACTCCTTAGATGATCCACATGTTTTCAAACAATCTGATCTTCCACTTCCACTTGGAATGACAAGGGTCCAGTTTCAGGGACAATTATGCCAGGAACCCAACTAGGTCCATTTCCAAAATTCCACATGAAAACTTCATCACCCACAGTAAATCTTTGAGCTTTGCTATGAATATCGTGATTAACTTTCTGAATACTCTGATTCTTCTCTACCTTCCCCTCCAGTTTAGAAACATCAGACTTAACCTTGTATGAAGGTGGTGTTTGATCAGTAATTCAGATGGTGTTGAACCCATAGTTGCTTGAGGAGTCCTACGATAATTGAAAAGAAAACTTGAAAGTCAAGTTTCTAAAGTACCTTCAGATAACTTCTTCATTTCTGATTTGAAGGTTTGCACTGCTCTTTCAGCTAACCCATTTGATGAGGGGTGATATGGTGCTGTTTTAATATGCTTAATTCCATTTAAACTCATGAAACTCTGAAATTCTGTACTAGCGTACTAGTACCATTATCTGAAACAATGATTTCTAGTAGGCCATATAGACTAAAACATTGGCACAGCTTTTCAAAAGTTGCATATGATGTTGGTGATCTAACTTCATACACATCCATCCACTTATAATGCACATCAATGATCAATAAAAACATGGTACCTAAAAATGGACCAGCATGTTCTATATGTATTATAACCCAGGATCGGCTAGGCCACTCCCATGGATGCAATGGAGCAGAAATGGGCAACTTTTGTTGTTGCTGACACTGGAGACTTGACCATGCTTTCAATGTCACTGTCTATGCCCTGGCCAGCAGACAGCTTCATGCAATCATCTTCATCTTCAAAATCCCTGGATGCACACTGTGAAGCTCTGTCAAGCGTGGTTCCCTTTGTTGTGAAGGGACGACAACTCTTGATCTCCACAACAAAATTTCATCCAGACAACTTAACTCAGTTTTACGGGCATGGAATAGTCTTATCTCTTCAGACACAGGTGAATTTGACCATCCTTGCAATACCTCTTGGACTTATGACAAAATTGGAGCCCTGTTTGTCCAATTCCTTATTTACTTTGCACAGAAAGGTAAAAGAGTCCAAGAGTCAACATTAGCATAACTTCTTGTGGCACTGAAGCATGTACAATGCTATCAGGTAAAGGGAGATGGCTGAGCGCATCCGCATTTACAATATGCACATCAAACTGTGCATAAAAGTGTAATCATACGATGATAATATCAAAGCTGGTGCTCTTGGCAGATTGGCTTTATCCTCACTAAATAAACCCTTTAGTGGCTTATGCTCCAACACTATGGTGAAATATCATCCATGCAGATGCTGATGGAATTTCTTCACTCCAAACATTACTGATAAACCTCCCTTTTCAAGTTGGGAATAACCCTAATCGGCTGCAGAGAGGGCTCTGGAGATGTAGCTGATTGGCCTTTCAGAACCATCTTCCATCTTGTGTGACAACACAGCTCCCATACCGTAGGGAGATGCATCACAGGTTAATATTAATTCTTTTGATGGTGTATTATGTACTAGTAGGCATGATGAATGTAATAGCTTCTAGACTTTACAAAGGATTCTTCTTCTTGTGCATTCCATGACCAACGGTGCTTCTTTTTCAATAATAAGTGTAGGTGGTAACACCTCTGACAAATTTGGCAAGAAGCGACTGTAATAATTTATCATGTCAAAAAAAGACTTGAGTTCAGTGACACTGGTAGGCGAGGGCACCTCTTTGATTGCCCTGCTTTTCTCCTCTACTGGCATCCACTCAGTGATCCAGGTAAGTGACTTCTGTCCCTTTGAATGTACATTTCTCTAACTTCAATCATACACCAGCTTCCAAAAATCTTCTTAAAACCTCTTCTAGGTTGGTCAAATGTTTGATTTCCATTGATCCTGTGATCAGGACATCATCCAGGTACACTACTACTCGGGGAAGTCCTTGCATGATCCTTTGGAAGATTGTACATGCAGATGATACACCAAAGGGTAGGCGTGTATATTGATACAGGCCCTTGTCCGTGTTGATGGTTACATACCCTCTGGATGTGCAGCTCTAGCTGTTGATGTGCATGGCTCATGCCCAGTTTGGTGTAGAATTTGCCTCCAGCTAGCTTTGCGTACAAGTCTCCTATCCTCGGGATAGGATATTTATCTAGTTTAGCTGCCTTGTTTGCAGTTAATTTGTAGTCCCCACAAATGCAAATACTTTGATCTGGTTTCATCACAGGGGCAATGGGCGCTGCCCATTTGGAAAATTGGACTGACTGGCCCAGCTTCTCTAAGTAGCAGAATTCTGTATCCACCTTCCCCTTTAGGGCATAAGTCATGGGTCTGGCCTTAAAGAACTGGGGCGTTGCCTCCGAATGTGCATAAATCTTTGTTTGTAAGCCTTTTATCTTCTCCAATTCATCATGAAATACGCTGTCGGACTTCCTTAAAAGCTCAGGAATTCCTTTTGTTCTCACTTGAAAGATTTCTGACCAGTTGAGCTTAATTTTTTGTAACCAATCACAGACCAGGAGAATAGGTCCTTCACCTGTTACAATGATCACTGGAAGCTGGGCTGTCTGTTGCCTGTAGGACACAGGCACTGTGGTGATGTCCTTTACCTGTATTGACTCTCCAGTGTATGCCTTCAGTTTAGCTGTGGTTTGCTCCAGATTCAGTGGCTGGGTACCTTCATTTAGGCATTTAAATATTTCTCCCACCACTGTGGTGGAGGCTCCCGTGTCCATCTCCATGACTAGAGGCTTCCCATTCACTTGAATGGTGACAGTGATTGGTTCAGTTTTTACTGCTTTGACATTGTATCGGGGACAGATATCAGTATCAGCAGCTTCTGGTTCCGTTATATTATGCATTTCAATCACCTTGGTCTGCTATCTGATGGACCTTCTCAATTTCGCACTGCACTGCTTTATTAAATGCCCTTTTTTGCGGCAGTAGTGGTATGCTGCCCCCTTAAATCTGCAGGTTTCTGGTACATGGTTACCTCCACATCGGTAATAAATTAATTTCTGAATCACTACTGAAATCTTGCACGATGCCTTTTCATTTTTCGAGCAGCAGAAACTGTCTCTCGCTTCGCTGCTGTCTCTCTGGCTTTTGCATCACACCTGGCAGTAGGTTCCCGGACCAACTGAAGAACAGTGCCATGCTGCACACTCTGTAAAGCCTGCGAGTCCCTCTCAGCACTCTCCATTGCTAGCACTATTTCCATGGCGCCTTCAAATCGATGTTAACTTCTGCAAGTAAACAGCGCTGAAACAGGTTGCGTGAATGCCACAAACTAATCGGTCCCACAACATGTCATTGAGTGTATCTCCGAAGTCACCATCCTCAGTCAACTGCTTCAATTTCAGGATATAAGTTGTGATTGACTTCCCTGGGGCCTTTTTCCTGGAGTTGAACTTAAACCTCTGCGTAATTATCGATGGCTTCAGCTGAATATGTGTCTTCTCGATGTCTACCAATTTTCCAAAAGATTTAGAATTGGGCGTATTTGGGGCCGTCAAACTGTGGATGAGGTTATGTGCCTTGCTACCACAGACACTTAAAAGAATTGCTTTCTGCTTCTCCTCTGCTGTTATTCCATTCGCCATAAAATAAAAACTTAGGCGCTCTAGTCTTCCATGGGCACATCATAAGGGTCGATTCTGCCGAAGAGTGGCATGACTGGTGAGTATACTTTTCTTTCTTTCCTTAAGAATTGATATGCTCACATTCTCGAGGTGCGGTGCAGCATCAGAGCTATTTATCCTCGTCGCCAAATGTAATGAACTTGAGGTGCCAGACAGGTTTCTTACTTGTAACAGATAACTTTATTACAGAGCTCTTTAAGAAGCTACATGCTTGAACCAGGTCCATGATTAGAAAGCTCTGCCCCTAAATTACCCCCGCTTAGAGCTCATTCGTCACTTGAACCCTTAAGGCAGTAGGAAAGGTTATACCTTCAATCGCTACAGTTACCTCCCATGATATATCCCTGGTCAGCAAACTGTGAGATTCCAGACGTACTAATCTGAATGGGACTAAAGCATAAAAATTGAGTGCCCAATTGCCCAATTGTCTATATTTGTTCCTGTATACCCTTCTAAGGCATTGTTCTTCAGTCACTTCCAGAGAGCTGTACTAAGGTGGTGCAAAGTATCCGATACTAATATAATTCAGCATAGTTCCATTGCAGCTGACAGAGCTATTCTGGCAGTGGATTGAAGCTGAATATCTCTACAAAGTTGTACAGATGAGCAATGGTAGACCTTGATGACCTTGGCAATTGCACCCTTGGAACGCTGAGGTCCAGGAAGAGATCTTCAGAGGGCCTGTTGTGTCCACAGAAGCATTCTGAAGGGAAGTATGAAGTCTGTCTAGGAAGAGGCATCATGAGTCATGACAGTGACAGGAATCCATTGTCAACAACAGCGATACTATTCCTCTGTCATTGAGACACTGGATTGAAGAACTGTTAAATTGTAAACTCTGGAACAGCTGGCAGCATGTTGCGAATTCACGTGCACGAAGCTGTGCCAGTCACCTCAAGTAAGCTGCATTCTTAGGTAATGGAAGGTTTTGCATTTTGTATAAATATGGGGGTTTACATTTTGGGACACGTGGCTTCAATCAACGATCCTAACAATCCTGGGGAGTTTGACAATTCTGAAGGACTTGCCAGTCCCTCAGTCATCTATCTGGGAGCACAAACAAAATGAACCACTCTGTCAAAGCTGCACTGCAGATTTGCCTTATAGAGGAATGTACAGCAAGTTGGCTGATTTGATAAAAGTCTCCTGGACTCCTTGCATTGATCCTTTGGTATATAGATTGATGTCTTTGATCATTTACTCTACTATTTTCAGGCAAGTAAGTACGGTGGATTTTGATCACAGGAATATTGCTCCTCCAAAGCTTCCTGTATAATACAGAGCTGCCTGAGAGTGGGAGTCCTCAAAGGTTTTAAAAAGTGCATCTGTGTCTATTGGTCATGCTGGATTGGATACTGCCAGGATGCCTTGGCTCTCTCTGGTACTACATGATTAATCTGCTTTCCCTTACATCCTCCTGCTGCCCTTTTCCCACAAGCATAGAGATGACATAAAGTGCAATTCCCATTGTACATGCCTCAGATCCCAGCTCAGTAAGTGTTTTGAAATGGAATGCTGCATGCAGAGGGCAAGTTTCCAGACTATAACAGTGAAACCGTCAAAAGTAGCCACAAGCAGTCTCAGTCGAGCAGTGTCCCTATAGCCAATTGCTGGCAAACCTGTCCCTTTTAAACAGTGATACACATTTTTAAAGGCATGCTGGAAGGTCGAAGTCAGAGAATTTATAATGGGTCCTGCCACCCTGTCCCAAATCTAACATTTCAACAATGCCACTGGGAGGGCAGGAAATTTTTCAGACAATCCTGCAGTTGAACGGAATTTTTGCTGAGTTGCCGAGGTGGGGAGGGGCTTCTTTAGCAGAACTCCAGTGTAGATCCAATATTCCTGGCACTCTAAAGGCACAATTTCCAATATATTCCCTCCCACAAATCAGAAATGTTGGTGTCTGTATATTTGCATTAATTAATATTAAAACCCTGTCACCTACACATAAAGAATAAAGTCCAATTGTCAGCTGAACAAGATTCAAAGACATTTGACTCCCTGCCAGTTGTTTTGTTTCAAGTCAAAGCTTCATTTGGGAGTTGTACAAAACAAAGATGTATAAAACAATTATGCTCTTGTAACAGCTGCATAAGTATAACTGTTGCTGTGTCCAGTGGCCAAGATGTTTGCATGCAATTCATTTATTTTAATCGTATATGGCAATTACTTTAGGAATTGGGTGATAGCTCGATAGCTATCTCCAGAACTGGAAGAACTTCCAACTTTTCATGAGTGAGATGAACTTTGCCTGGAATAGTGAACATTAAAATCTTCCTCCCCTAATTGCAAAGCAGATTTGCCAGTCTTGGGTAACATCCTCTAGTGACATGGGAAGCAGCGTAAATATGTATGATTCGAATTTGGATAGCAACAGTGCCCGAAATGCATATTTCTGAAATCTGGTTATCCAGATCTTTTATTGATCACATGAATCTGAATTATCAGGATGGTGGAGTGCCCACTATCCAAAGAGTCAGGGGGAAACACATCCCCACTGATTCCAGCGGCCCCAATGTCATTTTACGCTCTAACAAATGTTGATTGGCATAAGGCAGGACTTCCTCCCTTCACTCGGGAGAGCTGCGTGGCACTAAGTCCCAGGACCCGGAGGACAAGGTAAGTGGCAGGGGCCCCAGGGTGTGGAGGGTAAGGAAGGCCTGAGGGTGGTGGGGGAGGTGAGGTCAGGAAAGGGGGTGATCAGGGTCTGAGGGGATAGACCGGGGGTGTGGTGACAGTAGGATACGGAGGTCACTAGACCTCAAGGGGAGGGTGACCGCAGTCAGAAGGGGGCTTCTGATGGAGGCTCCCAACCTCCAATCTCACTCGAGATCCAACTATCTTTATTTCTGGTCTTTCCCCGCACCCACCCTTCCCCGCCCCGAGCTGTCATCTGCCCACCGGCCTAAAAATTGAGCCAGGGCGGGAAATGGCCCTTAGCTGGCCTTAAATGGGGGAAGGGCAGGCTTCTCGTCCGAGGCCCTGCCCCAGCGTAAAATTGATCCGAGGTTGAGGCAGGTGGGAACCTGAAGGGAACCCCGACCATACAACTTCACGCTCTCCTCCCCCAACAACCCCCGCTCCGCCTCAGAACCCACCGGAGAGGTGAGCATAAAATTCTGGCCATGCGGTAGAGTCGGGTAAACTTTCTGTCCTTGTCAACAACTGAGCGAACCTCTAAAGTTTTCTTACCTAACTTTGATTTTATGTTCGGATCGTTATGAGAAATGAAATATTGATTTTATACAATTTATTTACAGATGCCACATTCTTGAGGAATTTGCAGAGCAAGACTGTTTTTCACTTTACTTGTGACATGAATTGCTGTAACTTGTTTCCCATAATTTGAAATGAAAGGAATTTATTTATTAACAGTAAGAGGTCATATGAGCTGAAACTCGAGACAATTGCCAAGTATCAGCCAGGCAGTCATGCCAGTGAGTAGGGGGATATTGATTGTGAGACATTGGATTAAAGACCCTGCATAACGGAAAGCTACTGAGCAAAGTCTGGCCTAGTTACTGGATCAAGTAGCCTTGAAGTTGGAGGATGGTCACGAAAGAGCTACAAAGTTGACATGACCAAAAAAACATCGAGGATCCCGGGTATTGAACAACAAATCCCATTTCTCTGGTCTCAGGTGGAGCCAATAGAAGTGAAGACATTGGGGTTGATTTTGGTGGAGTGAGAGCAAAGGTCACTCAGAGCAGTTGCTCAGGGCTTGTTTCAATTGCTGGCTGGGCTTGAGATAACTTTCCAGCGTGGCCTAGCTCATTAATCAGGAAGTGGCGTATTGAGTGCTGTTGCAGATTATTGAGAACATTCAACAGCTTAAAGGGAGGTACATATTTTGGGGTGTGTTGTCAAAGCAGGGAAGCCAAACTGTAGGTGTGCAAGAAGTGTTCAAGTCGGATGCCACAGTTTTCAGATGCAGCTATAGAGATACTGACGGAACATGCTCAGAATAGAAAGGTTGTCCTCGCCCTCCACAATGGTTTACTGCTGCCAAATTGATGGAAGGTATGCTGACAGGTGGTGTAACATGTGAAGGTGCTGAACTCTGCCTGAAGCATCTGGCTTTAGTGCAGAAAAAACTTAATAATTGCATCATGAATGCCAAGACTCTCGTAGACCTGTCTCATCCTTTCTGCAGAGCTCTGCAGGATCCTCCCCTTTCCTCAGCACCATTAAACCTTGCCTTCATGTGCCATGTTAGCAGAAGAAGTCTGCACCGCACCTTCTTTCTGCTTGCATTTAACCTCAAAAGCTGCCACTGCCTTCAGAACTATTCTTGTTTGGCTACATTTGCTGCTTTCTCCTGTTATCATGCTCACTATAGCAAGGCAGTGAGGGCTGAAGGCCCTTGCCCTTGTACATGTTGGCAGTAGAGACTGATAAAGAACAGGATAAACAACCAGCATCAGAGGAAGTCCTGTCGCACTGAAAGAACTCATCCTTATAGAAGAGGCTGTCATTGTCATCAAAGCACTGACTGCATGCCTGTATCATTTTAATAGATCCTAGCACAAATTTCATGTGAACCTGTGTGTGCAGCATTTATCTGTCCACTATACACCTACTTTCAATGACATCTAAGTCATGGTCTCAAATGCCTGCTAGACTGATAATGAAAACTTTGAGAGAAGTATACTGTCATTCACTTTTAAACTGACAAGCACCAGCAGCAGAAATCACCAATGTTCAAGGAGACTTCACTGGAGGATTCAAAAAGCATAAGTGAGTAGGATTGTGTGGAGGTGATAAGAAAAGCCAAAGGCAGAAATAACTAGAAGCACAGTTCATATACTAACTCTGCTGAAGATGATAAAAATGCAGACTTAGGAAGCTCAGGATTTAAAAAGAAATATGGGACAGGATATTTACCTCGTCAGGCGGGCACGATGGGCATGCCTGGGAGCGGCTGCGAAATCGACCGCTGCCCGCGGTTGGGTTCTGACCACAATTTCACGTTGGCTAGCCAATTAACGGCCAGCCAGCATGAAACACGCACTGGAAGCCTCAGCGCTACCAGGGTGGGGGCGGGGCGAGCATTGAGGTGTGTGTATACACGGGAGGAGCGCGAACTGACAGCTCCCTGAAGGCACAGAGCTGCCTCAAGGAGCTGACAGATTTCAAATACAAAAATAAACTTTTAACCTGTGAGAGAAACACATCCCCACAGGTGACTCATTCACATAAAGGAGGGCGTGTGAAAAAGAAAGTCAAAACATTTCTATTACCTTTTTAGTAAGCATTGGGAACCTCATCCCGCCCGTGGATGAGGTTTCGTTAAAAATGCAAAGGCCGCCTGGCTTATTCGCCCGCCCGCCAACCCGGTTGAGCGGGCAGCGAGAAATGCAGCTTAATTAATTACTTAAGGGCCTTAATAGTCCTCTTGATTGTCGGCAGGCGTGCTGCCGCCTCTCGCACCCACCCACCAGCCAAAAGATCGCAAAAGAGTGTGCGATGATGTCGGGACGCTCGCCCGACGTCCTGGCACACTGTTTCACTCCCGTTCGGGTCGGGCACGCGTCTGCCCGCAGGACGAAAAATTCTTCCCACAGGCTTGAAATTTTCTGAAAACTTGTGCAAAGGATATGATGCATCTATGGCATTCGCCATTATTACAACACAGGGGTTCCAAGAAATTATGACATCAATAACATTACTCATGCAATACCATAATTGCCTGGACCTTCTTGTGCCATTCTATTGTCATGCATCTCATCTACCACATCTCCGCCCCATTAAAATCAATGGCATTTGCATATTGCTATAATTACCTCCACTATTGAAGGGAGGCAAAGGTAAGGCTTTCGCCCCGTTTGTTAGTCTGTTGGTCTATTTGTAAACAATATATCTCAAAAGCTAAATAATGGATTTCAATAAAACTTGGTTCACAAATAGGGTATGACCGAAGGAAGAAGTGAAAATGCGGATCCAGATCTGTATCCAGAACCTGGAATTTTTTTTAAAGGATCTGTTAATACTGGGAGATAGGATGAGTTGACTTTTTCTTTTAGAATGTCGTGGGTTGTTTTATTTAGAATGTTATTGATTGTTTCAGGGTGTTGCGGATTGCCTCAGCTGCTGTGCTGGAATTTGTCACAGCTGCCAAAATGTGAGCAGGGTTTTCAGAGCAGGTTGTTGGATGGGTATTAGCCTGAAGCCTCCCCAGTGAGATGGAAAATATTGATAAAAATATATCTTTCTTTCAACTATGTTGTTATAATCGATGACGTGCAGGTGACAGATTATTAGTTTGATGAAAGCAAGATACTGTAGAAGCTGGAAATTTGAAATAAAAACAGAAAATTCGAGAAAAATTCAGCAGGTCTGGCAGCATCTATGGAGAGAGAAACAGAGTTAATGTTTTGAGTCCAATATGACTCTTCTTCAGAACTGGAGTGAGGTGGAAATGTGATGGGTTTTATGATGTTGAATACGGGGGGTGGGGAGGAGCAGGTGAAGCAAAATCGAAAGTCAGGGATAGGTTATAGGACAGGAGAGATTAAATGACAAAGATATTGTGGAACACAAAGCAAAGGGAGTGGTGGTGATAGTATTAAAGTTTAAAACTTTGATCTAGAGTAGGTGTTGATAGCAGAATGATGAAGGTAAAATAGTATAATGTGTTAATCACAGAAAAAGGGTCAGCACTGCTTGAAAGCAAAAAAATGAGAACAAGATGCAAACTGGCACTTGGGGGAAAGAAATCAAAATGGAGGACAGAGTTCATGGTCTGAAGTTGTTGAACTCAATGTTGAGTCCAGGAGGCTGTAAAGTGCCAAATTGGAATATGAGCCACTGTTCTTCCAGCTTATGTTGGGCTTCACTGGAACACTGTAAGGCAGAAATATGAGCATGAGAGCATAGATGGTGAATTAGAAAGGCAAGCAACCAAAAGGTCAGGGTCATGCTTGTGGACTGAGTGAAGGTGTTCCACAAAGCAGTCACAAAGGCTAGAATTGCCTGGTCCCATTGGCAGCAGGCGTCACAGCATCATGAAACCAGCTTGCCATTGTCCACTCCACCTGTCAATGACAGGCCACGTTTCCTGCTGCTGCATGTCAGGAACCTAATTTCAATACTTTAGCATCTCATTATAGACCCTGCTTGCCAGAATAATCCCTCCATGTCAAATTTACCACCCACATTAGTTCACAGCCCCTTGCAATGTCTTTATTAAGGTTTGGACCAGTATCCCTCATGGTTCAAGCTAACAGCGCAGCCTTGCAGTGCGGGTTAGGAGAATGCCTGCACCTGAGCTGAGAGCACAGCATGCAGCAGTCCAATGGCTGAAGCTGCCGCCAATCAGTCGGGTGGAGTGGAGGTGGGTGGGTTTTCGGACAGCTATGCAGCGCACTGCACACTGACCATCCAAGTGGTGGCTAGCACTCTCCTGCATGTGTGAAGGGGCCTTCAGCCTTAACCAAGAGAGGTTCTTAGGTCAGATATTCTACTCACACATCTCTCTCTTTGACCCTGCAAGAGGAGAACATCAGGATCATGGAGCCTGGTGATGTTGTGGTATGCCTCATGACTCACAGAGAGCAGAGAAGAGAAGAAGAGTGCGGCGGAGGTGCCTGGTTTGGCAAAGGGAAGAGAGCCTCCCTCAAGATGAAGGAGCGGCAGGGTCTGCTGTGCACACAGCTGAAGATCCACAGAGAGCCAGCGCTCATAGGTGCCTCGCTAGACCCAGCGTCTATCGATAGCACTTGTCATTCCTGCAGATGATTGAGAACCAGTGTCGCCAAAGACTGCATATGCCTAGGGAAGGGGACAGTCATGTATGCCACCTGCTGCAGGATTTGGTTCCATGGGGACATGGAGGGAACCACTACCAGTGGCCATGAAAGTGACTGTGGCACTGAATTTTTACGCCAGTGGCTCCTTCCAAGACTCCACAGTTGATCTGTGCAGGATCTCACAAGCCTCCCCGCACAAGTGTATCCAGGAGGTCACAGATGCCATCTTCACAAAGGCACAGAACTTTGTGCATTTCGACCGGGATCAGGAAAGCCAAGAAGCAAGGGCGCTGGAATTTACGCACATCTCAGGTTTTCCACAGGTGCAGGGTGCCATCGACCACACTCACGTGGGTCTTAGATCTCTGTGGCAACAAGCAGTCAACTATGGCAATCGCAAGGGCTTCCACTCACTGAGTGTTCAGCTGGTGTACAACCACACAAACACATCCTGGAGATCTGCGCACGACTCCCAGGGAGCATCCATGACTACATCTTTAGGAGGTCTCAGATCCCTGACATCTTAGAGGGTCCACAGAGGCTGCAGAGTTGGCTCCTCAGGGACAAGGACTACCCACAGAGGCCGTGGCTGATGATGCCTGTGCAGCGGCCTCAGACTGCAGCAGAGAGACGCTATAACGAGGTTCATGCCGCAACCTGGACTTTGGTGGAGCAAATGATAGGTATATTGAAAATGAGGTTCTGGCGCCTCGGCAGGTCCGGTGGAGCACTGCAATACAGTCCATCGAGAGTGTCGTGCATCATTGTAGCTTGCTGCGCGCTTCATAACTTGGCATTGCAATGGGAGTGGACCTGGCTGAGGAAGAGTTGGAAGAGCTGCACGTATCCTCCGATGAGGCGGACGTCAAAGTGGTTGACGGTGATGAGGTCCTCGAAGGTGAGGATGCGGTGAAAGGGCCATTGCACTGGCCATACGAGGCAGGCGTGCTCGGGAGGCCTCCATTGCCGCAGGTTTCGTGAAGAATGATGATGAGATGCAGTGAGGAGACACCATAGATCCTCACCTTGCATCTGTGAACGTTTGACTCCTGTATGGCTGATGGCAGCACAAATACCCTCAGTGCTCAGGCATGTCATGCAGACGCAGCAGAGGCTCTATTAGTCATTATATTCCAGGAGGATGATAACAAGATGCAGTGAAGACACTCCATAGATCTTCACATGGCCTCTGTGAATGTCTGACTCCTGTCTGGATGAGGGCAGCTCGCTTGCACTCTGTAATCACAGTCATATCGTGGAGCCTCAGCCGTGAAACTTTAAATGCACCTGATCCTTTGTCAGCCTTCAGCACCTGAGCCCTTCAGGAGCACAGTGTCACTGGTCACAGATGCTGAAGAGATTGGGGCCAGCCCCACCTCAAAGGTGCTGAGAGCACACGGAGAGAATGACAGAACTCTGTGACGCCTGCCCACTACATTCTGGCAGCAATGACAAGCACCATCGAGGAGCAGACATCATTAATTTGCCCAGTGAATGTGAAGCCGAACCATCACTTTGGTCCGAATGTTACACACTGCACAGGGAAGAGGCCCTGGACTGAGACACCTCCAGGAACCAAGGTTTCACATCTGAGTGACACAAAGACTGCTCATCAGAACAAGGAGCCATAAACAGGGATTCTTGAGAGTTTATTTACAATAGTGAACATTACGTACAAGTGATTAACACTCATGCCCAGGCTATACAACTACATCTTCTTAACTTTCCTAACCCTGCCGCTATGTCTTGTGCTCCCTCAACAGCCACAGCAGAGGTGGAGGCAGCCTGCTGACTGCTACGCCCTGTCTGTGTTGACCTTGGTGGGCATCATTTGGAGGGCCTAGAGCTGGAGGGCTCCAGCCTGCTTTGGGTGTCCTGCTGTGGGCCAGCTGCACCCTGCTCGGCCTTTTGAGCTGGAGCTGCTGTGGTCACAGGAGGAGGGGATTTGGGTCGGCTGGATGTTCCCGGAGTCAGCTGGGTGGATGGCCCCGGGTATGGACCTGCTGATCCTCCTCCCTATGAGCGCCCGAGGGCCCCTGGCTGACTCCTTGAGGAGAAGGGGAAGCTGGAGTGAGATCGAGCTGCCCCACACCCCTCTCACGATGACACTGTTGGAGGCCAACTATGGCGGCAGCGATGGATTTCAGCCCGCGCAGCTGTGCAGGAACGATGTCCTGGACCAATGTCTCCATGGCAGCTGCCATCCTGCCAGTGTTGACCTCAGTGCATTGCAATGCCAGGCACTATCACCTCAGAGTAAAGGCGGACAGACCCCTCCATTGTCCCGCGCAATCTGAAGAATGCACCAGACATCCTTTCAAGATGTTTCTGTGATTTCCTTTGCAGCTCCACCAACTGTTTGTTTACCCAGTCCAGAGGCTAATCATCTGACTCGGACTCAGCAGATTCCTTGCCTCCAGCATTCCTCCGAGTGATGGCAACCTTGGATGTCCCTGCCTCCACCTGCTGTGGAACAGGTTGTGCGCTGTGCTCATCAGATTGTGATCCTGAGTTTAGTCTACATCTAGGTCCCACCAAAGTGTGTGTCACTGCTCTGGTGGAGGGTGTGGATGCGTGCTGTGATGGGCCTTCAACCCTGCTGCCCTCAGGTCTGCATCTGAGGTGCTCTCGGCGCTGGGGTCGGGGTCATGGTTGCCTGAGGGTGACATGGCAGATATGCCTAGGAGAAAAAGTGGAGGTTGTTAGTGCTTGGCAGCCACATTGAACGCAAAAAAGTGAACTCAGAGTAGCGTTGAGAGAAGGGTGATGTGGTGCAGGCTCCTCAAAGGGGTGCTCACCACGATCGCTGCAGGAACAGTTGACATCCACTCCGGCCAGCTCCAAAAGTCGACTCTTGAATGGATTGAGAGCCTTGATATCCGGCACCCCCAGCCTGAGACCTCTCCTGTTGATTGTGCATGAACTTGTCCTGCATAAGGACAGATGGAGAGGGTATGAGCAAGGCGCCTGCCAGGCCAAATGAGAAGGATGGCAGGTATGCATGTGTGCCGAGTGGAGCCATGGGTGGGCTGAGGAGGCAGTCTCCAGGGGAGCTGAGGCCAGATAGAGATGTGAGGGTGTGTGTGAGAGAGTGAGTGATGATGTCCCTTGAGCTGACAATGAGTGAGGTGCCAGTGAATGTGTGATGGGCTTGTGAGTGTGTGAGTTTAAAGTGATGAAATAGTTGCCTTACCCTGCTCATTTGACTGCCTTGAGGGCCCACAGAGAGGCCAGCAGCTGGAGTTATGGGAATGCCATTTTCTCCGGTACTGAGTAGCTTCCTGTTTTCACAAAAAGGAGCCAAAGCTTCAAGTCAGTCCCCTTCTTTATGCAGTAGGTCCAGAAGCAGATGACATTTTCCTAAGGCAGAGTGTGCAGGAGTCCACCTTGGACCTTGAGCCAATTCTTAAAGCCGTTGATAGCTTTTTATTAATCCATCAAAGAACCTCATTATTGAGCATGCAGTTCAGCGCACAATGTAGTCACATCTCCAAGCACCAAATTGGGTTATAATTCAGGGCAACTCTGAGGCCTCACATGACTCCATAGATTGGGTAGGCCCACAGAAAGCAGCTGCACCCATAAGAAAGCCTGCCAAACCACACAGAAGGATGTGAAAATCCAGGCAGGCAGCCATTTTGAGATTCTTGAATTGTGGCGTGAAAACCAGCATAGGCAGGGGCCTCAGATGCTTCCAGTCTGGCAAAACTGGACATTTGAAGTGTTTCTACAAATCCAATAATTTTAATCGAAGCCGAGGACACAGAAGTATTTATGAAATACATTCCCTGCCAGAAATAGGAAGTCAAGAAAAAGGCAAAATTACAGAGTTCGTAGAAGAAGTAGATAGCCTTAATCCAGGCTACTGGTCAGTTACAGTCCAAGTTCAAGGCTTCAAAATTGCTTTTAAAATTGATACTGAAACTGCTGCTAACATATTAGCAGATGACCTCGATTGGCTTCAGCTGATGACCATGCATCCATCAGACATCAAATTCATGCAGCATAGACCTTCCAATCAAAGGCAGGATTATTGCTCCTCTTAGCTACAAGGGGCAACAGATCATTCAGTTTCTCCATGTTCTTCACCATCAGTGGACATCCTTATTGAGTGATGATGTTGGCATACTTAGAAAAAGCATATGATGCTCCTCATTTGAGTGACTCACTGTCTTTCATGCAACAGTCTTCAACCTTTTATTTAGGACCGGTAGAAAATCAGCCTTCAGGAGCTGAGGGAGATTATACTCAGCAGTAAATCCCTCACTTTCACAGCGGCGCCATCCACTAGACTCAGGGCAGACAAGGAAATTCTTCACGAGGTAAGGCCAGAGGTGGTAGATTCAGACGGCGCTGCGGCAGACGGTGACCATTCTCATGGGCAGAAATTTTCGCTCAGCGGGCGGGCGCGTGCCCGACCCACTCCAGTGTGAAATGACGTCGACCGAGTGTGCCTACCTCAACGCGCAGTCACGCGATAGTTCAGTCGGTGGGCGCACACTAGAGCTGGCAGCACGCCCACCGAAACTTAAAGGGTCTGTTCAGGCCATTAAGTAATCAATTAAATTTAATTTTTTAGCAAAAAGGCCAAGTAGCCTTTGCATTCCTCATCCACGGGCGGGGTGAGGTTTCCAAAAGCAAATAAAAATAAAATAAAAGCTTTTTTCATTAATATCATGTCCCTGCTCATGTGACAGGGCCGTGTGAGGGGACATGTTTTATAACATTTCTACAATCTTTATTTTTGGTGTTTTAAACTGCTCATCTCTCTGAGGCAGCTCTGTGTCTCCAGTGTGTACCTGCACGAATGCACAAACTTGCGTGCTTGCCCTCCTTCCCCCCACCCACCCACACAGGCAGCGCTGAGCGCTGCCGCTCACGTTTCACGAAGGCCCACCAGCGGCCTGGCCCCGATTGCAGGTGGTGGTCGACTTCCTGACCCCTCCCACTGAGCCTGCCCGACGAGTGAAAGATCCTCCCAAGGAGAAATCAGACCAGGTGAACAAATGTTTGGTCAAAGGGGTGGGTTTTCAGAAGCTTCTTGAAGCAGAAAGAGAAATAGTGAAGCAGGCAGGCTTAGAGATGGAACTCCAAAGTTTAGGGTCTTGGCACTTGAAGGCACAGCCACCTAGAGCGAAGAGACTAAAGTCGTAGCTGCTCAAAAGGTCACAATTAGGGTTGTATGGAGGGAAGAGAGAGATAGGGAAGGGCAAGACCATGGATTTGAAAACAAGGATGAAAGTTTTAAAATTGACCTGGAGCTAATGTAGGTCAGTGAGCACAGGGGTAATGGCTGAACAGGACTTGATGTGAGTTAGGATATGGGTAGCAAAGTTTTGGATGACCTTAAGTTTACAGAGGGTAGAACATGGGAGGCTAGCCAGAAGTGCATTGGAATAGTAAAGCCCAGAGGTAACAAAGGTATGGATCAGGGTTTCAGCAGCACATTATAGAATTATAGAATTGTTACAACACAAGGAGACAGTTCGGCCCAATGTGTCCCTACTGCATCTCCGCAAAAGCAACTCAGATAGTCCCACTCCACTGCCTTTTCACCATAATCCTGCAAATCATTTCCCTTCAGAAAATTATGCAATTCCCTTTTGAAAGAGACAATTGAATGTGTCCACACCTCAGGTAGTGCATTCCAGATCCAAAATATTTGCTGCATCAAAAAAAATCATTCTGATGGCTCTGATCCTTTTGCCAGTAACTTTAGTTTGGTGTCCTCTGGTTCTCAACCCATTGAACAATGGGAACAGTTTTTTTTTTCCCTATCTCCTAGCATCCTCCTTTTCTCCAAGGAGTGCAACATCACTTCTCCACTCTATCCTTGTAACTGAATTCCTAATTGCCAGAGTCATTCTGGTAAATCTTTTCTACAACCTCTCCAATGCCTTCACATGCTTCCTAAAATGTGGGGCCTAAAATTAACACAATACTCCAGTTGAGGCTGGATCAATATTTCATTGAGTTTCTGCATAAATTCCTATGCCTTGATTTATAAAATCCACGATCCCCTATAATGAGCTGAGGCAGAGTGGAAATAAGCGGCTTAGTGTTGGCAAGGATATGTGGTCAGAAGCTCATCTATGCGCTAAGTATAACATTAAGGTTGAGAACAGTCTGGTTCAACCTCACAAAGTTGCCAGGGAGAGGATGAAGTCAGTGGCTAGTAAACTGCAAGTGGATTATTAAACTAATTAAAATTAGACTCAACAAATGAGCGTAATAGGTTGGAAACTCTCTCATGTGTTTTAGACCTGGAGGGGAATTAAGTCTGTGTAAATTAAATCAGTTTAGTTACAATCAAATGTGATAATGATTAATCACAAATAGTAAGAGCTGATAAACAATGGAAAATATTGGGATTAGGAAAGGATCACGATCCTTTCATTCTGTGTCATAGCAGTATTTATACTGAGTGGTGATAATCACTTCACAGTCTCTTCCATTTAATAAATGGCATCCGTCTAATATTAGGTCGATAGAGATCCATTTGAAACAGTAGTTGAATTTCCTCATTTGTGCCAAATGGAAGTACTTTAATGGAAAACACTATCTCACATTTATTAAAGATTCACAGCAGGCAACTCCAAAATAATAGAATTCAAATACAGACTTTCAGATCATGAAGAACAGGAAAAGGGATCGGATATTCAATTTGATTTAATTTTCATCACCAGAAAGAGGTAAATAAAAGTGAAATAACATTCTAATGTAACTTTTATATTAGTGTTTAGCTATTTCCATAAACTTATATTAATAAATGCAGAAAATATATTAATGTATCCCAAAATGATTAAAAAAAAACCCAACTGGGCTAAGCCTACTTCCTGTTATGAATAAATATAAATTTATTAGCTTTAAAGTGTCCATTTTAAATGAAGGATCATGTGTCATCTAGAAGTGATGGAAAGTGCAACAGGCATTGGCTGGGTCCCTTCTTACGCACCATAACGTTCACCATAACATAGTCTAATCAGTTTTCCAGTGAGTTTGTCATAAATTGATCACTGGAGGATTAAGCTTACAGCAAACTTAGACCATAAGACCATAAGACATAGGAGCAGAAATTAGGCCATTCGGCCCATCAAGTCTGCTCCGCCATTCAATCATGGCTGATAAGTTTCTCAACCCCATTCTCCCGCCTTCTCCCCGTAACCTTTGATCCCCTTACCAATCAAGAACCTATCTATCTCGGTCTTAAATACACTCAATGACCTGGCCTCCACAGCCTTCTGTGGCAATGAATTCCATAGATTCACCACTCTCTGGCTAAAGAAGTTTCTCCTCATCTCTGTTCTAAAAGGTCTTCCCTTTACTCTGAGGCTGTGCCCTCCGGTCCTAGTCTCTCCTACTAATGGAAACATCTTCCCCACGTCCACTCTATCCAGGCCTTTCAGTATTCAGTAAGTTTCAATCAGATCCCCCCTCATCCTTCTAAACTCCAATGAAATATAGACCCAGAGTCCTCAAACGTTCTTCATATGTTAAGCCTTTCATTCCTGGGATCATTCTCATGAACCTCCTCTGGACCCTCTCCACTCCAGAACATCTTTCCTGAGATACGGGGCCCAAAATTGCTCACAATATTCTAAATGTGGTCTGACCAGGGCCTTATAAAGCCTTATAAAACTTACAGCATTTGTCACAAATACCACCTTTGCCAGATAGTTTCAGGCTATGGTTTCCCTCCCATTGGCAACTGGTGAATACCAGAGAGCTGGAAACCATGATGGTGGAATCTATTGCGTCAGATCCTCCTGCACAGGATCGAAACACGGTAGTCAACCAAGAAGCAACCAAAAACCTTGAGGTTTTCTGTAGCTGAACTCCAAGCAAGAGTTTATAGCACCAGTAATAGCATCTAGAGATACTGAAAGGGGAACTGTATTGTCTTTCCTTCTCTTTATAGAATTTCTGAATCATAGAATAATACTGCACAAAATGGTTCTATAGTTCTACAGGAGGAAGCCATCCAGCCCATCATGTGCCAGCTCATTGGTAGAGTTCTCCAATCAATCCCACTCCCCTGCTTTTCACCCATAGCCATGTAAATGCTTTCCCTTCAAGCATTTATCCCATTCCCTTAAGAATATTATCGCTGACATTACTTCCACTGCCTCTTCAGGCAGTGCATTCCAGATCGCAACAAAACAATGTGTAAAAAACCCTTCCCTCATGTCACCTCTTTAATTTTATCATGTACCTTAAATCTGTGTCCTCTGGTGACCAGTCCAAGTATGGGTTTTACTCAAATAAATAAGCTCCTAGAGAATGTTCTCCCATGGATTAGTAGGAGTGCCGAGACACAGCCCAGTAGCAAGGTAATCATGGAATAGGAAATTCTAACAACACCTCTGTATCCTTGCAACTAATTGCACCGGTTGGTGCCTGAAAGCAAGCTTGGCCAGCTATCCTGATGGTGATGGAACCGATGGTGAGCTGTTGAACTCTGCATCTGGGCCCTCCCATGTTTGAGCTTTTAATAAACCCTTGAATGAGCTACACCAGCTTCCTTCTTTCCCTGTCACAACCACTGGGAGCATCTCAAAGAAGCACTGGAATAGAATGTCAAAAAGACGCTTGTGGCCTGCACAGCAGGGGGAGATATAGTGTGTTGGCACCAAATGGCTGTTTGAAATACTTGTCTTCCTGATAGGTGACACGAACAGTAATTTTGATATTTTGGCAGAAGTTGCTGATCATAGAGTGAAAGAACTAATAAAAGGGGGGCCAGTCAGTTAACTTCGGTAGTGGGGAAGCTTCTAGGAACAATAAATACTGACAAAATTAATAAAAGGTGTTGAGTATGACTGTAATGCAGGGAGCACAGGAGTACAAATTGTTTGGCTGCAGTTCTCTTCAGTGAGCGACTGCTGAAGACTTCCAGTTACTGGCAACCATTATATCCTATCTGCTTTATCACCATTCTCTTTGACATCAAGTGTCCTGTAAAGTAAAGGGTTAACATCAGAAGCACCTGATTCCAGTGTAACTACTGATGTAACTATGATGCAATGTCACATTATTAAGTAGCTGAGATCTGGAAGAAAGCCAAAGTACAACCTTGTGCAGAGTTACTGAGTATTTTTAAAATTCATTCACAGGATGTGGGCTTCGCTGGCTGGGCCAGCATTTATTGCCCATCCCTAGTTGCCCTTGGTGGTGAGCTGCCTTCTTCAACCGCTGCAGTCCATGTGGTGTAGGTACACCCACAGTGCTGTTAGGGAGGGAGTTCCAGGATTTTGACTCAGCGACAGTGAAGGAACGGTGATATATTCCCAAGTCAGGATGGTGAGTGACTTGGAGGAGAACTTCCAGGTGGCGGTGTTCCCATTTATCTGCTACCCTGTCCTTCTAGATGGTAGTGGTCGTGAGTTTGGAAGGTGCTGTCTAAGGTGCCTTGGTGAATTCCTGCAGTGCATCTTGTAGATGTACACACTACTGCTGCTGTGCGTCGGTGGTGGAGGGAGAGAATGTTTGTAGATGTGGTGCCAATTGAGCGGACTGCATATAGATTTGTAAATAAATAAGAATGTTTTTTACAAACTACGGTCGAAAGTAGCGTGCTTAGGGAAACAGGCAAACCCTAAACACTCTGAACACATGTCCTTCATCATTTTGAAGTTCTTTCTCCACTGGTGTTGCTTCTGCTATTATGCAGCCCACAGTACACCACAATCATATAGGACACTCATTCCATGCTGTATCCTTGAACGTCAAAGTCCTTGAATGAGTTGTCACCTCCCAAATCCTTTCCCATCTTTCCCATTGCTCCATATGTTTGAACCCCTGCAGTTAGGTTTCCCCCACAAAACAATTCTGAAATTACTTTATCAAAGCCACAAATGACATCCTATGTGAATGTGACGAAGGCAACCTTCCCCTCCTCGTCCTTCTTGACCTGTCAGCAGCCTTCAACATGGTTGACCACACCATCCTCCTCCAGCGCCTCTCCGTTGATGGCCAGCTGAGTGGGATTGCTCTCACATGGGACAGATTTTAACAGGAGCTGGGGTTTCCTGCCAGACCACTGAAAAAGTCAACAGAGAACTAACCCCCGCTCTGGACAGCTGCCCCACAGGGGCATATAATGCTTTAGGTTATGGCTCCAATCTCTGGAAGCAGTGGCCACTGCTGGGACAGCATATAGTCCCAGAAAAGAGCCGGACGACAGTTAAAACTTGGTGGGGGGGTGGGGGGGGGGGGGGGGCGGGGGACTCCCAATGGGGCCAGGATAGGAGGCCCCGGGAAGGTGGGGGGGAGGGTGGGAGGTGTGATGGTGGATTGGGGAGGTGGGGGTTGCAAGGCAGTGCAAAGGCCATGGGGGATTGGAAAAGGTGGCCAGTGAAGAAGGCACCCTCCCACTTTTCCCACCTGAAGATGGGGAGGCAGTGGCGAAGTGGTATTTTCACCAGATGAGTGACCCAGGGTTATGGTCTGGGGACGCGGGTTAAATCCCACCATGGCAGATGGTGGAATTTGAGTTCAATGAAAATCTGAAATTAAAAGTCTGATGATGAAAAACATCTGGTTCATTAATGTCCTTTAGGGAAGGAAATCTGTCATCCTTACCTGGTCTGGCCTACATGTAACTCTAGACCTACAGCAATGTGGTTGACTCTTAACTGCCCTCTGAAATAGCCTAGCAAGCCAATCAGTGTATCAAGCCACTAAAAACAAGTCAGTAATGAATGAAACCAGACAGACCACCTGGCATCAATATAGGCACCGGAAACGATAACTGCAAATTCAGCCCCGTCGACCTCGCAAAGTCCTCCTTACTTACATCTGGGGGCTTGTGCCAAAATTGGGAGAGCTGTGTCACAGACTAGTCAAGCAGCAGCCTGATAGCCATACTCATGGAATCATACCTTATAGACAATGTTCCAGACACCACCATCACCATCCCTGGTATGTCCGGTCCCACTAACAGGACTGACCCAGCAGAGATGGCAGCACAGTGGTATACAGTTGGGAGGGAGTTGCCTCGGCACTCCTCAATATCGACTCCAGACCCCATGAATTCTTATGGCATCAGGTCAAATATGAGTAAGGAAACCTCTTGTTGATTACCAAACGCGGTCCCCCCTCAGCTGATGAATCAGTGCTCCTCCATGTTGAACGCCACTTGGAAGAAACACTGAGGCAAGGTCGCAGATTGTACCCCGGGTGGGTGACCTCAATGTCCATCACTAAGAGTGACTCGGTAGCACCAGTACAGATCGGACTGGCCAAGTCCTGAAGGACATAGCTGCGAGACTGGGTCTGTGTGAAAAACATTCTTGACCTCATCCTCACCAACCTGCCTGCCACAGATGCAGCTGCCCATGACAGTATCAGTAGGAGTAACCACCACACAGTCGTTGTGGAGACAAAGTTCCGCCTTCACATTGAGGATACCCTCCATCTTGTTGTTTGGCACTATCACCATGCTAAATGGGATAGATTTCAAACAGGTCTAGCAACTCAAGACTGGTCATCAGCAGCAGAGTTGTACTCAACCACAATCTGTAACTTCAGGGCCCAGCATATCCTCCACTCTACCATTACTATCAAGCCAGGGGATCAACTCTGGTTCAATGAAGAGTGCAGGAGGACACGTCAGGAGCAGCACCAGGCATACCTAAAAATGGGGTGTCATCCCGGTGAAGCTACAGCACAGACTACTTGCGTGCCAAGCAGCATAAGCAGCAAGTGATAGAAAGAGTTAAGCAATTCCATAACCAATGGATCAGGTCTAAGCTCTGCAGTCCTGCCACATCCAGTCGTGAACGGTGGTGGACAATTAACCAACTCACTGGAAAAGGAGGTTCCACAAATACCCCAGCAGATCAATGCAACAGATAAGGCTGAAGCATTTGCAGCAATCTTCAGCCAGAAGTGCCGAGCGGATGATTCATCTTAGCCTGCTCCTGGGGTCTTCAGCATCACAGATGTCAGTCTTCAGCCGGATAAAAGCAAAATACTGTGGATGCTGGAAATCTGAAACAAAAACAGAAAATGCTGAAAAAACTCAACAGGCACCAGTGGAGCGAGAAACAAAGTTAACACACGGACTCGAAACATTAATTCTGTTTCTCTCTCCACAAATGCTGCTAGACCTGCTGAGTTTTTCCAGCATTTTCTCTTTTTGTTTCAGTCTTCAGCCAATTTGATTCACTCCACCTGATATCAAGAAAAGGCTGAAGGCACTGGGTACTACAAAGGCTACGGGCCCTGACAATATTCTAGCAATATCACTGAAGAATGGTGCTCCAGAAATTGCCATGCCCATAGCCAGGTTGTTCCAGTAGAGGTACAATGCTGGCATCAACATGGCAATGTGGAAAATTGCCCAGGTATGTCCTGTACACGAAAAACAGGACAAATCTAACCTGGTCAATTACCGCCCCATCAGTCTACTCTCCATCATCAGTAAAGTGATGGAAGGGTTATCAACAGTGTTATCAAGTGGCACTAGCTTAGGAATAACCTGCGCACTGAGGCTCAGTTTGTGTTCTGCCAGGACCACTCAGCTCCTACCCTCATTTCAGCCTTGGTTCCAAAAGGGACAAAAGAGCTGAACTCCAGAGGTGAGGTGAGTGACTGCCCTTGACATCAAGGCAGAATTTGACCAAGTGTGGCATCAAGGAGCCCTAGCCAATGATAAACAGGGGGAAAACTCTCCACTGGTTGGAGGCAACCAGGCACAAAGGAAGATGGTTGTGGTTGTTGGAGGTCAATCAACTCAGTTCCAAGACTGCAGGAGTTCCTCAGGGTTGTGTCCTAGGCCCAACCATCCTCAGCTGCTTCATCAATGACCTTCCTTCCATCATAAGGTCAGAAGTGGGGATATTCGCTGATGATTGCTCAATGTTCAGCACCATTCGCTACTCCTCAGGTACTGAAGCAGTCCATGTCCAAACGCAGCAAGACCTGGACAATATCCAGGCTTGGGCTGACAAGTGGCAAGTTAGTGCCAGGTAATGACCATGTCCAACAAAAGAGAATCTAACCATCACCCTTTCACAAACAATAGCATTACAATAGCATCTCCCACTATCAACATCCTGGGTGTTACCTTTGACCAGAAACTGAACTGGACTAGCTATGTAAATACTGTGGCTACAAGAGCAGGTCAGAGGCTAGGAATTCTGCGGAAAGTGACTCACCTCCTGCCTCCCCAAAGACTGTACACCATGTACATGGCACAGGTCAGGCGTGTAATGGAATACTCTCCACTTGGATGAGTGCAGCTCCAAAAACAGTCAAGAAGCTTGACACCATCCAAGACAAAGCAGCCTGCTTGATTTGCATCCCACCCACAAACATTCACTCCCTGCACCACCGATGCATAGTGGAAGCAGTGCGTACCATCTACAAAATGCACGGCAGGAACTCAGCAAGGCTCCTTAGGCAGCATCTTCCAAATCCACAACCACTACCATCTAGAAGGACAAGGGCAGCAGATACATTGAAACACCACCACCTGGAAGTTTCCCTCAAGTCACTCACCATCCTGACTTGGAAATATATCATCGTTTCTTCACTGTCACTGGGTCAAAATCCTGGAACTCCCTTCCTAACAGCACTGTGGATGTACCTACACCACATGAACTGCAGCAGTTCAAGAAGGTGGCTCACCACCATCTTCTCAAGGGCAACTAAGGATGGCCAATAAATGCTGGCCTAGCCAGCAATGCCCACATCCCATGAATGAATTAAAAAATAGTTGCTGGCCATCTGCCCTGTCACCAACCTCCTCCCGTCCACTGTAGAATTGGGGCTGGGGCCAGCAGGAATGTGTAAAGGCTAGATCATGAACCTGAGTGAAATTTTGAGGAGGTGACTAAAGTTGTGGACACGGGAATGTTTATGGATGTCATTCATATGGAGTCCCAGAACGCACAAGATAAACTCCCTCATTAGAAACCATTAGCTGAACTTGAAGCTCATGCAGTTGAAGGCAAATTATTGAGCTGGCGAAAAAATAGCCTGAGTAGAAGGAAACGGAGAGTAGGGATAATAGGCAGGTACTGTAATTGGAGGGATGAGACTAAAGGTTCCTGCAGTGATCTTCATCAGGGACTCAATTATGCATCATATTTGTTAACAGTTTAGATGATTGAATAAAAAGCCACATATTTGTTGATGACACAAAGATAGGTGGCATTGTAAGCATTGTAGATGGAAGCATAAAATTACAGAGATATTGATAGATCCAGTGAATGGCCAAAACTGTGGTAAATGGATTTCCATTTAGGAAAATGTGAAATCATTCAGTTTGGATTTATCAAGGATAGAACAGGATATTTTCTCAATGGTGAAAACGCTAGAAATAGTGGAGGTCCAAAGAGACTTGGCGATCCAGGTCCACAGATAACTAAAAGGCCATGATCAGGTACAGAAAATAATCAAAATGGTTAATGGAATACAGGCCTTTATATCTAGAAGTCTAGAATACAAGGATGTAGAAGTCATGATTCAGGTATACAGCTATGGTTAGACCACGCCTGAAGTGCTGAGCAAATTCTGGGCACCACACCTTAAGAAGGATATAATAGCTTGAAGAAAGTGTGGCAAGGGTTGTTCAGAATGATATCTCAACTCCATGGTTTAAATTATGAGAGGAGATTACGCTAACTAGGGTTGTATTCCCTGGAAATCAGATTAAGAGGTGATTTGAATGTTGTTGTCAAAAGGTAAAGAGAAACTATTTCCACTGGTTGCGGGTCTAAAATTAGTAAGAATTGTCAAGCAGTAGAACCAGACCAGTGAAATATTGAAGCACTCTACACAGAAAGGGTCTTAGGAGTTTGGAACTCTTCTGCGAATGGCAATTGGTGTTTGACCTATTGTGACTTTAAATCTGAAATTGAAAGAGTTTTCTTAACCAAAGATTGTCTTTAATTGTTCATGGGATGTGAATATTGCTGGCGCGGCCAGCATTTTTTGTTCATCCCTAGTTGCCCTTGAGAAGATGGTGATGAGCTACTTTCTTGAACTGCTGCATTCCATGTGCAGAAGGAATGCCCACAGTGCTGTTAGGGAGGGAGTTGCAGGACTTTGACCAAGTGACATATTAAGGGATATGATGGGCAAAGGCAGGTTTATGGGGCTGGTTCACAGATCTCATTGAATGGCAGAACAGATCCAAGGGACAAAAGTTGCCAACTCCTGTTACTAACTTCATTTATTCACATATTTGATAGAGCTATCTAATTAATATACAAAATAACTGTCAGCAGGCAAGGGTAAAGTCTGTCTGGTTCTGGAAATTTGCAAAATGTACTCAGTTTCTCTAGACTAAAATAAGTGAGAAAATATGCTTGCCATCTCGAGTGTCCACTCAAACTGTTACAACTTGCCTAAGGCTGTTTACAGAATACTCAGGCAGCCTTAAAGTTCTTTCAGAGAGTCATATAGGTGCCCAGGTTGCTCTGCAAGCTGCTACTAAAAACTGAAAGTTTTGTTGCACTTACATTTATAATGTTGTGCCTAGCATTTATCTCATTACTATTTGAGGGACATTGCTGTAGGTTAATTGGCTTCTCTGTTTCCTACATTACAACACTGACTGCACTTCCTTGGCAGTAAAGTGTCTTTGGGCAGGATTTTTCAGTCGGGGTGTGGGGGCGGGCCCGACACACTGACGCGTAAAGTGATGTGCGGTGACGTCGGGCATGATGCCTGTTCCATTCGGCAGATGCGCGCTGGAGTTGGCTGCATGCCTGCCAATATTTAAACGGCCTATTAAGGCCATTGAGGAAGTTATTAAGGTCATTGTTGACGCTATCCATCCAACCTTAAGGTTGGCAGGCAGGCGCAAAGGTCAAGCGGCCTTCACATTTTTTTTAGGAAACCTCAACAACGAGCAGTTTCCTCGAGCGTTTATTAATTAAATAAAAATGGAATGAAATATAAAAATATGTCCCCTCTCATGTGACAGTCGCATGAGGGGACATGTTTAAATAAATTTTCGATTCATTTATTTATTTATTTGAAAACCGCTTCAATCTCCCTGAGGCAGCTCCGTGTGTCAGGGAGAGTGAAGCACTCTTTTGCACGCTTGCGCGAAAGAGCGCTGGCCCTGACTCTCTCTCCTCCCCCTGCCCGCACAGGTAGCGCTGATGGCTATGGCTCGTGTCTTACACTGGGTGGGCATTAATTGGCTTGCCCACGTAAAATGGTGGTGTGGAGATGATCACGGGCGGCAATCAGCTCTGTGACCGCCCCTGCCCGCTCCTGCCGAGCTCACCCGCCGCCTGAAAAATTCAGGCCTTGGGGTTGTAAAAGACATGATATAGGTGTAAGTTCTTTCTTTCATTCTAGCTGCATGGCACATCTTCATTTAATCACATAACGCATTTGGGAAGCGGGATGGGCACTTGGGTACCAATGCCTCTCCTCTTCAAATTTCGAACATCTCAGTGCTATTTATCTGATAGCAACACAAAGGAGAACTAACAGGAGGGTACAAAGGTACATAGGAGGAGAGCCGCATGACTAGAGGGTCTTAAGCTAATTTGAAGACACGTCTCTGCAAGACTTGTGGTTGAAGCCCATAAAGGGAATTTGGGGTGAGTGAAGCAAGCTGCCTTTCCTAGCACAGATCTATGAAGGATCCTTTTCCCATTATTCTTCCTCTTTCCAGTCATAGAGCCATAGAAAAGTTACAGCACAGAAGGAGGCCATTCGGCCCATCTTGTCCATGCCAGCCTGAGGACACCCAGGTGCCCTTTCTAATCCCACATAGAGCCATAGAAACTATTTACTTATTTCCTCACTGAAACACAAGAATACATGGCAGCGCACCATGATGCTCAGTTTATTGCCATTAAGCTGTGCTTGAAGGGACACCCTTCAGTTTAGCATTATGACATTTGACTTTCTTGGCCAGGATTTTTTTGGTGCTTCCCTTCCTGCCATGTGAAGAGCCAGCGAAGAACACCGCCCCTGCCAATACTGCCTCGCTCACAGCCATTTAACACTCCAACAAGCATCAGTTGGCTTCAGGTGGGACTTCTGCCCCTCATTCGGGAAGAAGTCCCACCACAGAGAGCTGCCAGCCAATTTGATTGGCCGGCAGTTCTCTAGTCCACACAGTGTCAAAAGCTGCAGTGGGCAGGACTGGGACTGCAAGCAATTCCCAGAGCCTAAGTCCTGGGAGTCCAGGACCAGGTAAGTTTTGGTGGTCTCAGGGCCAGGAGGGGAGGTGAGATCTGGGGAAGTGGACAGAGTGGGGTTGGGGTGTCAGCCCCCACAGTGGTAAAGCCTTTTGGGACGGGTGCCCGATTTTAAACAGAAGCTGCTGATGGAGGCGCTCCCCCCCACCCCAACTTCCCACCCGAGGTCCGAACAGCGCTAATTTTCAGGCTCCCACCTTACCACTGAACTCCTTCTGCCAGCCTGAAAGTTGAGGCTGGGTGGAAAACAGGCCTTAAGCGGTCAATAATTGGCCATCTGACAAATTTTACCCTTGACCCCCCACCCCTCCCCACCTACAAATCCGCTGGCGTGGGCATAAAATTCTGCCACTTGTGTTTCTAATGGCAACATGCAAGGATAAATCATAACTATCAATGTCACAGGAGAAGGCTGAGTCATTCACTATACCTGTTGCAAGCAGAAACTATATGTATGTAGATTGTACAGAGCTGAAACAGACAATTCAACCCAGCCGAACACGAGCTTCCTCCCACCTTACTTGATCTCTCCCTATCAACATATCCTTCTATTCTATCCTCCAACATGTTTTTATCTAGCTTCCCCTTAAATATGTCTATGCTATTACCTTATCTGCACCATCTGAAAGCAAGTTCTAAATTTTAATTACTCTCTGGTTAAAAAAGTTTCTCCTGAATTCTTAATTGGATTTATTTGTGATTATTTATGCTTATCACCTCTAGGTTTGGATTCCTCTACGTGCAGCAATATTTTCTTCATGTCTACTCTATCAAATCCCTTAATAGTTTTCAAGACCTCTGTTAGGCCACCTCTCTTTTTGAAAGAAAAGAGCCCCAATCTATTCCATCTCTCCTGACAGATATAAGCTCTCAGTTCTGGTAATGTTCTGGTATTTTTTTTAGCATGTTCTCTGATGTCCCTGTATTTTTTTTGTAATATGGAGACCAGAACTGTGCATGTTGCTAGTATGCACATATGACTTAAGTATAACATAATCCTAATCCTTTGAAGCTGTTTACTTGTGATAAATAAATTGGCTATCCAATAATTTGAATTAAGCAATTTAAATTACACAGGAAAATGAGAACTTTGTATGTTTTTTTTTCTAATCTATCAAATAACAAGTTAAGTTATATGATTAGAGGTGAAGTGTGCTCACTGCTGATTATGAAGGGTACTGCCCATAAATATATGGCAATCTCTGTGGCACAGCCTCTGCATTTCCCAACAGCAGTTTAAATCTGGCACCTAGTCAAAGGGATCTCCAGATGTCCAGAAGCAGTGATCTCAGCATGTGGGGTAAGCAAGCAATCACATTGAAGTATTCTTACAGACAGTAAACCAGAAAGTTAAAAGCACTGAAAGTTAGATAGAAAGACTTGCACTTATATCGAGCTTTTCACAACCTCCAACATCTCAAAGCCCTTTAGGGACAATGAAGTAATTTTAAAGTGCAGTCACTACTGTAATGCAGAAAATGCAGCAGCCAATTTGTGCACAACAAGCGCCCATAGATTGCAATGTGAAGATTTGTTTTTGTAATGTTGATTGAGGAATAAATATTGGCCAAGAAACCAGGGATAATCCCACCGCTCTTCTTCAAATGGAATCTTTTTCATTCAACTGAGAGGGCAGTTGGTTTAACATCTCATCTGAAAGACAGATTATCATTACCTTTAATTGAAATGCTCAGATAGCAAAATAAGTGATTTTTGAGGGGTTAAGCTAGAAGTTAGAATATTACAAGCAAATGCTAAAGTAAATTAAAATGTGGAAATTTTATTGTAATAGAAAAGCTTGATCTTCTACAGATGTAAAATTTGCTTTTCAGAGCCAATGAGGGTGTTCAGCAATAATTGTGAAGTTAGCGTACACCTCTAACTACCCAGCTCAACAAGATGTAACTTTTTCAGGGTTCTTACAGTGGGACTGACAGTGTAAATCTTGTAGTTTTAGTTAATTCGCTACTTGCTAAGGGATTGAGCTCTATGGGGACCGCAACAGCGCATCATCTGGAGCAATGTAGAAACACTGATAGTAACTTCTGGATTTCCAAGTTATTCTGTGCACGCGTGGACTCTGGAAGTGGTTGTCAGCTTCAGTGGAGTAATGACAATGAATGCTGAGAGGTTTGTTGTCATTACCACTGAAAAATCCAAGCCAATTTGAACGAAACAACTTTGAATTAAGAGGAGAAAAAAATCAGCCTGTTTAAAAAGGGTGAGGAGAAATGAGCGATGCTGGGAGTGAAAGAAAAAGGTCATATTGTCCAGGTGGATAGCTCACATCATTACTCATTTACTGAGTCCAGGGATTGAGAACTCATGGGATCAGCATATAAAAGGATGTTGCTATCTGGGTACCAATATCTTATGCAGTCATTTTAGGGTGTGAATAGCAGCCTGAAAGATCCAAGGCACAGACTTGCATGCTTTCTTAGCCTAATTGGAGTCTACCCTGGAGCTTATGGCAACTTCATGGCTGTCTAAACAAAAAGTTCAAGTGACGGAGTCATAAGTTCAGACAAAGCACTTCTCATGGTGCCCAAGATGCTGTAATCAAGGCCTTAGGCTCCAGTCTACAACAGACCATCCTGTCTGATTTGAACATGGAGAGAACATGAGGTAGAGCTTCACAAACGTTTGTCCAGAGAGTTTACTTCTGAGGGGGGCTAGAATAATGATATCAGCTACCAGTGGGATTGACACTGCAGTTGGGGAACTTGCCATTCTGTGGCAGTGTGGGATGGGGAAGTGGACGGATGAGGAGGAGCCATCTACTTAGGAGGCATTTTCCATAATTAGAGACCTTATTGTAGGACTGATTAATCTCACCATAATAACAGCCACATTAGGAATGTCAATAAACATGAATGACATCTCAGAATTTGGACATTCGATTCAGAGTGGCTATCGAATTACTCATAGGAAGACTGGTTTCCAGGATGCAGCAAATAAACTATTTGAAGGCATGTGAAACCAGATTTGCCTCTCTTATGAGATATTAACCTTGGTCCAAACATGGACAAAATAGCTGAGCTCTACAGTTGAGGTGATAGTCACTGCGCTTGACACCAAGGCAGCATTTGACCAAGTGTGGCATCAAGGAGCAAAACTGAAGCCAATGGAAATCAAAAGAAAGATTCTCCACTGGTTGGAGACATACCTAGGACAAAGGAGGATGGTTGTGGTTGTCAGAGGTCAATCATCTCAGTTCCAGGACATCCTGGAGTTCCTCAGGGTAGTGTCCTAGGCCCAACCATCTTCAGCTATTTCATTAATGACCTTCCCTCCATCAAAAGTACAGAAGTGAGGATGTTCGCTGATAATTGCACAATGTCAAGCACCATTTGCGACTCCTCAGATATTGAAGCAGTCAGTGTCCATATGCAGCAAGACCTAGACAACATTCAAGCTTTGGCTGACAAGTGGCAGTAACATTCGTGGCACACAAAATGCCAGGCAATGACCATCTCCAACAAAAGAGAATCAAACCATCACCCCTTGACATTCAATGGCATTGCCAGTACTGAAATCCCCACTATCAACATCCAGGGGGTTACCATTGACCAGAAACTGAGTTGGGCCAGCAATATAAAACAGAGTCTACAAGAGCAGGTCAGAGGTATACAATTCTGTGGTGAGTAACTCACCTCCTGACTCCCCAAACTTGTCCGCCATCTACAAGGCACAGGCCAGGAGGGTGACGGGTGCTCCCTGGAAGAGTGCAGCAACACTAAAGAAGCTCAACATTATTTACACAAAACCGCCCACTTGATTGGCATCCCATCCACTATCTTAAACATTCAGTCCCTCCACCACCAGTGCATAGTGGCAAGTGTGAACCATCTACAAGATGCATGGCAGCAACTCACCAAGGTTCCTTCTACAGTACCTTCCAAACCCGCAACCTCTAGCATCTAGAAGGACAAGGGCAAAGGACACAAGGGAACACCACCAAGTTCCCCTCCAAGCCATTCACCATCCTGACTTGGAAATATATCGCTGTTCCTTCACTGTTGCCGGATCAAAATCCAGGAACTCATTCCCTAACAGCACGGTGGATGTACATACAGCACATGGGCTCCGGCGGGTCAAGAAGGCGGCTCACCGCTACCTTCTCAAGGGCAATTAAGGATGGGCGATAAATGCTGGCCTTGCCAGTGATGTCATGAAGAATAAAGAAAAAGCAACCAATCTACCACAAATCTTCAACTGAGATACGTCATCACTAGTAGAATTGTAATAGAAATGAACTTTGAGGATAAACACCCCTTGATGAAAATCAACAGAATGTGTATGCTTCTCCATAATTAATATTCCACTAATAAAATTCTGTTTTCTGAAATCTCACATCGTGAAACTGTGCATTTGCTCATTTTCATTAGTGTTCACTAATTATGGGGAAAACAACGCAATCTCCCATTTTTCACTGAAAGAAGAAAATTTGTCCGTGGTTTTAATTTCTTCTGTACCATCAAGCAGAGTAAAACACTATTGAAAGCCACTTATTAGAGGGTGGATCTTGTTCAAATGAGCATGACAAGCATTGTCCTGATTTTCTTTGGATCACTAAAAATGGGCTGCCCAAGTCAAATTGGAGGTACAGTTTACTACCACCCGCTGACTCACACATAGATAGCCCTTTTATCTTCTTCATAAGCATGAGTCTGCTGTGAAATATTTAAGTATAAGGCTTCATTATCTCTCACTGTGATGCAATACCTGATGCATTAAATTTCTTTTAATTAATGGGTGATCTTTTTGAAATTACAAGTTGGATTTGATTATTTGATATACTTGATTGAAAGTGGCAATTACACTTATAACATAATTTGAAATTTAACACCATACAATATTTTACAACAAATTAATTGGCACCAAGCAAGCACCTTCTATGTGCATATATTAATGAAGTCACAGGAGGAAAGGGCATCTGTATTCCAAAACTAAGAGTGGTATATTCTGGCCCCACCTGGACTTTTGGCTGACCCACTGTATCCCCCACGGTATGTCTGGAAAATCCCAGCCTAATTAGTTTGCTGGACATGTAACTTTGCTCCCTGTCCTTTTAAAATTTTAATTTAAAATGGTAATTGGTTACTGGCATCAAGGGGACTGAACGGAGATGTATATGAAAAGTTACATTTTAGTTAATTTTTTTAATGAAAGATAAGATGGATTTGTTCATTTTTTTCTTGCACAATGAAAGAAATAAATGCATGTAGTAATTGACTTCATTGTAAAATTATATTTTTCTAATTTACTCGGGATAGGCGTGTTGCTGACAAGGCTAGTATTATTGCTCATCGCTACATTTCCAGAATGCTAGGCTACTTCAAAGGGTGGTTAACAGTCAACCAAGTTGGTGTGGGATTGGAATCATGTACAGACCAGAGTAGGTAAGGATGGCACATTCCCTTCCCATAAGGGATATTACTGAACCAGTTTGGTTTTTGGATCAAACCTACAACTCCATGGTCACTTTTACTTATACCAGCTGAATTCAAATTCTCAAACAGACATGTTTCATCTGCTTATGTTATGGGCATGTTGAGGAAAGCCACCACAAAGGAATTCAGCCCTGAATTACAATTCTGGCAGCAGAGTAGCCATTTAAACTGGAGAACCATGGTGTTATTTATAATTGATTATGTGCATGACTCAGCGTCTGTCTTTTGTAGTTTTGAGATCTCACTACGAATACTGGTACTGGCCAATAACAAAGGGCCAGCTTCTTTGAACAAATACATCAGGATTTATGGTATTTAAGCATTGTGCTTTCACTTGATCTGCAGTTCTCTTCAAAAAAACTGAAAAATATTAATCTCAAAAGGGACAAAATCACGATGCTAGTTGAAGCTTATGGCCCACTGTCTACTTAACAGTTTGAGATATTTCTGAGTGACATTTAAATGCAAGGCTTTCCTAATATTTGAATACTAGGAAGCAGATTAAAGTTGCCTGAGTTATGACCATATTTTAAAGCACATTTTCATTGGCTATTATAGTTATATAGTGTAATAATGTGTATCCAACCAGTCAATATGCTGCTGTATGAGAGAAGAGATAGCTTTCTGCTTTTGTGTGCTAATTTGCTTCTCACTTTCAGCGCACATCTCTGGCTGGCAGCAATGTGAAAAAGACTACCAAATGTCTAAATCTCTCCCTGTCAGTGCACGCCCTCCCCATTGGCAAGCCCTCAGATGTGCCTCCTCATAGCAACACATGAAAACCCGAGCCCTCGAGGTCACAGTTTAAAGCTTCAGAGCAACTCAGCGGAGGTTTGGTCCTCAGACATGCAATGTGCAAGCCCACCAGAATGTGGACACGGCCTGGCGCTCATGAACGAAACTCCCGGCTATAGGCAAATAGCTCCACTGCCTTGTGGGTATCTTGGGAAAGCAGAAGGCTAAGGGACTAAGCCCTGACAAGAAACCTTGAGTGGAGCTGAAAGGTGGACAGATGTATAAATAAGCAATCTTTCTAGCGACTCCTGCAACTGAGCCAGTGCCAAATGCAGTGCTTTGCATTCCTTTGGACTCAACCAGGGGAGGCTGAGAGGGGGACCCTGACATTTGGGCAAATCAGGGTCTCCATAAATTTTGCCCAGTCTTGTGCCCTGAAGAGGACGCTCCAGCTTCACTGCAGAGTGTTAACACAACACAGGAGAGCAGTTACAAGTGATAAGCCCATCTCAGTTATTGTAGAGAACAGGTGCTATGGGCTGTTTCCAATGGTGGGAGGGACCAACATTTCCCAGTGGTCAGCCACTGCCCACCTCAAGTCAGGCAGCCCCGACTAGTAAGGTAACCTGCCACGTTCCATCTGCTTCGATGGGTACTTGGAGCTTAGAGTCTCTGCTCAACAAGTGGACAGAATCCATCACAACAAGCAAACAAACAAAACAAATGAAAAGAAAGAAGATGCCAACTTTTCAGCGGGCAAGCTTGGGCATCAGAACCATGTGCACAGGATTTACAGAGAACCTGCAGCTGGTCAATAATAAGTACAAGACTGCTGTGATCAAAATAGAACTTGATAGGCTGAACATTGACATAGTTTCCCTACTGGAGACCAGTCTCGCCAAGAGATGGGCATTGAATGGATCATTGAAAGAAAAACATTACACATTCATCTGACAGGGGAAGAGTTCAGGGAAAATGCTTGAGCAAGGTGCAGACATCACTGTAAGGAAATTACTGCTCTTGATGATGGAATCCCCCACAAATTGTTCAGGATGTGTTCTCTCCAACCACCTCTCAACCCATACAGGGCCAGTTAACCTCATGACTACAATTCATAACTATGCTCCAACATAGCTGGAACATATAACCTCAGAACTATGCTCCAATACTATGCTCCAACACAGAGGGAAAAGACCAGTTTTATGAGGAGCTTGATGTCACCATCAGCAGAACCCTTAAGTAAGAATATCTTTACCTACTGGAGCATTTCAATACAAGAGTGGTTGTGGACCATAGTGGATGGCCCCCTTGCTTTGGACATCATGGCCTGGGAAAGATAAATAAGAACAGACAGAAAGTACTTGAGATAAAAACAAAAGCTAGATAGCAAATGCTCTGAAGAAGATTCATATGGACTCGAAACATTAACTCTGTTTCTCTCTCCACTGTCATGGATGCTGTCAGACCTGCTGAGTTTTTACAGTATTTTCTGTTTTTACTTCAGAGAGTACTTGAGCTTTGCTACTAACATGCACTTTGTTCAGCTAACACCTTTCTCAGAACAAACCATGTCACAAAGTGTACTTGTGATCAGGGCATTTGAACCAGCTGGATCTGATCATCACCAGACATAGGAACAAAGGAACAGGAGTAGGCAGGGCATAAACAGAATTACCTGGAAAAACTCAGCAGGTCTGGCAGCATCGGTGGAGAAGAAAAGAGTTGACGTTTCGAGTCCACATGATCCTTCAACAGAACTGAGTGTAGTTAAGAGAGGGGAGAAATATAAGCTGGTTTAAGGTGGGGGGGGCGGGGGCAGAGAAGTTGAGGGTGGGGTGGTTAACCACCTGCTGAGTTTTTCCAGGTAATTCTGTTTTTGTTTTGGATTTCCAGCATCCGCTGTAGTTTTTTGTTTTTAAGTAGGCAGGGCATGCCAGCAGCACCACGCATACCTAAAATTGAGGTGTCAACCTGGTAAAGCTACAACACCGGACTACATACGTGCCAAACAGCATAAGCAGCAAGAGGGACAGAGCTAAGCAATTCCACAACCAATGGATCAGATCTATGCTTTGCAGTCCTGTCACATCCAGTCATAAATGTTGGTGGGCAAATAAACAACTCACTGGAGGAGGAGGCTCCACAAATATCCCCGTCCACAATGATGGAGGAGCCCAGCACCTCAGTGCAAAAGGTGAGGCTGAAGCATTCACAACAATCTTCAGCCAGAAGTGCCAAGTGAATGATCCATCTCAGCTTCCTCCAGATGCTAATCTTCAGTCAATTTGATTTACTCCACGTGATATGAAGAAACGGCAGAAGGCACTGGATACTGCAAAGGCTATGGGCCCTGACAATATTCCGGCAATAGTACTGAAGATTTGTGCTTCAGAACTTGCCGTGCTCCAAGCCATTCCTAAGCTGTTCCAGTAGAGCTACAACACAGGCATCTACCCAGCAATTTGGAAAATTACCCAGGTATGTCCCGTACACAAAGTGCAGGACAAATCCAACTCGGCCAATTACCGCCCCATCAGTCTACATCGTCAGTAAAGGGATGGAAGGAGTCATCAACAGTGCTGTCAAGCACTTAGCAATAACCTGCTCACTGACGCCTGGTTTAGGTTCCGCCAGGGCCACTCAGCTCGTGACTTCATTACAGCCTTCGTTCAAACATGGACAAAAGAGCTGAACTCATACGGTGAGGTGAGAGTGACTGCCCTTGACATCAAGGCAGCATTTGACCTAGTGTGGCATCAAGGAGCCCTAGCAAAACTGGAGTCAATGGGAATTGGGGGAAAACACTCTGCTGGTTGGAATCATACCTATCAGAAAGGAAGATGGTTGTGGTTTTTGGAGATCAGTCATCTTAGTTCCAGGACATCACTGCAGTTCCTCAGGGTAGTGCCTTCGGACCAACCATCTCCAGCTGTTTCATCAATGACATTCCTTCCAACACAAGGTCAGAAGCGGGGATGTTCGCTGATGATTGCACAATGTTCAGTACCATTTGCGACTCCTCAGATACTAAAGCAGTCCATGTCCAAATGCAGCAAGACCTGGACAATATCTAGGTTTGAACTGATGATTGGCAAGTAACATTCATGCCACACAAATGCCAGGCAATGACCATCTCCAAGAGAGATCATCAAAAGAGAATCCAACCATCGCTAAATCCTCCACTATCAACATCCTGGGTGTTACCATTGATCAGAAATTGAGCTGGACTAGCCATATAAATACCATGGCCACAAATGTAGGTCAGAGGCTAGGAATCTTGTGATGAGTAACTCACTTACTGTCTCCACAAAGCCTGACCACCATCTACAAGGCACAAGTCAGGAGTGTGATGGAATACTCCCCACTTGCCTGGATGAGTACAGCTCCAACAACACTCATAAAGCTTCACACATCCAGGACAAAGCAGCCTGCTTGATTGACACCACTGACGCATAGTGGCAGCTGTGTGTACCATCTACAAGATGCACTGCAGAAACTTATCAAGACTCCTTGGCAGCACCTTCCAAACCCATGACCACTACCATTTAGAAGGGCAAGGGAAGCAAATATATGGGAACACCACCACCTAGAAGTTCCCCTCCAAGCCACTCATCACCCTGACTTGGAAATATATCACAGTTCCTTCATGTCACTGCATCACAACCCTGGAACTCCCTCCCTAACAGCACTCTGAGTGCAAGAAAAACAGAAAATGCTGGAAAAACTCAACAGGTCTGACAGCAATTGTGGAGACAAAACAGAGCTCTGAGGAAGGGTCATATGGACTTGAAATGTCAACACTGTTTTTCTCCCCACAGATGCTGTCAGAGTTGCTGAGATTTTCCAGCATTTTCTGTTTTTTGTTCAGATTTCCAGCATCCACAGCATTTTGCTTTTATCATAGCACTGTGGGTGTACCTGCACTACATAGACTGCAGCGGCTCAAGAAGGCAGCTCACCACCACCTTCTTAAGGGCAGCTAGGGATGGGCAATAAATGCTGGCCTAGCCAGCAATGCCCACATCTGATAAATGAATAAAAAAAAGGTTATTCAACGCCTCAAGCTTGCTCTGCCATTCAACTAGATCATGGCTGATCATTTACCTCAACCCCACTTTCTCGTGCTATTTCCATATCCCTTGATGCCATTCATCTTGAGAAATCTATTGATTTCTGTCTTGAACTCACTCAGTGACTGAGCTCCCGCAGCCCTCTGGGGTAAAGGATTCCAAAGATTAAGCACTTGCTGAGTGAAGAAATTCTTCCTCATCTCTGTCCTAAATGGCTTGCCCCAATTCTGAAACTTTGTCCCCTGGTTCTAGACCACCGCCCACCCCCCCCCCCCCTCCCCCTCAACGCCCCGCCACCTCCAGCCAGGGAAAACATCCTTTCTGTATCCACTCTCTTTCGTCCTTTAAGGATTTTGTAAGTTTCAATGAGACCACCTCTCATTCTTTGAAACTCCGGAGAATACACATCCATCTGCTCAATCTCTCCCCAAAGAATAGTCCCTCCATCACAGAATTAGTCTGGTGAACCTCCGCTGCATTCCCTCTATGGCAAGTATATCCTTCCTTAAGTAAGGGGACCAAAACTGTACACAATACTCCAGGTGCAGTCTAACCAAGGTTTTATACAACTGAAGCAAGACATCTTTACTCCTGTACTCAAATCCTCTTGTGACAAAGGACAACATACCATTTGCCTCCCTGATTTCTTGCTGCACCTACATGTTAGTATTCAGTGACTTATGAACAAGGACAACCAGGCCCATTTCGACATCAACACTTCCCAATCTCTCATCATTTATGAAGTACTTTGCACCTCCTTTCCTCCTCCCAATGTGAATAACCTCACACTTACCCACATCATATTCCATCTGCCATGTTCTTACCCACTCACTAAGCCTTTTCGAATCTCCTTGAAGCCTCTTTGCATCCTCCTCTCAACTCACGTTCATAGACATGACAATCTGAACAGCATTCTCAACACACAGCACTGACTGTGATAGAGATCACTCCCTGGTTTGTAACAAGGTTAAAAGTCTTGAACTCATTTCATTCAAAGCAGAAATACTATCCTCGTACCAACATCAGCTTTTCTGCCTACCCAGATAAAAACCATCAGTTCCTCAACTCAGTTGAACAGATGCTCCCTGACATTCCCATAAGGAATAGCAGAAGTGAAATGGAAAACACTATCTGCAATACCATACTCTCAGCCTGTTGATAGAGTGAGTTTAATATTCATCTGGTGAATTATGAGGATTATGATTTACATTTTGATGTTTTAAAGAAATCCTTGGTGACATGGACCAATATCATTTCAAATCATTAGATTGTCTCAGCAGTCTGACCAATTGTCCATCCGTTCTCCATGCAATTTACAGCTTTGAATGTAAATAGTTATGTAGAAATGATTCATTCGGGGGTAAATTTAACCTAACAGACCAGATTAGAAACCCAAAGTATCAGGTGAGGTGTAACACCCAGTTCTGCATCTGCTCCCATCAGTTTCTCAATGGGCAGTTTAAGTTGCAGTGCTCCTATTGTCTGAAGCCTTTCTCCATTGGATTTCATCTTGTGGCTGCAAATTTCCACCTGGGAAAAGAAAAGCTTGCATTTCTTTAGCACCTTTTACGACCTCAGAACATTCCAAAATACCCCACAGCCAATGAAATATTTTTGTAAGGAAATGTTGCAACCAATTTACACATAGCAGGATTTCACAAATAGCAATTGGCTAAATGGTGGGATATTCTGATTTGATGTGTGATCGAGGGGTTAGATATATAGTATTATGGAGTCTTTTGTATCATTTTGAAAGGGCAGACGGAGCCTCAGTGATGCCTTTCCTGAAATAAGGCACCTCCAACAATGCAGCAGCACCCCCTCAGTAATTCACTGCAGTTAGTTTAGTTTACATATTCCAATGTCTGGGTTGGAGTTTGAAACCCAAGCTTTTTTGCCTCAGGAGGGAGAGAACTATAAACAGCCTAGGCTGACATGCTAGATATTCCTAACTTCTCCAACATTTCTTTGGATTTCCTTTCACTTAGGAAATGACATTTATTTTTTTGTTATTGCTATCTCCTTTCAAGAATGATTGGCACTTGCATTGGAGTAATGAGCACTTTTTCCATTTTAAGATAGCTTATCTCTGAAATCTGTTGTTTGTGGTCTTTTTTCAGTCACTTTCCATGTTATTTTCACAGTGCACTTTGTATGACCTTTGGATGTTGTTTTGACTTGTGCACCAATTAGAGGATAAGATGAAGATGCTGCAATTGGTTAACCATATCATTAACACAGTGAGAATGCTTATGAATGGTTTGCACCAACTATTCTATATGCCAAAGCCTGTCATAATTAAACTTTTGCACCTGATAGGTATTTGGAAAGAATAGTCACACTCCTTCAGTTTTAATGATTTTTGAAACATTTTTAATACAATATTGCTATTATTAACTATGCGTAGTAAATTCAATGCTAGTAAAATTCTGTTGCTCCCAAGTGAGTTATTGTAATAATATCACATACTAATCTTTTAGTGTATTAATATTTTAGATGCTCAGAACTGCCTGCTGATCTAAGTAGTCAGACTCTTTAGCACAATTTTGAATCCAAGTACACCTACTGAGTGCATTTTTTACTGAAAAGGCGTGACAGACAGTGCATTTAATAAAAAATTAAAGGTAATGTTGAAGACAATATAATGCAACCTGGATAACCAGAAACTCATGAGTTTGCTAGTTATAAATATAAAATTAATAGATTTGATCATTGGAATCAAAGTTTATGATAACCTGCATGAAAATCACTTGGTCGGTGACAACCAGTAGATCTCAGCTGATTGATCTCCTTGGCTTTGTTGAGTAAGTGACATTGTAAATTGACTAAGAATCTGAAGATTAGATAAGACCATGGGGCAGATTATGAATAGGAAATTGGTCAAGCTATTTATTGTGTGTAATCTTTCCATATACCTTCAGCCAGACAATTATTTAATTTAAAAAAAAAGAAAATTGCTCTCCTTGACAGCTCACCTTCAAATATGTACACAAGGCGTGAGGACCAATATTTGCCGATCCTTGTGCTTCTTGATACAGATGCATGATGCCACCAGGTCTTCACCCAGAGCTCCAGAACAAAGTCTGCCCAATAGGGTCTGAATCTCCTCATGCTTTCTGCTGTGATAATGCAGTAACTTCACCAGAAATGGGCGACAACCTCATTTGTGCGCATAAATGGAGTTTCCACTCCATTTCCAGCAATGATACAGCATCACAAAGTCAAAGAAATTGAGGAGAGCCATTGCTCCTTTGAAATGTCTTTTCTTGTTTCAAGCGCCACTAAATTGCCCTTCATGCTCTTTCACCTTCCTGTATCTTTCTGTGTTGAAATCAATACATAATTTTGTCCCATCAAAATTTAAGAAACTTTTATCTCTCTCTCTCTCTGTCTTCTCCTTTTACAGTCAACAGAATTTTACCTCGACACACTTTGTGGCCCCACGACAATTCTCACTGTTTTGGGTGAATTGACTAACAATTTCCCTCAGCGGTTTGTTTACCAGGGCAGTCACACAGGATTTCCTTGGAAGGAAATCTCTTTCCCCCTCCCTAAGAAAATGGTTTTGCTGGGGTGGTAGAGTCCCCATTCCTGGCAAGGCCAAACAGGGGTGGGTGAGGAGGTGGCAGGCTGACCACCTGCTTTATTTTGCGTGCCCCCCTCCACACCTTCAAATCCACCAGCTGGAGGCCATAAAATTCACCCCATAGCGCTTTTGTTACTTGGAGACTTGACTATTCCAACACACTCCTGGCCAACCTCGCAGCCTCTACACTCCATTAACTTAGGCTCAACCAAAACTTAGCTGCACCTATCCTAGCTCGTACAAAGTCTGTTAACCATCGCCCTCATTCTTGCTGATATACATTGGCTCCTGGTTAAAATTCTCATCCTTGTTTTGAAATCCCCCAAAATGCCTACTTGAAAGCCCCCATCTCTGTAACTTTCACCAGCCCTACAACCCTCCAAGGTGCTCCTCAGGTTCTGGTCTTTTGTACATCCCATTTCGAATTGCTTCACCATTGGCAGCTGTACCTTAATCTGCCGAGGCCCTAAACTCTGGAATTCCCTCCCTATACCTCTCACAGAATCACAGAATTTTAACGGCACAGAAGGAGGCCATTTGGTCCACCATGTCTGCACTGGCTCTCCAAATGAGCATTATGACCCAGTGCATCTCCACCTCTCTTTTCTACTTTAAGGCCCTCCTTGAAACCTACCTCTGATTTTGGTGATTTGCTTTGGTATCCACGTATGTGGCTCAGTGTCACATCTTGTCTGATTTACACTCCTGTGAAGTACCTTGGGACCTTTCACTACATTAATGGCACTATATAAATGCAAGTTGTTGTTGTTGGAAGGGCTTCAGCTTTTTAGGTTTATCAGATTTCAGTACATTATTTGAATTATCTTTCAGGAATAGTAATGGAGACCGAGGGAAAAAGCATTGGGATTTGTAAAAATACAGATAGATGTCATGACAGGCAAGTTGAGATACTGGAGGGCTGAGAATTGACAAGAGGAGAAGCCTTTTTTTAGCCCTCTGCCTATTCACATACTATTGCAAGAAATTTTATATAAAAATAATTTTCTCCAACTAGGTAGGACTAGTGATTAGAAGTATTATGGAGCATTAACAAGTAGGGAGATCCCTAGTGGAAATTATATCATTCAAGTGCCTATGTGGTGCCATTAACCAATTAAAATATGATAAGGTGGACAGATAATCGCTGAGTCTGGAACTAATTTACAATTTACATCTGAAAGCCTTCCTCAATCTCTACAGTGACTCAGTGTTGGTTTCTTTCAGGGAGATTTAAGCCTAGATTTTCAGATCTGAACTGTGTGTTTTTCCAGTGCACACCTACTGAGATTTCTTCAGGTTGATGCTTCAGTTTCTGCTGTCATCTCTAACATCCGAACTATCGTTTGAATAATAACTTATTTTAGGGGCATCCTGAATACCTTTTCTCAACATATTCATATTTGGTAGGGAATGGCTCCAAATCATGCCAGTGCCAAGTGGGAATTCAGGGTCCCGGTGAGTTGTGATACCTGGGGCAGGATTTTCCCCTTCGAGTCTGGAAGCACGAGTTGGGCCATTTCCCAATGTTGCATTCCCGACTTCTGAAAGTCAGCCTATTCACCAGGAATTTTCATTGTCCAGAGTTGGGGGCAGGCTGGATTCATGGCTGGCACCTCCTGATGCAGGTCCGGGATGGGAATGGGGGGGGTGTATTTTTTAAAAATTCATTCATGGGATATGGGCTTCGCTGGCTGGGACAGCATTTATTGCCCATCCCTAATTGCCCTTGAGAAGGCGGTGGTGAGCTGCCTTCTTGAACCGCTGCAGTCCATGTACTGTAGGTCCACCCACAGTGCAGTTAGGGAGGGAGTTCCAGGATTTTGAAGGAATGAAGAGGGTCATGTGTTCTGCTTCGCATCCAGCCCAACAACAAGCCAAGGTGGCTTGACTACCATGGCGACAGGGTGGGCCCGGATTTAGACTTACTGGAGCAAGGTACAAAATGCTCACACCTGAAAACAAAGGCAGGAGCAGCTGCACTGGCTGGACCGACTTTCAGTCTCTGAGTTTTTGGACAGAAAAAAGAGAGAGAGAGGTCTCCCGGAGGAAAAAGGCTGTAGCTGATGTCATCAGGAGAGTGGAGAAGGCTGCAAGTCCTCGGCAAGCTGCCAGGCAGAAGGCGGGAGGGAGGATGGTCTCTGGTCGATCCTATGGCAATCCTACGCCTCTGGCAAAACCAGAAGGGGAAATCGCCGGAGTAGACTAGGTCAGTGAATCAGATGAGTTTTTACAACAATCGATGATAGTTTCATAGTTGCCATTACTGAGGCTAGCTTTCAATTCCAGATTTATCAAGTTTAAATTCCACCAGCTGCTGTGGTGGGATTTGAACTTGTGGGCAGGATTTTGCCCTTGGCGGGGGTGCCCGGCGTGGGTGGGCATGGGCAGTTGGGAAGCCGACCGCCGCCTGTGATTGGCTCCACACTGCGATTTCACGTGGGTGGGCCAATTAAGGCCCGCCTTGCGTGGATCACGAGCGGCAGTGCTCAGCGCTGCCTGTGCGGGCGGGGGGAAGAGGGCGAGTCTGTCCCAGTGCTCTTTCACGCATGTGTGAGAAAGAGCGCCTCAATCTCCCTGAGGCACGTAAAAAAAGAATGAAGAGAATAAAAATGCAGTAAAACATGTCCCCTCATGTGATTCTGTCACATGAGCTGGGACATGTTTTTAATTCAAAAGTAAAGTTTTTATTTAATGTTTATTTGATTTACGAAACCTCATCCGGTTCGTGGATGTGGTTTCCTAAAAAATTTAAAGCCCACTTGGCTTTCTCGCCTGCCCGCCAACCATAAGGTTGGACAGGCAGCATAAATTTGAATTTAATTAGATTGTTAATGTCCTCAATAGGCCTTTTAATTATCGGCAGGCGCGCAGCCGACTCCGGCGCATGCCCACTGAATTAAATATCGTGAGGCTGCATAATGACGCCCAACGTCATCACATGTCATTTTACGCTCGGGTGTGTTGGGCGCGTGCCTGCACGCTGAGCATAATATTCTGCCCTATGTCCCCAGAGCAATAGCCTGGGCCTCTGGATGACCAGCCCAGTAGCATTACCATTTCACCAGCATCTCCCCCTGTATCCTTTCGTATTTACAGCTTTCCGGGCACAGATCAGCCTTAGCAGTCACCTATCTGCCCACCGGAATCCTACTTAACAGGCCAAATTGATGGGCATGGTGATCTTTGCTTCAAAGGACAAGCAAGAAAAAGAAAGACCATAAAAGCCTTAAAACTTGAGATCTTGTGCAAATCCTTTAAGTTGGTCATTGGGAATCCAAATATCTTTTTAAAAGTTGTTGGTATCTACAGATATTGTAACAAGACATATAGCCATTGAAACCTCCTTTGAAAAACACTCTAAGATCTCATGTGCTCATTAATCTGTCAAAATAAGCAAGCAGCCATTCAAAACCTCTTCAAAACTTTAATCCTATTAGCTACTCATAAAACTGTTGATCAAACAAAACACATAGCCCCCTCCACAGCTGTGTAACTAAATCCTGCTGAGCTAGATCCATTACTGGTATTTGGAACTCAGCCAAGTATTCACAATAGGATTACATTACGCAGCTGAATAAACAAAACCTACAGATCTCAATAGAAGGAATTATCTGAAGCTGCCTGATCAGATATCTAGCCATGTGCTCCTTTTTTTCAAAGACTCTATGGAGTTTCAATCAAAGAAGATTGGCAACTGTTCAGTTTTTTTTAACTCTGAAAAGATTTCTGGACTTCAAATCATGCAAAACACAAACTATAGTATCCAGATGACCCATTTAAATTTGATTTCCACTGCTGTTGAATGCAGAAAAGCACTTCATTCACTGCATAAAGTACTCCAATTCATGTAAGCACTTAAGCAGTGCTGGTCAATTTAATAGTCATTTACGTTTTAAGGAAATAACCATATGATCAACCAATACATTAAAAACATAGGCCACTACACTATGACATTTGAAGTTGGCAAGCCCTTTAAACTCCATAGCAGGTTTTCCTTGAGGGTCATGAATTAACTCACCAGGCCTGGTTCCTACAGCCTTCAAGAACCTATCCACCTCATTAATAATACATACTGATGTCAGGGAAAATTGCATTTGCTGCAGGCATTTAAATTGCATTCTTGGCATCACCTTATGTTAGTGTAGGATCAAGACGCGTCACGTTTCTCACCTCTGGGAAAATGATGTCCGTCAGGAATTGGCTGTTAAATTCAAAATTGTGGACCTGCACACCTCCAGTCCTCCAGCTTGGGCCTCCTGGTGAGGCTTCACTAAGCATCAGCAGGGAAGATCCAGCCCCTGATTTCAATGGGCAGGATTAATAAATCAATGTTTGTGTTTTAAATTGATTTCTTAACCACTTTGGGCCATTTTTAAACATTAATGATACTACCATTTTATATTTTTCTCCACTGACATTTAGGTTTTCATGAGTTTTTAGTCATTCCAAACTTTCTTTTGCTTCCAACACCATTGCTTCCAGCATTCTGGTGAAAGGTCATCAACCTGAAACATTAACTCTGTTTCTCTCTCCACAGATGTTGCCAGACCTGCTGAGTATTTTCTGTTTATTTCAGATTTCTAGTATCCACAGTATGTTGCTTTCCTATGCCTGTCAGCAGTTGGTCTCTCAATAGCAAGTCACCTATCTGACATGTTTGCAAGAAGAAGAGGATTTACAGGGAGCTGTCAGACTGCATGGATGGTTGCTCAGTGGCATTTGCCTGATGAATAGTTTGTTTTGGGAGATGATTACTGCACAGAGAGGTTCAGATTGCTAAAGCTGGCTACAGTAGAACTGATGGCACTAGTAAGATAATCAAATTCCCGACTAACCATACTGTTGGAGTATCTCCATCAGAGTAAATTATACTTTCAGATAAAGAAGCCGTCAGGAGGATCAATGGCCAATTTATTTTTAGGCATATAATGTATTGGGACAGCACTCTGGAGAGGTCAAACTTCCTTACAAACATTTCATGTGGCACAACCCACTCTTTATTTTTATTTACTCATGGAATGTGAATGTCACTGACAAGGCCAGAATTTATTGCCTGTCCCTAATTGCCCTTGAGAAGGTGGTGGTGAGCCATCTCCTTGAACTGGTGCATTCCTTGGTTCAAACATGGACAAAAAGCTGAACTCCTGAGGTGAGGTGAGAGTAACTGCCCTTGACATCAAGGCCGCATTTGACCGAATGTGGCATCAAGGAGCCCTAGCAAATCTGGAGTCAATTGGGAATCAAGGGGAAAACTCTCTGCTGATTGGAGTCATACCTAGCACAAAGGAAGTCAGTCATTTTAGTTCCAGGAGGTCATTCATTTTAGTTCCAGGACATCACTGCAGGAGTTCTGCAGGATAGTGTCCTCGGCCCAACCGTTTCAGCTGCTTCATCAATGACCTTCCTTCCATCATAAGGTCAGAAGTGGGGATGTTCGCTGAGATTGCACAATATTCAGCACCATTTGTGACTCCTCAGATACTGAAGCAGTCCATGTCCAAATTCAGCAAGACTTGGACAATATCCAGGCTTGGGATGTCAAGTGGTAAGTAACATTCGTGCCACACAAGTGTCAGGCAATGACCATCTCTAACAAGAGAGAATCCAACCATTGCCCCTTGATGTTCAATGGCATTACTATCATTGAATCCCCTGCTATCAACATCCTGGGGGTTACCATTGACCAGAAACTGAACTGGGCTTGCCATATAAATACTGTGGCTAAAAGAACAGGTCAGGGGCTAGGAATCGTGAGACGAGTAACTCACTTCCTGACTCCCCAAAGCCTGAACACCATCTACAAGACACAAGTCAGGAGTGTGATGGAATACTTCCCACTTGCCTGGCCGAGTGCAGCTCTGACAACACTCAAGAAACTTGACACCATCCAGGACAAAGCAGTCCGCTTGATTGACACCACATCCACAAACATTCACTCCCTCCACCGCCGACGCACAGTAGCAACAGTGTGTACCATCTACAAGATGCAATATAGGAATTCACCAAGGCTCCTTCAACAGCATCTCCCAAACCCATGACCACTACCATCTAGAAGGATAAGGCCAGCAGATAGATGGGAATAACAACACCTGGAAGTTCCCCTTCAAGTCACTCACCACCCTGACTTGGAAATATATCACCGCTCCTGCACTGTCACTGGGTCAAAATCCTGGAGCCTCCTTCCTAACAGCACTGAAGGTGCACGTACACCAGATGGACTGCAGCAGTTCAAGAAGGCAGCGCATTACCACCTTCTCAAGGGCAACGAGGGATGGGAAATAAATGTTGGCCCAGCCAGCGAAGCCCACACCCCGTGAATGAATTAAAAAAATTAAATTCCTTGTGGTGTAGGAACTCCCACAGTAATGTTAGGAAGGGGGTTTCCGGATTTTCACTCGGCAACAGTGGAGGAACAGTGATAAAGGATGGGATTATCTGGCTCCGCCCACTGCTGGGATCGTCCGGTCCTGCAGAAGGCCAATGAACTTTTGGCTGGGACACCGAGTCTCCTGCTCTGGTCCGGCCATGATGGGATTGGAAAATCCCGGCCATAGTTCCAAGTCAGGATGGCATGGGACTTGGAGGGGACCTTGCAGATAGTGATGTTACTGTGTGTCTGCTGCCCTTATTCCTCTAGAATTTGCAGGTTTGGAAGCTGCCATTAAGAAGGCTTGGTGAAATGCTACATTGGATCTTGTAGGCACTCCGGACGTGATGCGTCTGTGATTGGGAGAGTGAATGTTTAAGCCGGGGGCTGGGTCCCAATCATGCGGGCTGCTGTGTCCTGGATGGTGTTGAGCTCCTTGAGTTTTGTTTGAGCTGCACTCATCCAGGCAAGTGGAGGGTATTCCATCACACTCCTGACATGCGTCTTGTAGATGGTGGACAGGCTTTGGGGAATCAGAAGATGAGCTACTTGCTGCAGCATTCCCAGTCTTTCAACTACTCTTCCAAACACTATATTTATGTGGCTAGTCCAGCTAACTTTCTTTTTGTTTCTTCAGTTATGGGATGTGGGTGCCGCTGGCTAGGCCAACATTTATTGCCCATCCTGATCAATGGTGGGGGATTCAGTGATAGTAATGCTGTTGAATGTCAAGGAGAGATGGTTAGATTCTCTCATGTTGGAGATGGTCAATGCCTGGCACTTCTGTGCTGCAAATGTTAATTGCCACTTATCAGCTCAAGCCGGAACGTTGTCCATGTTTTGCTGCATATTAGCACAGACTACTTCTGTATCTGATGAGCTGTGAATGATACTGAGCATTGTGCAATCATCATTGAATATTCCACTTCTGACCTTATGATCGAGGGAAGGTCATTGATGAAGCAGCTGGAGATGATTGGGCTGAGCTGACTCCCCTGAGGAAGCCCTGCTGCAAAGTCCTGGCGGTTAATCTCCAACATTGGTCAGCATTGGGACCCTTGCTTCTCCTGATATATATATTAGTGACAGAGACTTTGGTGTACAAGGCACAATTTCAAAGTTTGCAGACGATACAAAACTTGGAAGTATTATGAACCATGAGGAGGATAGCGTAGAACTTCAAAGGGGCATAGACAAATTGGTGGAATGGGCAGACAGGTGGCAGATGAAGTTCAATGCAGAGAAAGGTGAAGTGATTCATTTTGGTTGGAAGAACATGGAAAGGCAATAAAGGGTACAACTGTAAAAGGGGTGCAAGAGCAGAGGGATCTGGGTGTAGATGTGCATAAAACATTAAAGATGGCAGGACAGGTTGAAAGAGTGGTTAATAAAGCATAGAGTATCCTAAGCTTTATTAATAGGGGCATTGAGTACAAGACCAAGGAGGTTATGTTGAATACATGTAAGTCCCTGGTTCGGCCTCAGCTAGAGTATTGCATTTAGTTCTGGGTGCCAGACTTTAGGAAGGATGTGAAGGCATTAGTGAGGATGCAGAAAAGATTCATGAGAATGGTTCCAGGGATGAGCAACTTCGGTCATGAAGATAAATTGGAGAAGGTAGGACTATTTTCCTTAGAGAAAAGAAGGTTGAGAGGAGATTTGTTAGAAGTATTCAAAATCATGAGGGACCTGGACAACGTAGACATAGAGAAACTGTTCCCATTCATGAAAGGATCAAGAACAAGTGGGCACAGACTTAAAGAAGCATAAGTGGTATGAGGAGAAACGTTTTTACAGAGTGAGTGGTTAGGATTTGGAATGCACTGCTTGTGAGTGTGTGGGGGAGATGGTAGCATAGGGGTAATGTCACTGGGCTAGTAATTCAGAGGCCCAGGTTAATGTTCGGGGGCATGTGTTCAAATCCACCATGGCAGTTGGTGGAATTTAAATTCAATTAATAAAGTCTGGAATTGAAAGCTTGTCTTAGTAATGGTAACCATCAAACTGTCAAGTGTGATTTAGGGTAACAGATTTTTGGATGAGCTCAAGGTTACAAAGGTTGGAGAGTGAGAGGTTGGGCAGAAGCACATTGGAATAGTTGACTCTGGAGATAACTATTATGCAGATGAATACGCTGCTTAAGAGTTGTTGCAGGTCCAGGGAGGGTTTTAGATTCCTGGATCACTGGGACCGTTTCTGGGGAAGGTGGGACCTGTACAAGCGGGACGGTCTACATCTGAACCAGAGTGGGACTAACATCCTTGCAAGCGGGTTTGCTAGTGCTGTTGGGGGGAGTTTAAACTAATTCTGCAGGGGGAGGGGACACAGAATGTTAGCAGAATAGGGACTCATCATAATACAGTAAAACAATCAAGTCAGAGGGAGCAATAAGCTACAAGGGAGTATGGCAAGGCTGGATTGCCTCTACTTTAATGCCAGGAGTATTACAGATAAAACGGATGAGTTAAGGGTAAGGATTGACACATGGAATTGTGATATAGTAGCCATCACTGAGATGTGGTTGAAGGAAGGGCAGGATTGGCAGCTCAACATTCCGGGATATAGAATCTTCAGGCGAGACAGGGGAGGGGGTAAAAGAGGAGGCAGTGTTGCATTATTAGTTAAGGAGTCAGTTACTGCAGTAAGGAGAGATGATATCTTGGAGAGGGCATCAAATGAAGCTTTGTGGGCAGAACTTAGGAATAAAAAAGGAGTAGCCACATTATTGGGTGTTTATTATAGACCCCCCAGATAGTCAGGGGGAAATTGAGGAGCAAATATGTGCACAATTTGTGGAGGTGTGTAAAAACAATAACAATAGGGTAATTATATTAGGTGATTTCAACTTCCCCAACATTAATTGGGATAGACATAATGTTCAGGGCTTGGATGGAGTAGATTTCTTGAAATGTGTGCAGGAGAACTTTTTAGGTCAATATGTAGAGGGTCCAACAAGGGACGGTGCATTGTTGGCCCTAAATCTGGGGAATGAAGCCGGACAGGTGGCTGAGGTGGTGGTGGGGGAGCATTTTAGTGATAGCGACCACAACATGGTACAGTTTAAGTTTGTTACGGATAAAGAAATCGACAAGTTGTAAAAAAATGTTTTGGATTGGGGGAGAGTGGATTTTAGTAAAAATAAGGCAGGATCTGGCCAAGGTAGACTGGGAACAGTTACTTGTGGGGAAATCTACAGAGGAACAGTGGGGGGTGTTCAAAAAGGAAATGGGGAGGGTATAGGCTCAACATGTTCCCTCTAGGGTAATAGGAAGGAGTAACAAACCCAGAGAACCATGGATGACCAGAGATATTCAGGTTATGATGAGAAAGAAAAGAGAGGCTTTTAGCAGGTACAAGGGAAGCAAATCAGCAGAGGCATTAGTGGAGTACAGAAAGTGCAGGGTGGAGCTTAAGAAAGCAATTAGGGGAGCAAAGAGGGGATATGAGAAAGCTCTGGCTGGTAAAAGTAGGGAAAATCCCAAGATATTCTATCAGTATATCAATGGGAAGAGGATAACCAGGGAAAGAGTAGGGCTCATAAGGGACCAAGGGGGCAATCTATGGGTGGAGCCAGAGGACATCGCTAGAATGTTGAATGAATACTTCACATCCATCTTCACCCAAGAGAATGAGGATGAAGATATTGAACTTGGGGAGAGAAACTGCGAGGTTCTTAAGCAAATTGATATAGGGAGTGACAAGGTATTGGAGGTTTGGCAGGCTTAAAAGTGGACAAATCTCCAGGTCCAGATGATTTGTGTCCCAGACTGTTGAGGGAGGCAAGGGAGGAGATCGCAGAGGCTCTGACCCAAATTTTTAATTCCTTTCTGGTCACGGGGGAGGTGCCAGTGGACTGGAGAACAGCTAATGTGGTTCCACTATTTAAGAAGGGTTGTAGAGACAAGCCAGGGAACTACAGGCCAGTGAGTCTCACATCAGTGGTATGGAAACTATTGGAGAAAGTTCTGAAGGAGAGAATCTATCCTCCACTTGGAGAGGCAAGGTTTGATCAGGGATAGTCAGCATGGCTTTGTAAGAGGGAGGTCATGCCTAACATATTTAAATTTTTTGAGGAGGTGACCAGGTGTGTAGATGAGGGTAATGCAGTTGATGTAATATATATGGATTTCAGCAAAGTCTTTGACAAGGTCCCAAATGGGAGATGTATAAAGAAGGCAAAGGCACATGGGATACAGGGTAATTTGAAGTTGGATTCAAAATTGGCTTAGTTGCAGGAGACAGAGGGTGATGTTAGAAGGGTGCTTTAGTGATTGAAAGCCAGTGTCCAGTGGTGTACCACAGGGATCTGTGCTGGGTCCCCTATTATTTATCATTTATATAAACAACATAGATGACTATGTGGGTGGTAGGATTAGTAAGTTTGCAGATGACACAAACATTGGCCGGATGGTTAATAGTGAGGTTGTGTGTCTTGGGCTACGGGAAGATATAGACGGGATGGTCAAATGGGCAGTTAAATGGCAGATGGAATTTAACCCTGAAAAGTGTGAGGTGATACACTTTGGAAGGAGTAATTTGACAAGGAAGTATTCAATGAACGGCATGACACTAGGAAGTTCTGAGGAACAAAGGGACCTTGGCGTGTGTGTCCATAGATCTCTGAAGGCAGAGGGGCATGTTAGTGGGGTGGTGAAAAAGGCATATGGGACACTTGCCTTTATCAATCAAGGCATAGATTACAAAAGTAGGGAGGTCATGTTGGAGTTGTATAGAACCTTGGTGAGGCCACAGCTGGAGTACTGTGTGCAGTTCTGGCCGCCACATTATAGGAAGGATGTGATTGCACTGGAGGGGGTCCAGGATGTTGCCTGGGATGAAACATGTAAGTTATGAAGAGAGGTTGGATAGACTTGGGTTGTTTTTGTTGGAGCAGAGAAGACTGAGGGGCAACCTGATCGAGGTGTACAAGATTATGAGGGGCATGGACAGGGTGGATAGGGAGCAGCTGTTCCCCTTAGTTGAAGGTTCAGTCACAAGGGGACATAAGTTCAAGGTGAGGGGCAGGAGGTTTAGGGGGGATGTGAGGAAAAACTTTTTTACCCAGAGGGTGGTGACGGTCTGGAATGCGCTGTCTGGGAGGGTGGTGGAGGCGGGTTGCCTCACATCCTTTAAAAAGTACCTGGATGAGCACTTGGCACGTCATAACATTCAAGGCTATGGGCCAAGTGCTGGTCAATGGGATTAGGTAGGTAGGTCAGGTGTTTCTCATGTGTTGGTGCAGACTCGATGGGTCGAAGGGCCTCTTCTGCACCGTGATTCTGTAATTCTGTGATAACAAAGGGCTTCAGCAGCAGATGAGTTGAGGCAAAGATGGAAACACGAGTTGTTATAGAGGTGTATCTATGTGGCCTTGATGATGGAGCAGATATGGGTTGGAAAACCTAGCTCAGGGACAGATAGGATATCAAGATTATGGACAGTGTTGTTCAACCTTTGGCAATTGGAAAGGGATGGAGTCAGTGGCTAGGAAACAGTTTGCTGCAGGAACCAAAAACATTGGCTTTGGTCTTCCCAATATTTCATCGGAAGAAATTTCTGCTCATCCAGATGTCGGATGTCGGTCATGCAGCATCTTACCCTCTTCGGCCGTAACAAAAGCTGTTAATAGATCAAAATGTCTTTTGATGTCTGTGTGGATTTTTGCCCAATATTCTATAAGTCCTATTAATTGGCCCAGTTCCCTTCAATTTCACTTGCACAAATTTTCTGTTCCTGCCATTAGCGTAATCCCTGCACTCATCCAAATCCGCATATGAAACTATACATAAATATGATAAGAAGTAAACCTCAGATAATAAGATGCAAATGTAAATTTGGGCCCATGTAACACTAGTCAAATGTGCAAACTGCGTGCTGACTGGAAAACCAAGTTTTATTGTTGAGTTGTTTTCTGCTTTATCAGAGTCTCTTGATCATTTTCTGGGTTTAAATGATGTGAGTTTGATCATCATATCAGGATTTGAGATCAAGGACAAGGCCTTTTATGCACTGCAGCCATGCTGGTCCTGGTCCTGGTCCATGCTGAAGAAAGTAAGAAGTTAAAGCAACAAAATAAAATAGCTATCGGACAACACAAGCTCTGAATGGAAACAGTATTGTATAATCTGCTAATGTGCCTGAGGGCTTTGGCAGCATTCCTTGTCTGTCTTGTGCAAAATAATTGATATTAAAGCATCCATAACGAAATGATTTCCTTAAAAAACAAATTGCTTCTAAGATAGTGCAACATTATCTTTGTTCTCATTATGTTTATTGGAGTAATGTAAACTTGTTAATATGTTGAAAGAAACTAGAGAATAAACAGGCAAAGAAAAGTACAGTTAGATTACACCCAATCTGGAATATTAATTGCAACAATTCAAACTGTGTTGCCTTAAGTCAGTCATGCAAAGTGAATAAGGAAACCAATCACAATTTCATTAGCTTAATGGTGAAGGAAAATTAATTATCTGCTCGTTTTGGTCCACTTGCTGTAAAGTAAAACAGCCTTTGCCATAAAGCATATCCAAAACCATGGATTCATAATGAAAACAGGATTGAGGTTTTAGCCATATTTAAAAATATTTGGATGTTATTGGAATTTAAAGTAAGCTGAAGAATTGTTTCTCACTTGAATTAAAATTCTGCACGTTGCAGTAAGGTTTCTCAAAATGCAATGAACCTTAAAAGATGGAGATTGAGAGGCTTTGCGAAAATATGGTGTATTAAAATTTAACATGTAACTTATAGAAACAGTGCCTGGCTAATTAATGAATTAATTTGTGTAGAGCTATTAAGGTTGATTGCTGTTTTTACAAAAATAAACTCATTGCAAATTGAAAAACAAAACCTGATAATTATCCTGACTTATACCAAGTCTCGTTCACCCATTACCCCCGGGCTCGCTCAGCTACATTGGCTCCTGGCCTGGCAAAACTTTGGCTTTCAAATTTTCATCCTAGTTTGAAAATTTCTTCATGGCTTTGCCCCTCCCTGTCTCTGAAAAGCTCCACTATTTGCATTCTTCTAATTTTGGCCTCATGAACATCCTGATTTCCATGAGCTCACCATTGCTGGCCATGCCATCTGCTGCCCTTAGCTTGGGAAGACCCTCCATAACCCTCTCCATCTTGCTCTTCCTTTAAGCTACTTCAGGAACATAGATTCTTGAACAAAGCTATGGGTTACCCGTGCTATTGAAAGAGATTTCACTGAAATAATAACGGTGACGCTAACAGCGCACATGCAGTTAAACTCAGAATTAAATGTGCTGCTCCTCCATAAACTCCATAATCTCTCATAATCTATATTTCCCCTCTATTTATTTTGTTTTCCATACCGGATTTGACCTTGAATTTACTACTCTAACTTGAACTCCTTGCTCCAAGACTCTGTGCTGTTCATTAACGATACTTAATTCAGATTGGTTAAAGGGACACACAGTTGCTTGTCCTGTTTGCAGATTTCTGTAGGGGCCGCTGCACCATTCAGATCTCTAACAGAAACTTGCAGTCCGAAAGCTTGTAGAAATTAAATGGGTGAGGACAAGTTTAATGATGGTGCACACCATTCAATTGCTGGCAACAGCAAATTCTGGCCCAATATTTCTTTACACGATTTGGAAATAAGTTTAATTGGTAGTACTCTGGGAAAGCATCTTGGATGGTTTATTATGTTAAAGGTGCTATACAAAGGCATGTTTTTGTTGTTTTTAGAAGAGAATGACAAAGAAAGGCTTGCATTTAACTTGCACCTTTGATGACCACATAATGTTTCAAAGTGCTTTACAGCCAATGAAGTACTTTTTAAGTGTAGTCACTATTGCAATATAGGACTAAAACTGTCCAGTACCAACATTGTGTTACTGAAGTGAGGCATGTTCCAGTGCAACCCGGCAATGATAAAAGGACATTTTTTTTTTCAGTTTTTCTATGACACATAAGTGCAAGCATATGATGCAACCTCCCGGCCTGGATTTTGCAGTCAGCAACACAGTGACCATGCTCGCCGCTAACCTTGAATCAAACTATGGGCCTCCATTCCACGATCCTAATGGCAGTTTGAAGGAGGGAGGAATCCCTCCCGGCATAGCCTCAGCGAGGGCCAACAGAGCTGTGAAAGTCCGGCAAAACCAGCAGGCAGTTGTGGGGTAGCTCCAGTCACTGAAGCACAAGGTTTGTATAAACCATGCTGCTTCAGGGGAAAGAAATTGGAACAAAGGATTAAATCAGATTTATTTGGCATGAATCATCTTACAAAATTAAAAAATTAAACATTTTTTAAGAAGTGTGATCATTCTGATCAGGATCATTTTAATACATATTTGAGGAAGCCAGATAGATCATTTAAAAAAGTAATATACATTGAAAATTAAAATAAGTCTGATAAATCATGCTAAAAAGTCATAGATTTTACTTTTTAAACAAGATTTATCACATTTTCACGTAAACAACTCTTTAACAAGTTTTACCAGACCGTCTAAATGTTTCCCTGTTGACATTTCAACAATATTTATCTAATTTGTTTAAAACATCATTTACATTAAAGCAGTGGAAAAGCCTAGTCAATCTGGCTCAAGAAGCCTTTTATTTTAAAACAATGAAAGGGTCTGATAAATCTTGTTTAAAAAATATTAAAATTAGAACAATGAAAAGATCCGATAAATCTTAAGACATATTAAGTAAAGTTTATGTTTCTTTAAAAATCATTTACTTTCATCTATTTTAACACTAAGAAGATCCTTGCTGGTGTGGGTCTCTTCAATGAGCATTTGCAAAATGTGAAGAGGCCTCTTAATGCCTGGAAATTCCAGGTCTAATTTTTTTCTGTGTGAATGCTTTATTCTTTCAGGGCAATTAGCCCAAATGCATGCTCTTCAGCTTGCCGATGGAAGTTGCAAGGAAGTTGCAAATTAATTAGGCTGCGGAGCCTCTGGATTTACAAGTTGCAGCGTGCACTATCAACATCCTGGGGGTTACCATTGACCAGAAACTGAACTGGACTAGCTATATATATACTGTGGCTACAAGAGCAGGTCAGAAGCTAGGAATCCTGCAGCGAGTAACCCACCTCCTAACTCCCCGAAGCCTGTCCACTAATTACAAGGCACAAGTCAGGAGTGTGACTGAGTACTCTCCACTTGCCTGGATGAGTGCAACTCCTCAAGATGCACTGCAGGAGCTCACCAAAGCTCTGTAGGCAGCACCTTTCAAACCCACAACCGCCACCATCTAGAAGGACAAGGGCAGCAGACGCATGGGGACACACTTGGAACTTCACCTCCAAGCCACTCACTGTCCTGACTTGGAAATATATTGCCATTCCTTCATTGTCACTGGGCCAAAATCCTGGAACTCCCTCCCAATCAGCACTGCGGTTGTACCTACACCATACGGACTGCAGTGGTTCAGGATAGAAGCTCACCACCACCTTCTCAAGGGCAATTAGGGATGGGCCATAAATGCTGGCCTAGCCAGTGACGCCCACATCCCATGAATGAATTGAAAAAGCTTGGGCAGTTGCTGGGCCTCTCCAACATGCTTGAATGGCAAGTACTGAACGCGTGACCTGTTACTGGCGCTGTAAAATCCGGGCCATCGGTTCCTGCTAAATGAAAATACAAAAAGTAAGACTTCTGGACATTTCAAAACAATTTCATGATTCATTGTGGAGTGTGATAATTATCAAATTATTAGCTGATACTTCATGGTTTTGCTCACAGGCTGCTTGGGCCTTGAAGCATGTTTGTAATGTCTAGCCTTTAAATAGTGCTCTGTGTAACCTAGCCCAGTGGTCACTGTTTATACAGTTCATGTGGGAGCGTGGTCTAAGCAGCCACCTTCTGCGATCAACTGGAAGCTGACTACTGTTTGAAATGCTGACTCCAGGCTCCGTGGCTAGAACAAGTTATTAGGGGTTAGGGAAAAACCCATAGGAATTTCTTTCCTGGATTTTTATGCTCCTGACATTTTGAGGCACGATATTTGAAGTGTGACAGGTACATACTAGATGCAATACTTGTCTGTTTATAAATTTTGAAGTAAATTGTACAAAACAAGCAAGTCAAAGTGTCAATCAGTCCAGAGTTTTATTGAAATGCAGAAGCAACACTTTGAAGAATAGGCTCCCATTGCTCAGAATTCTTGCCTTATGACACTTGCAGACAGCTCACTTATGACAACTGTCTGAATATGAAAATCCTGCCTAAATACATGCTCTTTTACTCCCTCTCTGTTCACACATTATGTATAGTACATTGAAGAGGTGACTCTGAAAGCAATATTGCACTTTTCATAATGCGCAAAAGAGCTACACTGGGCTGAAAGAAGTTGAACAGTAAATATATAATTCAGCATATTATAATTATTGATTCATTGTTTTGTGGTAATCGAAAAGACATCCAAAATAAAAGGCAGGTTTGTGCAATGTTACTTTTTTCATGTTCGTTCATGGGATGTGGCATCGCTGGCTGGGCCAGCATTTATTACTCACCCATAATTGACCTTGAGAAGGTGGTGGTGAGCTGCCTTCTTGAACCGCTGCAGTCCATGTGGTGTAGGTACATCCACAGTGCTGTTAGGAAGTGAATCCCAGGATTTTGACCCTGTGACAGTGAAGGAGGAGGAACGACAATATATTTCCAAGGCAAGACGGTGAGTGGCTTAGAGCATAACTTCCAGGTGGTGGTATTCCCATGGGCAGAATTTTCTGCCTGTCGGGCGGGCAGTGCGGGAACGGGCGAGGGTGGGCACGGACCCGACTGCTGCCCGCTATCGGGTTCGCGCCGCCATTTTACGCAGGCGGGCCAATTAAGGTCCGCCCAGCGTGAATCGTGGCTCCTGAGGACAGAGGGAGTGGGCGGCCGGTGGTGGGACTGCAATGACCACTAGGTCCAATGGCGAACCGGGGGTCTGTTTTAAAAAGCTGCTGCAGCCTTTCAAAGGCTGCGAATCACGGCCAGTGGAAGGGCTCCCCAGAGCGCTGCTGGTGAGCAGGCCAGGCAGGAGGATAGGGCAGGGGGGCACTGTGACCCTCGTTTTTCTGATGATTGCCCTGCTGCCCTCCTCGAGGAGGTGGCAGCACAGCGGGAGGGAGGAGGAGGTCCCCCCACATGACCAAACGTGCCTGGGAGGAGGTGGCGGAGGTGGTGAGCTCCCGCGAGGTGGTGAGATGCACCTGGATCCAGTGTCGCAAGCGCTTCAACAACCTGTTGCGCTCGGGAAGGATGAGTACCATGTTGGCATTGGTCACTTAACCCAGCAGGCAGGCTTTCCCCCCTGCTGCCCCCCCACCCCCCACCCCAGCCAAGTCTGAGCATAGTGACAGCATATGTCCTTCGCTGGGTGGGCCAGCAGATATTGCCCATGCCAAGGTCACCGTGAGAGGTTGGCGATGAGATGGGTTTTGCACCTGCAGCATGTGGTACACTGAGACCCACATGATTGGTTTGGGGGCAACCTGGAGGAGCTGCACCTAGGCGCAGAGCTGGAACTCCAGGACATGTCAAAGTTAGGGTGATGACATGCTGGGAAGGGAGCTTCAAGGTGGCGTGGCACCTATCGATCTGCTGCGTTCTATGCTCCACGTGCTTGCGCCTCCTTGCTATGGAAGTTTGGACCGTGCGGTGCCAAATGTGATACCGGCAGCATTTGGCAAAGGGGGAGGTGGTGGGGGACAGGTCTAGCACATTTGTGTGAGTGTTCAGCAGCAGTGGGGTGAGGAGGCACTGGAGCCCTGCAATGTCCCACTCTGGTTGGGGTGGGCCGTCTGCGAAGAGAATCCAGGTACAAGTAACACTAATCAATGCTCTTCTCTCGTTTTCAGGAGAAGAATGCACATAATGTTGCAGAGCGGGTGATGAGTGGCAGAGGGCCGGCCCAGGTGGCGATGCTCAGCTGCTTAGAGCAGGAGTAGGGCCTGGAGAGGCGTCATGTGCCCAGGTTCACTGGTGTCAGTGAGGCTGGGGTGCCAGGGGCAGGTATGTTTGCCCAGCACTGAGGTCACCATTGTTCCCCCAACAGCCATGGCAGTGCTGAATGTTCAGTGACTGAAGTTTGCAACATGGCTTGACCATTGCTTATGGAAGGATGAGCGCATAATGATCTGTGGGACAGGGATGCACATTGACATTGTCTCCACGTTAACTGATCCAATGTCCTTGTTCTTCCTTTCAGCATCAGCGGAGCAGGGCCGGGGGGAGGAACAGCAGAGGCCCCCTCTCACACCTGAGGGCCCTGAAGTCTTGACCTCACCAGTGTCACACCATCTCTGCCAGGCAGGTACCAGCGCAGATACTAGCACATCGGTGGGAATTAGAACATCAGCTAGTGTCCCGGGGCACAGCGGTGAGGGCACTTCACAGTCGCTAGAGGAGCTGGCAGAGACAAAGAGTGCCCATGGCGCCAGCAGTTGGAGGACTGCAGGGGGCCAGGCACATGCTCAGTCTGTGCCTGATGATGTGCCTCTGGAGTCGTCCGCGATGCAGCAGCTGCAGGAAATGGGGCCGGGTGTGTGGGACCATCTGGGGGAGATAGATGAGGAGTCTACACGGACCATCACCGAAGCTATGAGCCTCATGGCTGAGCACCATGCGTGGTCCGTGGAGAGAGTGGCGACCCTCGTGGAGAGGCTCCTCCAGGAGACGAAGCAGGGCTTCCTTGGGATGCACTCGGACCAGCGAGCCCTCACATCGGCATTGATCTCAGCTGGTCAGTGCCAGTGTGGGAGATGGTCTGGGCACCAAATTTCCCAGCTCGGTGCCCATCCATCCACGGTGAGCAGGGTGGACCGAAGCAACCTCACATCGGCGCAGCACCTGCCTGTCGTCTCTGCAGGCACCTCTCAGGGCGCTGCGGATGAGGGAGGCAGCTCCTTCGCCCCTCTGCCAGTGACCGTTGCATCCAATGAGGCTGCGATGGCTGGGGAGATACCAGCTGTGGAACTGGCAGCTCCCTCCCAGGCGGGGCCAGCACAGGCTCCATGGGCCAGAGGATGACCACCAAGGTCATCGAGGCCAACAGGACAGCACAGTGAGCAGGCTGTCTCAGATGCCAGTGCCAGCGAGGGGCAGCATCAAGACGTAGCACCCAAAAGCGTAAACATAAGGCACCTTAGGTACACCATGGGTTTATCACTGGTGCTTTTGTGTTGGCCCGCAATTAGGTCTTTATGAGTTGGTGTGATGTTTGACAACTATGTAATTGAATTTTCTTAAGTTCATTTTGTTATAATATTAAATTCAGACATGTCACCATGGCTGAGGGTACAACTTTTCTTCTGCAGGTGTACAGTTACCAAAAATGTTATGAGTGATTTGTGGGACATTCAGCTTTATTAACAAGGCCCTTAGTTAATGTTCCTATCCAGGCAGATTTTGCACTCAGGTATTGAGTATGGAGGCTGCAGCCCAGGCTTGTCCTGGAGGTCCATCTGTGGTGTGCTAGCTGAAGGTTTGTTTGATTAAAGCCTCCTGAGTGTCCCTGCCTCCCTGGAGTATGCCCGGGTTAGCATCTAACCCCTCAGCATTTCCCTGTGTGTGCTCATCCTCGGACTCACTGCTGGACTCACCGTGTGCAGCCGCAACCACTGGGTCTACATCTTCGCCGTCCACAGCGTCCTTCCTTTCCAGCGCAAGATTGTGGAGAGCGCAGCATGCAACCACTATCAGCGACACATGATCTGGGGGGTACTGGAGTGTGGCCCCAAATGGTCCAGGTATCGGGAGCGCATTTTGAGAAGGCCAATGGCTCTCGCCACCACAGCCGTTGTGGAGGTGTAGCTCCTATTGTAACGCTGCTCAGTTTCTGTCCTTGGATGAGTCACCTTCTGAGGGTCTTGTCATCCAGCAGCCATCCATCCACCGGGCTGGAGCACTGAAGATCCCCAGCACCTGGGAGTGTCTGAGGATGCAGGCATTATGGGAGTTGCCTGGGTATCTTGCACAGACTTGTAGAATCAGCATCCTGTGATCACACACTATCAGCACGTTCATGGAGTGGAAGCCCTTCCTGTTGACAAAGGCACCGGACTCACCTGCTGGTGCCTTGATGGCCACATGTGTGCAGCCTATTGCACCCTGGACGCGGGGGAAGCTAGCAATGGCCGTGAAGTCTCTGGCTCGCTGTGTCTGGCTTGCCTGGTCCCAGCAGAAGTGTATAAAGGTCAATGCATGTCTGAACAGTGCATCTGTCAGCTGCTTGACACAAATGTGGACAGCTGATTGGGAGACACCACAAAGGTCATCCATCGAGCACTGGAAGGAGCCAGAGGCATAGAGGTTGAGGGCAGCTGTGACCTTCAGTGCCACTGGCATGGGGTGTCCACCCACACAGTTAGGGGAGATCCCAGGCCCAATCATCTGACAGATATAGTTGACTGTCTCCCTTGAGAGATGGAGCCTCCTTTGGCACTGCACCTCAGACATATTGAGGTAGCTGCTTCGCTGCCGGTATACCCTGGCAGCAGGATAGTAGCGTCTTCTGCAGCCCCTTCTACCTTGGACAACCTCTTGGCCCTGCGCCCCTTGTGCCTGCGTCTGTCCTCCCAAAGGTGGCTCCCCTGGAGGCTGAATGTACACTCCTGTCCTCCTCCTCCTTCTAGCCCTCCCTTCCTCCTCAGTGGAGAGTTCAACTACCATTCCCAGGCTAAAGGAAGGCTTCCTATAACCTGCAGGCCCAGAAAGGATCTTCACTGCAGAGTGCTGACCTGAAGGTTGTGAGTCCAGTCCAAGCAGCTGGTATGCGTTTTGAAGTATTGCAGATCACACAAGCAAGTACCAGTAACTTTAAAGAATCAATATTTGACTCGCGACCCCACTGAGCCCTCTTATCCCGCTCCTGGATGAGGTTTATACAAACGTCTCCTACCCGCCTGCCCGTTGCACCCATGCGACAACCCGAAGATCACACGGGCACTGAGAAATTGCCGTCAATTGGTGTCTGAAGGGCCTTAAGTGGCCCGTTAATTATTGGCAGGCGCGCAATGGATATCATCGCGCGCGCACCCAACGTAATATCACAATGGCACATGGTGATGTCATTTTATGTGTCGGTCCCACCCCCACACGCCAATGGTAAAATTCTCATGGGTCTGCTGCCCTTGTTCTTCTAGTGGTCATGGGCTGGAAGGTGCTGTCTAAGGAGGCTTGATGAGTTTCTGCAGTGCATCTTATAGATGGTACACGCTGCTGCTACTGTGCGTTGGTGGTGGAGGGAGTGAATATTTGTCAATGTGGTATCAATCAAGTGGGCTGCTTTGTTCTGGGTGGTGTCAAGCTTCTTGAGTGTTGTTGGAACTGCATTTATCCAGGCAGGTGGAGAGTATTTCATCATATTCCTGACTTGTGCCTTGCAGATGGCGGACAGGCTTTGGGGAGTCAGGAGGTGAGTTACTCGTCACAGGATTCCTAGGCTCTGACCTGCTCTTGTAGCCGCAGTATTTATATGGCAAGTCCAGTTCAGTTTCTGGTCAATGGTAACCCCCAAGGATGTTAATAGTGGGGGATTCATCGATGGTTGAGGACACTACCCTTAGGAACTCCTGCAACTGACCTCCAACAACCATAACCATCTTCCGTTGTGTTTGGTATGACTCCAACTAGTGGAGAGTGTTCCCCCTGATTCCCATTGACTCCAGTTTTGCGAGGGCTCCTTAATGCCACACTCGGTCAAATGCTGCATTGATGTCAAAGGCAGTCACTTTCACCTCACCTCACCTTGGGAGTTCAGCTCTTTGTTCCAAGTTTGAACCAAGGCTGTAATGAGGCCAGGAGCTGAATGGCCCTGGTGGAACCAAAACTGGGCATCAGTGAGCAGGCTATTGCTAAGCAAATGCTGCTTGATAGCACTGTTGATGACCCCTTCCAATACTTTACCACTGATGGACGGTAGACTGATGAGACAGTAATTGGCCGTTTTGGATTTGTCCTGCTTTTTGTGCACAGGACATACTTGGGCAATTTTCTACATAGCTGGGTAGATGCCATTGTTGTAGCTGTACTGGAACAGCTTGGCTATGAGTGCGGCAAGTTCTGGAGAACAGGTCTTCAGTACTATTGCCGGAATATTGTCGGGGCCCATAGCCTTTGCAGTATCCGGTATCTTTAGCTGTTTCTTGATATCACGTGGAGTGAATTGAATTGGCTGAAGACTGGCATCTGTGATGCTGGGGACCCCGGAGGAGGCTGAGATGGATCATCCACTCGGCGCTTCTGGCTGAAGATTGTTGCGAGTGCTTCAGCCTTATCTTTTGCTGATGTGCTGGGCTCTTCCATCATTGAGGATGGGGATATTTGTGGAGCCTCCTTCTCCAGTGAGTTGTTGAATTATCCCCCACCATTCACGACTGGATATGGCAGGATAGCAGAGCTTAGATCTGATCTGTTGGTTGTGGGATCGCTTAGCCCTGTCTATCACTTCATGCTTATGCTGTTTGGCATGCAAGTAGTCCTGTGTTATTACTTCACTGGATTGACACCTCATTTTTAGATATGCCTGGTGCTGCTCCTGGAATGCCCTCCTGCACTCTTCATTGAACCAGGGTTGATCCCCTGGCTTGATGGTAATGGTAGAGTGGGGAATATGCCTGGTCATGAGGTTACAGATTGTGTTCGAGTACAATTCTGCTGCTGCTGATGGCCCACAGATGTCCAGTCTTGAGTTGCTAGACCTGTTCGAAATCTATCCCATTTAGCACGCTGGTAGTGCCACACAACATGATGGAGGGTATCCTCAATGTGAAGCCGGGACGTCATCTCCACAATGACTGTGCGGTGGTCACTCCTACCGATACTGTCATGGACAGGCAGGTTGGTGAGGATGATGTCAAGTATGTTTTTCCCTCTTGTTGGTTCTAGTACTCTCTTCTAGTACTTTTTTTGCTTACTTTAATGACTTTTGTGGCTCGTTGGTCTGGCTTGCTTATTGCTTCTCTAGTAGGCTATACCTTTATAGTATTTATATGTTCAAAGCTATCATTAGTAAAAGGAAGGAATTTGCAGCAGCAAGAATCAAATGCACAGAATGAATAATTTCTGCATAACCACAGAATCACATGGGTCAATTTTTACCCCTGGGCCAGAATTTTACAGTCCCTCGCTGGCGGGATCTTCCGGTTCTGCCATGATGAATGGAGATTTCAATGGCTCACCAGCCCCACCACAGGGAACCTGCCACGGACGGGGCTGGGAAATTCCAGCCTTGGTGTTCTTTCGCTGCTTGCAATTGTTCTTAGAGAGGTAACAGAGTGATTATTCTCTAGAACTGTGTCATACAGGGGACAACTCCCTCAAGCTAAGAAAGCATGGGCAGAGACTATCCATGAAGGAATCTTGTACCAAGGCGCCCATCGCATTGCCGACACTGCATGTTGATGCCAGCTGAGGAAGTCTCATGTGAAATATCAAGATTTTCACTCTGATGCATTGAGGATCCACAGTTCACTTTTTGGATGCTCATTCCAAGCAAAAATGTATCTCAATCAGTCACCAAAGAACTCTGATTAAAAATCAAATGAATTGATATCCCAACTGTCTTCTTCGATATCAAAGGATAGAAAGATGGATATCCACTAGTTATGTAATTGGAAGCATCCACTAGCATTTGCTAATGTCAAGGGAAGTGATAATTTGGCAAATCTTTCTTTAATTTATTTTGTTTCATAAAAGATTGATTCTACCTGGTTTGTTCTAATTTTTACAAATATGGTGAGGCTGCCTGTAGGGCTTCAGGAATATCCTGAGGGCATTTGCACATGGGGAATTGCAATGCTTGTTAGCAGTACATGTCCAGTTGATAGAGACTGCCATTTAAATTTGTCTAATGATGATTCCAATTTTGTATTAAGCTGCTACTCACCCGATGAAAGAGACTGTAAAATCTGTTAAGCCTATGGAACATCTGTCAAAACATAACCATTTGGGAGCTGAATGAGCAGAGGCTAGAATATAACAGGTTCAAAATTAATCGTCTCCTGCTTATAACTTTCACTGTCCAGTATTTGTACCTGTTTTCCACCAGCACTGTTGGCTTTTTGCACATTCTGCATAAGAAACTGAGGCCTGAATTTCTATAACAAATATTTTATATATCATGCACTTTGGTAACCTCAGGGTAGACTCATGGGCAGGATGGGATACTTGACATCCTGGAACTGTTCAAACACGAAGAGATAAAGGAAATTCAATTCCATACATGAAACTCCTGAAAAAAATCTCCTAACCTGGGACTGATTTGAAGTAATTCCCTAGGGAAAGGAGAAGTATATTGGCCAACTGCCAATTCTCAGCCAAGGTAGTTTTGGAATATTCCTGTACCTCCTATGATGATTGTTGAGATGGTTCTGCCACTGCTTCCACCACATCCCTGCTGCAGTGGTTTTATGGCTCTGCTCACTTTTGGGCAATTATAAGCTGATAGGCTGGATGAACTTGCTATGAAAAAGCCTCAAGCAGCAGCAACTTCATCGTAGCTTTAATTGTGACTTGTTGGCATGTGATCCTTTAACTATTCTGCCCTTTCTACGGCTGCTACCTTACTTACTGAATGTTAGATATAGAATCATAAAAAGATTACAACACAAGTGGAGGTCATTCAGCCCATTATATCCTTGCCGGCTTTCTGCAGGAGCAACTCAGCAAGTCCCATGCCCTGCCTTTTCCCTGCAGTCCTGCAATTTTGTTTTTCATTAGATAATTAGAGCCCTTTGCTATATAATTTTAACTTTATCCCCTAGATCTGATTAATTAATTAAACACTGATTGTAATTATATGATAGATTATCAAATTGGCTTTAGCTTTTATACTAATTCATTAATGTAAGTCTTACTTTAGAGTTGATTAATTTAAATTCAAGTAAAAGCTTACCAGTATATACACCCCATGTGACTCCTTGTCTTACAATGTCACTTTGCGCTTTTTTTCCCTACCTTGTGGTTTAGGCTCACAATCCAATCACAGTACTTCTCCGCTCCTTTCCCATCTTTGCCTTTTATGATAGATGAAGATATTAAGGAATACAGAATCAAGGTGGATAGGTGACTTTAAGGTACAAATCAGTCACAATGGAACTGAATGATGGAACAGGCTCATGGGGCTACACCTGTCCCCATATTCCTTTCTATGCCTACACCAAACTTATCCAATATATGAGGTGGGATGCAGAATAGATGGATGGTGAAAACGCTGTCAGCTGTGAGTGAAAAGGTTGCACTTCAAGTACCATTTCAGAAGACTTGAACATAAAATCTAGGCTGGTTCTATGGTGCAATACTGAAAAGAGTTCTGGGACATGGCCTGAGATAATGACCAGATAATCTTGTTCTGAGTGATTTTGATTGAGGGATAAATATTGACCAGGACGCTTTAGTGTTTTTCATGTTTTTAGTTATCAGGTTCGCTTTGTCCGGCGAACGCTAGCTGCGCCTTTGATATTATGGTGCTTGAAACAATGTAGGCAGAGAGGCCGATTAACTGAACAAACGCTGATGGTTTATTAGAGCTAAGACAGAGCACTAACACCAGGGACAGAATATTATGCCCGTCGGGTGGGTGTGTGCCCAACCTGAATGAGCGTAAAATGACGCGAGATGACGGGCGAGCGTCCCAACGTCATCGTGCACTAGCGTGACATTTCGGTCAGCAATTAAGCGACCCATTAAGGCCCTTAATGAACTAATAGATCGAAGTTTTTCACTGCCCAAAAAGGCCAAGCTGCCTTTGCATTGTTGGTAAAACCTCATCCACGTGCAGGATGAGGTTTCGTCCAGTGATTAAAAAAATAAAAACTTTTTTCACTCATCGCTAACATGTCCCTGCTCATGTGACAGTCATATGAGGGGACGTGTTTTTTAGCATTTTTAAATTCTTTGTCGTCTACTTGGAAAGTCTTCAGTTCCCTGAGGCAGCTCTGTGCCTCAGGGACCTTTTACTGCGCGCGCCCGTGCGCATGCATGGACTTCCGTGCTCGCCCTCCTCCCACCCCCACCCCCAACACAGGCAATGCTGAGCGCTGCAGCATGCGATTCACGTTGGCTATCTGTTAATTGGCCAGCCAGCGTGAAATTGCAGCTGGGGCCCAATCGCGTGTGGCAGCCGGCTTCCCGATTGCTCCCGGGCCTGCCCGCTGATCCTGCTCGACGACTGGAAAATCTTGGCCCATGTGTGCTTCTTCAATCACCTCTAGCTCTAGACTTACAGTTACCCAAGAAGCCCGCGCTATGTAGCGATTGATCAATACAGTCACATGGCCAGCTAACTGCATTCTTTTAAAGGTACATAGCACTCTACTTTACCGCAGTGTTTCTTTCACATTTTTAGCTAATCTTTTCTTTTGCATTGCCTTTTCCCCTTTTATTCCTTTTTCAGATCTCTCCAAAATCCATATTCTGCTTGATTCCCTATTGTATTGTCATGCTAACATTTACCATAAGCTTCAAATTTTTCATTTTAATTCCCATTACTTTAGTCATTCAGGGAGCTCTAATAGTGAATGCTTTTCCTTTCTCCCTCGTTGGAATGTACCTTATCTGTGCCCAAACTATACGGTGGATTTTATGGGGGCAACAGATTACCCACCCCACCCCTGAACAAAAAGTCCATTAGCACTGAGTCGGCAAGAAACCTGTTTGTCCAGTGGCAATACACTGGGGGCACCCTTAATTGGGTCAGAGTGGGACTTCCACCCCCATTAGGGATGAAGTCCCGCCCGAAAAAGCTTCCAGCCAACCTGATTGGCTGGCGCTCTATAGTCCCAGTGGCACCAGGATTGAGCAGTGCCATTCCAGGGACTACAAGCAGTCCACGAAGATGAAGAAGTGATGGATCCTGGACCTCAGGTAAGTCAGAGATTTTTGCTGAGCCTACCTAGCAGACCCCAGTGAGGCGGAAGGAGTAGGCCAAGGGGGTCAGGTTTTAGAGGCCAGGAAAAGGAATAAAGGGGGGTACGATCTTGAGGGGGGTGCTACCTGAAGAGCTTAGAGGACCCTGATGGAGGCACCCCCTTCATGCCTGACAGCAGCGCGTGCAGTGAAAGCTGCCGGGCTGCATGCCTTGCCTCCGCCTTTCCCATTCGCACGTATTGTATGGTGGAGGCAGAATGAGACCTTTCAGTGGCCATTAACTGGCTACTTAAGGGTGTCAATAGGCCCTTGGACAGGCAGGCTACCTGCTGCGTTGCTTGCCCACTGTAAAATGAGAGACAGCTCGGAGGTAGGCAGCAAGGCGGCAGGCAGGCTGCCCATTTTATTTTATGAACCTACTGCCTTCAATTACAGTGGCAGGGGGCTGGGGCATAAAATTTACCCCATTTCCCTCTTGAAAGCCTCCCATTGCTCATTTACTGTTTTACCCAATAATCTTTATTTCCATTCCGCCTGAGTCAGATCTTTTTCATCTCCCTACGGTTAGTCCTCTTCTAGTTAAGTATCTTCCCTTTTGATTACTCCTTTTCCTTTTCCAAACCTACTCTAAACTGAATGGCCGGTCTTGAAGTAAAAAGCCATGGGATCCAAAGCAAAGTGGCAAGTTGGATCCAAAATTGGCTTAAAGGCAGGAAGCAAATGGTAATGGATGTTTTTGTGACTGGAAGGCTGTTTCCTGTGGGTTTCGGCAGGGCTCAGCTTTTTGTGGTATGTATCAACAATCTTGCCTTGAATGTAGAGGGCATGATTAAGAAGTTAAAAATTGTGGTTGATAATGAAGGAGGAAGCTATAGGTTGTATGATGATAGCAATGGGCTAGTCATGTGGGCAGAACAGTCCAGTTGAGAGAGATGTGAGGTAACGTATTCAGGGAAGGCTAACAAGGCCAGGGAAATCACAATAAACAGTAGGATAATGAAAAGAGCCTACAAACATACAGATTGGGAGCAGGAGTAGGCCATTCGGCCACTCGAGCCTGCTCTGCGATTCAATAAGATCATGGCTGATCTGACTATGGCTCCAAATCCACATTCTGCCTACCCCTGACAGCACTTTCTTTCTTCCTTGTTAGTCAAGAATTAGGTCTTGCTGAATATGGACATGGACTACTTCAGTATCTGATGAGTCCCAAATGGTGGTCTGGAGTCACATGTAGGCCAGCCCAGGTAAAAACAACAGATTTCCTTCCCTGAAGGACATTAGTGAACCAGGTGGCCTTTTACAACAATCAACAATGGTTTCATGGTCATCATTAGACTTTAATTCCCAATGTTTATGGAATTCAAATTCCACCATCTGACATAGTGGGTTCTGAGCCCAGGTCCCCAGAGGATTATCCTGGGCCTCTGGATTACTAGCCCAGTGACAATACTACTACACCATCACTTCCACCGGACCTTCCCTCCATCATAAGGTCAGAAATGGGGATGTTTGCTGATGCTTGCACAATGTTCAGCACCATTCATGACTTCTCAGATGATGTAGTCCATTACCAAGTACAGCAAGACCTGGACAATATCTAGGCTTGGGCTGAGAAGTGGAAAGTAACATTCGGGCCACACAAGTGTCAGGCAATGGCCATCTCCAACAAGAGAGAATCCAACCATCACCCCTTGATGTTCAATGGCATTACAACCACTGAAACCCCCACTATCAACATCCTGGGAGTTATCATTGACCAGAAACTGAACTGGACTAGTCATATAACTACTGTCCCCTAGTTCTAGTCTCTCCCACAAGGGAAAACATCCTTTCAGCATCCACCTTGTCAAGTCCCCCCAGGATCTTATGTTTTAATGTCACCTCTCATTCTTCTTAACTCCAATATCCCAACCTGTCTAACCTTTCCTCATAAGATAACTCTACCATCCCAGGTATCAGTCGAGTGAATATTCTCTGCACTGCTTCTAATGCAATTATGTCCCTTCTCAAATAAGGAGATCAAAATTGTACACAGTATTCTAGATGTGGTCTCACAAATGCCCTGCTCAACTGTAGCAAAACACCCCTACTTTTATATTCCATTCCCCTTGCAATAAACGCCAACATTCCATTTGCCTTCCTAATCACTTGCTGTATCTGCATACCAACATTTTGTGGTTCATGTACCAGGACATCCAGATCCCTCTGTACATTAGAGTTCTGCAATCTCTCACAATTTAAATAATTTGTTATGTTCTATTCTTCCTGCCAAAGTGGAGAAGTTCACATTTTACTCCATCTGCAAAATTTTTGTCCACTCACTTAACCAATCTATGTCCCTTTGCAGACTCCTTACAACTTTCTTTCCTACCTATCTTTGTGTCATCAGCAAATTTAGCAACTGGACCTTCGGTCTCTTCAGCCAAGGCATTGATATAAATTATAAATAGTTGAGGCCCCTTTCACAAAACCGTGTTGACTCTGATTGCACTCAGATTTTCTAAGTTCCCTGATATAACCTCCTTAATAATAGATTTCAGCAATTTCCCTCTGACAGATGTAAAGTTAACTGGCCTGTAGTTTCCTGCTTCCTGTCTCTCTCCGTCCTTGAATAGAAGAGTCACGTTGCTATTTTCCAATCTGATGGCACCTTTCCAGAAGTGTGGGGGTAGGGAGGGCCCTTGGAGCACACACCCATCAATCCCTGAAGGTGGTTGGTCAGATAGATAAGGTAGTCATAAAGGCATACAAGATACTTTTAAAAAAAAATTCTTTCATGGGTGTGGGAGTCACTGGCAAGGTCAGTATTTGTTACCTACCCCTAATTGCCCTTGAACTGAGTTGCCTAATAGGCCATTTCAGAGGGCAGTTAGGAGTCAACAAAATTGCTGTCAGTCTGGAGTCACATGTAAGCTAGACCAGGTAAGAATGGCCGATTTCCTTCCCGACAGGACATTAGTGAGCCAGATGGGGTTTCACAATAATTGATGGATGTTTCATGGTTACCATTACTGAAACTCGCTTTCAATGCCAGATTTAATTAATTGAATTTAAGTTCTACCAGCTGCCACGGTGGAATTTGAAACCATGTCCCCTGAGCATTAGTCTTGGCCTCTGGATTACTATCCCAGTGATATTACCATCATCTCCCCATTTGCCTCTATTAACTGAGGCATAGAATATAAGAGCTGTGACATTATGCTGAAACTGTATAAAACACTACTTAGGCCATAGCTGGAGTACTGCAAGCAGTTCTGGTCACCGCATTATAGAAAAGATGTGATTGAACTAGAGGCTACAGAGCAGATTTACAAGGATGTTGCCTGGACCACAGAATCTTAGTTATGATGAAATATTGGATAGGCTAGGGTTATTTTCTTTGGAAAAGAGGAGGAGGAGAGACCAAACTGTATAAAATCTCGAGGGGCCGAGAGAGAGTGGATAAGAAGTTGCTATTCCCCTTGGTTAAGGGGTCTATAAGCAGGGGACATAGATATAAGGTAAAGGCTAGGAGGTTTAGAGGAGGTTCAAGGGGAAATTCTTTCGCCCGATAGGTGGTGGGGATCTGAAATTCACTACCGGAAAAGGTGGTGGAGGTAGAAACCCTCAGAACATTTAAGAAGCACTTGGATTTGCACTTGAAGTGCCAAAACGTGCAACACTACGAACCAAGAGCTGAAAAGTGTGATTGGGCTGGATGGTTACTTGTTGCCCAGAGCAGGCAAGATGGGCTGAATGGCCTCCTTCTTTGCTGGAAATTTCTATGATTCTGTGATTGATCAATAAACTCATCTTGTACACCTTCTAGGGATTCCCTTCCCTTCCATTCTATTTACTTCATTCCCCTTGCCCCTGCCAACAATTTTTTATTCAGATAATTAAGATTCTCAATATCATTACTCCATTATTTTTACAGTTTTCCGAAATTTACCCGTGAAATTGCTTCTCCATCTCAATCTCACTGTTTGCTGGTCTATAATATACAACTGCTTCTTAACTCTAATTAAATTTGAATGCTTAAGCTTACCATCCCATTTCGGAGCTTTAAGAGCTACCTGAATTTTACTGTGGGCATCAAGACCCCGGCGCCAGGGCGAAAAGGGGCTTCCCAGCCCACACTTGCCAGCAGCAGGACTGGCTCGGCAATTTTACCACAGCCAGCCTCCTAAATGCCCGCCTTTGGGCTCACCATGCTGATTGGGCTGGCAACTCTGAATCCTCAGCAGTGCCACTGGGAGAGGTGGGTCGCTGCTTAGTAACGCAGGAGCCTTGGGAGCTTGGCTAGGTAAATTCAAAAAAAATAAAACATTCAGGGGACTGAAGGTTGAAGGGGAGATCGTTGGGGCAGCTTTCCCTGCCCGTGGTCCTCCATTTGGGCCAACAAACCTCAGGTTGCAGAGGGGGCGGGGGGGGCGCGCGGCGTGGTTGGTGGGGTGGGGGTCGTACCACAATCAGCAAAAAGCCAGCAGTCACATAAAATGGCTCTTAATTGGGCCTTTACTTATGCAAATTGGCAACCTGCCTCTTTGGAGCAGACAACCGATCCATATTTCAGCCCACCGTTGGGAAAATGATCTGGGTCCGGGATGGTGCCGAGGAACCTTTCTGACTCGGCACCCCGCTATTCTCTTGGATCCCTGCCTCTGTTCCTGCTCCTCTGGGGGCTATTAAAATTCAGACCAGTATCTTTGATCAGCACTGCCTTCCCTATTTTTTTCCTTCCAAATTTCTTCCGATTGCATTGCAGCCAGGATTGTCAAACCCCCGTTCCAGCCCTCGTTTGGCCCAGGTTTCCAGCATTACCACTCTAGCATAACTCCATGTGGCAATTCATGACTGTAACTCACCAACCTTATTTGTCATGCTGCATGCATTTATGCACATGCACTCTAAAATTGCCTTAGCTTCATTAGCATTGCTCCCCTGTCTAATCCCTCCTATTTTTGGACTACTCTTTACTCTAATGCAGTTTGTTTCTCCCATCCCTTGATTTACCGTTGAAATTCTCTGGCAGATGTTTCATAAGCTTTTGAAATTCTGCCCTTTCATCAAGTGAGCATTGACTCTGTAAAAATTTGAATCATTATCTGAATAATTTAGATGACAGCTAGTATCAACTGGACATGAATTACTAACACAGACAGTGATTCCCAGGGCTAAAATTCCCTCAGAACATGCCTTTGGCTCTGCAGGGTGCTGGCACTGATATATGAGAGCAGCAGTACACTACGCCACACCGAGCTGTACTTATTTTGCCCTTTTTAATAAAAGAAACTTATTAATCCAGCAGGGCCCCTTTCAAACAGAAGCTCAAAAGCAGATTAACCATCATTTGTAGAATGAGCGTTGCTGGAGTATGCTTCAGACTGTGAGGAGTGTGTAATTTATCCATTGGCATCCCAGAACAATTTCTCTTCATTTCTCCTTTGTTCTCGACAATGACCGGGATCAATCACTGAGATATCCGTCCGCATTATGATTGTTGATGTATTGCCTTATTTGAACACAAAATGGGTGATAGCGACACTGATTTTAATGTAAAACAGGCAAGAGCGGATTGGCTGCCTTTTATACGTCTCGCCAATTTTTATTCTAAATGAAAACATAAACACTATGCTCCAGAGGCCTGGAAGAACACAAGTTCTATTCTGATCTATTCCCTGGTCGATGCTGGATGTAATTACCTCAGTTGGAGCACAGCAATTGGCTTCAAGAGCTTAATTGTGGAGTTGGTAGGGGGTGTGGATGGGGAAGGGGCAGGAGTTAGCTCAAGTTGTGATGGTCATCCAATGACCCAGGTTGGAAAATGTATATTTGTGGAAATCAGGTACTTTCCCTGTGTGCCCAAATATTCAGACACTGTTCTCCAATGAAAACAAAAGTCAGGAGAGGTGTTTAATGCATGACTGAAATGATGCGCTAAATTGATTCCTAAGGCAAAGGGCAGAATTTTCCCATTGGCGTGCGGGGGCAGGCACCACACGTCCGTGCGTAAAATGACGCGCGGTGATGTCGGGCGAGCGTCTTGACATCACCGCGTGCCAATTGCGATATTTCATTGCGCGGGCACACGATGACATCTGCTGCGCGCCCGCCATTAATTAATGGGCCACTTAAGGCCCTTGACTCACCAATCAATACCGATTTTCCGGCACCTGTGCAATCTTCGGGTCGGCGCATGGGTGCAACGGGCAGGCGGGTAGGACACATTTGTATAAACCTCATCCATGGGCGGGATAAGAGGGCTCACTGGGGTCGCGAGTGTGCTCTCGCAAACATTGATTTTTCAAAGTTTTCGAAACTTGCCTGTGTGATCTGCAATACTTCAAAACGCATACCAGCTGCTTTGCCTGGACTCAGATCAGATCAGCACTCTGCAGTGAGGAATCTTTTTTGGGTCTGTAGGTTTCAGGAAGCCTTCCCTTAGCCTGGGAGTGGGAGCTGAACTGTCCACTAGAGGCAGCTCCTCTGAGAAGAAAGGGAGGGCTAGAAGGGGGAGGAGGCCAGGAGTGCACATTCAGCCTCCAGGGGAGCCACCTTTGGGAGGACAGATGCAGGCACAAGGGGCGCAGGGCCAAGAGATAGACCAAGGTGGAAAGGGCTGCAGAAGATGCCACTATCCTGCTGCCAGGGTAAAGAGGTGGTGAAGCAGCTACCTCAATATGTCTGAGGTGCAGTGCCGAAGGAGGCTCCGTCTCTCAAGGGAGACAGTCAACTATATCTGTCAGATGATTGGGCCTGAGATCTCCACTAACTGTGTGGGTGAACACCCCATGTCAGTGGCTCCAAAGGTCAGAGCTGCCTTCAATTTCTATGCCTCTGGCTCCTTCCAGAGGTCGGTGGGTGATCTTTACGGTGTCTCCCAATCAGCTGTCCACACTTGTGTCAAGCAGGTTACATACACTCTGTTCAGGCATGCATTGACCTTCATCCACTTCCGTTGGGACGAGGCTAGTCAGGCACAGTGAGCCAGAGGCTTTGCGGCCATTGCTGGCTTCCCCCGTGTCCAGGGTGCAATAGACTGTACACATGTGGCCATCAAGGCGCCAACAGGTGAACCCGGTGCCTTCGTCAACAGGAAGGGCTTCCACTCCATGAACGTGTAGATAGTGTGTGATCACAGGATGCTGATTCTACAAGTCTGTGCAAGGTACCCAGACAGCTCCCTTGACGCCTACATCCTCAGACACTCCCAGGTGCCGGGGCTCTTCAGTGCTCCAGCCCGGCTGGATGGATGGCTGCTGGGTGACAAGGGCTATCCCCTCAGAAGGTGGCTCATGACGCCTCTCCGCCATCCAAGAACAGAATCTGAGCAGCGGTACAATAGGAGCCACGCCTCCACAAGGCTCCACAAGGGCTGTGGTGGAGAGAACCATCGGTCTTCTCAAGATGTGCCTCCAATGCCTGGACCGTTCAGGGGTGCACACCAAAGCCTCCCAGATCGTGTGTCACTGATATTGGTTGCATGCTGTGCTCTCCACAATCTTGTGCTGGAAAGTGGGTACAGTGGACGATGATGACGTCAACGCAGTGGCTGCGGCTGCACACGATGAGTCCAGCAGTGAGTCTGAGGATGTGCAAGCACAGGGAAATGCTGATGGGGTAGATGCTGCCCCGGGCATACTCCAGGGAGGCAGGGACACCCAGGAGGCTTGAATCCAATGAACCTTCAGCTAGTACAGATGGACCTCCAGGACAAGCCTGGGCTGTAGGCTCCATACTCGATACCTAAGTGCCAAATCTACCAGGTTAGGAACAGTCGCTAAGGGCCTTGTCAATAAAGCTGAATGTCCCACAAAGCACTCCTAAAATTTTTGGGAACCATACATATGCAGAAGAAAAGAGGCACCCTCAGCCATGGTCACATGCGTGAATTTAATATCACACGCAAAGAAACTTAATCCAAAAAAATGACAATGGCCTTTCAATTCAAAGCAAATCATAATGACCTCATCTCAGGCCAACACAAAAGCACCAGTGATAAACCCGTGGTGTGCCTAAGGTGCCTTACATTTTTATTTCAGGGCATTAAGTCTTGGTCCTGCCCCATCGCTGAGAGTGGCTTCTGAGCCAGCCTGCTGACTGCTGTCCTGTTGGCCTCAAAGACCTTGGTGGTAGTCCTTTGGCCCATGGAGCCTGTGCTGGCCCCGCCTGGGAGGGAGCTGCCAGTTCCACAGCTGGCATCTCCCCAATTGTTGCAGCCTCATCAAATGTTAAGATCACTGGGAGAGGGGCGGAGGAACTGCTGTCCTCATCCGGAGCGCCCTGAGAGGTGCCCGCAGAGATGACAGGCAGCTGCAGCGCCGACGTGAGGTTGCTTCGGACCTCTCTGCTCACCGTGGATGTATGGGCACCGAGCTGAGAAGCTTGGTGCCCAGACCATCTCCCACACTGGCACTGACCAGCTGAGGTCAATGCCGATGTGAAGGCTTGTTGGTCCGAGCAAATGCCCAGGAAGCCCTGATGGGTCTCCTGGAGGAGCCTCTTCACAAGAGTCGCCACTCTCTCCATGGAGGACGCTTGGCGCTCGGACATGTGGCTCATTGCTTCGGTGATCGTGCGTGTAGACTCGTCTACTACGGAGACCAGGCCAAGCACAGCCTCATCTATCTCCCCCAGAAGCTCCCACACACCCGGCCGCATTTCCTTCCTCTGCTGCGTTGCGGCCGACTCCAGAGGCACATCATCAGACACCGACTGAGCATGTACCTGGTCACCTGCAGTCCTCCGACTGCTGGCACCATGAGTACTCTCTGTCTCTGCCAGCTCCTCCAGCGACTGTGAAGTGCCCTCACCACTGTGCCCCGGGACACTAGCCGATGATCTAATTCTCACCGAGGTGCTAGTATCTGCGCTGGCGCCTGCCTCACAGAAATGGTGTGATGCTGGTGAGACTTCAGGGCCCTCACGTGTGAGAGGGGACCTCTGCTGCTCCTACTCCTCCCCCTGGCCCTGCTCCGCGATGCTGAAAGGAAGAACAAGGACAATGTATCAGTTAATGTGGAGACAATGACAAATGCATCCTTGTCCCCCGGATCACTGTGCGCTTATCCTTCCATAAGCAATGGTCAAACCATGTTGCAAAATTAAATCACTTAGCATCCAGCACTGCTATGGCTGTTGGGAGAACAATGCTGACCTCACTGCTGGCCATACATACCTGGCCGTGGCACCCCAGCCTCACCGACACCAGTGGACCTGGGCGCATGGCACCCCTCCAAATTCAGGGCCTCCTGCTCGAAGCGGCTAAGAATGGCGATCTGCGCCTGGCCGCCACCAGTCCTCACACGCTCTGCAGCATTATGAGCATTCTTCTCCTGAAAATGAGAGAAGAGCATTGATTTGTACAAATTGCACATGGACTCTCTTCGCACACGGCCCACCCCAACCAGAGTGGGACATGTCAGGGCTCCAGTGCCTCCTCACCCCGCTGCTGCCGAACACTCACACAAAGATGCTAGGCCTGTTCCCCACCCCCTATACCCCCTTAGCCACATGCTGCCTACATCACATTAGGCACCACATGGTATATTCTTTCATAGCAAGGAGGTGCAAGTACGTGGAGCAAAGAGGGCAGCAGATGGTTCATTGCCACGCCACCTTGAAGCTCCCCTCCCAGCATATCATCACTCTGACTTGGACATGTCCTGGAGTTCAAACACAGCGCCTAGGTGCAGCTCCTCCAGGTTGCCCCCAAACCAGTCATATGGGTCTCAGTGTACCATTGCTGCGGGCACAGAACCCATCTCTTCACCACCCTCTCAGGCTGACTTCGGCATGGGCAATACCAGCTGGCTCACCCAGCGAAGGACACAGGCCGTCAATGATTCAATGCAGTCACTACACTCAGACTTGGGTGGGGGGGCAGCAGGGGCGAAAGCCGACCTGCTGGGTTAAGTGACCAATGCCAACATTGTCTTTACCCTTCCAGAGCGCAACAAATCATTGAAGCACGTGCGACACTGGATCCAGGTGCGCCGCACCATGTCGCGGGAGATCACCATCTCCGCCACCTCCCCTCAGGCACGTTTCGTCATGTGGGGGAGCCTCCTCCTCACGTCCTGGGGAACCAGCACATCCCACCGTGCTGCCACCTCCTCGAGGAGGGCAGCAAGGCATTCATCAGAAAAATGAGGGGCACACTTGCCCCCCCGCAACTACCCTTTGGCCTGGCCTGCCCCGATGGCCCACCCTCTGGACTTGCGTCACCTCCATTGCCCCTCTGCAGAGCCCTTCGCCCAGCCTTGGTGAGCAGCCTTTCTAAGGCTGCCAGGCCTTCCTTTATACAGGCCGCCTGGTCGTCATTGGACACGGTGGCTGAGCGCGCCTGCCGCTGCCCACCCACTCCCGCTATGCACGGGAGCCATGAAGTACGCTGGGGCGACGTTAATTGGGCCGCCCGTGTAAAATGGTGGCGCAAACCCGATCGCGAGCGGCAATCGGGTCTGTGCCCACCCACACCCGCTCCCATTCTGCCCCCCACACTCCCCCCCCAACCCCCCGCCAACCCACCAACCAGAAAATTCTGCCTGTAAGGGATGATTGTTGTTTTTTTCTGAATTTTCCCAGCCCAGAGCTTCGCTTGACTGGAAGACAGATCTGTAATACTGTGAATGAGTGAGTGTGTGTGTGAGAGGGTGAGTGTATTTATGTAAGAGAGAGCGAGTGTGTATGTGAGAGAGAAAATGACTGTGTGTGTGTGTGTGAGAGAGAGTGAATGAGCGAGAGTGTGTGTGTGAGGGTTCGTGTATTTATCTAAGAGAACGAGTGTGTTTGTATGTGAGAGAGAGAGTGACTGTGTGTGTGTGTGTGAGAGTGAATGAGTGAGAGTTTGTGTGTGTGTGTGAGAGGGTGAGTGTATATATGTAACAGATAGCGTATGTGTGTGTGTGTGTGTGCATGAGAGAGTGTGTGTGTGTGTGCTTGTGTGTGTGAGAGAGAGGGTGAATGAGTGAGAGTGTGTGTGTGTGTGTGCCTCTGGCTCACTCAGTCTCAGGGTTTTCACTCACCCACACCCCCACACACCAACAACTATTCACATGTGTGTGGGTGAGGGTATTTGAGTGAGCACCCTGAGACTGGGAGTGAGCTACACACACTCACATTTGTATACACACATGCTCAAACTTAAACACTCTCACAATCACATAGTCTTACTTGCATTGACTCACACACACACTCACATTCACCAACTCACAACTCTCACACACTCTCCCTCTCACACCATATTCTCGAACACTCTCACACCCTCACACTCTCTCACACACTCTCACACACTCTCACACTCACAATCTCTCACAACTCTCACTCTTACATCACATTCTCGAACAATCTCACTGTCACACTCACACAACTCTCACACACACTTATCGTCACACTCACACACGGTCCCACAACTCACAGGCTGTCACTCTCACACTGCATTCTTGAACACACACACTCTCAGACTCACATCTCTCACTATCACATCATATTATCTAACAATCTCACTCTCACACCCATATACACACTCACAACTTACACCATCACACTCACATAATCTCCCACAATTCTCACACACTCGCTCTCACACACACACACACACTAATAGACATCTTTATCAATCACTCATTTTTAAAAATTATCAATTTATTGCTTTGACATTGTTTTCTAATTGCTCAGCAAGTTGATTCTTTTCTTCATACCTAAACTTGTTTTTTGAAATCCATGTTTAATGTTGTGCCAAAACTTATCCTTCCGAAATTTGCTCATCAGCCCTTTGAGTGAGGAGAAAATTTGAAATGTGACCCCTCATGTGAGAAGCTTGGACAAGCCTGATATAGATCAAAAAGAGCAGTGTTCTCACCACTGACCCCATAGGAATATCACGGAATACTTCTCTCAAATCTGAGAAAGGGTCTTTCACCACTGTTCTCTGCTTTCTGACCTGGTTCAAAGTAGGGCAGGACTGGGCGTTAAATATTCCTGGGTGCAAGGTGTTTAGGAAAGACAGGAAAGGAAGGTGGGGTGGGGATGATGGTAATACTAATTAAAGATGGCATTACAGTACTGGAGAGAGAGGATGTTCCAGAGGTGGTCAAGGACAGAATCTCTCTGGCTAGAGGTAAGGAATGAAAAAGGTGCAATCACATTGAATGGTGTAGTATATAGATCACCAACTAGTGGAAGGGATGTAGAGAAACAAAACTGCAAAGAAATTATGAGAGGTGTAGGAATTATAGAGTAATTATAAGGGGACTTCAATTATCCAAATGTAGACTGGGATAGGAATAGTGCAAAGGGACAGGAAGGGCGAAAGTTTCTGGGATGTGTTCAAGATAATTTTCTGCAGCAGTATGTTTCCAGTCCATTGAGAGGGGAGGCACTGTTGGACTTGGTTCTGGGGAATGAGTTGGCCTAAGTGGATCAAATATCAGTGACAGAGCATTTAGGGAACAGTGACCATTGTATCATAAGGTTTCGGTTGGCCATGGAGAAGGACAAGGAGCAATCCAGAGCAGGGAGAATTAATAATGGGAAAGCCAACTTCGATCGGATAAGGATGCATCTGAGTCGTGTGACTTGGAATCAAATAAGAACATAATAAGAACATAAGGGCTAAGAGCAGAAGTAGGCAATTCAGCCCCTGAGCCTGCTCCGCCATTCAATACGATCATGGCTGATCTAATTTCGGCCCCAACTCTAATTTTGGCAGAAAATGTTGACAGAAAAGACGGTGGCTGAACAATCGGCCACCTCCAAAGAAAAAATGTTGCAGGCAATTGTCAAGGTATACTCCCTTGAAGGGGAAAGGTAGGACAAATAAATCCAGAGCACCCTGGATGATGAGAGAGATAGAGATGAAGATGAAAAGGAAGAAATGCGCGTACGACAGATGTCAGGTAGAAAATACAATGGAGAATCAGGTTGAATATAGAAGGACCAGAGGGGAAGTGAAAAAAACTAATAAGAAAAGCAAGGAGAGAGCATGAGAAGAGAGTGGCAACTAGTATAAAAGGGAATCCCAAGGTGTTCTATAAGCATGTAAATAATAAGGGTGGTAAAAGAAAGAGTAGAGTTGAGTAGGGATAAAAAAGGGGATTTGCATATGGAGGCAGGAGAAATAGCTTAGGGATTAAATTAGTACTTTGCATCTGCTTTACAAAGAAAGATGCTACTCAGGCTGAGATGAGAGAGGAAGTAACTGGTGCACTAGAAGAACTTACATTTGAGAATGAGGAGGTTTTAGAAACGTTCACTTTACTTAAAATCGATAAGGTACCAGGGCTGGATGAGATACATCCAAGGGTTCTGAGGGAAGTGAGAGTGGAAATTGCAGAGGCACTAGTGACAATCTTCCAGTCTTCCTGAGCCTCAGGGGTAGTGCCAGGGGACTGGAGAAATGCGAATGTTACACCCTTGTTCAAAAAGGGACACAAGGATAAAGCCGGCAACTACAGACCAGTCAGTTTGACCTCAGTGGTTGAGGAAATTCTAGGGCTGAATTTTAAGTCCTGTGGGCAGGCGCGCATCCGACCCAATCGGGGGTAAAATCCCGCAAGAAGACGTCAGGCGAACGTCCTGACCTCATCCCATGCTCGGGTGATATTTCACTCAGTAGACGCATACAAAAGTCAGAAGAGCACCCGCCGACAATTAAGAGGGCTACTAACCCCATTAACAGTGCAACTGCCTCTGACTTTTCGCGGCCCGTCCAGCCTTACGGCTGGCGGACGGGTGAATCGGCCAGGCGGACTTTACATTTTTCATTAAACCTCATCCAAGGACGGGATGAGTTTTCTGTTATTAAATAAATCAAAAATAAAAGTCTGTGGACAGCATTTTTATCATCTATATGCTCAGGTGCCTGATTGTGATGCTTGGACATTTGTTTCCGGATGTTCAAAACCTTATTTCATGGTTTTCAGGTCTGCAGCTCCCTGAAGCAGATCTCTGCCTTCAGGGATCTTTCTCTCAGCACTTGTGTGCACCGGCAGAAACATCATCACCTGCCCTACTCCCACCCTCACCCGGGAAGTGCCGAGCGTCTCAGCACGAATTTCACGCTGGATGGCTCCCAGGCCTGCCGATCGCACCCGCCCACTGAGCTGAAAATTCCGGCCCTGGAATCTATGGGCAGAATTTTCCATTTATGAAACTAAATGCAGTGGCAGGTGGTTTTTGGCGGTGCCCACCTCGCCGGCCGGAATGGTGGGAACTTGCGCCTGATTCCGCACTTAGGAGCTCATTAAGATGCACAGGTGAGCCTCAGGCCGAATCACCTGGCGGGTCGAGAGCTGATTCGCCTGCCCGCCATCAGTGGCCGGGGTTGAAGGTCCGTTCGCCACATTTAAATGCAGTCCAACACATACATCTCATTCTCTCCAGTCCACCTGTCTTCAGGACGTGTACAGAGATGTCTTCCAGCTACAAGAAAGAAACCGAAAGCCTCAAGAGGAAGGCAGGACCCCTCTAGGCCTTGATCAGAGGAGTGCGGGGACACAGGCATGTCCTGTATCCCAGGAATGGCTCCACGAAGCACAACAGCCTCACGTCTCCGGCCTGGGAAGCCATCATAGAGCAGGTGAGAGTGGCGGGCTACTGCGCCCGAAACACCATCCAGTGCGGGAAGAGGATGAATGATCTTACTCGCTCCACCAAGGTAAGTTATCCTACAATTCCCTCCAATATCAAACTCTCATCATGGCCCCTTTTTTATCCCCCTTTTTATCCCATTATTGATCCTTTTTTTCAACCCCCACCACCGCTTCTACCCTCCACCCCACCCCCACAAGGGCCATCTGTTGCTTGTTCATGTTGTTCTTTCCAGAGTGCTGACCCTTGTCCTGCTATTATCACATTCTGCTTTCTTACCTTAATGCCACCATCAGCTCCTCCTTTAGTCAGTACCACTACCATTAACACCACCTCTGTCCTTTTGTTCATGACATCTTTGTCAGTCTCTCCTTTGCCCCCACCTATCGCTGACCTTCTATCCAACTTCACTTGCTCCACCCCCCTTAAACAGTATAAATTTAATCACATTTCAACTTCTCTGTAGCTCTGAAGAAGGGCCATATGAACACAAAACATCAGATGCTGTAACACCTGCTGAGTTTTTCCAGCCTTTTCTGTTTTTGTTTCAAATTACCAGCATCCACAGTATTTTGCTTTTATCTCATCATGGCATCATGCACTCAAACGTCCCCTCGCTTTAGCGATCTCACACAACCACTAGTGGAGGATACTTGTCAACATTCGTTCTCTCATGGAGACTCTCACATCAGCACTATCCCATCTATAATGTTGCTCACACTCCATCTCATCCAGCCTCTGCTCCATCCCTTCTCATCACATGCCTTTCTTTCTTCTTCATACAGGCCAAGGTGGCACACAACAAGCACGAAAGACCACAGACGGGGGGGGGAGAGGTGGGCTACATCATCGCATTCAGTGAGTTTGAGGAGGCTGCAGCTGAGCTGGCTGGGGAGAAAGGGATCGCTTCTGTGAAGAAGGGGAAATTGGCTTCTCCCAACAACCTAGTACAGACCACAGCTCCATCACTTCATCAAATCCTGACATTTACAGTGACTCACATGCAGTCTTATATTCCTCATGCTCATAAACTGAAACTCTATTTTCTATTTTCTAGGCACCAGCAGATCAAAACCCCCAAACCAGTCGAGCACCAGTGCGAACCCCCAGACCACGTCCGAAGAGGAAGCTCTGGAAGAACCGTCATGGCGCTCACACGCACCCTCCACCAGCCCAGAGACACACATGTTGGTGGGGCACAGCTGTAGATTAGGCTCGGTCTCACTTTCTGGGAAACACCTCACTGACACATCCTGCAGCAGTCGAAGGCAGGGACAGCCCAGGTCTCTGGCACGCAGAGGTCTGCAGGAGGCCGGCCACCCTCTCAGTCCGAGTCAGATCATGACCCTCTGGGAATGGCCGCCAGCTCAATGGTGGAGATGCAACAGCAGGTGGCGGATCATCAGGCGGTGATTCGACAGTCACTCAGCAGAATAGAGCAAACAATTTTTAAAAATTCATTCATGGGATATGGGTTTCGCTGGCTGGGCCAGCATTGATTGCCCATCCCTAGTTGCCCTTGAGAAGGTGGTGGTGGCTGCCTTCTTAAACCGCTGCAGTCCATGTGGTGTAGGTACACCCACAGTGCTGTTAGGAAGGGAGTTCCAGGATTTTGACCCAGCCGCAGTGAAGGAACGGTGATATGTTTCCAAGTCAGGATGGCGAGTGACTTGGAGGGGAACTTGCAGGTGATGGTGTTCCCATCTCTCTGCTGCCCTTGTCCTTCTAGATGGTAGTGGTCATGGGTTTGGTAGGTGCTGTCGAAGGATCCTTGTAGAATTTCTGCAGTGCATCTTGTTGATGGTGCTACTGTGCATCAGTGATGTAGGGAGTGAATGTTTGTGAATGTTGTGCCAATCAAGCAGGCTGCTTTGTCTTGGACGGTGTCAAGCTTCTTGAGTGTTGTGGGAGCTGCACTCATCCAGGCAAGTGGGGAATATTCCGTCACACTCCTGATGGTGGACAGGCTTTGGGGAATCAAGGGTTGAGTTACACAGTACTGGATTCCTAGCCTTTGATCTGCTCTTGTAGCCACAGTATTTATATGGCAAGTCCAGTTCAGCTTCTGGTCAATGGTAACCCCCAGGAGGTTGATAGTGGGGTATTCAGTGATGGTAATGTCATTGAACATCAAGGGGTGATGGTTTAATTCTCTCTTGTTGGAGATGATCATTGTCTGGCACTTGTTTGGCGCGAATGTTACTTGCTACTTATCAGCCCAAGCCTGGATAATGTCCAAGTCTTGCTGCATTTGATCATGGACTTCTTCAGTATCTGAGGAGTTGTGAATGGTGCTGAACATTGTGCAATCATCAGCGAACATCCCGACTTCTGACTTTATGATGGAAGGAAGGTCATTGATGAAGCAGCTGAAGATGGTTGGGCCAAGGACACTACCCTGAGGAACTTCTGCAGTGATGTCCTGGAGCTGAGATGACTGACCTCCAACAACCACAACCATCTTCCTTTGTGCTAGGTATGATTCCAACCAGTGGAGAGTTTTTTCTTTGATTTCCATTGACTCCAGTTATGCTAGTGCTCCTCAATGCCACACTCTGTCAAATGCTGCCTTGATGTCAAGGGCAGTCATTCTTACCTCACCTTGGGAGTTCAGCTCTTTTATCCCTTTTTGAACCAAGGCTGTAATGAGGTCAGGGGATGAGTGGCCCTGGCAGAACACAAACTGAGCTTCAGTGAGCAGGTTATTGCTAAGCAAGTGCCGCTTGATAGCACTGTTGATGACCCCTTCCATTACTTTACTGATGATTGAGAGTAGACTGAGAGGGACGGTAATTGGCCGGGTTAGATTTATGCATTTTGTGTACAGGACATACCTGGGCAATTTTCCACCTAGCTGGGTAGATGCCAGTGTTGTGGCTATACTGGAACAGCTTGGCTAGGGACAAGTTCTGGAGCACAAGTCTTTTTTTCAGTATTATTGCTGGAATAATGCCATTGATGACTGGATGTGGCAGGACTGCAGAGCTTAGATCTGTTCCGTTGGTTGTGGAATCACTTAGCCCTGTCTATGACTTGCTGCTTATGCTGTTTGGCACGCAAGTAATCCTGTGTTATAACTTCACCAGGTTAACACCTCATTTTTAGGTATGCCTGGTGCTGCTCTTGGCATGCCCTCCTGCACTCTTCATTGAACCAGGGTTGATCCCCTGGCTTGATGGTAATGGTAGACTGGGGGATATGCCAGACCATGAGTTTACAGATTGATTTCGAGTACAATTCTGTTGCTGCTGATGGCACACAGTGCCACATGGATGTCCAGTCTTGAGTTGCTAGATCTGTTCGAAATCTATCTCATTTTGTGCAGTGGTAGTGCCACACAACACGATGGAGGGTATCCTCAAGGTGGAGGTGGGACTTCATCTCCACAATGACCCCTACCAATACTGTTATGGACACGTGCATCTGCGACAGGCGGGTTGGTGAGGATGAGGTCAAGTATGCTTTTCCATTTTGTTGGTTCCCTCACCACCTGCCGCAGACCCAGTCCAGCAGCTACGTCATTTAGGATTCAGCCAGCAGTGGTGCTACCGAGCCACTCTTAGTGATGGACATTGAAGTCCCCCACCCAGAGTACATTCTGCGCCCTTGCCACCCTCATTGCTTCCTCTGATTCATCATCTGAGGGAGGGTGGTACGTGGTAATCAGCAGGAGATTTCCTTGCCCATGTTCGACCTGATGTCAGGAGATTTCATGGGGTATGGGGTCGATGTTGAGGACTCCCAGGGCAACTACCCCCCGACTGTATACCACTGTGCCGCCACCTCTACTGGGTCTGTCCTGCCGATGGGACAGGACATTCCCAGGGATGGTGATGGTGGAGTCTCGGGCATTATCTGTAAGGTATGATTCTGTGAGGATGACTATGTCAGGCTGTTGCTTGACTAGCCTGTGAGACAGTTCTCCCAATTTTGGCACTAGCCCCAGATGTTAGCAAGGGTCGACACAGCTGAGATTGCCGTTGTCATTCCCGGTGCCTAGGTTGATGCCGGGTGATCCATCCGGTTTCATTCCTTTTTTGTGACTTTGTAGCAGTTTGATACAATGAGTGGCTTGCTAGGCCATTTCAGAGGGCATTTAAGAGTCAACCACATTGCTGTGGGTCTGGAGTCACATGCAGGCCAGACTAGTTAAGGACGACAGATTTCCTTCCCTAAACGGCATTCATGAACCAGGTGGTTTTTTAACAACAATTGGCAATTGTTTCATGGTCATCATTAGACTTTAATTCCAGATGTTTATTGAAGTCAAATTCCACCATCTGCCATGGCGGGCCCCCAGAGAATTACGCTGGGCCTCTGGGTTACTAGTCCAGCAACAATACCACTACGCCATTGCCTCCATTGAATGATGGAGGAGTCCGTCTGCGATCTAACTGATATTGTGGCTCCGACATGCGAGCTCCTTAAGGTCATCATGGGAAGGCTGGCGACCACCATGGAAACCTTGGTCCAGTAGGTCTTGCTGGATTTGCCCACCCTGGTTGGCACCATCAAGATGTAGGCGACATGGGGACAAGGCACCTTGACCTCCCTTCATGTGCACCATCTCCTGCAGGAGTCAGGGTGGAGCCCTTTGGCAGCCACCGGGAGGATGAGCGCCATCCGGACACCCCGGGGGCCTTCTCTCAGGACAATCTAAGGGTATGCAGATGCTCACATATCCCTCTGCCTGTGACCCCAACCAGCCCAGCTTCTCAGTCCGTCGAGAGTACTACTGTCCCGAGCAGGTGACCCTTATTAGGCAGGGGCCTTCCAGGTCTCGGGCCACCAGAGAACATCCGCCAAGGTTATTGCAGACATGATGTAGTAGTCAGCAGGCTGCCTCCACCACTGCTGTGGATGTCGGGACTGCACCCAGGTGTAGCGGTAGAGTTAGGAAAGTTAAGAAACTTTGATGTCACTTTTGGGACATGGGTGTGCTAAGCATGTCAAGAAATTGCACTTTTGTAAATACATTTGATGGTTATGTGAATGTTTTGGTCAACTGAAGGCTTTGTGATTTGAACATTGGAATCCTATTATGTCAAGGTTTAGCCTTCCTCCCACTCAGTGATAGTGTCCCACTGTGAGATTAACATTCATGAGATGTCAACCTCAATTGAGCCAGTCACTGCACCCTTGTGTAATGTCATGGAGATGTGTTTTAAACTTTATTTGAAATGTGTGATATAAGCATTTCTAACCTTTCTTCCTCAAGGAACACCATTGAATGAGGACAGCTCATCAGCATTGATATTCTAGAGGCATTTGTGTCCCTTCAGTGGTAGTGGCAGAAGAAAAGATATGCACGGGAGGAGGAGATCCCTAGGCACGTCTACATCTCAGTCGCAGCAGTGTTTGCATCATTGGATAGCGGCGAAGGCTTCAAGTCTTCTCTCGTATCGCTCTTGTTCCTCAGTGGGGTCTCAGCTCCCAGAGTGAGCTCACTCACAGGGCACCATGGACCAAAACAGAGATCATGGCCCGGCGATTCATGAGGCCAGAATGCACAAGTGTGAATGCAGCACTTGGTCTCGCTGCAAGTGGGTGGACACCACTTGAGATGAAAGTAAATGACATTGAGGACTAGGAGGGGTGTGGCCGTATGCCCTCACTTAACTTTACTCTTCCTGGAACCTGTCAGCAATTAACATATCACGGGCACATCTCCCATGTCTCCCTTCCCCCATGGCATGATCACGCTGACCCTTAGCAGCCTCCTGAGGTTCCTGGGCCTCTGGTTCTTTATCCTCCGATGAGTTCTCATCCTCCTCGAGTTCATCCTCTGGCAGGGGGTCACCCTTTTGCATTGCTGGATTGTAAAGGGTGCAACACACTGGGAGTGTATTGGAGTGAGCTGCCTGAGTGATCCAAGCATCTGAAATGCACCTTCAGAAGCCCTATGGTCTGCTCTATAAGGGAGTGTGTGGAGCTGTACCTCTCCTCGGAAGGACACTGAGGGTGCTGCCATGATGCGGGAAACCCTGTTGGGAGTATATTGGAGTGAGCCACCTGATCGGTCCAAGCATCTGAACCATATCTTCAGAAGCCCTATGGTCTGCTTTATAAAGGAGCATGTGAGCAGCATTGTATCTCTCCCTGGAACGACTCTGAGGGCGATGCACCGGTGTCATCAGCCAGCATTTCAGTGGATACCCCTTATACCCAAGCAGCCATCCCTGCAGACGTAATGGCCCCTTGAAAATCTCAGGCACCTGGGAGTGGTTCAGGATGTAGGAGACAAGGCAACTGCCAGGGCACCATGCACAAACGTGCTGTATGCACTTCTGGTGATCATACACCAGTTATACATTGATGGAATGATAGCCCTCGCAGTTTATAAACATTAGGGGCTGCTGCCATGGAGCCTGTATAGCCACATGGGTGCGGTGTATTGCACCCTGCACTCTTGGGAAGCCTGTAATGGCAGCAAAGCTGGTGAATCTCGCAGCCTGGCTATATTCATCCGGAGCAAACCTGACATAATGAGGGGCATTACTGTAAAGGGCATCTGAGACCTCCTTTATGCATCAATGTGTTGTGGACTGACAGATGCTGCACAGGTGCCTTGTTAATCCCTGGAAAGACCCAAAGGCAAAGAAATTGAGTGCTGTGGTCACCTTCAAAGCCACTGGCAGGGTATGCCCTCCAACTCCATGTGGCATCAGGACTTCATGGAGAATGTGGCATATATATGATGTACAAGGTATTGGGACAAGTGCAGATGTGCACGGCATTGCCTCACACTCATTTGAAAATAGGCGAATCTTCTACTATAAATCCTAGGTTTGGCAATTTGCCTCTGTTGTCTGGGTCTCTCTTCATGACCCTCCATTCATGCTCTCGCTCCCCTTGACCATGTCTCTCTGGCATGGCCATCTGCTGGAGCTGCACACAGCCTCAGCTCTCCCTCCTTCACCTTCTCCATTGCTTTAAGATCCTGACAAAGGCAGCATTGAGCCCTGGACCCATATCTGCTTTTGCCTTCTCTCTGAAAGGAAACATTGAAGACATTAATGATCCAAGGGGCAAGAAAGTAAAGCTCAGAGGATGAAACGTATGAAAACTCTAAGGTTCCATTGCTTTTCCTACCCTATTTCCAAGGTAGCTGATGCTGCCTTGTCCCTGAGACACTAGCACACACTTCGAGGTGACCAAGATGGCATCGCAGATATCTAAACTCTTGAGCCTTGCGTGGGAAGCTAAAGTTTAAGTGAGATGAGTGACCCAACCTAGATCTGTGCCCCATTCTCTGATGTGGCCTATCAATGACCAATCAGCTGCTCATGGTCAATGAGTGGCCCGTTAAGAATGTCAAGTCCGGTGAACACGTGACAGGCCTTCATTAATGGAATGCTTCACTGTTGCCTGCATTCCCAAATTCTAAATTCCTATGTGTTACTCTTGGAATGAAGTGACTGTGATGTGAAGCCACTGAGTTCTGAGTAGCCCTTTAACAGTACTAATGAAGCCATTGGCTTTCAGTGGCTTTCATCGCAAGGAGGTCTTCCTCCTTTCTTTTTAAGCAGACTCCTGTTCACTCTTGCGGCAACAAGTTCGAGGGCGACCCCAGAAATGCCCACTCGTGTTCGCCTTTCCCCCTCACTGCCATTCCACAGCCTTCCCTCCCTTTTGTCCCCTCATGTTCACCTCTCCTCACAGCCCCACCACAGCCTTCCTTCCCCATTGCCCACCTCATGTTCGTCACCCCCCCGCCCTCACCTCACAGCCCACCTGTGGTTGAAGTGATAGTTTCTGAACATAGAGTTCTGCCTGACTACCACTGCACAGTGGTGTTCTTGTGGACAACGCTCTCAGCCATCAGGAGTATAAGACCCCTGTACTCCCCAACCCTGGCCGCAGTATTGGTCACTGAAAGTGGAGGCCTGCATGAGCACCACAGCACAGTGGTGTTCTTCCGGACAATGTAGGCAAAGAGCAGCAGCAGACCAACCCTACAGCCCCAGCAGTGTGACATTCATAGCAATGCTATGGCAGGTAGGCTATTTACATGCAGTCACCTCAAAGTTATGAGTGAACTGAGGTCTGACCTATGCACACCACCCCTTTTCAAACGAGTTTGAGGTCGATGTAACTTCCTGCTGGCATGCTGAGAGATCGGAAGGCACGACAAGATTCCAGCGAGCAGCTGTTTTAATGAGCATTCGTGAGATGTTAATGAATGCAAATGGCATTCACACCACTTGTCAGTGGGATAACCGACCTGCCATAAGCCCACCATCGGGAGAATTGCGAAGTGTTTCATACGCAGGCAGATTTCCATCTTTTTGCCTGCGGCTGGATTCTCTGCTTCCGCCCACCACAAAACCTACCCAGGCGGGATGGGAAAACTCCACCCTATAGTTCGGGACAAAATTTATAGTCACTTCGATAAATACAGGATAATTAAGGAAAGCCAGCATGGATTCATTAATTAACTTGCTGGAGTTTTTTGAGGAGGTAACAGAAAATGTTGATAGGAGGTGTATAGGGAATTTCAAATACAGTGCCACACAACTGACTAGTGGGCAAAATTCTAGCTCATGGAACAGAAGGGAGAGAATAGGCAATTGGATAAGAAATTGGCTGAGTGACAGCAAACAAAGAGTAGTGAGTAGTGGATGTTTTGCAGATTGGAGGAAGGTGTGTAGTGGAGTTCCCCAGTGGTCGGTGTTGGGACCCTTGCTGTTCCTGATATATATTAATGATCTGGAATGTGGTGTGCGGGGCATGATTTCAAAATTTGCAGACGATACAAAGATTGGAAACTTTGCCAACTGTAATGAGGATAGTCTTGAACTTCAAAAGGATGTAGACATGTTGGTGGATTGGGCAAACAAGCGGCAGATGAAGCTCAGTGCAGGGAAGTGTGAGGTGATTCATCTTGGCAGGAAGAATATGGAGAGACAGTATAAAATAAAGTGAGAAACTCTAAAGGAGGTGCAGGAACAGAGAGAACCTTGGGGTATATGTACATAAGTTATTGAAGATGGCAGGGCATGTTGAGAGAACAGCTAATAAAGCAGATCGCATCTTTAGCTTTATTGATAGGGGCATTGAGTACAAGAGTAAGGAGGTCATGTTGAACTTGTATAAGACACTGGTTAGGCCTCATCTAGAGCATTGCCAGTTTTGGCACCATATTTGAAGAAGGATGTGAAGGCATTGTAGAGAGAACAGAGGGGGGGTCACAAGAATGATTTCAGGGATGATAAACTATATTTATGAGGGTAGATCGGCGAGATTGGGTTTTCCTTGGAGAGGAGAAGGCTGAGAGGAGTCTTGTTCGAGGTATTCATGACCCTGAGGGGCATGGACAGGATAAATAGTGAGAAACTGTTCCCACTCAAGACAGCATCAAGGATATAGATTCAAAATAATTGGCCAAAGTTGTAAAAATGATGTGAGGAAATCTTTTTTTCACACAGAAGGTGGTTGGAGTGTGGAACTAACTTCCTGAAAGGGTGGTGGAGGCAGGTTCATTCGAGGTATTCAAAATTGGATGGCTATCTGAATTGGATGGCTATCTGAAGAGAAAGAATGTACAGGGATAAGGTAGGGGAGTGGGTCTAGGTAGAATGCTCTTTCAGAGAGCCAGTGCAGACTTGATGGGATGAATGGCCTCCTTCTGCACTGCAATGATTCTGTAATTCTGTGATTTATTGTCCAAATTTTTATCTATACAGCCAATGCACCGTTAATCCCATGGCCTTCAATTTGGATGGACTGCTGCCATTGTGCACTCCAACCTAGCTCACAAAGGCTGCCCTCTCGATGTCAGTTAGAGTCACCAGGAAATCCAGGGTGCAGCACCTTTCTATTCAACATGCATATGCTTTCCCCTCACCCACCCACCAAAAAACAGGGCCCTGGTTTGACATTACATCCAAATTACTGCACCTGCAACACAGTATTGCCTCAGTATTGCAATGAAGTGCCAGTCTAGGTTATGTACTTAATTTCCAATATACAGCCCTGGCCTCTTCACTTTCTAACTCATGGGTGAACCAAGGCAAATTTAAATATTAACACTTTGGTATTTTTCTTGTTTGTTCAGCCCCTTTGCCTTGGTACGAAACCTTTCAATTCAAATAAAAAGCATTTCAGTTAAAACAACACCTTTTTCAACAAGAGCTAAGGATTAATAGATGTCAAGAACATTTGTAAAGTGTGCAGTAGAGGTAAATGGAAAAGGTTTAACAATAGATTTTAGAAGGCGAAGATTAAACTATGTTAAGGAAGGAAATGGCAAATAGTTGTCGATCTTTACAATAATGAAACATGCAGACGCTACAGAATGGCAAACAATGTCCTGCAAAGTGCTCTAATTTCCTTGAACAAAGACTCTTTTGTTCATCAGTACTTCACACTTAGAATAGATCTTAATAAATATTGGACATTGGTTGTTCTCACAGACTACAAGAATTTTACTTCAGATTAAATGCTAACCTATTTTGCTACTTTAGCAGCGAATAAGTAGGAGGTTGTCATTTTAAAACTGCAGTGCCCTCATCAGACAACACGTTACGATTCCATAACAAAAACAGAATTACCTGGAAAAACTCAGCAGGTCTGGCAGCATCGGCGGAGAAGAAAAGAGTTGACGTTACGAGTCCTCATGACCCTTCCGCAGAACTGAGTAAAGTTAGGAGAGGGGTGAAATATAAGCTGGTTTAAGGTGGGTTGGGTTGGGGGGGGCGGGGGGGAGGGGGTTGGCGGCGGGGGGAGAAGTTGTTGGGGGGGGGGAGCGGGTGGTTGTAGGGATAAGCAAGCAGTGATAGGAGCAGATAATCAAAAGATGTCACAGACAAAAGGAACAAAGACGTGTTAAAGTTGGTGATATTATCTAAGAGAATGTGCTAATTAAGAATGGATGGCAGGACACGATTCCATAATCATTTGTGACCATTCAGATTAAGGGAAATATTCAAGCCTTGGAGGTGACATGGAGGACTACAAAACAAATTCCCAGTGAAGACTGCCCAACCCCTCTCCCTCTTCCAAATAGACACTCAGATTCCTTGCTGCATAGTGTGGGAAGTGGCTTCCTTGCTGCCAATTTAAGTCTTAAAATAAAACTTACATTTTTCATTGGTGTCAACCTAATGTTGTAGCACAAATCAATAACTTATGGCGTGACCTCATTCAAGGAAGAAGTACTATAAGAGAGTATAGCGTTAGAGTTGATTTAAAAAGTGACAAATTCAAAAATGAGTAGACATTTCCGTTGCTTACAAAAACAAAAGCAAAAACACGATTGCTGGAAATCTAAAACAAAAATAGAAAACGTTGGAAATACTCAACTGGTCAGGTAGCATCCCTGGAGAGAGGGAAACAGGGTTAATGGGTTTGCGTGCAGTTGGAGTTGATTAAAACCAATGAAATTGTAAATGATTTGGGTAGCTATCTCCAGAGCGCTGATTTCCACATTTCACTCCAGTGTATTAAGCTGTTTCCACGCTACCCTCATTGGAGAGGTTATCAATTAACATATGTTAATCACACAATTAAAGCAATATTGGCACAGTCTTGTCAGTTTAAAGCCGGGTCTATGAGCCCCTGAAACCAAGGTGAGGACACAGCGACAGTTGAGTGAGTCAAAGATGATAATAAATACTAAGTAATCATAATAAATTTCTTGCCTGCTAGTGGGAAAGGGTTTGTTCATTGAGAGCTTGATTTCTGCACATTGGATGGTACTTTCTACTTAAAAAGCCAAGGCTATGATATCTGTCGACCTGGCTAAGGTCACAGACAAGCATCTAAAGCTTTCATGGTGATGTTCAAGGTGTATATTGGGTGCATTTGATTGGAGTTTATAATGGCCCCTGCCATTGACCACTCTATCCACGGAATTCATACCATCTCAGGTGTCTGAAACTTAATCCCTCTACTGTAACAGCCCCTCTTGCTGGAGATGGTCATTGCCTGGCACTTTTGTAGGCAAATACTGCTCGCCACCTGTAAGTCCAAGTTGGAATGGTGTCCAGGTCTTGTTACACGTCAGCAAGGACTGCTTCAGCATTTGAGACAAATGGTACTGAACACTGTGTAATCATCAGTGACCATCTCCACTCTGACCTTATGCTGGAGGGAGGTCACTGATGAAGCAGCAGAAGATGGTTGAGCCTAGGACACTATCCTGAGGAACTCCTGCAACGATGGCCTGGGGCTGAATTGATTGGCCTCCAACAATCACAACCATCCCCCTTTGTGCTAGGTATGACTTCAACCAGTGGAGACTTTTCACCCGATTCACATTGACTTCAATTTTACTAGGGCTCCTTGATGCCATTCTCACAATCAAAGCACAATTCTGCTTTGATGTCAAGGATAGTCACTCTCACACCACCTCTGCAATTCAGCTCTTTCGTCCATGTGTGGACCAAGACTGTAATGAGGTCAGGAACTGAGAACCCCCGGCAGAACCCAAACTGACATCGGTGAGCAGGTTATCGCTGAGTAAGTGTCACTTGATTGCACAGTCGATTACATGTTCCATCACTTTGCTGATGATTGAGAGTAGAATAATAGGGCAGTAATTGGCTGAGTTTAACTTGTCCTTTTTTTGGGGACAAAATATTTCTGGACAATGTTCTACTTTGTTGGGCAGGTGCCAGTTCTCTAGCTGTACAGGAACATCTTGGCTATGGGTGCTGCTAGTTCTAGAGAACAAGTCTTCTGCACCACAGTTGGAATGCTTTCAGGGCCCACAGTTCTTTGCTGTAGCCAGTGAGCTCAGCTATTTATTGATAGCATAAGTGAAGTGAATCAGATTGGCTCAAGATTGACGGCTGTGATGTTAAGGATATCAGGAGAAGGCTGGGATTCATCATCCTTTCAGCACTCGGTATTCTAATTACTGTTCCAGCAAACTTTGGCGCAAATCTGCCACTGGAGGGTCAGGAAATGCAACAGTCTAACATATGGCATTCGTCAACAATGCCAGCATTGCAGTGAATACTGGGCCCTGGAGAACCTGCTAAATGACGAAAGAATTGATTGTTTGAAAATATGCTTCTTGGTGCATATGAAGGAGAAATTGGGCAATTATTTCTTCACGTTAAACTGCTCCTATTATCTTGGAATGAATTTATACAGAGCTTCAGAAAATAGGAGCTTGTGCTCCCATCAATAAAATATTCCATGCAGAATGTAGTTTTTTCTTTCATAAACTCCACAGAATCAATCATGGACCGAATGATGCATGATAGCAATCTGAAGTGAGACCGATCATGCCTAGAATGTTTTGACATGTGTTGCTGAGTTGTGAGATTATTAAACCCTTATGGGTCAGAGTATTCGGTGTCTTTTGCAAAAGTTCTTCAAAATTGTTATCTCCAAACAACCATTAATCTATTTTTTGGCGTGAACTAGGGCTGGGGAAGGGGGGGGCCGTCGGGGGAGGGGGGTGGGTAGCGAAGGAGAAGCGGTACTTGTTTAATGATGAAGCCCCTTCGAAGCAAATGATTTCCTCTGCTGGGTTCATTTACTGTTGAGAAAAGAGGTGATTTGTCAATAGTGCAGGAGAAATCATACGGCAGTGCCTTGAGAGTGGCTTCACACTTGGTAGCATTGGTAATTCTTCATTCTTAACTCAGTCTGTTCAGTGTCAGCTGCTCCATGAGAAGGGTGACCCCAGAACAGCTCCCATTTAACCTCTGAATAATGCAATTTCTTCTGGCAAGAAATGCGTACTTCAAAAAAAATAGCATTATGTGGAGAATACTTTTAGGCCATAATAATGTGAGAACAACTTATGAGGAAAGGTTGGACAGGCTAGGCTTGTATCCACTGGAGTTTTGAAGAGTAAGAGGTGAGTTGATTGAAACATAAGATCCTGAGGGGTCTTGACACAGTCGATGTGGAGAGGATGTTTCATCTTGTGGGCAAATCTAGTACTAGGGACCACTGTTTAAAAGTAAGGTGTCGCAATTTAGGACAGAGATGTGGAGAACATTTTTCCCTCAGAGGGTCATGAGCCTGTGGAACTCCCTTCCTCAAAAGGCGGTGGAGGTAGAGTCCGTGAATATTTTTAAAACAAGAGGTGGATAGATTCTTGATAAGCAAGAGTGTGAAAGATTATTGGGGGTAGGCAAAAATGTGGAGTTGAGGTTGAAATCAGATCAGCCATGTTCTTATTGAATGGCGGGGTAGGCTCAAAGGGTTGAGTGGCCTACTCCTGCTCCTAATTTGTATGTTCGTATGTTGCTCAACAAGGCCGCCCGGAATCAATAAAGCGCTGCACGTACAAGAGTGTAACTTCCACTTCTCAGTGGGAGGAAGTCTTGCCCTCAGGAGGTGCCGGCTAATCAGATTGGCAGCTCCAGCAGTCCCAGCAGCAGCAGAAATTAGTGAGTGCTGCTGTGACAGCAAGTAAGCCCCAGGGTGAATAAGGCATTGATCCCAGAGGTAAGCTGGGGCGTATTAGACGGGGATGGATAGTGGAGCCCGGAAGGGGTGTGTGTGTGTTTTGGAGGCCGAGCAGGGAGGAACAAAGTAGGGATAACATCTTGTTGGGGTGCCCCCAATAGGCAGAAGGAGTCGCTCAAAGCATATTCCCTCCCTTCCTTCCTACCTTTTAAGCAGTTTACTTAAAAAAGGATGGCCTACCCCTCCCATGCGCCTGCCCACGCTAACTGTTTTATGGTGTGGACAGCATAATAACCGGGTCGATTGGCTTGCTACCAAGCCCAATTGCCCATTAATTATTTATTTAAAAATGGCGGACTGGGTCAGGGGTGGGCAGGAAGGTGGTGGGCTAGCCAACCGTCATATTTTATGTGCCATCCCCCCAGCCCCCATTGAAAGCATGCCCAGGGAGCTGTAAAATCCAGCCCCCTGCTTTAACCAATGGAACTATGCCACAAGATGTCTTGTACATAGAACGAATTGAACAAAACATATATGAGTAAGTTCACACTATAGCCCCCACCGACATACACCAGACCCTTAGGTTTACTTCTTGGGGCCCTGGCTTCCTTTGGCCACCCTCCTGTGGGCCAGCTGCTCCCTCTGTGAGACAGAGGACGAGGTTGAAGGGGTCACAGGCAAAGGGGACGTGGAGGGAGAGGACAATGTCTAATCTTCATGAGTGGATGACCCAGGGGTGTCCAGCTGCCGCTCCTCCTCCCTTCAGGGCGGCCAAGTGCCCTGGCCTGAATCCTTGAGGGAAAGGAGCACTTGGATGGACATCAAGGTGCGCCGTTTCCCTCTTGTGTTGCCACTTCAGGAACTCACCCACGGCTACCGCGATGGAGTGCAGGTCTGCACACATCTCTGCGTTTTGCTGGGCCAGGGTCTCCATGGCATCTGCCATCCTCCCCATAGAGATCTCCAAACGTGCACATGTGGGCAACTTTTCATCAGAGAGCAGGCGGACACACTCCCGACTCGTGTGCCACTCTGTTGAGGGCTTCCAACAGCTCTGCATGATGTTTCCCTGCCTTCTGTTGACTCTCCAGGATGAGTTGGAAGGCCAAATCCAGAGGCTTGTCGTCTGACTCGGACCTCAGAGGTCCTCTTCCCCAGCAGCCCTCTGAGTGCTGGGGAGCTCAGCTGAACCTGCCTCCTCCTCAGGAAAAGCTTTTTCACCCAGAGGGTGGTTGGAATCTGGAACACACTGCCTGAGGGGGTGGTAGAGGCAGGAACCCTCACAGCATTTAAGAAGATGAGCACTTGAAATGCCATAGCATACAGGGCTACAGGCCAAGTGCTGAAAATGGGATTAGAATAGATAGGTGCTTGTTGGCCAGCATGGACACGATGGGCCGAAAGGCCTGTTTCTGTGTTGTATAACTCTATGACTCTATGACTATGAGATACATGTCCGTGCGGTGACCACCAGATTGTGAACCCGAGCCTGCTCTAGAGTTAGGTCCTACCAAGGCCTGTGTCTCTGAGCTGGTGAAGGGTGTGGGTAAGCGCTGTGATGGGTCTTACAGACTGCTTATTTCCAGCTCTTCAATGGAGGACACGCCCTCTTGGCTGGGGGTGAGGACATGCATGGTGCTGAGGGACTGGCTGGCTGAGGATGATGGTTGCTTGGCAGAGCTCCCTGTGAACCAAAGTAGAGATAATTAGTGCATGGCAGCTGAGTCAAAAACAGGAGAGAGAGCACTCACTGTATTGAGAGAGGAATAATGTGCTGCTGGTTCCTCACATGGGTGTTTTCCACCGACCTCACCATCGACACAAGCACGGTCCACGTCCTCACCAGTCAGCGCGATAGCACACTCCTCAAAATGAGTGAGGGGTTTAATGTGGTCCACTCCACCCTTGGTCTGGGACCTCTCCCTGTGGTTGTGAGCCAGCTTCTCCTGCATGAAAAGTGATGGAGAGAATGTGAGCAGGACATATGGCACTGCATGGAATGTTTGTGTGGTGAGCAGAGCCATGGACAGGATAAGGATGCAAGCTCCTAAGGATATGAGCCTGATGGAGATGTGAGGGTGTGTGTGAGAGTTAGTGGTGTTGTCCCTTGAGGCGTGAGAACCCTGTGGACGTGTGATGGGTTCAAGAGTGTGTGAGTTGAGACAGACGTGAAGAGTGACTTACCCTGGCGGAACGGAGGAGATCATTCAACCTTTCTCGGCACTGGGTGACTGTCCTCTTTCATAGGGCATAGGCACTGACAACAATGCCATCACCTCCCAAGACGGATTGGTGATGTTGCTGCCCATCCTGCAGCCAGAGTGGGCATAGAGGACATCATGTCAGGACTCCACTGTACCCAAAAAATGCTCGAGGGATGCATCATTAAACTTGGGGGCTGCAGTTTTCTTGCCTTTCGGGGCCATGTTTTCCGTGCAGCAGTTCTGGGCTGGAACACTGAGAGGTATGCACACGGCTGTACTTTAAATATGGTGCCTGGCATGAGGAAGCAGCGAGGTGATGGTGCGGCAGGTGAATGACAGCCCGTCCATTGTCGAAACGGCCTGTTTCCTGGGAATGCGTAACTAATACGGAGGGATTGGGATGACATAGCATGACAGCCAGTGGGTAAAACGTTGTTTTTCGCACCTGCTACCGCACTTAGTGCAAACCTGGGATGATTCCGCCCAGAGAATATTTGTGAATAGTTGCTCTTGGACTGGAGGAAGCTTTATAGTTGGGGAGGGGGTGGTGGTCTAGAACCAGGGAACACTCTCTCAGAATGAGGGACAGGACAATTAAGACTGAGATGAGGAGGAATTTCTTTACTCAGAGAATGGTGAATCTTTGGAACTCTCTGCTCCAGAGTAGTGTAGAGGTTCAGTCGTTGAGTATGTTCACAACTGAGATTCATAGATTTCTACATATTAAAAACATCAAAGGATATGGGGGTGGTGCAGGAAAATGGTATTGAAGTAGATCTGCCACAATCTCATTGAATGGTGGAGCAGGCTCAAATGGCTGAATGGCCTATTCTTACTCCTTTTTCTTATATTCTTATGCTTTTATGTTGGTGGAAGGATCAAGAACCAGAAGATGCAAATTAAAGATGATTGGCAAAAAACAGCAACAGCAACATGAGGAAAAAGCTTTTTTTACCTGACTATTGGTAAGGATCTGGAATGCACTGCCTAAGACTGTGGTGGAGTCAGATTCAGTCGTGGCTTTCAAAAATGAGGGGATCATTATCTGAGGAACAAAGGGACCTTGGCGTGTGTGTCCTTAGATCTCTGAAGGCAGAGGGGCATGTTAGTGGGGTGGTGAAAAAGGCATATGGGACACTTGCCTTTACCAATCGAGGCATAGATTACAAAAGTAGGGAGGTCATGTTGGAATTGTATAGAACCTTGGTGAAGCCACAGCTGGAGTACTGTGTGCAGTTCTGGTTGACACATTATAGGAAGGGTGTGATTGCACTGGAGGGGGTGCAGAGGAGATTCACCAGGAAGTTGCCTGGGATGAAACATTCAAGTTATGAAGAGAGGTTGGATGGACTTGGGTTGTTTTCATTGGAGCAGAGAAGACTGAGGGGTGACCTGATCGAGGTGTACAAGATTATGAGGGGCATGGACAGGGTGGATAGGGAGCAGCTGTTCCACTTAGTTGAAGGGTCAGTCACAAGGGGACATAAGTTCAAGGTGAGGGGTAGAAGGTTTAGGGGGGATGTGAGGACAAACTTTTTTACCCAGAGGGTGGTGATGGTCTGGAATGCGCTGTCTGGGAGGGTGGTGGAGGCGGGTTGCCTCACATCCTTTAAAAAGTACCTGGATGAGCACTTGGAACGTTATAACATTCAAGGCTACGGGCCAAGTGCTGGTAAATGGGATTAGGTAGGTAGGTCAGGTGTTTCTCAGGTGCAGTCTCAATGGGCCGAAGGGCCTCTTCAGCACTGTGATTCTGTAATTCTGTGAAGAGGCAAAGTTTGCAGGGTTATGGGGAAAAGGTGAGGAAGTAGGACTAGCTGAGTTGTTCTTGCGGCGAGCTGGCACTGATACAACGGGTTGAATGGCCTTCTCCTTTGCTGTACCTATTCTATGATTGTATGATATTAAGAAAGGGCCTGCCTTAAATAGGCTTCATGTCAGCTCAAATTCTACAAAATAGCTCAAGAAATCACCATGTGCCCAGGACAAAATAGATTTCCAATCCTAATGGCATTCCAAAACGAAAACTTTTATAAAACCATTTTCTGGATAATGTCGGAGGAATTCTCAGTATATATTTTCTCTGGCTCTCTACCACTGGTAAGCTGAAAACGCTTGAATCGAATCTATTATAAAATAGAAAATCTTCTATTCTCCAGCCACCAGCCACAAAAGAACTCAGCTGAATTGAAAAAAAATCATAATATAAGCTGAACGCAGACTCAGAGTAGACAGACGAGCGCCTTTGTGACAGTGTTGAATGGAATATCCTTGATCTTTGTAGTAATTGAAGGTATAGTCTCTCCTACTGCCTATCAGGGGTCACATGATTGTCCTTGGAGGCTCCGACCAATAAGCCCTAAGCACGGATAATCCGGGGTGGGGAGGGGGGTGGTGCGGGGCGCAGGTCTTTATTGTTGATGACCTGGCTCAAGCTTGCAGCATCTGAAAAATTCTGTAATAAAGTTATCTGTTTCTCGTAGAAACTGGTCCGGCATGTCAAGTTATTACATTTAGTGATGAGCGTGGGATAGCTCCGATGCTGCACCCTCGCCTTGTTAACGTGAGTACATGAAATCTTAAGGAAAAAGAAAAGAATACTCACCATTCATGCCGCTTTTCAGCAGAATCGATCCTTACGATGCAACTATGGAAGACTGGAGCCAGTATGTAGAGCGCCTTGGTTTTTATACTGTGGTGAACGAAATTACCGCAGAGGAGAAGCAGAAAGCAATCCTTTGGAGTATATGTGGTAGCAATCTCATCCACAGTCTGACGGCCCCGAATGCACCCAATTCTAAATCCTGTAATGAATTATTAGATCTTGTGAAAATGCATTTCCAGCCAAAGCTATCTGTAATAATGCAGAGGTTTAAGTTTAACTCCTGAGTCAGGGCCCCGGGAGAGCCCATTGCAACCTATATAGTGAAGTTGAAGCAGTTGACTGAGCACTGCGACTTCGGAGACACACTCAATGATATGCTGCGGGACCGGTTAGTTTGTGGAGTTCATGGTGACCACATTCAGCGCCGTTTGCCCGCAGAAGTCAACATTGATTTGAAGCGCGCCATGGAAATAGCGCTCGCCATGGAAAGTGCTGCGAAAGACTCACAGGCTTTACAAAACGTGCAACATTGCGCTGTTCTTCGTGTGGGGCGGGAACCTATCGGTGGTTGTGGCTCAAAAATCAGTGACACAGCAGCGGAGCTAGAAGCAGTGACCAGTGTTCGAAAAACGAAAAGGCCTAGTAGAAACAGTTCAGCGGCGACTCCAAGGTTAATCTGCTATAGATGTGGGGGTGACCACATATCGGACACCTGCAGATTCAAGGAGGCAGAATGCCATTACTGCCATGAGAAAGCCCTACCCGCCGGGTTACCCACTCTTAGGGCTCATTGGTCAGAGCCTCAAAGGACAATCGTGTGACCCCCTATGAGGAAGTAGGAGAAGCTATACTTTCAATTACTACAATCTTCAATGGCAAAGAGGGGGAAATACACTACTGAGCATGTATCAGTATCAAATGGTTTAGAAGTTCTCAGAGTAAGTTCATGTCTTGCATTGAATCTCAGCCACAGCTGCAATATAATTGCTAAAATTGGCTTTGACAACCCTCAGGCAAAGTAGAGGAAGCAGCAGAGGAAGCTCAGTATCCCGATGGCAAAGAGGTCCATCAGCTCCTTTTTCTTCAGGTTGGAGGTGAAGATGGAGGAGAGGGAGGGAGTAGAAAGGGAGAGAGATTTAAGGAGTCATTTGGTAGTGGAAGAGAAAAGCTAGTATATTTTGATCTCTGGGGATGATAAAAACACTGGGGAAGCAGGATTCAGCTGAACCTTATGTTCAAACCCCTCTGTGGCCTTCCTACTCCCTTGGTTTGAATTTTAGCTCCTGGTCCAGGGGTGCAGAGTCGGGACATTTCCCGGCTCCAGAAACCTGACCTGGGGGAAAGTGCCCCTGAAGTTGGGATTTCCGTTCTGGAGCGTTGGATTTCCCTGGGAGTCGGGCTGGGCTGGAACGAGTGCGGAGAATGCCAGGTGCAGAGGCTGGGTAGAAGGTCTGCCTCAGTGCACTGGGACTTTGTCAAGGATTTTTTTAAAAAGCATTAAAACAAAAAACAGCCCTCCTGCCCATGCCCTTCATACCTACTCAACACCCACAGCCCCCCCGTGCCCTTGAAATTCAGCCACATGGTTAATTGCAACTGTTGGATAACCAAGATGTGCCGCGGTTTCTATTAGGCTTTGCAATCTCTTTCTGTCGGCGGTGTTGATGATGTTTAAATCTACGAAAAGCGTCATACCGACTGATGCCATCTCATGCCCTCTACCAATCCCCGCTTGGCCCCTTATACCCTCCATGCCATACTATGCTCCTTGCCCCCCCTTGGTCTTTTACAGCCCCTATGCCAACTTAGAGCCAACTCATGCCCCACAGCCACCACCCTTTTCCCTTACACCGACCATGGCAACTCACCCAGTGTCCACCATGGGCAGGCCTCATGAGCCATGCTGAAATACAAGAAAATAAAGTTCTAAGTGTCTATTGCAGACCTTACTTCAAAAAATGCTCTCATTCATAAAAACCCATTCACTACATTGACATTCCTTCAGCTACATTTTTTTAACTCATTCACGGATGTGGGTGTCGCCGTCTAGGCCAGCGTTCTTATGAGGTATGCTTTCAGGTGCTTCATCATGCTACATGGACATTTTTTTTGCAGCATCTTTGTTTTATTTTATTATTTGCAGGTCTGCAGCTCCCCGAGGCAGCTGCCTGCCTTCACTGAGCTCACTCGAAGTGCTCACCCGCACCCGCGGTGACATCGCCGCCCGCCCTCTTCCCTTCCCCACCGCGGTAGCGTTGAGCTTTTCAGCGCGCGTTTCATGCCGGCTGGCCGTTAGTTGGCCAGCCGGCATGAAATCGCGGTCGGGGGCTGATGGCGGTCGGGGGCCCGTTTCCCGACTGCTCCCGGCCTGCCGATCGTGTGCGCCCAACGAGGGAAAAATTCAGGCCATAGAGTCACAAAGTTATTAACAGCACAGTGGGAAGCCATTTGGCCCATTGAGTCTATGTTGTCTCCCTGGGCTAATCCTCCACTCTATCTCTGGAACCCTTCAAGTTTACTTCCTACAAGTGCCCATCCATCTGCCTTTTGAAAGCATTGATCACCTATGCTTCAAAGGTCCTTGTAGACAATGAGTTCAAAGTCATTATCTTTCAATGCATAAAAACGTTCTTCCTCACATTCCTCCCCCGCATTTCTTTCCCAATACCTTAAATCTATGTCCCCTAGTGATTTTTTTTTTTAGCTCATTTATGGGATGTGGGATTCGCTGGCTAGGCCAGCATTTATTGCTCTTGAGAAGGTGGTGAGCTGCCTTCTTGAACCGCTTGTGCCATCAGCTAATGAGGTCAGTGTTTCTTTGTCTACCTTATCTAAATCGGCCATAATCTTGTACACCTCTATCAAACCTCCCCTCCAATCTCCTTTGCTCCAAGGAGAACAATCCCAGCATCTTCAGGCTAGTCTTGTAGCTAAAATCCCCCATCCCAGGAACCATTCTGGTAAGTCTGCTCTGCCATTCAACACAGAAAAATATTTGATTTTATCCGATTCTTTTCGTGAAATTTCTTTTTAAATCTTCTCCACAGGGGTTGCCTCAGGGTTATTTCAAAAAAAAATGCAACCAATTTTTGCGTTTATTTTTGCATGTGAATAGAGGGAATCAAAATTTTACGTGTGAAATTAGGATCAATTGCACCTGCACTAAAAATGGTCTTAAGACTTCCTAGATTGTGTCCATGACATGCGCACAACACCTTTGAGGCAAGTTGCGTCAGACATTTGTTAGAATTATATCTCTCAAGATTGAAATTTTCTTTTACAAAATGCTACCGTGTGGCCAAAGGGAATCATGCAGATATCCTGTCAGTAGCCATAATGCCTTCATTCTGCAGCAGTCTGCTGTGCTAGCTGCATTCCAGCCAACCTATGGCAAATTAAAGCGTTGCTACTGCAAGAAAAGGGCTGTTCACCGACCACATGGCTGATGACTCCAGTGGAAAACCCATGCACACATGTGCAGCAGGAATATAAAGCACAGTCACGCTGCCACACAAAATATTATACAGCAGGCCACTGGGCGCTGAAACAATGCTCCTGCTGCCAGGACCAGTCTGGAGGAGCCCACAGCACTCAGGAAATCAGGTGCCCAGTTTCTTGGTGGCCTGCTGCTTGCAGTCTAATTTGACCATCAGAAGGGAAAGTCCTTTCCAGCAGTTACATGGCGACCAGGCGAGAAAGAGGAGGAGGAGAAGTAGGAGGAGGAGGAAGAGCAGAGCCAACCTAGATGACCCCTTTCAGGGAAGGCTATTCGTGAAGAACTTAACTGAGTGCAATACCATTAATCTCAACCCGAATTCCTGATTCCCCAACAATCCCACTCCTTACTTTCCCTTTGTCACTGACCATCACACTGTCTGCTTGGCAACAAATCAAAAATAAAAGCCACAAGAAAATAAACAATTCAAATCAAATTTATAAATGGTCATTCCATATTGTCATACTAATCACCCTTGTGCAATCCTTTGATTCTTTTCTTCCTTACGCCTTTTCCTGTCCTAGACTTCCAGTGCAGTGGCTGCAGCATTGTTGGTGGAAACCTACTAAATTTCAGTGGAGCTAATGACTTGCAGAATGACTTAGAGCAGCTCTGCGACTAGAGGACTTGGCTTTCAGAATGCAACATGTCGGCCTGGGCAGCATGTAATCTGGGCTGTCTGGCTGACAGGCAATGAAGGCACTGGTAGAGTAGCAGGGGTAGGGGGATGGATGCTTTCTTCTTGAGAGAGGGTATGGCAGGTTCATGCTCCACAGAGCCACTCCCTCAAAGCAGAGCTTCAGCAATCATAGTAATCTGTTGGAGGACAGATGGCTGGATTGCAGAGACACCTGGAAAGCCCCTTTGAAAAGCTATAATCCACAGCCATGATGCTAGTGGTCAAAGCTTGCACAGCATCAAGCTGACCTTGCATGGTAGGTGTCTGAACTTTCAATGTAGCACTCAGACTGCTGCTGGAATCTGCTTGTGCTGCAATGGGAGATGAAAAGGCAGCCATGAGACACTGCAGCTGGGTCCACAAGTGTGTGAAAAGATTTAGCCTCTACTTCCATGCTGAAGGGGGTTAGCTCTGTGCAAAGTCCTGTGCCAAGCTGGTGCCTGATCTTTGACATTAATTTCAGGCTTTCTTGCAGGCCTACCAATGCACCAAGCATTTTGTTGTGCATACACATCAGTGTTCTTCTGTAGGTTGCCACATTGAATTGGTCGTTTGAGTCCTCTGCAGCAGAACTCGTTTGTGACATCACTCTCTTGCCTAGGCCACTCCTGCCTGGAGTCTCACCATGTGCAGAATCATCTCTGTTGTTACGCACTACATCATGGGCAGCATTGTTTTCTTCTTGTTGTTCCTCACTGACAGATCAGGTTGCATTTCTTGGATATCTGACAAGAGAAAGGCACAACAATAAGGTTATGGTGCAGGCAGAGGGGAATGGTAAGAGGTGCATGTTAACATCATTTGCAGTTCACAATTCAGAAGATAATAAGGAGGACAGGGATGTGAGAAGGAGGATTAGGTATGAGAATACCATCATCTCCAATGGTTTCAGTTCTGTGTTGGTCATTAGTTCAGCACTGGGCACAGATTGTATGGGACCTATTTGGGTGACAGCACCAAAAAGATTATACTTTAAAACCTGATCTGCATAACTAGGCCTAAAACCACCTGTGGAGAGAAAAACAGAGTTAAAGTTTCGAGTCTATATAACTCTTCTTCAGAACTAAAGAGAAGTAAAGATGCAATGAAATTTATACTAATAAACACTGCACTGGGAGGAGCTACTTTCCAAAACAGTGCTTCTGACATGTCTTCTTTCTTCCTTAACTGAGGCTTCCCACCGACTGTGGTTGACAGGGCCCTCGACTGTGTCCGACCCATCTCCCGCACCTCTGCCCTCACACCTTCCTCTCCCTTCCAGAACCATGATAGGGTCCCTCTTGTCCTCACTTTTCAGCCCACCAGCCTCCGCATTCAAAGGATCATCCTCCGCCATTTCCACCAACTCCAGCATGATGCCACCACCAAACACATCTTCCCTTCACATCCCCTGTTGGCATTCCGTAGTGGCTATTCCCTCCGGGACACCCTGGTCCACTCATCCATCACCCCCAACACCTCAACCCCATTCCACGGCACCTTCCCATGCAATCGCAGAAGGTGCAACGCCTGCCCCTTTACCTCCTGCCTCATCACCATCCAAGGGCCCAAACATTCTTTTCAGGTGAAGCAGCACTTCACTTGCACTTCCCTCAATTTGCTCTACTGCATTCGCTGCTCCCAATGCGATTTCCTCTACATTGGACAGACCAAACGCAGACTGGGTGATCGCTTTGAGGAACACCTTCAGTCTGTCCACAAGCCTTACCCAGACCTTGCTGTCGCTTGCCATTTCAACACACCATCCTGCTCTCATGCCCACATGTCTGTCCTTGGCCTGCTGCAATGTTCCAGTGAAGCCGAATACAAACTGGAGGAACAGCACCTCATCTTCCAATTAGGTACTTTACAGCCTTCTGGACTAAACATTGTGTTCAACAACTTTAGACCATGAACTGTCTCCTCCATCCTCACCCCTTTATTATCCCTTTTCTCCATGTCAATTTTTGTTTTAATTTTTATTTATTTTCATTTTCATTCTTATTTTATCCTGACCTTTAACCCTATTTTCCATCTTTTTTCCCACCACCCCACCCCCACTAGGGCCATCTGTCACTTCTTCATGTTGTTCTATCCAGAGTGCTTACCTTTGTCCTGCTATTATCACATTCTGCTTTCTACCTTTATGCCACCATCAGCACCTCCTTTAGCTCGTACCACTATCATTAACACCCACTTTGTCCTTTTGTTCATGACATCTTTGTCAATCTCTCCTTTGCCTCCACCTGTCGCTGGCCTTCACCTGCTCCACCCCCGCTTAAACGGTATAAATTTCATTACATTTTTACTTCTCCTTAGCTCTGAAGAAGAGTCATATGGACTCGAAACTTTAACTCTGTCTTTCTCTCCACAGATGCTGTTAGACCTGCTGAGTTTTTCCAATATTTTCTGTTTTTGTTTCAGATTTCTAGCATCCGCAGTATTTTGCTTTTATCGGCATAGCTAGTTTGGTAACACCTTTGTTACAATTTCCAAGGCAGGTTAGCTGTTGAGTGTATGGATGGAGGTAGGAGGCAATAATAAAAGAGCACAGTTGGGGAAATAAACATTCAAATCATATCTTTAATACAAAATAGTCATCACAAAGATCAGGCCTCTATAACATCATTTCGGACAGAGAAAAATTGAAAAAATGCCAGACACAAACCATCTTCTTAAAAATTCATTTATGGGTGTGGGCATCGCTGGCTAGGCCAGCATTTAAGGCCCATCCCTAATTGCCCTTGAGAAGGTGGTGGTGAGCTTGCCTTCTTGAACCACTGCAGTCCATGTGGTGTAGGCACGCCCACTGTGCTGTTAGGGAAGGAGATCCAGGATTTTGACAAAGTGACAGTGAAGGAATGGCGATATATATATATATTTTTTTATTCATTCACAGGATGTGGGTGTCACTGGCTAGGCCATCATTTATTTCCTATCCCTAATTACCCTTGTTCAGAGGACATTTTAAGAGTCAACCACTTTGCTGTGGGCCTGGAGTCACATGTAGGCCAGAACAGGTAAGGACAGCAAGTTTCCTTCCGTACAGGACATTAGTGAACCAGATGGATTTTTACGACAATCAGCAATGGTTTTGTGGTCATCATCAGACTTTAATTCCAGATTTTTTACTGAATTAAAATTTCACCATCTGCCATGGTGGGTTTCAAACCCCAGTTCCCAAAGCATTACCCAGGGTGTCTGGAATACTTTTTTTTAATTCATTCATGGGATGTGGGCTTTACTGGCTAGGCCAGCATTTATTGCCCATCCCTAGTTAGCCTTGAGAAGGTGGTGGTGAGCTGTCTTCTTGAACCGCTGCAGTCCATGTGGTGTAGGTACACCCACAATGCTTTTTGGAAGGAAGTTCCAGGATTTTGACCCAGCGACAGTGACGAAACAGCGATATGTTTCCAAGTCAGGATGGTGAGTGGCTAGGAGGGGAACTTCCAGGCGGTGGTGTTCCCACCTATCTGCTGCCCTTGTCCTTCTAGATGGTAGTGGTCATGAGTTTGGAAGGTGCTGTCTCAGGAGCCTTGTTGAATCCCTGCAGTGCATCTTGTAGATAGTACACACTGCTGCTACTAGTCCAGTGACAATACCACTATGACACCACATCTCCACTGGTGAGTGGCTTGGAGGGAACTTCTAGGTGGTCGTGTCCCCATGTGTCTGCTGCCCTTGTCCCTCTAGATGGTAGTGGTTTTGGGTTTGGAGGTGCTTTTTAAGGAGCCTTCGTGCATTTCTGCAATGCATCTTGTAGATGGTACACACTGCCGCCACTGTTCTTCAGTGGTTGAGGGAGTGAATGTTTGTGGATTTGGTGCCAATCAAGCAGGCTGCTTTGTTCTAGACGGTGTCAAGCTTCTTGTGTTGATGGAGCTGCACTCATCCAGGCAAGTGGAGAGAATTCCATCACACTCCTGACTTGTACCTTGTAGGTGGTGAACAGGCTTTACAGGGAGGTGAATTACTCATTGCAGGATTCCTACCCTCTGACCTGCTCCTATATGGCTAGTCCAGTTCAGTTTCTGGTCAATGGTAACCCCCAGGATATTGATAGTGGTGGATTCGGTGATGGTAATGCCATTGAACATCAAGGGGCAATGGTTAGATTCTCTCTTGTTGCAGATGGTCATTGCTTGACATTTGTGTGGCATGAATGTATCTTGCCACTTGTCAGCCCAATCCTGAATATTGTCCAAGTCTTGCTGCATTTGGACATGGACTGCTTCAGTATCTGAGGAATCACAAATGGTGCTGAACATTGTGCAATCATCAGCGAACATCCCTGTTTCTGATCTTGTGATGAAAGGAAGGTCATTGATGAAGCAGCTGAAGATGGTTGGGCCTAGGACACTACACTGAGGAACCCCTGCAGTGATGTCCTGGTACTGAGGAGGTCGACCTCCAACGACCATAACCATCTTCCTTTATGCTCGGTATGATTCCAACCAGCACAAAGGAAGACTTATTTATTTACCTGTGGCTGAAGTGGTCTAAAAAAGAATGGGAAAAAAAAGTTTAGGTAGGCATCATGAATCACTCAGCCACCTCAGGATTAGTATTTTGGAGTCTGGAAAGTTCTCTTGATCGATCAGCAGTGGTGACTGATGCTCATTTACTGACTAAGCAACCGAGCCGTGGATGCAAGTCTATTTAGGAGGCTCAGTCAGCTCTTAATTTTCTGTGATACCTTGCTGAGGTGACTATCGCTGGCAATTGTGTGATCTAGAGATGACTGATGTGCCAACCATTTTCCATCGATTGAGATGGATTCTCATGAAAAAGTGGCATGATTAAAATGTTATGTTAGATATTATATTAGACGTGGTATTGTATAATATGACAGGATTAATTAATGACCTCAGAGGAAATGCACCCCTAGGTAGCAGTGACCACAATATGGTTGAATTTTACATCCAGTTTGAAAGGGAGAGGAGTGGGTCAAAGACTAGTATCTTAAACTTACATAAGGGCACCTATGTGGGCATGAGAGCTGAGCTAGCTGATGTGAACTGGGATACTAGGCTAGAGATAGATCAACAGTGAAGCAGTGGCAGACAATTAGGGGGATATTTCAGAATACTCAGAATAAGTGAATTCCCACTATAAAGAAAAATTCTGAAAGGTGGATCCACCATCCGTGGTTAACTAAAGAGGTTAGGGAAAGAATCAAACTCAAGGAAAAAGCATTTATTTGTGTAAAGATGAGCGGCAGGTCAGATGATTCGTCAGAATATGAAGAATGGCAGAGAATAACTGAAAGACTAATCAGGAGAAAGAAATTAGGGTATGAGGAAAGTCTAGCTAGAAACGTAAAAACATACATCAAGAGTTTCTACAGGTATTTAAACAGGAAAAGAGTAAGTAAAGTCAGTGTTGGTCTCCTAGAGAGTGCAAATGGGGAGTTAACAGTAGATAATAAGGAAATGACAGATGAAGTAATCAAATATTTTGCTTCTGTCTTCACTATAAAGGATACAAAAACATTCCAATCATAGTTGTAAATCAAGAGGTTGAGGGGAGAGAGGAAATTGGTGAAATTACAATCACTTGGGAAGCGGTACTGAGCAAACTGATGGAGCTGCGGGCTGACAAGTCTCTGGGTCCAGATGGACTTCATCCTAGGGTCTTAAAAGAGGTGGCTAATGAGATGCGTTGGTGTTAATTTTCCAAAATTCCCTAGGGTGGAATTTTCTGTGCCTATTGGCTACGGTGTCACAGCTTGCATGAGTGGACAATATGGCAGGAAGGCCAAAGATCGGTTTCACGCCATCATGAAACCAATTTGCAATTGTCCGCTTCGCCAGGTCAATGGTGGGCCAAGTTTCCTGCCACCGCACGTCAGGAACTTCAGTTTTAATACATCTGCATAGCATTATAAGCCCTGCTCACCAGAATCAGCCCCCTACGTCAAATTTACCACCCACGTCGGCAGGAATACACACCAGTGCAGAACGTGTCTTGACAAGTGTGATGTGCAGAAGTCAGGACTTACCTACAGGGCCTTGCTCACATTGTGGACATCAGAGAAGCGGAAGATGTTGGAGCCCGACAGCAACCGGACCCTGGAGGAACACGTGCATCGCATGCTGAGTTGGCTCTCATGGACCTGGCTCCACCATGAAGCAGCTCATAGAAGGTGGAAGGTCACCATTGACAGTCTGCTTCAAGACATCAGTGTCTTGGCCTTAGACTGCAACGGATGATCTTTGAGGGGGTGGAGAGGAAGCTGTATGTTTGACTGGGAGAGGAAGGTGTCCAGGGCTGTGGGGGGCAATAATGGTGTCAGGGAGGAAGAGGGGGCGGGGGAGGGAGTAGTGGGGGGAGAGGAGGGTGTAATGGGAGAATACTGCCACTGGGGAGGTAGGTGTAAGGGGAGGGGAAGGTGCAAGGAAAGGAGTCCAGTGGGGGGGTATGGATTTAGGAGGGGGGATGACCTTCAGGTAGTGGAAGGAGTTCCAGGGGGGAAGGAGTCTGGGGCAGGGAAGAAGTTAGGATGGAGGATGGAGTAAGGGTGGAGAAAGGAGAAAGAGTGGAGGAAAAAGTAAGGATGGAGGAAGGAATAAATGTGGAGAAAGGATTAAGGGTGGGGGAAGGAGTTAGCAGGGGGGATGCTCAGGTGATAGTGCAAGGGAGGTGTCTGATAGGTCCATGATTGCCTCCTGGAGAGCGAAATGAGGGTTGGTGTGGTAGGGGGGAATAGTGAGAATGAGAGAGGGCAGTGAGCTGGTAGGGTGGGAGCGTGAGGGTGGGACAGTAGAGGTAGAAGATACCGTGGGAGTGGTGGGAGGGGACCTGGAGGCAGGCATGGGCCCAGGGATGGGAAGGAGGAGGTTGGGGAGATCAATGTGGATGGGGGTGGGATTCTCAGGAAGGTAGGGAATGTACACGTTCACTTAGATATCCCAGAAAGAAAAAGGTTCTGGCTGGTAGGTGATGGTGGGAAGGTGGAAGGTGATGCTGGAGGGCTGTAAATGATGGGGGGAAAGTACATTGGTGACTGGGGGAAGGGACAGGATGGGAGAGCCAAAGACAAACTTTACGAATACCATGCTTCCAAAACTGAAACTGAGTGGAGCCTCGTGTTGGGCGGGAGCAGGAGTTGCATGGGAGTGTGATCAGTGGGTGGGCGGAGATGCATGTCAGCTCAGATGGACAACTGAAAGGGAACCCCAGCAAGAAGCGTTGAAAATGCTCAGGACATTGAGATGAGTGTGTTGGAGAGTGCTTGCACGAGACTTCGAAAGGCCCTTCCACACACACGCTTCTCTTTCCAGAATCACTCGTGGGCTGGCTGTATGCAGCTGAACTGCAAGTTGTGGGGGGGTTGGGGGGGGGGAAGATGGTGGGATGCAGGGGGAGGACTCACAAAGACTGAAAATGAAGCTGAAAGACACCATTGCACATTACATTTTCAGATTATCAAATGACAAATGTGTTCACCCGAGCAACCAACTGTGATCAAAAATTCTTAACTTTTCTAGGCCTCAAACATCTAGGTTCTGCCCTGACATCCACAGCAGGGTTCGAGACAGCCTGTGCCATGGATGGCCCTGTTGCTTCTGATGACTTTGGCGTGCGCCCTCTGGAGAGCCGGGGCTTTAAGGGCCCTGGCTTGCGTTGGCTGACCTCCTGTAGGGCAGCTGCTCCCTCCGCAGTGACAGAGGACAAGGCTGAAGGGGCTCACAGGCAAAGGGGAACTTGGAGGGAAAGGACGGCCTCTGAGATTCTTGAGTGGATGACCCAGGGATGTCCAGCTGCCGCTCCTCCTCCTTTTGGGTGCCTGAGGATCCTGGCCTGAGTCCTTTTGGGGAAGGAGCACCTGGATGGATGTCGAGGTGCCCCGTTCCCCTCTTGCATTGCCACTGCAGGGAATCACCCATGGCTACCGCGATGGAATGCAGGTCTGCGCACATCTCCGCATTCTGCTAGACCTGGGCCTCCATGGGACCTGCCATCCTTTTCATGGGGCCCTTCATACATGTACATATGGGCACCTCTTCATAAGACAGCAGACGGATGCACTCCTCTGACTCAGGTACCACCCTGTTGAGGGCTTCCAACAGCTCCACGTGATGTTCCCCCACCTTCTGCTGACTGTCCAGGATGAGTTGGAAGGCTGATTCCAGAGGCTCAGCATCTGACTCAGACCTCACAGATGCCTGATCCCCAGCAGTCCTCCGAGTGCCGGGGAGCTCGGCTGAACCTGCCTCCTCCTGCTGCAGACACATGTCCGTGCAGTGACTACCAGATTGTAAGCTTGAGCCTGCTCTAGATCTAGCTCCCACTGAGGTGTGTGTCTCAGCGCTGGTGAAGGGTGTGGGTAAGCGCTGTGATGGATCTTCCAGGCTACTTATTTCCAGCTCTTCAATGGATGAGGTGCCCTCTTGGTTGGTGGTGAGGACCTGGATGGAGCTGAGTGACTGGCTGGCTGAGGGTGCCGGTCGCTTACGGAGCTCCCTGTGAACCAAAGTAGAGGTGATTAGTGTACGGCAGCAGAGTCAAAGCAGAAGAGAGACCACACGTTTGCTTTGAAAGAGGGATGGTGTGATACAGGATCCTCACGTGGGTGTTCACCGCTGACCTCAACATCATCACCGGCACAGTCCATGTCCTCATCAATAAGCACATTGGCTCTTCAAAGGGAGTGAGGAGCCTAATGTGGGCCACTCCACCCCCCATCTGGAACCCCTCCCTGCTGCTGTGCACCAGCTTCTCCTACATGAAAACAGATGGAGAGAGCGTGAGCAGGACCCATGGCACTGCGTGGAATGTTTATGTGGTGAGCGGAGCCATGGACAGGATGAGGACGCGGGCTCCAGAGGATATGAGCCTGATAGAGATGCGAGGGTGTGTGTGAGAGTTAGTGGTGCTGCCCCTTGAGGTGTGAGATCCCTGTGGATGTGTGATGGGTTTGTGAGTGTGTGAGTTGAGTGATGAGAACAGTGACTTACCCTGGTGGAACGGATGAGACCATTCATCCCCTTTTGGCACCGGGTGGCTGTCCTCTTTTGCAAGGCATTGGCACTAACCACCGATGCCACCGCCTCCCATGCTGGATTTGTGACCTTGCTTGCCCAGGGTGAGGGTAGAGGACTTTATTGTGGGCCTCCACTGTGTCCAGTGGATGCTTGAGGGGGATGTCGCTAAATCTGGGGGCAACACATTTCCTCCCTTTGGCAGCCATCATTTTGCAGCAGCTTCCTATCCCTGGAAGAGTGCTAGCTCTTTGCAGGGGCGGCCTTTAAATATGGTTCCGGTTTACTGAAGGTCCGATGTGACGGCATGTTGGGTATGAGAGGACACCCCATCAGTGACATGGCATAATTAATGAGGTGGGATTGGGGCGATAAGGCCTGAAAAGCCACCATTGCGGCCAGCCGGCAAAACATCCTTTTTCCTGCCCTGCAACTTTGTGACAATTCCGCCCATAGATTCTGGAAGGGTTCCATCAGAGTGGAAAGTAACAAATATAATCCTGCTATTCAAGAAGGGATGGAGGCAGAAAACAGGAAACTATAGGCCAGTTAGCTTGACATCTGTCATGGGAAAGATGTTAGAATCAATCATTAAGAAGGTGATAGCTGGGCACTTAGAGAAGCTCAAGGTAATCAGGAAGAGTCAGCATGGTTTTGTGAAAGGAAAATCACATTTAACCAATTTATTAGAATTCTTTGAAGGAGTAACATGTGCTGTGGATAAAGGGGAGCCTGTCGACGTATTACCATGGATTTCCAGAAGGCATTTGATAAGGTGCCACATCAAAGGTTATTGCATACAATTAAAGATCATGGTGTAAGGGGGTAACATATTAGCATGGATAGAAGATTGGCTGGCTGGCAGGAAACAGGGAGTATGCATAAATGGGTCTTTTTCTGATTGGCAGGATGTGACGAGTGGAGTCCCACAGGGGTCTGTGCTGGGGCCTCAATATTTTACAATTTACATCAATGACTTAGATGAGGGTAGTGAAGGCATGGTAGCTAAATTTGCAGACAACACAAAGGTAGACAGGAAAGTATGTTCTGAAGAATACATAAGGAGTTTGCAGGCGGATATAGATAGGTTGAGTGAGTCGGCAAAAATCTTGCAGATGGAGAATATGGAGTATAATGTGGGAAAATGTGAAGTTGTTCACTTTGGCAGGAGGAATAAAAAAACAGAATATTACTTAAATGGAGGATGACTGCAGAACTCTAAGGTGCAGAGGGATCTAGGTGTTCTCATGCATGAGTCACAAAAGGTTAGTATGCAGGTACAGCACGTAATCAAGAAAGCTAATGGAATGATGTCCTTTATTACAAGAGAAATTGAACATAAAAGTAAGGATGTTATACTTCAGGTATACAGGGCATTGGTGAGACTGCATCTTGAATACTGTGTGCAATTTTGGTCTCCTTATTTAAGGAGGGATGTAAATGTGTTAGAGGCGGTTCAGAGGAGATTTACGAGATTGGTGCCTGGGGTGAGGATAGGTTGGACAGACTGGGCTTGTTTCCACTGGAGTTTAGAAAAGTGAAGGTGACTTGATTGAGGTACATAGGATCCTTGACAAGGTGGACATGGAAAGGATGTTTCGTCTTGTGAGTGATGAGGAGAAGTTTCTTCTCTCAGAGGGTTGTGCAACTTTGGAAGTCTCTGCCTCAGAAGGTGGTGGAGGCGGGGTCATTGAATATTTTGAAGGCAGATAAATTATTGTCAGTCAAGGGAATCAAAGGTTATTGAGGGTAGATGGAAATGTGGAACTTGAAGCAGAAACAGATCAGCCATGATCTTATTGAATGGTGAAAAAGGCTCGAAGGACTGAATGGTCAACTTCTGTTACTATTTCATATGTTCGATGTAAGTATGATGGCACTCTCTCCAATATGTAAGGCTTAAACCTCCCACTTTTGCAAAGGCCACCGATGGCTGCCACGTCTTGGTTCAGGTGGTCCTCTATCTTTTTAAAGTTTTGGTCTAAAAATTGCACAGTGCACATGTCTCTGGCAAGAAATGAGTTGCGGCAAGGCTCAGTACAGCGTTCGGCATGGTCATGCTCAGCAACTGAAAGTGCTTCTCCTGGCTCCATATTCAAGTTACAGTTCGCTGTTGGCCTGTGCCTGCCCTCCCCACTAATGCCTCTTGTCTACGCCCCCCCCACTTCAGCTTCTGGGGCTCGGATTCACTAATGGCCAGCAAGCTGCCTCAAGGGCTTCAAGTGGCAACTGCAGCTTGCCAACAACATATAAATGAGGTTAAAAGCAAAATATTGCTGGAAGTCTGAAAACAAACAAACACAGAAAATGCTAGAAAAACTCAGCAGGTCTGACAGCATGTGGAGAGAGAAATAGAGTTGATGTTTTGAGTCCATACGATGCTCCTTCAGAGCTACAGAGAAGTAGAAATGTAATGAAATTTATATGTTTAAGCAGGGGTGGAGCAGGTGAAGCCGGATAGAAGGCCAACAATAGGTGGGGGCAAGGGAAAGATTGACAAAGATGTCATGAACAAAAGGACAAAGGAAGTGTTAATGATAGTGGTTAGGGCTAATAAAGGTGCTGATAGTGGCAAAGGTAAGAAAGCAGAATGTGGTAATAGCAGGACAAGGGTAAGCACTCTGGAAAGAACAACATGAACAAGTGACAGATGGCCCTTGTGGGGGTGGGGTGGGGAGAGGGGTCAGTGGTGAGGAAAAAAGAATCGAAAATGGGATAAAAAGACGGATAAAACAATGAGTAAAAATAAAAATAAGTGAATAAAAAATAAAAATGAATTTTGAAAAAGGGGATTAAAAAAAGGGGTGAGAGCGGAGGAGAGAGTTCATGGTCTGAAGCTGTTGAACTCAATGTTAAGTCCGGAAGATGAGGTGCTGTTCCTTCAGTTTGCGTTGAGCTTCACTGGAGCATTGCAGTAGGCCAAGAACAGACATGTGGGCAGAAGGGCAGGCTGGTGTGTTGAAATGGCAAGTGACAGGAAGGTCTTGGCCATGCTTGCAGACAGACTGAAGGTGTTTGGGCCCTTGGAAGGTGCGGAGGGAGGAGATAAAGGTGCAGGTGTTGCACCTCCTGCGATTGCATGGGAAGGTGCTGTGAGATGGGGATGAGGTGCTGGGAGTGATGGAGGAGCGGACTAGGGTGTCCCGGAGGGAATGGTCCCTATGGAATGCTGACATGGTGGGGCCGGAGCGGGGGTGGTGGCGAGAGGAAGATGTGTTTGGTGGTGGCATCATGCTGGAGATGGCAGAAATGGCAGAGGATGATCCTTTGAATGCAGAGGCTGGTGGGGTGAAAAGTGAGGACAAGGGGGACCTTGAGGTTGATAGTCCAATTTAGTGTGATGCTGTTACTATCCGCTACAGACATATGCAGTGCATACAATGAGCATTTTACCTGGATTACACTCAACTTTAGGATCATACAGCGAAGGCTATACCTGAATCACTTCAGGAGCATGCAATGAAAATTGTCTCTGGATTATATCCCACTTCAGATGCATGCAGCAAGTGCTGTGCCTGGATCACACCCCACTTCAGGCTCAATCCATTTCAGGGGCTATTGTCATTTGAACTTATCGGCATACTTGAGAGACCTAGAAATTGTTGGAATCAGATCATTTCTAAATATGTTAAAAAGACTTGGAGCAAGAGCAGAACCCTGGCAAAGATTTTCTGTGTTCAGCAATTAATGCCTAGCTGGAGCACTCTACATTAATTATTAGAAACAAAGCAAGCACAAAGGATAATTGACCCACATAATGCTGGAGTGCTTGATACAAATTATGTATTTTGTTTTCCTGTTTAGTTGAATTTTTAGACATGGGAAGAAATGCACCCAGAATTACATTAAGGTTTGATGGTTATTTCTTCCTTTCCAAATAAATGCACCTGGCAATGGGCTCCATCACATGCAGTCCAATTTTTCCCCCCGAACATTTAAAGGGTAGTACTGTCAACCTAATTGCTTGACTAAATGTAACAATGAGTTTTGTGGTTGAGCAGTTGGAATAATTTTTACCAATCCACTAGTGACAAAACAGTGATTCTGAAACCCTACTTTTTGTTTACTGTTTTATAACACAAAATTATTATTATGCAGAAATACCTGAAATTCAATATAGAGGAAAATCAATAATGGGTGACAATGTCTTGGAATATTATTGATTAAGGGAGGGGATGTTATTTGATCTGTGTGAAGAATGAATAATGTGCATTTGATGATCATGTTATGACAGCCATTTCCTCAAAAATAAATGATCATATTTATTTAACTGTTATTTGTTCAGTGCAGATTGGGTATGATTAATGTATTAAGCTGACCTTAACATCAATTTCTAATACATATAATTCTGCCCAGTTATTAAAGGGCAATTTTAACCTAACCAGTTTTACACCCTGCCGGACTTTACTTTGCATTGGCTTCAATGGCAAATAAAACTGGCTGGAGCAAAAAGTGGGTACCGATCTGATGCTGGCAGTTTCCTGAAGGGCAGGTCTAAACAGATCCCAATCTGATCCATAATAACATATCACCTCGATGTGAAATTCCCCTATGTGCTCTTTTTTCAGTAATCAAGTGAATGCATTCTCATCAAATTCCTCTGTGCTCCAGCCCGTCCATCCATTTATTATAAACAGGTTACTGGCTCTGTTACATTAGTGCAAGGAGGATATTGACACATTGATCAATAGATTGAAATACCGCACAGTGCAGCACTTGTCTAAACAAGCTTAGCTCCATTTTGTTTACCTTGACTGAAACCATAGATCAGGATGAGTCAAGTACCTTCATTGATGGAGATAGGGGAAGATAGAAAATAAGGCAAAATTACATAATATCTGTCCCGATGGCTGAGCCAAGGAAGTTCCAAGTTCAATCCTTGGATCTGCGCTGCTAAGCTAAAGTGGGGAATGACAGTGGTAAAGATAGTGTAAATGAGCTCAGCACTCTGAGGAGATACAGAGCTCCTGGTCACTATCTACAGGCTGCTGCTGGAGATGTGTCTATTGGGACTTTGAGCGAGGCTGGGATTGAACTTGGCTGTGATGTGAAAGAGCTTGCCGTAAGCTTAATGCCGGCAAGATTTTGGCAGGAGCTCATGCCATTGCAACCACACCCAGCTAAGCAGCCAAAGCTAACAGGTGAGAAGTACAGATTGCAGGTTCAGGGCAAGGGGTAAGGGGCGGGGAGGAGGGGGTGTGGTGGTGGGGGATGGTGGACAGCTGTGGGGGTGGGGGGGCGGGGTGGATGATTATTGGAAAGAGAAAAATAAATATCACCTTACACAAAAAAGAGTTTATGTTTGCGATCAGAGTGGTTCAGAGGGTTAGACTAATGAATGGTTCCTAATGGTATTAAAAGACAAATAAATAGTTGGCATCAAAATAGATAGCATGAGGCAAACAACTTCTGTTCATGATCCTTTGGTCATCCCTTGCTAAATGTCATGCTAATAAATACAGACGGTGCTTGTTAAAGTAATAGAGCTGGAGTTTCTTTCTGATAACTAGCCAGTTTTAACTCCAGTACAGCTGGAAGGCACATATGGTTTTCTTGGTGAGTGACCGCTGTTGTTTTATGTGGGTATTTAATTTTTATTAGTCATGCCTGAAAACACTCACTGCACAGATTCCCAGCCTATATGAGTATCAATGGACCTGTAATACTTTCAACTGATATGCCATACCATTAAATGAAAATATTGGTTGTCCCTATGTAGTAATAAAAATTACTTCTGCAATTGTGTTATAGACTTTTTGTGGTCTTCAATAATTTCCAGCTAAGTTAAATAAAGTTTATTACTGAAGCATAATCAATGCTGTATGGGGCCCGCTCTTCTTTCTCGATACAGTGACATCAGGACAGGAGTTACAACATGCAAATATCTGAATCTTGCTTGTCATTGTGTAAATTTTGCCATGCCTCACGTTGCCGGTGGGGCTTTGCGATAGTGAACACACATCAGAAAATGAGGAACTTGGTCCCCCAAATTTTCCAAACTTATTACCAGCAATTTTCTGAACTTGCTGCTTGTAGTTTTCGCTGTGTGCCAACAGCCATGTCACTGGCCTTCAAGACAAATTAGCCTTAATTGCAGGGTTCGAACTCCCAAAGTTTGGCAAGCGGTTTTCTAGAGATGACAGTGAACCTTTTAAGTTATGTTCTCTTTTCTGGGGGTATGTGTAAATTTTTAGAGTCACAAATTGCAATTGTTTTTTACTCAAAGTAACTCAATCTGGACACAATTTCTGAATCGACCCTTCCTTCGCGGAACTCATGCTATGGACCTGCAGGCATTCAATTATTGGGAGTGCTTTAATGATCAAGGTCATGATTTTTTACATATGGTCATAATCGGAAAATAAGAACATGAGTAGGCTATTCAGCCCCTCTCGAGTCTATTCAGACAATCGATTTGATCAGGATTGATTTGAATCTTAACTCCTTCCATGCACCTTGCCTAACCTTAATGTCCTTGCCTAAAAAAAAAATCTATCTTGTTTTTCAGACATCAATTCACATACGTGAAGAGAGTTCCAGATTTCCATCAAATCTTTTGTGTAAACAAATGCGTTCTGAAACTACCCTTGACCTGCCTAGCACTAATTTTAAGGTTATGTCTCTTTGTTCTGGGCTCACACATCAGAAGAAATATTTTCTCTCCATTTGCCCTGTTAGCTCTTTTGAACAACTTAAACACTTCAATTAGATCACCCCTTATAGGTTAAATTAGTTATTAATGTTCCATTTGAAGTTGCTGGCCTGGACAAGAGTCATGTAATGAACACTGCCTGGATCCATAGGGAGTAAATTTCCACAAAGATCCCCCTGCTTGGTGGAAATCCAGACAAATGGCAGTTGGGGAATGAACCTCAGCAGAAAGTCATCCTATAGGACGGGATTTTCCAGGTCATGATTTTTTACATATGATCATAATCAGAAAATAAGAAAATGAGTAGGCTATTCAGTCCCTCGAGTCTATTCAGACAATTGATTTGGTGGGACCCGGGACAGGGGATGCAGCAGGCAAGCCAAAAGTCAATTGACATTCGGTGGGACCAGGCGATCCTGGCTGCGGGCGGGACCAGAAAATTCCATCCTTAGTTTTCCCATACTCCATTTCCTTCAAGCGGACATCAATCAATGTGCATTCTTTGCTAACTAACATCCCAGCTTTAAAGACCAAACAGGGTATTCTGTCCAAGCAAGAATAACGAATAAGAACTATCCATCAACCAACCACAATTGATCAGTGCTGTATTTGCAGCTCTGCACACCTAATTTCTTCCATAAGGTAAAATAAACACATCTATCTCTGACTGAATCCACAGTGCCTACAATCTTGGCACAAAAGGTAAGACTGCATTTTAAGTGTTCAGAAAAAAATCTTCAAATAAGTACATTTTTGAAGGGCTTTTGGAGCATTGCTCTGACCAACTGTATTTTTCCTTGATCTTTTTCAAGGCAATAATCTTCATCGTATATTGTATATAAAATTGTCTGGAAGTCAACTGTGCCTTTGTAGTTAATCCTTCAAGGTAATGGCTGTCATACAATAACTAACGGTCAACACTGCAAAGAGTCACGGACGTCAAGGAATCTATTCAGGCAACAATAAAATCTATTTGAGCTTTTCTTCTATAATCCATGACATGATGACCTGAACCCCTCTATTGTAACATCTATGAAAACACCATGGTGTCTATTGGCACCCAAAGCCATTTGGGGTGTAAAGGAAATACCTGGTGTGAAAAATTGAGGCAACTCAAACACAAGTGTGTTATGCACCTAATTACACTATGTTCAAATTTTCTCACTCTTTTATGTCCATGTATCAGTCTCTTCCCCAAAGTGCACCTCAGTTCCTTATGTGCAAATTTCCTCCAAATATGTTTGTTTCAAATGGATGTCAAAATAAGCCCAGAGTTTTAGATGCACCAGGAAACAATCATTTTTTGCTGATTTATTGTGTTTTTTGAGTATTTTAAAAGCAAACTATCCTTACTGAAATCTCTATTTTCTGTTTCTTTGAAAGTGTTTTCATGGTATCAATTATATGCCATGTTAAAAATGATACAACTTCCATGATTGATAGACTTAAATTTGTCATACGCCCTCAAATGATAGTTAGAGGGCTTGAAAATTTATAGGGTTTACCTTGGCCCAAGAGTAAAAACAGGTGCTAAATGGAGGCTATGCTAATTATACACACGTGTTTGGAAGTCTGGATTTAGCACACAATTTTGCTCTTATTGTTGATTGCCCTAATTTGAACTTGCCAGGAGGTGCTCAGGCAGAAACCAGTAGGTTTAATACTCAAATACTGATTCAACACAATTTTTGTGGAGTACCTGGGCTCCACTCAATCACCACCCTTAAGGTGTGTAGTGATCTGGCTTGCACACAGCAGCATATTGCAGGACGGTTCAGGGACCATGTGAGAGGGCACACGCAGGTTCTGGAAGTCCAGGTGGATAAGGACAAGAAGAGGAGGGACATCCTGTATCTGCAGGGGGAAGGATGCCACTTCACCATTCTGCCCCCCTCTTGTGCTGTTCTGCCTGGCCTCAATTTTTTCTCCATTTCCATGTTCAGATCAAGGGGTCCCCTAGTAAGATACCGATGGCCAAACACTCCTTTCCTCCTGCTGACTTCTAAATGTACCCAATAAAGTGAAATAACATTACATTTTATTCTCTTTAGATGAAGTCCTCAAATAATTTCTATAATGGGTGATATTTGAGTGTTAGATGAAGTCCTAACAAAATGTCACAGAAAGTTTCCTGATAAGTTTCTGGTTTGTCTTCATAGCACCAGCAGCAAGTGAACATGAAATGGTGAGTATCCTTTTAAGTGGTGCTTGAGATCTGCATCAACATTGTTCACCTCCAAACAGCTAGTTTTGTTAGGAGATGTTCTTAGGACAAGTGCTAGTCACCAAAATGCATCCTTGTTAACACTGGGGGAGATAGTAGTGTAGTAGTAACGTCACTAGACTAGTAATCCAGTAACCTAAACTAATGCTCTAGGGGCACAGGCTCAAATCCCACCACTGCAACTGGCAGGATATAAATTCAATTTATAAAATCTGGAATTAGTCCCAGTAATAGTAACCTTGAAATGATCATCAATTGGAATGTGAACATCTGCTATCCTTACCTGGCCTGACCTACAGGTGACTTCAGATCCACAACAATGTAGTTGACTCTTAATTGCACAGCTGCAGGACATCCCACTTGTTAATCAGCTACTGGAAAGGGCTTAGGAGCTGGCATAGGCACGCACGCTCATAAACCACTCAAGCAATCATGTTGGGATGGCAAAGAATATTTCTGTCCCTCCATAGGACAAGAATACACACAATAGGACAGAGCAGGCCAGGACTGGCAGTAGCCTACTGGATTTTCAAATCCTTGCCCCATTTGAGGAGGAGGCTACAGAACTAGCCAGGGAGGAGCAGGACCGTGCCTGTGCTAAAGGTGAGATAGAACTCCCACAGGAAACCAGGGAGGCTGCCTGAAGTTGGCAGATGTGCCCAGAGGGTGAGACATTGTTTTAATAATGGAGCCTGCTTAGGCATCAACTAAATCTTTATTTTCTCCATTCCAGGTACCAGCAAGAAGAGGGGGAGGAAAAGAAGGGAGACATCCACAGAACCAGCTCTAACCTTACCTCTGAGGATGATGCCTCAGGATCCTCAGAGGATACACTGTCACAGCGTTCAGCTGCACCCTCCACCAGCGCAGAGACATTCACCTCAGTGGGTGCATGTTCTAGAATAGGCTCAGGGTCACAATCTGGTGAGCACATCACTGACACGGGTCCACAGTTGTTGGAGGATGTGACAGCCGAGGCCTCTGACACTTAGACTGCTGGAGGCTAGGCCCCTGCTCAACACCATGCAGGTGACAAGCCTCCAGACTCGAATCTAAGAGACATGTTGGAGAAATAGAGACAGCAAGGGAACATCAGGCAGAGATGCCAAAAGCCATGCGCAGACTGGACTAAAGGCTGGAGGAGTCTTTCCATGTTCTGTCTGCTGTCATGGCTCTGGAATGTGAGTGCTTGGCTGCCTCCATGGAAAGGGTGGTGGCTGTCTTGGAGACCCAGCTCCAGAATAATGCACAGTGGCTCCTGAAAAGGCACTTGGACCTGCATTCCGTCACTCAAGCTATGGGTGCAATGCAGCAGTGGCTCGGAGAAACCGGGGATGGGGCACCTCGATCTCCCTCCAGCTGCCCTTCTCCTCAAGGAGTCAGCGAGGTGCCATCGCTCACCGATAGAGAGGAGGAGCAGTAGAAAGACACGCCGGGGCTTCCTCCCAGGGCACTTCTAGCGTGCCTTGCCATTCAACCACCCTTCCACCAGTGACTCGATCACCTCCAGCAGGCCGGGGCCCTCTAAGCATTGGGCCACCAGAGTATGCCTACCAGAGTCATCACAAGGCATAGCAGTCAACAGGCTGCCTCTACCTCAGCTGTGGATGTCGGGGCTGCAACTTGGCATTGAAATAGAAAAGGAAGGATAAAGAAGTTTTGAAGGCCTGAGCGCACAACCATTATATGTAGTTTTGGCACTTGTAAATACACGTTCACTTGCACTTCTGGAAGTGGCCTGTATTCTCATTTTGCTGTGAGTTGCTTCACTGGTGGTGGGCATTTAAGCGTGAGGAACTGGGCCCCCATCAGAGTCTGATAATGAACTTCTCTAGTCACTTCTCTCACATTATCAATATTGTGATTACTCAATTAATCCCACAAGTACATGCTTAAGCATTGGCCATCATTTATGAGTGCGCGGCGTGGACATGCAATCCATGACTTGCAGCTCACCATGTCCTGAGTTCTGAAAATAATATCTGTGCTGTGTTCAGCAAGGTATTAGTAAATTGTAAGGCACTACAGTCTAAAAATGGATAACATTAAGGATGACCCTAAATAGCTTGTTCATTAAATCCTGGAAAAAAACCGGGCATTACAAGGAAGTGACCACTGTCTGCAATTCTCAGTATCCTGTTTGATTGATAGACGTTGACGAGAAATGAAGGATGTTGATGAAAAACAAATGATGTTGTCCAACATGAGTGTTCAACATGTTTCCTGCTGGTTTTACTAGTTTTGGGTATAAATATTGGAACTACACAGCAGGATTTTTAGATTCATTGGATTCTCTATCAGAAACAAGATTATGCTTACTTTTCCTGGAACTATTAATGTTGCGATTCAATTACCATCAGAAGTAAATTGCATGTTCAGTTTTTTAATAAATTCTTGTATAATTTAGAAAATATATTGTCTCATATAGCCTTCTGTATCCAAACTCAAAAACCCATACCCATACACTCTTCAGTGGGGAGGCACATTGTTGAGAGAGATGCCTGGACCCTTATAATATGCGGGTTGTTATAATCTAGTTAAAACTTGTTAAAAAAAGCTATCTGGAGGATGGTAATATTCTCTGGTGGTTCCTTTCCTTCAAGAAGAGTTAGATCAGTTCTTCACAGTCTAAGTGTCTGTGGGGCCTGCCTTTCTCAACCTTAAGTGATAGTGATCATCCAAAGAGTACGCCTGATCTGGTATAGTCCCAAAAAGGGACGAAGATTATAATCCATTTCAGAGGGGCCAAATGATGTTCTTAAGCTGTTCTTCCCTTTACACCTATATATCTGGGTCCACCTGAAAGAGCTTTCTGCACAATCTGCCCATTCCCCCCCACCCACTTCCCCCCCATTTGGAGCAGGTATGAGGGTGACATGGATTGAGGTAAGGTTTCATGTTGCTTTCAGTGTGTCATACATGTGGACTTTGTGAATGCATGGGAAAAATCTCATTCCTACTTACATGTGCCCAAGGCCGCAAGACAGTAGAGTGCTTTGCAGGTTCTAAACCATGCATTTAGTGCCACGGCTCTATATATTAGCACAGTATGGCATATGCAAAGGATCAAACCACCAGAAGGGCAGATGTTAAGTAATGCAATTTAATTCAGCTATCATAAATCAAGGTACATGGGAACAATGTATAATGTGTGTTACCAAAATGGGACCTTGGCCTGCCAGCCAGCACATGATAGAAAACCAAATAGTATAAGAAATGTATTGGCAACTTACTTTGCCTGGAATCTGTTAGCTATCAGATTGTCATGGGCCTGTCTGCTGCATCATGCCCTTACATGCGAGGGGAGGCAGTGGCTACTGGTACTGTTACTGGACTGGTATTCCAGAGACCCACAGTAATACTCTGGGGGCCTAGGTTCAAATCCCACCACAGTAGATGATGCAGTTTAAATACAATGAAAGTCTTGAATTGAAAGACTGAAGATGGCCATGAAACCATTGCTAGTTGTTTTTAAAAACCCATCTGGTGCTCTAAAGCCCTTTAAGGAAGGAAATCTGCTGTCCTTACCTGGTCTGGCCTACATGTGACTCTAGACCCATAGCAGTGTGGTTGACTCTTAAATGCCCTCTGAACAAGGGCAATTAAGGATGGGCAATAAATGCTGGCCTAGCCAGAGACGCCCACATCCCATGAATGAGTAAAGTGCCTCTGCGACATCCTGGCCCTCGTCAGCACTATTCCCTTCACTGTCCTAATTGTCAGAGGAGACATCTTGGTCCTCCACATCTCTCTCAGTCAACACATCCTCCCCTTTTTTGCTTGAGGTTGTGCAGGGCATAGCAGACAACGATGATCCAGCACACCCTCTGTGGGGAATATTGGAGTGCCCCTGCCTGAGCAGTCCAAACGTCCGAACCTCATCTTTAGAAGGCCTATCATCTGCTCATTGGTGGCCCTTGTGGAGGCATGTGCAGCATTGTATCTCTCCTCGGCAGCACTCTGCAGATGGTGAACTGCCGCCATCAGTCAGGCCTTCTGAAAGTATTCCTTGTCCCCAAGGAGCCAGTGCTAAATGATGCAGGAATTTGCCCAGTTGGTTGACCATGCCTTTGTAGCTCCATTTCTTATGCTCCATTTGTAGGTGGCAGGAGTTTCTTTTAATGCTTTTGTTTTCTATGGGCAGTAATCCCAGTTGCTTGTATAATGTGCCCGAGGAACTTTATCATCGACCTAGAAAACTCACATTTGTCATTGAGTGCCAAGCCAGTCCCTTGCAGTGTGAGTAAGACTCCCCTGACTCGTTTGTCTTGTTCCTGTTTTGTTGACCCATGGATCAAGATAACATTCATGTGGCATAAAATGTTTTCAATGCCCTGCAGCATATTGGATATTGCCCTTTGGAATATTTCAGGGACTGACATGATGCCAAATGGCAGACGGTTGAAAAAGTACAGTCCAAAGGGCATGATGAAAGTAGTTAAGAGTTTGGACTCCTGGTCCAATGACAATTGCCAAAACCCGCTGTTAGTGTCAAGTTTGGTGAAGATGGTGCTTTTTTCAAGTTTGACCAAGTTCTTATCTATCGATACCATTGGATGCATTTCTCTTTCAATTGCCTTGTTGAGATATTAGATCAATGCAGGTATGAATGGAGTCATTAGGCTTTGGGACTGGTACCATACCAGAGGACCACCTGGTCAGTTTAGTGACTGACAAAATGACTCCTTGTTACAGCGTTGCCTCAACCTCACCCCTGACTCTTTTCAGATGTGGGTGTGGGACATTCATTGACATGAATAGACAAAGGGACTTAGCGTCTCCCTTGAGTGTAATGTAGTGATACGTGGTTTTCAGTTTACCCAAGCCTGTAAAAAGTGTGGGGACTTCCCTCCTAAATTCATTATCATGTGTTTTTGCATTGACCTCACCAACTTTTAACATGCGCAAAAGAGCCCAGGCCCCCAGCTGGTTTAGAGCTGTACAGGCTTTTCTGCTCAACAAAGAGCCTTATTGATAATGTACAAGACTTTTATGGCCCCGACGCGACAGGGATGGGGCCGTGACATTTGGCAAGCCATTCTAAATTCCATGGGCCTGGATGTTTCCTATGGCAGGCGGGTTGGGCAGGAGTGGGTGGGGGTGGGCACAGAGCTGATTGCCATCCGCGGTGGGCTGTGCGCTGCCATTTTACGCGGGCAGGCCAATTAAGGCCCGCCCAGCGTAATGTACGGCTGGTAGCGCTCAGCGCTACCTGTGCAGGCGGGGGGAGGAGGGAGAGTTGGGGGCCTGGGCTCTTTTGCGCATGTGCGTGAAAGAGCGCAGCAATCTCCCTGAGGCACGGAGCTGCCTCAGGGAGATTGAATGGTTATGAAAATTAATGAAGAATAGATTTAAAAATGTATACAAACATGTCCCCTCATGTGACTGTGTCACATGAGTTGGGACATGTTTGTAAAGGTGGGAAAATTTATGCATTTATTTTATGAAAGCTTCAGGAAACCTCATCCCGCCCATGGGAAAATTCCAGCAATTTAGTTACATACTAACTATTTAGAAAGGTTAAGTAAGACCAGGACATGTATGTAGCTACTCTCTAAAATGCATCTCTGTTATCTTCACTCATTGAGTGACATCAATGTGACACACATGCTCAGTATCTATTATTAGAGTTAACCCTTTGCTCTACATCTGGTTCACCATGGAGTGGACTAATAATTCATTGGGTGTCCTTTTGCTCAGACCAAAAAGCGAGGCATTAACTTCTCCCACCTGAAAGGAGATTCTTCCCAAATCGAATGTTTGAGAGGTTTTGTGAACTGTACAACAACCTTGAGAGTTTCAGCACGGTGTGCGTGAGGTTTTCCAGCACATCAAGCATCTTTTCCCTTCGCCCTGTTACTCACCAAGTTCCCCCCATCCTCCTATACAATCACCGCTGGTCTTTCCTCTCCCTCCTGTGACCATTCATCTCCCCCCATTACCCTGGACCCAATTATAATTTTTGTGAACATTCCTGCTTTCTCCCCTGTTCCCTTCACTGTTGATGTACCCATGCCCCTCCTGACCCTGACCCCTCCTGCTCTTGAGGCAAGCTACACCCTGATTTTCTCTGACCACCCCCTTGAGACCATCCACTACCTCCCCCTCCCCACCCCTGAGCCTAGCACTTCCACCCTACTAGATCCAACTCCCTCCTTTGACTGTGATTGTACCTCCAAGTCCCAATACACTCATTCAAACTCCTAGGGACAAATTCTTGAACCACACCCTTTAGACACATCTTTCTACGGTGTTCACTGCCCAGAAAGGCCTTCCACTGCCCTACACTGGGACTGAGGCATTTGTGACATGCTTTCCCTTCTGAACAAGTCCTGGACAATCTGGTTTCCTTCCCCAGACATTCTTCTAACATGTCCAGGACAGTCTGTCTTCCTTCCCAGGGCAGACTCCCACCCTTCACCACTGGTCCTCCCTCACTTGTACAACCTTCACACAGTTTGGCCTACCGGTATCCAATCTCAATCAAGAGTCTGAGATTTCAGAGTCCTCAAGAAGACCAAAGCAGTGGCTACGCACTTCAAAGTCCAGGAAGAAGCCAACCTCACCAGGTGTACACCACTTATAGGCAGTCGTAAATATGAACATTCTACCTTCTGACAGGCGGGGAACTTAATTTAGACACATAGGAACATAGAAAATAGGAGCAGGTGCAGGTCCTTTGAGCCTGCTCTGCCATTTGATAAGATCATGGTGGATCGTCTCTCTCAAGGCCATACTGCATCCCTCTCCCCGTACCCTTGTCGAGAAATCTATTTCCTTCCTAAATATATTCAGTGACTTGGCCTCCACAGCTGTCTGTGGTAGAGAATTCCACATGGTCTTCACCCTCTGAGTGAAGAAGTTTCCCCTCATCTCAGCCCTTAATGGCCTACCCCCTATACTGAGATTGTGACCCTTTGTTCTAGACCCCCGAGCCTGAGGAAACATCATCCCTGCATCCAGTCTCTCCAGCCCTGTCAGAATTTTATACGTTTCAATGAGATCCCCTCTCATTCTTCTAAACTCCAGTGAATACAGGCCAAGTCAGCCCAATCTCTCCTCATACGACAATCCTGCTACCCCAGGTGAATATTTGCTGTGCTCCCTCTGTGGCAAGTATATCCCTTCTAAGGTAAGGAGACCAAAACTGTATACAACACTCCAAATATGGTCTCACCAAGGTCCTGTACAGCTGCAGTAAGACATCCTTGCTCCTGTACTCAAATCCTCTAGCAATGAAGGCCAACATACCATTTGCCTTCCTAACATTTGGAGGGGAAACTTAATTCTGGTGAGCTGACCTTTTACTGAGCATTAATGACATGCTAATACACGCAAAAGGACTTCCCGACACTGTTCGTCAGGAGGATAAACCCGCCTTTAAAGTCCCAAGAACTTAATTGCGAAAGTTCATCCCGCCGTCGGGATCTTTGGCCTCCCGCCAAATTACCTCCCCCTTGCCCGCCAAGCTTACCATTGCAGGCGTGGCTAGAAGATCCCAGTCAGGAGATTCCATTTCAACATAAGAATAGTGGCACCAATTCAAACGCTCGCCAAGCACAAGCAACTGAAACACCTAGGGGCAGAACTTTACGTTCCGCAGGCAGGCGGGCACACGCCTGACCCGATCAGGTGTAAAATCACACGAGATGCAGTCAGGTGAGTGTCCCGAGTCATCGCGCCCTCGTGCGATATTTCGCTCGGCGGGCATGGACAAAAGTCAGAAGCGTGCCTGCCAAAAATTAAGAGGACAATTAAACTCATTAACGGTGCAATTGTCTGTGAATTTTCGTGGCCAATCCAACCTTACGGTTGGCGGACGGGCAAATTGGCCAGGCGACCTTTGCATTTTTCATCAAACCTCATCCAAGGGCAGGATGAAATCTCCGTTAGGAAATAAAATAAGAAGAAATACCTGGGGACAGCATTTTTATGAGTTGTGATTTCAGGTGCTTGATTGTGCTGCATGAACATTTATTTTGCAGCTTTTTACAGCTTTGTTTTATTATTTGCAGGTCTGCAGCTCCCTGAAGCAGCTGTCTGCCTTCAGGGAGCTCTCTCGCAGCGCTCACCTGGGCCCGTGGTGATGTCACCGCCTGCCCTCTTCCCACCCCCACCCCGGTAACGCTGAGTTTTTCAGTGCGCGTTTCATGCTGACTGGTTGTTAATTGGCCAGCCAGCGTGAATTTGCAGTCGAGGTCCTGTTTCCCGGCTGCTCCCGGGCCCACCGATCGCATGCGCCCAACGAGGGAAAAGTTCAGGCCCTAGACAAGTAGTATAAGTATCAGGGACCAGTAGTCCAGTAGTACAATTTTAAAGCAAAACCACTGTGGCAGTGAATTGCAACTGAATGTAAAAGTTTTAAGCCGAAGGAGAATGCAAAAATATACGTTATGGGAATGGGATAAAGATTTCATATATAATTAGATAACATGTTGCCAAGGGAACTTGCCCCAATGTCATGCAGAGAAAGCAAAACCCAGAGAGGTCCTTAGAGATCTAAACTGCTCCTTCTCACCACCACATACTATGACCTGATGGTTGTGTAAGGCATGTTGTAATCATAAACGTTTACAGGTGATTTACGTGGCAACTTGCATAGTTTGTGTGTATTTTATTCAATATAAGGAAAACCTAAAGAACTGCAAGGGGTGATTTGTGGCATGGTGGCAATGTCACTGGCTGGGTAACCTAACAGCTTCAGCTACTGCTTTGTGGTCATGGGTTCAAATCCCACCATGGCAGTTTGTGGAATTGAAATTCAATTAATAAATCTGGAGTTAAAAGCCAGTTTAAAAAAAGGTGACTAATGCATTCCTTCAACAACACCTTCCAAACCAAGGACAGCAGACACATGGCCCTGAATTTTTTAGTGGGCCAATCAGCTCTGTGTCACCATTTTACACGGGTGGGCCAATTAAGGCCTGCCCAGCACAGGACGTAAGCTGTAGCGTTCATCGCTACCTGTGCGGGCAGGGGGGAGGAGAGAGGGTCGGGGCCAGCGCTTCAGTTGAGATTGAATTGATATTATAATTAATGAATAAATAGATTAAAAATTTATTTAAACATGGGACATTTTTTATATTTAGGAACATTTTTGTAATTAATTAATAAAAGCTTGAGGAAATCTCACCCCGCTGGTGGATGAGGTTTCCTAAAAATGTGAAGGCTGCTTGGCCATTTCGCCTGCCTGCTAACCTTCAGGTTGGATGGGCAGCATTAACAATTGCATTAATTATGTCCTTAATGGCCTTAATAGGCCATTAACTTATCGGCGGGCGTGCAGACGACTCTGGCACGCGCACGCCAAACAAAAGATTGCGACACAGCGCGATGTTGTTGAGATGCAAGCCCGACGTCATTGCACATCATTTTACGTATTGGCATGACAGGTCTGCCCCTGCACACCGACTGAAAAATCCTGCCCATGGGAACACCACCACCTGAAAGTTCCCCTCCAGGTCACTCACCATCATGACTTGGAAACATATCACTGTTCCTTCACTGTTGCTGTGTCAAAATCCTGGAACTCCCTTCCTCACAGCACTTTGGGTGTACCTACACCACATGGACTGCAGCGATCGAGAAGGCAGCTCACCACCACCTTCTCCAGGGCAACTAGGGACGGGCAATAAATGCTGGTTCAGCCAACGAAGTCAATATCCTGTGAATGAATAAAAAAACTATCATTTATTTTTTTGTAAAAGCCTATCTGGTTCACTAACATCCTTCAGGGAAGGAAGCCTCCCATCCTTACCTGGTCTGGCCTATATGTGACTTCAGACCCACAGCAGTGTGACTCTTAACTCCCCTCTCAACTAGCAAGCCACTCAGTACAAGAGCAATCAGCAATTGGCTGGTCTTGCCAATGACAGCAACATCCCATGAAAGAAGGAAAAAAAAAAGACCTATACATGTTCAGGACGCCATTTAAAAAAATATATATATTCATTCATGGGATGTGAGCTTCGCTGGCTGGGCCAGCATTTATTGACCATCCTTAGTTGCCCTTGAGAAGCTGGTGGTGAACTGCCTTCTTGAACCGCTGCAGTCCATGTGGTGTAGGGACACCCACAGTGCTGTTAGGGAGGGAGTTCCAGGATTTTGTCCCAGTGACAGTGAAGGAACGGTGATATATTTCCAAGTCAGGATGGTGAGTGACTTTGAGGGGAACTTCCAGGTGGTTGTCTTGCCATCTATCTGCTGCCCTTGCCCTTCTACGTGGTAGGGGTCGTGAGTTTGGAAGGTGCTGTCTAAGGAGCCTTGGTGAATTCCTGCAGTGTATTTTGTAGATGGTACACACTGTTGCTACTGCGTCGGTGGTGGAGGGAGTGAATGTTTGTTGATGTGGTGCCAATCAAGCGGACTGCTTTGTCCTGGATGGTATCCAGCTTCTTCAGTGTTGTTGGAGCTGCACTCATCCATGCAAGTGGGGAGTATTCCATCACATTCCTGACTTGTGCCTTGTAGATGGTGGACAGGCTTTGGGGAGTCAGGAGGCGAGTTAATCGTCGCATGATACCTAGCCTCTGACCTAGGAACTCCCTTCCTCACAGCACTGTGGGTGTACCTACACCACATGGACTGCAGCGATCGAGAAGGCAGCTCACCACACCACCTTCTCCAGGGCAACTAAGGATGGTTAATAAATGCTGGCCCAGCCAGCGAAGCTCACATCCCATGAATGAATATATATATTTTTTTAAATGGCGTCCTGAACATGTATAGGTCTTTTTTTTTTCCTTCTTTCAAGTACTACATGTACTTGTAGTCATGGTGTTTATATGGCTAGTCCAGTTCAGTTTCTGGTCAATGGTAATCCCCCAGGATGTTGATAGTGGGGAATTCAGTGATGGTAATGCCATTGAACATCAAGAGGCGATGATTGGATTCTCACCTGTTGAAGGTGGTCACTGCCTGGCACTTATGTGGCGTGAATGTTACTTGCCACTTGTCAGCCCAAGCCTGGATATTGTCCAGGTCTTGCTGCATTTGGACATGGACTACTTCAGTATCTGAGGAGTCACGAATGATGCTGAACATTGTGTAATCATCAGCATACATCCCCACTTTTGACCTTATGATGGATGAAAAGTCATTGATGAAGCAGCTGAAGATGGTTGGGCCGAGGACACTACCCTGAGGAACTCTTGCAGTGATGTCCTGGAGCTGAGATGGCTGACCTCCAACAACCACAACCACCCTCCTTTGTGCTAGGTATGACTCCAACCAACGGAAGGTTTTCCCCCAATTCCCATTGACTCCAGTTTTGTTAGGGCTCCTTGATGCCACACTTGGTCAAATGCTTCTTTGATGTCAAGGGCAGTCACTCTCACCTCACCTCAAAAGTTCAGCTCTTTTGTCCATGTTTGAACCAAGGCTGTAACGAGGTCAGGAGCTGAGTGGCCCTGGTGGAACCCAAACTGGGCATCAATAAGCAGGTTATTGCTAAGCAAGTGCTGCTTGATAGCACTGTTGATGACCCCTTCCATTACTTTCCTGATGATCGAGAGTAGACTGATGGGGCGGTAATTGGCCGGGTTGGATTTGTCCTGCTTTTTGTGTACAGGACATACCTGGGCAATTTTTCACATAGCTGGGTAGATGTCAGTGTTGTAGCTGTACTGGAACAGCTTAGCTAGGGGTGTGGCAAGTTCTGGAGCATAAGTCTTCAGTACTATTGCCCGAATGTTGTTCAGGCCCATAGCCTTTGCAGTATCCAGTGCCTTCAACTGTTTCTTGATATCACATGGAGTGAATCGAATTGGCTGAAGACTGGCATCTGTGATGCTGAGGACCTCTGGAGGAGGCCAAGCTGAATCATCCACTCAGCACTTCTGGCTGAAAATTGTTGCGAATGCTTTAGCCTTATCTTTTGCACTGATGTGTTGGGCTCATCCATCATTGAGGATGGGGGTATTTGTGGAGCCACCTCCTCCAGTGAGTTATTTAATTGTCCACCACCATTCATGACTGGATGTGGCAGGACTGCAGATCTTAGATCTGATCTGTTGGGTGTGGGATCGCTTAGCTCTGTCTTTCACTTGCTGCTTATGCTGCTGACACACAAATAGCCCTGTTTTCTAGCTTCACCAGGTTGACACCTCATTTTTAGGCATGCCTGGTGCTGCTCCTGGCATGCCCTTCTGCACTCTTCATTGAACCAGGGTTGATCCCCTGACTTGATGGTAATGGTAGAGTGGGGGATATGCCAGTCCATGAGGTTACAGATTGTGTTCGAGTACAATTATGCTGCTGCTGATGGCCCACAGCGCCTCATGGATGCCCGGTCTTGAGTTGCTAGATCTGTTCAGAATCTATCCTATTTAGCACGGTGGTGGTGCCACACAACATGATAGAGGGCATACTCAATGTGAAGGCTGAACTTCGTCTCTACAATGGCTGTGTGGTGGTCACTCTTACCAATGCTGTCATGGACAGATGCATCTGGGGCAGGCAGGTTGGTGAGATGAGGCCAAGTATGCTTTTCCCTCTTGTTCTCCCTCACCACCTGCCACAGACCCAGTCTAGCAGCTATATCCTTTAGGACTCGGTCAGTAGTGGTGCTACCGAGCCACTGTCAGTGATGGACATTGAAGTACCCCCACCCAGAGGGTACTCTGTGCCCTTGCCACCCTCAGTGCTCCCTCCAAGTGATGTTCAACATGGAGGAGCACTGATTCATAAACAGGAGGTTTCCTTGCCCATGTTTGGCCTGATGACACTTCGATGTTGAGGACTCCCAATTGCATGCCACTGTGCTGCCACACCTCCCATACCATGGATGGTGAAGGTGGAGTCTGGGTATCTGTAAGGTATGATTCCATGAGGATGACTATGTCAGGCTGTTGCTGTGGGTCAGCTTTCCCAATTTTGGCACTAGCCCCAGCTGTTAGTAATGAGTAATTTGCAGGGTTGATAGGGCTGCAACTGCCGTGGTCTAGGTCGATGCCTGGTGGTCCATCTGGTTTCATTCCTTTTTTGTGCCTTTGTAGTGATTTGTTATAACTGAGGGGCTTGCTATGCCATTTCAGAGGACATTTAAGAGTCCACCACATTGCTGTGAGTCTGGAGTCACATGTTGGCCAGACCAGGCTAGGGCAACAGGTTTCCTTCCCAAGAGGGCATTAGTGAACAGATGGATGGGTTTTTACAACAATCCACAATGGTTTCATGGTCATCATTGACTTTTAATTCCAGCCACCATCTGCTGTGGCAGGATTCAAACCCAGGTCCCTAGAGCATTACCCTGGGTCTCTGAATTACTAGTCCAGCAACAATACCATTATGCCATCACCTCCCCTTGAATTTAAATGGGTTCCCTGGACAGTCTAAAAACCATAGTGCAGGAGTATTCAAAACACATTTTGGCAGACTTGAGCATTCTATTATGCCTGTGGTATTGCAGCTCCAAGCCCCAAATCCATTTTGGAGAGTAAAACATGTAAAGTGTCCCAGTAGCTGCGGCATCAATTGGTGGCTTTGTGCTATCCATCTTCCCAATCCTCAATCACACAGCGGAAGCTGTTATTTCAGCTCCCATCACTAACTATGCTATAACTGGTCGCACACAAGCGGAAAACTACAATTGCCTGAGCTACTAGAGAGACACGTGCTAGAAATACAGAACATGTTGAATAGGGTACGTTAGGCAGAATGATATTTTGTTTTCAACACAAATTTCACTGAATATAGTTTCATGTTTTTTTCATTAAATTCTGAGGAGTCTTGATAGAGGAGATAGGGGGAAACTGTTCCCATGGCAGGAGAGTCAGTAGCAGGGAACACAGATTTAAGATGTCTTGTTACTTTCTTTATCCATTCATGTTGCATTCAGATGGCTGCCTTGTGACCATTCATGCCTCATCTGAACACAGCCTTTGTTTCTTTATTATACCCATTACCATTCTCTTTAGCTGTTGCATCATAAAACCTCTCCTGCCCTCCACAGACCTTCCCTCTTGGTCTTCCTGTCATCTGCCCCCATCCACTGGCTCACAAACACTTTTAAGGGCATCTCAACCTGGAACGTTAACTCTGTTTCTCTCCACAGATGCTGCCTGACCTGTTGAGTATTTCCAGCATTTTTGTTTTATTTAAGAAAGTTGGCAGAAGAACCAAAGGGGAAATGAAGTGACTTTTTTTTTGGCTCAGTAAGATGTTGTGATTTTAAAAAAAATTCTTCATGGGATGTGGGCATCGCTAGCTAGGCCAGCATTTATTGCCCAGCCCTAATTGCCCTTCAGAACTGAGTGGCTCACTAGGCCATTTCAGAGGGCATTTAAGAGTCAACCACATTGCTGTGGGTGTGGAGTCACATGTGGGCCAGACCAGGTAAGGACTGCAATAACTGGTACAAAACAGAACAGGCTCAAAGGGCTGAATGGTCTACGCCTGTTCCTGTGTTCCTATCTATTCCTACATGTTCCTGTGCACAAAGGCTCATCAGACCAAGGTATCAATAGGAGAAAGAAAACAGAAAACCAATTTAGAAATAGTTGTAATACATGTCCTTTCCATAACTTATATTATAATTACTGAGAACTAACAGTCCTTGGTACATATTGTACATAGACCTTTAGCAGCCGCGCCATGAGAAATTATGTACACACATCCCAAATTAATACTCAAAAGAAACATTTGAGGTGGGAACTTCATCCACTGCTGCCCTGGGTCACTGGGAAATGAGTGGGTGCAATTTGTGCATTGCTGTCCAATTGTCAATCCTTGTCAATTTCCACTGATGCCACCCATATTACCTCTCTTCAATGGGTATCCTGTAGTGAGAAGCTCCAAGTTATTGAATTAGGGTTGCCAGTTGTGATTAACTGCATTCCTGGAGGTTTCATCACACGACTTACCCTCGCTCTTGCCATTAGTTGGCCAACACATCCATCCTTGTGACGCGTTGCCTGCCTATGCCTATTGGTAAGCAAATAAGACTCTTTGCCCAATTAGATAATGTCTGACTGTCAGCAAAACAGCCTTTCCCTCTCCCCCTCACCCCCACCCCCATTTTCTATATTTTGATACCTGGTAAAGAGAAATATTCAAAGAAAATGACAAAAAATGTATATATTTTAATGTCTCTATGATTTTTCTCCAGCATTGCACTCAGCAGTGTCTTGGAGATTGATCTCTAATTCCTGGAGACTCCAGGCCAGTCCTTTAGTTGAATAGAAACTAAAATTACTACTTCCTACCCCTATTCATGAGAGAAGCGTTGAAAGCAGTTTGTTGTAAAAGGTCATGGCAACATTGAGTGCTACAGCTACCTTTGAAGATTAAGCGACAACCGTGTAAATGCTTATTTCAGAAACAAGCTATTGGAGGAAATAACTCTAGGATTCACGCTTCTGTTTGATTGATATCCCATTTGACCAAAGCCTGGATCACAATTCACCTTTCACCACAAGAAAGAAAAAGCTTCAGATAAATGAGCAGCTAATTGGGGTTCAGCCTCATCCAGTGCTAAGGCACAAGTTTTTAATCCGGAAAAGCCCAGCTTGACGCAACATTGCACAAATTGTGCACAATCACACTAAAGTGCCAAGCAGCCAGAGTGTAGTTTGAATATTCTGAAGGTCTTTCTGATCACTGATCTGACAGCTTTATACATCTCAGGAATCAATGGGGAGTACTTTCTGGCAGGGTGTAAAACAGCAGTCTGAACAGAAGCTGCCACATTTTCATCGGGGGTGGGTTGGTTATAATTGGTGCTGTTGCATTTGTATTCTGCAGGACTTTGCGGACTGTCAACCACAACTTGCTGTCCTAAACAGCATCTGCCAGAAGCCATCCATGCAGCTTACCATTTCCCTTAAGCACTCAGCTTGGAGCAGACTGGCACAGGATAAATGGAAATGATTTTCCACATGACAGGCATGAAGACCCCTGCACAACGTTAGCTGTCAGTAAATGCCATTGATTACCAGCCACACAGGAAGGCAGCATTTTTCTGAGAAACGTTTGCTTAATATATGCTGTTGTTGGATGGAAGCGCCCAATCAGGGTATCGTTCTGATAATCACAATTAACCCTAACCATTGAGAAGTTGGATTTGAGCTTTAAGCATCACGCAACTTGTAAGGTAGGTGTTGATAAATACATGAAACCTTGTGGTGCCGAAAACAAAGTGAGGTGCAAGTGGCCCAATTCCTCAGCAACTAACATGTTGATTGATTTTCACATTCAAATACCATTGTTTGAGAAGACTGATTGAGGACCATGTGCGGACCCTGGGTATGAAGCTTCCACATGCGAGATCCTTCCTTGGGTATTGCAGAGTACTTCTATGTGGGGAGATGACAGTATTGGTGGTAACACTTCTGGAAAGGCACTTCAGCCATCTCTCAAATGGAGGTGACTCTCATTTCCCTAGATACTTGTAAATTCTCTGTTCTCTTCCCTTGAGGGTTTGAATGGCCCACCAGTAAAAACATTGCAACATTCACAGTCCTGTGTAGAGTAGGTCATTAAACAATTGCTTAAATTTTTTATCCACTTGGAAAAAATCTTTAAATCCATCCATAGGGAACCTTAGCCTCTTTGTTTATGACTAGCCTGTTAATACCAGGTAGGGCACTTTTGCATTTGTACCTTCATCTTTGAATATTGTCATTTAGTGATAGTCATCTCTCATTTACTGTGCTTGTCCCCTGAATGGATGACAACTGCCGTATGCCTCCATAGAGATGATCAAGGTAAAATCAATGGCTGGAATTTTCCAGACCCTCACACCAGCAGAGTCTTTCGGTCCCGTTGATGTGAACAGAGATTTGAATGACTCGCTGGCCCCACTGCGGGGGAGCCCACCACCGGGGGGGGCTGGAAAATTCCTACCAATGACTTTGACATAAAAGAGATGTAAGCCCCAAAGAAGCTAAAATATCCCAGAATAAATAACTCCCTAGAGATAGGTGACATTTATCTCACAGTGTTGAAAGAGACCAGCAACGCACTGACAGAAATTACTAGGGTGCTGCTAGACGCTGTCAGGGTGAGCTTGGGATGAGAAGAAATATTGATTGACATACCCCAGGTCTCAAATGTTTCAGATTTATCTAAAGAACCTGAACTCAGAAGCTCAATGCAAAAGGGGTCAACTTTGGGGATGATACAAAACTAGATGGGCAGTAGAATTGAAGCGAGCAGCTCAGAAATTACAGAGTTGGCCAAAATAAATATGTGGCCAGCTCAACAGTGGGATCGCATTTAACAGAGACAAGTGCAAATTATTGCAAGTAGGCTGGAAAACTAAGTAACATATGGACTTCATGTTTGCCAAATTTGCTAGAGTTCTTTGAGGATATAACAAGGAGGGTTGATCAAGGGGAATCGGTAGGTATAGAGTATTTGGATTTCCAGAAGGCATTCGATAAGGTGCCACATAAAAAGGTTATTGCACAAGATAGGAGCTCACGGTATTGGGGGTAATGTGTTATCATGGTTTGAGGATTGGTTAACACACAGAAGACAGAGAGTCGGGATTAATGGGTCTTTTTCAGGTTGAAAAGACATAACTAGTGAAGTACCACAAGGATTAGTCCTAGGGCCTCAATTATTTACTATCTATATTAGTGACTTGGAGGAGGGAGCAGAGTGTAATTTGTCCAAATTTGCTGACGATACAAAAATAGATGGGAGGGCATGTTGTGATGAGGAAATAAGGAATCTGTAAGGGGATATAAATAGATTGAGTGAGTGGGCAAAAAGTTGGCAGATGGTGTTTAATGTAGGAAAGTGTGGGGTCATACGCTTTGATAGGAAGAATCAAAAGGGAAACATTTAAATAGAGAGAGATTCCAAAAAGTGCAGCACTGAGGGATCTGGGTGTTCTTGTGCATGAAACACAAAAAGTTAGCATGCAGGCACAGTAAATAATTAAGAAGGCAAATGGAATTTTGGCCTGTATTGCTAGGGGGTTGGAGTTTAAAAATAGGGAAGCCTTGTTACAACTGTACAGGGTGTTGCTGAGGCCTCACCTGAAGTACTGTGTGCAGTTTTGGTCCCTGTATTTAAGAAAGGGTATACTGGCATGGGAGGCAGTTCAAAGATTCACTAGGCTGGTTCCCGGGATGAAGGAGTTGACTTATCGAGAACGGCTAAACAGGATAGGCCTTTATTGGCTAGAGTTTAGAAGAATGAGGGGTGATCTTATTGAAACGTACAAGATTCTGAGGGAGTTTGACAGGGTAGATGTTGAGAAGATGTTTCCTCTAGTGAGGGAATCTCGAACTAGGGGGCATAGTTACAGTATAAGGGGTCACTCAATTAAAACTGAGATGTGAAGGGATTTCTTCTCTCAGAGGGTAGTGAATGTCTGGAATTCTCTACCCCATAGAGTTGTGGAGGCTAGATCACTGAAAGCATCTAAAGAGGAGGTAGATAGATTTTTGAAATATCGGGGAGTTGAGGGCTATGAGGAGCTGGCCTGGGGCAGATCAGCCATGATCTTATTGAATGGCTGGGCAGGCTTGAGGGGCTGAATGGCCTACTCCTGCTCCTATTTCTTATGTTCTTATGTTTGTTCATGGATAGTGTTGAAATAGCTCACAACAAAGTGTTAAAAGACCAAGGAATCTTAATAGACTTCATCTTCAACATGTCCATCCAACATGGATCAGCAGTCAATAGTATCAGTGGAATGTTAAACAACAGAATGAAAACAGTGGAATATAATCAGAGGATATTGTGATCAAGTACACAGGTCAAGTTACAATTTGAAATAGATCTTGGTGTGATCCTGTAAAGCCTATGACATAGAGCCAGCATCCTGCTTTACATCTCTCCCGATTTTTATTTCCAACTGAAGTCAATTGAAGACAAAATTTCATTTCATTCTCTTGTCTCTTCTAGCTCTCCCCCCTACCCACCTATCCCCAGTCCCCCCCTCCCCCTTCTCCTCCCCTCCCCCCACTCCTCACTCCCCCTCCATCTCTGACCCCCACCCTCTCCACCACGAGGTAGGATATCTCACCTCTAAACCTGCCAGCCCAATAGTCGGCTGCAGGTCTTCTGTCCCAGCAGTGCCACTGGGAGTGGTGGCTACTGCTCAGCATGTAGTAGGCCCTGGGGCAGGAGCAGCACTGGAGGCCCAGAGTAAAGGTAAGCAGGGTGGGCTTGGCAGGGCCAGTCAGGCTGGTCATGGTAAGGTGGGGTGGGAGGACTGATCAAGAGGCTTGGGTGGTTCTTCATGCACAGCTGGCCTTTGTTGTTGGGGGCCCTCTTTGTGGCATAGGGCGTCCAAACAGGCCCCAAAAAGCCCAGAGGCAGGCCACCGGTGTTTGGCCACCTAAGCGCCTCAAATGGCCCAAGAGTGGGTGGGCCAGCTGGAGATGGCTAGGTCTTGGGCGTGCCTCCCCGCCACTATCACACTCAATTTAATGCCCCCCACCCCCTCTCCCTGCTTGCCAGTCTGTTCCCTGGAGGTGTAACATTGAAGCTGCTGGTCAATCTGATTGGCCTTCGGCTCTGTCGTCCCAGCAGTGCCAATGGCATCAGTGGCCAGGACTGGGGCTACAAGCAGTCCCCAGATTCTAAGTCCTGGGATCAAGGACCAGGTAAGTGAGGGGGGGTTTCATGGCAGGGAGGGGAAGTGATGGGGCCCGGGGAGGGGGAGGAGGGAGTGGGTCGTGTGGAGAGGATTCCTGGGGCTACTTGATGGAGAGGTCAGGTGGAGAGAGCACTCGTGGGGGGTGGGGGGTTGGGGGGAGGTAGAGGGAGATAGTCCTTGGCGAGGGTGGCGGAGGACCCAATGTGGAACGGGGGCACCTTAAGGAAGTTGGCCCCCACTTCCCGCCTGAGGCCCGACCAGGATGACTACCAAGATCCCTCCTCGCCCCTGAACTGCTCCTGCCAGCCTCAAAATTGAGGCCAGCTGGGAAATAGCCCTTAATTGGCCACTAAGGGCTTCAACTGGAGCGAGGGCAGGCGGGCCGTCCTAAGTTGCCCACCCTACATAAAATTGTGGGCCGGCCGGGGACAAGTTAGAGGGCAGCAGAAAGGCTATCAGGGTAATTTACGGCACCAGGTACCCCCTCCCTGACCTGCAAACCCACCAGCAGTAAAATTCTGCCCCATCTGCGACTCAGGCAAACAAGACTCCCTCCTGCAATCACAGTCCAACAACATCGACCTCAGTATTTATTTTTCTTTCAGGCCTCTCTGTGCGTTAAGGTTCAAAAGCTGACTTCAGTATCTTTAGATCTTAGCTCCATCCCCCATTTTCCAGACAATTTCTCCCTTTCATATTTTAATTTGTTCCCTTCTGCTTTAAGTCCTTTTTGATCTCCAAATACCTTTCCACAGCCTGATTGAGAGAGCCATTTGGTATAACATCCAGCACTTTGCACCTGAGCTCCGCTCTTTAAAAAAATCTTTCTGCAAGGCACATAAACCATTAGTTCTGATGATAGGTCACCGGTCTTAAACATTCACCATGGATTCTGGCTGGCGCGCCACGTTGAACTGCTGTACACCCGGGGAAACTAAGCTGAGAAATTTGCAGCCCTTGCTGTCCCCACCTTCTTACCCAGGCCCAGAAATTTGTCTCCAGCTCGGGTGCACAGAGATCTTTAAAAATGTCCACCCATAGGTCTGATTTTCAGTCAGTGGGGGCAGGCGGTTGGGGGTGTGGTAGTGGGTGGGAGAGCTGAAATAGGAGTTGGGGCGGGCAACCCCGGATATGGAGAGGGTTCAGGGGCAGGTCTGGCGGGGGCCGGGTGACTCAGGCGCAACTCCCCTTGGAGTTGTCAGTCCTGGTGAATGAAGCACATCTGGAACATTGGAGGAGACGCCAGGAGTGGCCAGGTGAGTGTAAATATTGTTCCGCTGTTAGATAATCCTAGAACGGGTGGCCCATCATGGGCTTTTGATGGGAGAACTGTCCCTGATGCTTCCTAATTAAAAGTGTGCTGACTGGAGTCAAAACCACTGAGTGGATTCCCAAGACACAGCCTTGGAGATGGCATTGTCTTGTCACCACAATTTAATACAGATAATATGCAGTGATTTAGTAAGCTGGCTAGACTCAGTGGATCAATGAACAATGTTACCTCCTTGTTCATTATCCCATCCACTTTCCCTGTTGCCACTCGTCTTTCTGGATGCAAGCACACTGTAGACCCTTGACCAAATCCCTCACATTTGCACAGTGTAATGACACAACAGTCTGGATAAGATGGAGTAAGCCAGTAGGGCTCCTCAAGCCATGCAGTCATCTGCTTTTTCCTCCTATATTTATACTCACTTGTTTGTGGTACTTGAGGTAATCCAAAGTTTGCTATTTTTGAAGCCCCGCTTGCTTATTTTCTACCTCGCTCCCTAAATTCTGACTTCAGGAGCACAGAATTTAAGTCCTGCACCCTGTGCTCTGTCATCTTCCCTAATATCTCCTGATGCGGCTTAACTGGTATCGCACTTTGTTTTATAATGTTTCTGTGAAGCATCTTGGGAATTTTAATATGTTAAAGGTGCTATATAAGAACACGTTACTGCTGTTGTTGTTGTGCTGTTGGTATTTCACACAAGCTTATCCATAAACTTAAAGTCAATGGAACCTCTGGCTCTATCTGTTGTGGATGCATTATGCATGATGCCTGGTGCCAGAATATCAAAGAAAGAGAAAGAGTGAGTGAGATTGTGAAGGTTGCTTTTAAACTAAGACACAGAAGGCCAAGTGACTGCAGGACAAACAGAAAGGACATGGTAGAAACAGGTGGTGAAACAGAGCAAGATCTGTGGATTGCTTCATTTGGCACCTGATCAGCTTCACAAGCAAATTAATTGTCATTCAAAAATTTTGCTTATGTGGCTTAATGATCAAATCACTATGCTTTCCAAGGCAAACTGACTCAAACTTGGTCACAGAATATATTGGCTAAGGTCAGTTTTAGTCAATACAATATTTCTGCATTTTGCAATAGCAAAAATATGACTACTTTGATGGCAGTAACAGATGACTTGCAGAAAACATACTGTTGCAGCTTTATCCTTGACCACCTCATCAATAAATTTAAACTGACATAGAATGCAGGATTCAAAGCACATGTGACACTTTATTTGCAAATGAAAAGCAATATATAAGAAACACAATAGGCCTGATTTTAGCCCAGTTCAGCTGGCACAAAAGGGCCAGGGCAGAGGTTAAAATGGGGGATTGCCGTGTTCTGCATCTGCTTCAGTTGTGTCGGCATCACAGACTAATATCGATATTCCGCCAACATTTAAATGGGAAGCGCTAAGATATGATCTGCTGAGATGGCGATAGCACTGATAAAGAAAATTTCTAAATGGGAATAATTGAAGGATGGGTCTTGAAGATGTCAAGTGATAAGACTATTACCTTTGGCAGCTCGTTCCATTGTGGGATTGTTCTTGGGCTTCCACCTGCTGGGGCCCTGGCAGTGTGGAAGCCACCTGCCACAGTCAGGCATGGGCTACATTAAAAGGAGAATGGCACAACCTCATTAGCTTCAAATCACAGAAGGCCCAGGAACACCAAAGCCACCGTTGGAACTCAGCATGTGGACATGCAACGCAGCCAGCAGAGGCCAGGGGAAGTTAAAGCTGAACCATTGTAGTACCTTGCAGTGCATTATAGTACTAGTACCTTGCAGTACTAGCCCAGTGGCTACAGCATGGTTGGCACAAGGCTGCTGGCTTTCAGTGGGAGAGACTGCAAATGACCATGCAAGATGGCCTCAGGCAGCTTTTGGCTCTAGATAGCCTGGCTGCTGACCATAGCGTGGCAGCCACAATCTGGGCTGGCTGGCTGACGAGCAACAGCAAGGGCACAAGCTGGTGGAGTAGCAGTAATGGTAGGACAAATGCTGTCATCCAGAGAGAGAACAGCAAGTCCATGCTCCATAGAACTGTCGCCATTTCCCTGGTTACCGTCTGAGGCTGAGCCAGCCTGTTTCAACTTTGGTGATGTACCTTTCTCCAGATGGGCTTCTGACCACATATCCACACAATCACTAAGGGTGGGATTTTCCAGCCACCGGGATTGTCCGCTCCTGCCCAAAATTAATGGGCTTTTTGCTGGGCCACCCAGTCTCTCGCGATGGTTCCTGCCGTGACGGGGCCGGAAAATGCAAGCCAAGACTTTAATTCCACACCTTGGTATGACTTGGCCCCTGCCTCAGCTCATCTGCTGCTGAAATCTGCATCCAAGTTTTTATTCCTTTGAGTTTTGACTATTCAAACACACTCCTGGCTAGACTCCCACATTGTACACTCCAAGAACTTGAGGTCATGCAAGACTCTGCTGCCTGTGTCCTTACTTGCACTAAATCCCATTCACCCATCACCCCTGTAACTGCCTCCTGATTAAGCAATGTCTTGATTTTTAAAATTCTTAAGCTTGCCTTCAAATCCCTCCATGACCTCTTCCCTCCCTATTCCTGTAACCTCCCCCAGCCCCACAAGATGTCTGTGTTCTTCTAATTCTGGCCTCCTGAGCAAGTCTGATTGTTATTGCCCTAGCGTTGATGCTGTGCCTTCAGTTTACTAGGTCTGAAGCTCTGGAAATCCCTCCCTAATGCTTTCCATCTCACCACTTCTCTTTCTTCCTTTAAGACACTCCTCAAAACATACCTCTTTGATCATCTGCTCTAAAATCATCTTATGTGGCTCTGTGCCAAATATTGCTTTGCAACGGTCCTGCAGTGCACCTTGGTTAAAGGCGCTATATAAATACAAGTTGTTGTTGTTGCTTGTGCTGTAATTCAAGCTGAGACATCAGCCAGCTTGACTGGGCCTGCAAGCATACTAACTGAGTTGACCACCACATTCACCCTGCAAGGGCTGTTCTTCAGGGTCTGTGCATAGCCCTGTGCCAAGCTGGTGCCAAAACCTTCCATGATTCTTAACATTGCGTGTATGCTTTCTGGATGGCCTGCCAATGCAGCAAGCATTTCATTGTGTGTATCAGCCTGTTCTGTAGCCTGCTACATTGAAGTGCAAGCTAGCAGCCATCCTACCATTGTCCTCTGCCCTGATTGCAGGCCGCTTGTGCCCTCTTTCTCACCAAATGCAGATCCTACCTTTAAGCTGTTCTCTAAATTACGCACAGTGTCAATATCTGAGCTGGTGGCTGCGAGCATTAAAGTGCATTATAACATTTCTTCTTTAACACTGTGTCCCTGCTCTCGCTCGTCCCGCACTGCCTGGCCAGGTTGCAGTTCGTGGGAATCTGGAGGAAGGAGGGTAGGATTGTGATGAGGGGAGAAGGGGGAAGTAAGAGTTGTATACTTGGAACGCCTGCTGCCTATAAATCAGAAGGGATCTTGAGATAAGGGGGAAGTTAGATGTGAGAAGGAGAATTCAATTTCAACATATCGCCCTCTTCAATGTTTTCAGCCCTGGCTCTGGCCACATCCTCAGCAATGGTTGCTCCAATGATGGTGACCATCATCTCTTCTATTGAGGTAAGGACACACAGCCATGCCTTTGCCCCCCCAGTTAGCTCCTGCTGCCCTTGGTTGTGTGTCACCTATACTGTAAGAGAGGAGGGAGTGTGTCAGTGAATGTTGTGCAATCTGTTTGGGTGCTGTGGCCATCATGGTTGAGTAACTGGCAGTGTGTGCAAGCTGTGAACTGTAGGTGTGAAGCTTGCAGCATTGCTAAGTGTGTGTGGGTGATGTAAAGTTATGAACGTTAGGTGTGAGTTGTGATTGTTGTTGTGATCTGATGACATGCCCTTCAATCATTATCATTTTGACAGGATATGCTGTATCAGTTTCATAACTTGCAGTCAGTTTGTAAGCAGCAGGGTAGAGATCAGATGTGCCATACTTCACCTCCCAGTGAACATTATCTGTATATGGTCTTATCTTCAAATAACGTATCCACATTAATGTTTAACCAATCCTTGCATATATTTGGCATGTTTATGCAAAAGAGAAGAACATAACAACAGATAGAGATTATTGGTAGGTTATTGATAGGGTTGTAGTGAATTGAGCAGTGTGCATGGCTGGTGGTGCAGTTGGTTGTATGTGGCATGATAAAATGCATTCTCTAACCTTGGCCACTCATGTGAGGTCATTGAACTTTTTGCAGCAGCGTATCCTGGTCTAATGAGGGCCATACTGTTGGCATTGATTGTGATGGCTATCTGCTCCCACTGCCTTTGTGGTGTTTGTTTGGAGGGCTTCCTGGCCCCCACTGTAGGGCACATCCCTCCACCTCTTCCACCAAGGCACTCAGTGAAGTAACAGAGAAGCCTGGAGCTCCCTCTCTCCGTTATTGTGCCATAATTCACTTTCCTCCTTGCTCAGAAGCTCTTCTACAAACAAGTCTCGCAACTCCACCAGCCAGAATGCACGTTGTCTTTAAGGGATGCAGGCTAGCTTTAAGTGGTGCTAGCCTCGCACCAACTTGGGTCTCCTGCTGAGGTGTGGAGCCACTCAACAGCAGTTTAACATTGGCTTCATTTGCATGAAGTTGGAAGCAACGGGTGGGGGTTAGTTACATATTGCGGTCTCCAAACCCGTTTTCAGGGGCTATCAAATTTTGCTCCCAGTTTCTCTCTATTTACTGAAAAAAAGTCCTTTAGTCATCTTAAACATCTTAGTTTAATTTCACCTCAACCCTCTATCTACAAGGAATGCACATCTGATCCATTTGACCAGTCCTTATAATTTAACCCTTTCAACCAGGATATCATTCTACATTCCCCCCAAGGCCAATCAATGCTTCCTGAGGTGCAGTGTCCAGAAATGAACACAGGTTATTCAATCTTATTTCATATAGAATATTTGCAGCCGATACTTCAAGAACCCTTCCATCCTATTAGCATGGATTGAATTCAAACCTTTATCTCAGAAGCAAAGGGCCTTTTTTAAACCATTGGTCCCCTTAATGTCAACATTAAATAACAACACCAGGAATGCAAGCTCCAAATTATATTTCTGAAGAATAACAATTTCTAACATCATCAAATATTGATGGGTACTTTTTTTTAATGAACATGTGAAAGAATCTATCTACTTGCAAAACTTACTGTTTTAATTTTTGTGCTCATTAAAATGAAGGTTAGAAGCATTGGCAATGTAATACGTTCCATTTCCTGCATTCAAGTATCATAGGCTATTTGACTAAGAAGTGATATCACATTTGAACCCAATCCAATCCTAATGCAGTGTGACTTTCTTATAGAGGTCAATGGGCAATATTCAGGGAGCAGAACCCAGAGCTGATTATTTCCCCCCTTCCCTATGCATGGTAGGCTCTTGAGAGACATAAATCAGCTATTCAAAACTTGACACCTGATGCCATCAGGCAAGGTCTTATAATCAGGCACATTTTAGAGAACGAATATATGCTGATTAGCACCTAAATGAAAATAGAGGACGATGGATTTTCATACAAAATCATGACAGTGTTTGTGGTGTGATTTCAGGCCCTTACATTCTTCTGTTATGAGCCAGGGAATGGTGCAAGCTCGTCAAATCTGATGCAATTTGTAAATCTTTGCAAGGAGGTCAATCCCTCAGGTGACTTCTCAAGCGAGGCTGTTGTATTTCCTCCAGTTCAATGGATCTGTCAAGGTGTTCTATGTCAAAGTCCTGCACTCTGTTAAATGTAATGTCAAGAAAGAAGCCATCAAAATAACTTTTTGATGATGAATGCACCAAGGAATGTAGCAATGAACAGAATAACTTAAGATTTGAGGCGATTGGGTGATTAGATTTACCCCTCAAGGTTTAGGGCAGAGTTGTCCATCTGTAGCAATTTTTGTTAATAGATTGCTTAGCTTCTTCCCAAGGTCATGGAAGTTACCATTTTGCCTTTCACTTTCCAACCTATTGAGCCTGTGTTTCTTTTTCACGAACATACAAAATTAAGAGCAGGAGTAGGCCATTTAGCCCCTTGAGCCTGCTCTGCCATTCAATGAGATCATGGCTGATTTGATTGTGACTTCAACTCCACATTTCCCCTACTCCCGAAAACCTTGATTCCCTTATTAGTCAAGAAACTATCTACCTCTGCCTTAGAAGTATTCATTGACCCTGCCTCCAAAGCTCTCTGGGGAAGAGAGATCCAAAGATTCACAACTCTCTGAGAGAAAAACATTCTTCTCATCTCTGTTTTAAATAGGAAATCCCTTATTTTGTAAGAGACTCACAGGCTTTGCAACACATAGATAATGGTGCCGTAATCCATGTTGGACGGGACCTGCCATCGAGCGTGGCGCAAAAACTAGACCTGCAGAATCGAAGCACAATTTAATGTCCACCGTGCAAAACATTAAAAAGCCTAACAGAAACCCTTCAGCAGCGACTTCAAGACAAAGTTATTTTAGATGTGGGGGTGACCAAGGAGCTAATACCTGCAAATTCAAAGAGGCAGAATGTCATTAATGTCATAAGAAGGGTGATTAGGCAAAGCCGAACAAAGTTAAAGCAGTTTGCAAAACAGCAAACAAACATGATAGAAGTAATGGATACAACTACGGCTGGAGCGGCTGCTCCTGACGTTTACTCCTTACATAATGTGACTGCTGTGAAGCCCAAACCTATTACTGTGACAATACAAGTTAATGAGAAGCCACTGAAACCGGAAGTGGACATGGGTGCCTCGAACATGGTGGTGGGACAGCACACTTTCAAGTACCTTAATGAAGAAAGACTGCCAATGAAGCTGGAGCAGATAACTGCTAAATTAAGAACATTAATAGGAGAATCTATTCAGGTAAAGGGCATCGCCACAATCCAAGTCCCTTACAAGCAACCGACAGCACAGTGAAAGGAGAAGGACCCAGTTTTTGAGGTTGTGACAGGCTATAGAAGATCAAGCTTGACTGGTTTGAAATATTTCACCTTCATTCTGATGGAGTTCCAGAACTACTAAGAAAATACAACATGGTTTTTCGGGATGAACTAGGGAAGTTAAAAGGCATGCAGGTCAAGATACATGTGGAACCATGGAACATGTGGAAGCGACACCTTGCTTCTTTAAGGCAAGACCTGTGCCTTATACATTGAAAGAAAAGATTAGCAAGGAGCTGTGCCAACTAGAAAAGCTGGGCATTATCCAACCAGTTCAATTCTTGGAATGGGCTGTGCCCATAGCTCCAGTGATTAAGCACAACCATACCATACTTATCTGTGGAGACTATAAATTGACAGCAAATAAGGCCGACAAACTAGGCAAATACCCTTTCCCAAGGATAGATGACTTATATGCAAAACTGTCTGGAGGCAAGTCCTATATGAAATTGTATATGAGCCACGCTTACAAGCAACTAGAGTTGGATAGCACATCGAGGGAGGACGTAACCATTAACACACACAAAGGCTTCTATCAGTACACCTGTTTATCCATTGGGGTCTCGGCAGCGTGTGCTATCTTCCAGAGAACAATGGAGAGCCTTTTGAAAGGACTCCCATGAGTAATTGTATATTGAGACAATGTCCTCATCATGGGGTTAACCGAGATAACGCTTGACGAACCTGGAGGAGGTGCTAAGGAGGTTCATGGAAACTGGTGTACAGTTGAAGAAGGAAAAGTACACATTTAGGGCATCAAAACTGACTTAACTAGGCCACAGGGTGGATGCTATGGGACTGCACCCAGTAGAAGATAAAGTTCAGGCAATAAAAGATGCCCCATCACCATCCAATGTAACTGAACCCAAGTCCTTCCTGGGCATGATCAACTGCTATAGCTGCTTCTTACCAAACCTATGAACTGTGTTGGCACTGTTAGACTCATTACTAAAAAAGAACCACCGTTGGTCTTGGGGGTCACAACAGGAAGAAGCCTTTATGAAATCAAAGGAATTGTTGCATTCATCATGTCTATTTGTACACTGCGACCCGTTGAAAGAGCTGGTATTGACATGTGATACCTCTCCCTATGGGGTGGGAGTTGTGTTATCCCATAAAATGGAAAATGGGTCTGAAAGGCCGATTGGCTATGTCTCAACAACCCTTTCCACAGCTGAGAAGGGCTAGTCCCAGCTAGAAAAGGAAGGGTTATCGATGGTATTCAGGGTGACGAAATTCCAACAGTGCCTGCATGGTCGCCATTTCACCATTGTGTCGGACCATAAACCATTAATGCATTTATTCAGCAAGGACAGGGCCATCCCGCCAATAGCACCAGCAAGGATACGACGATGGGCTCTGACATTATCTGCGTACGAGTATACTTTTATGTACTGTCCTGATCTGCACCTTGCAAATGCAGATGCACTCAGTCATCTCCCATTGCCAGATGGTATTGTGCATACTCCCGCTCTGCGGGAATTAGTGCTATTACTGAATTTCTTAGACTCTTCGCCTGTGTGTGCCAAACAAATTAGAAATTGGACAAACAGAGATCCAACATTATCGAAAGTCAGGGATTTTGGCTGGGATTTTCTGGCCCCGTTGTGGGCGGAACCTGCCGTGGGCGAGATGGTGCCCCAGCCAGAAGTCCATTGACTTGAGGCAGGACCGGAAGATCGTGGTGGGGGGCTGGTGTGGAAAATCCCGCCCTTTGTCTTAAAAGGATGGTCAAACTAGCCTGTATCTGAAGAGTTGAGAACATTCCATGTCAGACAGATGGAATTGAGCTGCCTAGGCAGGCTTTGTTGTGGGGGTCAAGAGCGGTGGTCCCACCACAAGGCAGAGAGCCGCTCTTGACAGAACCTCATAGTGCCCATCTGGGCATATCAGAAATGAAAATGCTTGTGCAAAGCTATGTACGGTGGCCAGGCATTGATGGAGATATTGAAAACTTGGTGAAGCACAGCCTCCACTGTCAGCAACAACAGGAGTTGCCTGTTCCAGCTCCCCTACATCCGTTGGCGTGGTCTGGTCGACCCTGGGTTTGATTGCATATCGATTAAGTAGGACTGTTCTTGGGTACCATGTTCTTGTTAATTGTAGATGCACGGTCCAAATAGATGGATGTATATGAAGTTAACAAAAACAGAAAATGCTGGAAAAACTCAGCAGGTCTGGCAGCATCTGTAGAGAGAGAAACAGAGTTAACGTTTCAAGTCCATATGACCTTTTTTCGGAGCCTCTGCTCGAGTCAAGTCACCAATGTCAAACGCAACTATCGAGAAGTGACATCACAGCTTCAACATACATGGCCTACCTGAAATTGTCGCATCAGATAATGGCACCACTTATACCAGCACAGAGTTTCAGAAATGTATGGATCTGAATGGAATCAGACATATTAAAGCAGCCCCTTACCATCCCTCACCGAATGGCTTAGATGAGAGGGCGGCACAAACTTTTAAGTCTGGTATGAAAAAGCTATTGAAAGGCACTCTGGAATCTCAACTTTCCAGGTTTCTTTCCAGTATTGTACAATGCCACGCTCGACTATTGGTTCAACACCGTCGGAGTTATTAATGAAACGCCATCTGTGTACACGGCTACATCTCGTCTTTCCAAACTTAGGGGGGAGGGTGGCACAGAACCAGAGTAATCAAAGTTTAACCATGACATACACTGTAAAGCTCGCACTTTCAGTGTAGGTGCTACGGTATACGTACATAATTTTCACAATGGAGCCATTGTCTCAGAGACTGGTCCACTATCTTACCAAGAACAAATGGGAGATAGAATACTCCAAAAGCACATAGATCATATTTGAGACAGAGAGACATTCCAACAGTTAACTGATCCCACCTGTGATTAATGTCCAACCATCAACCCCTGAAGTGTCTGATCAACCTAGGATAGACATGACAAACATTTCTGTAGATAGCCAAATCCTGAACTGCCACGTTCCGATGATGTTTCTCATACTGCAGTTCCAGACCCTGTCGATCCCGTTCAGGAACCTTCAGTAATAGAGCTATGCTGCTCTGGCCATACAAGGTGAGCACCTTAGAGACTTGATTTATAATCACCTTGAATTGTATATATGTTTGGTGGATTGTTCAAATGCTTACCTGTAAACAGAAATTGTAAAAAATCTAAAGGGGGAGGAAATGTGGTAACTGGGGGTATAGTCCCTCCCTTCTAGCAATTGGGGGTCATGTAATGTACTGCAGGGGCTCCAACCAGTGAGCTTGTAGGCAATTTGGGGGCCAGAACTTCCTAATGAGAGTTCTGGTTGAGGTAAAAGCATCTGTAAATCTCTCAGTAATAAAATTAATTGTTCCTTGATTAAACCTGTCTGTTCCATCGAGTCATCACAAACACTTGTATAAATAAAAACATCCTTACTTTTATAAAAGCAAAAAACTGCAGATGCTGGAAATCCAAAACAAAAACAAAAATACCTGGAAAAACTCAGCAGGTCTGGCAGCATCTGTGGAGAGGAACACAGTTAATGTTTCGAGTCCGTATGACTCTTCAACAGAACTACGTAAAAATAGAAAAGAGGTGAAATATAAGCTGGTTTAAGGGGGCGAGGGGGGGAGGGTAGAGCTGGATAGAGGGCCAGTGATAGGTGGAGATAGCCAAATGATGTCATAGACAAAGGAACAAAGAGGTGTTGAAGGTGGTGATATTATCTAAGGAATGTGCTAATTAAGGGTAGAAAACAGGACAAGCAAGGTACAGATAGCCCTAGTGGGGGTGGGGTGAGGTGAAGGAATCAAAATGGACTAAAAGGTAGAGATAAAACAATGGATGGAAAAACATTTAAAAATAATGGAAATAGGTGGGAAAAGAAAAATCTATATAAATTATTGGGAAAAAAAGGGGGGAGCGGAAAGGGGGTGGGGATGGAGGAGCGAGTTCATGATCTAAAATTGTTGAACTCAATATTCAGTCCAAAAGGCTGTAAAGTGCTTAGACGGAAGATGAGGTACTGTTCCTCCAGTTTGCGTTGAGCTTCACTGGAACAATACAGCAGGCCAAGGATGGACATGTGGGCATGAGAGCAGGGTGGAGTGTTGAAATGGCCAGCGACAGGGAGGTCTGGGCCATGCCTGCGGACAGACCGAAGGTGTTCCGCAAAGCGGTCACCCAGTCTGCGTATGGTCTCTCCAATGTAGAGGAAACCGCATTGGGAGCAACGAATGCAGTAGACTAAATTGAGGGAAATGCAAGTGAAATGCTGCTTCACTTGAAAGGAGTGTTTGGGCCCTTGGACGGTAAGAGAGGGGAAGGAAAGGGGCAGGTGTTGCACCTTCTGCGGTTACATGGGAAGGTGCCGTGGGAGGGGGTTGAGGTGTAGGGGGTGATGGAGGAGTAGGCCAGGGTGTCCCGGAGGGAATGATCCCTGCGGAAAGCCACCAGAGGGGTGAAGGGAAGATGTGTTTGGTGGTGGCATCATGCTGGAGTTGGCGGAAATGGCGGAGGATGATCCTTTGAATGCGGAGGCTGGTGGGGCGATAAGGGGGGCCCTATCATGTTTCTAGGAGGGAGAGAGAGGTGAGAGGGCGGATGCGCGGGAGATGGGCCGGACACGGTTGAGGGCCCTGTCAACCACCATGGGTGGAAAACCTCGGTTAAGCAAGAAGGAAGACATGTCAGAGGAACTGTTTTTGAAAGTGGCATCATCAGAACAGATGCAACGGAGGTGATGGAACTGAGAGAATGGGATGGGGTCCTTACAGGAAGAGGGGTGTGAGGAGCTGTAGCCGAGGTAGCTGTGGGAGTCGGTAGGCTTGTAATAGATATTGGTGGACAGTCTATCACCAGAAATTGAGACAGAGATGTCAAGGAAGGGAAGGGAAGTGTCAGAGATGGACCATGTGAAAATGTTGGAGGGGTGGAAATTGGAAGCAAAATTAATAAATTTTTCCAGGTCCAGACGAGAGCATGAAGCAGCACCGAAGCAATCATCAATGTACCGGAGAAAGAGTTGTGGGAGGGGGCCGGAGTAGGGCTGGAACAAGGAATATTCCACATACCCCATAAAGAGACAGGCATAACTGGGGCGCATGCGGGTACCCAAAGCCACACCTTTTATTTGGAGGAAGTGAGAGGAGTTTAAGGAGAAATTGTTCAGTGTGAGAACAAGTTCAGCCAGACGGAGGAGAGTAGTGGTGGATGGGGATTGTTCGGGCCTCTGTTTGAGGAAGAAGCAGAGAGCCAGCAGACCATCCCAGTGGGGGATGGAGGTGTAGAGGGATTGGACGTCCATGGTGAAGAGGAGGCGGTTGGGGCCAGGGAACTGGAAATTGTTGATATGATGTAGGGTGTCAGAGGAATCACGGATGTAGGTGGGAAGGGACTGGACAAGGGGAGAGAGAACGGAGTCAAGATAGTAAGAAATGAGTTCCGTGGGGCAGGAACAGATTGACACGATCGGTCTGCCGGGACAGTCCTGTTTGTGGATTTTGGGTAGGAGGTAGAAGCGGGCCGTCCAAGGTTGGGAGCCTATCAGGTTGGAAGCTGTGGAAGGAAGATCTCCAGAGGAGATGAGGTCAGTAACAGTCCTGGAAACAATGGCTTGATGTTCAGTGGTGGGGTCATGGTCCAGGGGGAGGTAGGAGGAAGTGTCTGCGAGTTGACGCTCAGCCTCTGCGAGGTAGCGGTCAGTGCACCAGACTTACTTTTATATCCTTACTTTTATATTTGATTCCTCTTGCAATAAATAATATCATTCCATTTGACTTCCTAATCATTTATTGTACCTGCATAATAACTTTTCCTGCTTTATGTACCATGTCATCCAGAGCCCTCTGTAACTCAGATTTCTGCAATCTTTTGTCATTTAAATAATGTGTTGCTTTTCTATTCTTCCTACCAAAATGCAACATTGGGACAGTCTATTAGAATGGATCGATCAGGACATTCATATTGGTTCATCATTTACTGTCACAGTGCATGCAACGGTGTCTGCTGTTTGTAAGACATGCCCTTGCACATTTAGGTTTCTCAATGGAAGACAAACAGAAAAAGCTGGAAAAACTCAGCAGGTCTGACAGCAACTGTGGAGAGAAAAACAGAATTAAAGTTTTGAGTCTGCATGACCTTTCTTCAGGGCTACAGAGAAGTAGAAATGTGATGAGGTTTATACTGCTTAAGGTGGGTGGGGCAGGTGAAGCAGGATAGGTTTTTCAATGTCCTCCATGGCAAGTTGCTGAATGTATAAGCAAATAACGGTGCTGCAAGGGAAACAGGGCATCTGGAATGTAAATGAACAGGGTAACCAGCTATGTAACTCCTTAAGCAATAAGATTGAAGGATTATGAAATAAATAGTGCAAGGGCTGAGAAGAAAGTGTAAATTAGAATGGATGAATTCAATATCAAATCAGGTACAGAAAGCGAAATGAAGTGACATAAAGAAAGATTAGATTAATGGAGGAATAAGAGACAGAATAGTAAAATTTTATTTTTTAACTTTACTATTTTACATTTTTAAATGTTCAACAATTAAAGCTTGAAAGAGTGAGACTACAATCTTGCAATAGTTCATTTTCAGTTTGTAGCAATTATTGATTGGATAAACATAGGACTGTAGCTTTAAGAATAATCCTGTGTTGTAAGATTACATGATCTGTGTAAACCAATGTGTTATCAGCGCGGGGAACCTCGAACAAAGAGTTCTTCTTTAGTTATAGTGTTTGATGCACACATGTCGTTGCTGCTGCTATCTTGGAAGTAAAGATAAATCATAAGATCATAAGACATAGGAGCAGAAATTAGGCCATTCGGCCCATCGAGTCTGCTCCGCCATTCAATCATGGCTGCTAAGTTTCTCAACCCCACAGGTAGTATTAAGGAGGCGGGGAGGCTGCAGAAGGACTTGGACAGGTTAGGAGAATGGGCAAAGAAGTGGCAGATGGAATACAATGTGGGGAAGTGTGAGGTCATGCACTTTAGTAGGAAGAATAGAGGTATCACCTTTGATCCCCTTACCAATCAAGAACCTATCTATCTCAGTCTTAAATACGCTCAATGACCTGGCCTCCACAGCCTTCTGTGGCAATGAATTCCATAGATTCCCCACTCTCTGGCTAAAGAAGTTTCTCCTCATCTCTGTTCTAAAAGGCCTTCCCTTTACTCTGAGGCTGTGCCCTCGGATCCTAGTCTCTCCTACTAATGGAAACATCTTCCCCACATCCACTCTATCCATGCCTTTCAGTATTCTGTAGGTTACAGTCAGATCCCCCCTCATCCTCTGGTTTGACCAGAGCCTTATAAAGCTTCAGCAGCACATCCCTGCTTTTATACTCTAGTCCTCTCGAAATAAATGCCAACATTGCATTTGCCTTCCTAGCTACTAACTCAACCTGCAAGTTAACCTTAAGAGAATCCTGGACTAGGACTCCCAAGTCCCTTTGCACTCCAGATTTCTGAATTCTTCCCCCATTTAGAAAATAGCCTATGCCTCTATTCTTCCTACTAAAGTGCATGACCACACACTTCCCCACATTGTATTCCATCTGCCACTTCTTTGCCCAAACTCCTAACCTGTCCAAATCCTTCTGCAGCCTCCCCGCCTCCTTAATACTACCTGTCCCTCCACCGATCTTTGTATCATCTGCAAACTTAGCCAGGATGCCCTCAGTTCCTTCGTCTAGATCATTAATGTATAAAGTGAAAAGGTGTGGTCCCAACACTGACCCCTGCGGAACTCTACTAGTCACCGGCCGCCATCCTGAGAAGGACCCCCTTATCCCCACTCTCTGCCTCCTGCCAGACAGCCAATCTTCTATCCATGCTAGTAACTTGCCTCTAACACTATGGGCTCTTATCTTACTGAGCAGCCTCCTGTGCGGCACCTTGTCAAAGGCCTTCTGGAAGTCCAAGTAGATAACATCCATTGGCTCTCCTTTGTCTAACCTACTCGTTACCTCCTCAAAGAATTCTAACAGATTTGTCAGGCATGACCTCCCCTTGATGAAACCATGCTGACTTTGTCCTATTTTACCATGCACTTCCAAGTATTCTGAAATCTCATCCTTAATAATGGACTCTAAAATCTTACCAACGACCGAGGTCAGGCTAATTGGCCTGTAATTTCCCGTCTTTTGCCTCACTCCCTTCTTAAACAGGGGGGTTACATTAGCGATTTTCCATTCCTCTGGGACCCTCCCTGACTCTAGTGATTCCTGAATGATCACCACTAACGCCTGCACTATCTCTTCAGCTATCTCCTTCAGAACACTGGGATGTAATCCATCTGGTCCAGGTGATTTATCCACCTTCAGACCTTTCAGTTTTCCTAGCACCTTCTCCTTGGTAATGGCCACCATACTCACCTCTGCCCCCCGACTCTCTTGAACTTTGGGGATACTACTCATGTCTTCCACCTTGAAGACTGACGCAAAGTACCTATTCAGTTCCTCCGCCATTTCTTTATTCCCCACTACTACTTCTCCAGCGTCATTTTCCAGCGGCCCAATGTCCACTTTTGCCTCTCTCTTACCCTTTATATATCTAAAAAAACTCTTGCAATCTGCTTTTATATTACTGGCTAGTTTACCCTCGTATTTAATCTTCTCCCTCCTTATTTCTTTCTTAGTTGTCCTCTGTTGGTCTTTGTAGGCTTCTCAATCCCCTGGTTTCCCACTGCCCTTCGCCGCATTGTATGCTTTCTTTTTAGCTTTTATGCTGTCCCTGATTTCCCTTGTCAGCCATGGTTGCCTTATCCTCACTTTAGTATGCTTCTTCTTCCTAGGGATGAATTTTTGCTGTGTCTTCCAAATTACTCCCAGAAACTCCTGCCATTGCTGTTCCGCTGTCTTTCCTGCTCGGCTCAGCTCCCAGTCAATTCTGCCCAGCTCCTCCCTCATGCCTCTGTAGTTGCCTTTATTCAACTGTAATACCGTTACATCTGATTCCAGCTTTTTCCGCTCAAATTGCAGGGTAAATTCTAACATATTATGGTCACTTCCTCCTAAGGGTTCCTTCACCTTAAGCTCCCTTATCAAATCTGGCTTATTATACATCACTAAATCTAGAATTGCCTGTTCCCTAGTGGGCTCCACCACAAGCTGCTCCAAAAAGCCATCTCGTAGACATTCCACAAATTCCTTTTCTTGGGATCCACTACCAACCTGATTTTCCCAGTCTACCTGCATATTGAAATCCCCCATGATCACTGTAACCTTGCCTTTCTTACACGCCTTTTCCATCTCCTGGTGTATCTTGTGCCCCACATCCTGACTACTGTTTGGAGGCCTGTACATAACTCCCATTATGGTTTTTTTACCTTTGCGGTTCCTCAACTCTACCCACACAGATTCTACATCATCTGACCCTACGTCATTTCTTGCCATCGATTTAATTTCATTTCTTACTAATAAAGCAACCCCACCCCCTCTGCCAACCTGCCTATCTTTTCGATAGGATGTATATCCTTTTATATTTAGCCCCTAGTCCTGATCCCCTTGCAGCCATGTCTCCGTGATGCCCACCACATCATAACTGCCAATTTCAATCTGCGCTACAAGCTCATTTACCTTATTTCGTATACTGTGTGCATTCAGATACAACACCTTCAGTCCTGTATTTCCTGTCCCCTTTCTCATTGTCGTCCCTTTATCTGATGTGCTTGAAGTTAGATTCCTAGCCCTTTCCAGCACTCTGTCCTATTTTGTGTTCTGGAGACTTTAATAGCCTCTCCTGGGCTCTCCTTTCTTTTCAGCCTTTTCATAATTTTCCATGAAGTTGAATCCACCCCCCCACACGCTAACCTGCTGCTTTGATTCCGATTAGGCATGCTTCTTGGAGTTTTACCCTCCCCCCCCTCATTTTCCAGTTTAAAGTCCTGTTGACCACCCTATTTACCCTTTTCGCTAGAACATTGTTCCCAGATCGGTTCAGGTGGAGACCGTCCCAACAGTACAAATCCCTCCTGTTGCAATACTGATGCCAGTGCCCCATGAAATGGAACCCCTCTTCCCGCACCACTCCTTTAGCCACGTGTTTACTTCCCTTATTCTCGCGTACCTATGCCAATTTGCATGTGGCTCGGATAGTAATCCGGAGATTATAACCCTTGAGGACCTGTTCTTTAATTTAGTTCCTAATTCTTGATAATCTCCAAATAAGCCCTCTTTCCTAGTCTTACCTATGTTATTTGTCCCGACGTGGACCACAACAACTGGATCCACCCCCTCCCTCTCCAATACCCTTTCAAGCCGGTCAGAGATGTCCCTCACCCTGGCACCGGGCAGGCAACATACCATGCGGGACTCTCGATCCTGCTTACAAAGGATGCTATCAATTCCCCTAATTATAGAATCCCCTTCAACTACCACTTGTCTTTTTGCTCCCCCCTCTTGAATGGCCTCCTGTGCCACGGTGCCGTGGTCAGCTGGCTCATCCTCCCTACAGCCCTCTTCCTCATCCACACAGGGAGCAAGTACCTCGTACCTGTTGGACAAGGTCAAGAGCTGAGGCTCCTGTGTTCCTGAACACAGGATCCCTCTACCTGCCTCACGTGCAGTCACACCCTGGTGATCCTGACCACTGACCGAACTTGAGGTACTTAATCTACCGGGTGTGACTGCCTCCTGAAACAAAGCGTCCAGGTAACTCTCCCCCTCCCGGATGTGCCACAGCGTCTGGAGCTCGGACTCCAGCTCATCAATTCTGAGCCGGAGTTCCTCCAGCAACCAACACTTGCTGCAGATGTGGTCAATGCGGCTCACAATGGGATCTGCCAGCTTCCACATCATACAGCTACAGCACATCACTTTCCCAGCCATCTCGACTTAGTTAATTAATTCATTAATTAGCCTGCAGTGTTCTTTTTTCAAATTTGATGCAGATTTCCTACCAACCAATCAGGTCACAGCTTTCCTGTGATGTCACTTTTTCAGTTTTGGCTTCAGTTACTCTGTGCCCCAATGTCACCGCTCTGGTGTTCCTTCCTCTGAATCTGCTCCCTGGAGACAAGGCCGCGAATGCCCGAGGTAAGCTAGATTTATACTCACCGCTCCGGTGCGCCTCCCTCCGAGTCTGCTCCCAGGATTTACTCACCAATCAGCTGCTTTTTCTTTAAATTCCACTTTCAGAAGAGTGTCCCTCACAGGTCTGGTGCACTCCTGAAGGCACTGCCTCTTCCTCTCTCTTTTTTTTTAGGTTTGAGGAAGAGGGATGGATGGAAACACTACAGCAATGTAATGTTCGGGGCTATTCCGTTCTTTGACAGTGGGTCCACCTCGATTCCCTCCTGAGTCGCGGTGGCTGTGGTGACTTCTCCCAGAATGCTTCAGTCACTTCTCACCAGCACCCTCTGTTGGATGCTCTTCTTCCTGTTGAGTGCAAGAGTCCTTCTCCTCAATTCCGTCCTGAGTCGTGGTGGCTGCGGTGACTTCTCCTAAATGTGCCCAATAAGAAAAGTTGTCTGGAAGAACAACTCTACAACAAAACTGGTGATGAGGATAAGTCAGATTCGATGCTGTACCTCGCCCAGCGATTGTGAGTATCTAAATTCATTAAAAAAAAAGATACGGTCATCCAAAATGCCACAGATTGGCAGAATTGATCCCTTTGAGCCAGGCACGGGCAATTGGTCTCAATAAATAGAACATGTTGTGTTCTTCTTTCAAGCCAACAAAATCACGAGGAAGGAAAAGAGAGGAGCGATTCTTCTGAGTATTTGTGGGAGCAAGATCTACAGTTGAACTTGAAGCTTGATGGCCCCCAGTGCCCCAGATTCACAGACTTTCTGTGAGTTAATAGACCTGATTAAGGGACATTTTCAACCCAAGCCCTCAGTCACAATGCAGAGTTTCAGGTTCAATTCATGGAAAGGAGCATGGGGGAGACCATTGCTACCTACTTGGCAAAATTGAAACAACTAACTGAATATTGTGATTTTGGTGAAACCCTGAATGACATGCTCAGGGATCATTTAATATGTGGTTTACAGGAGGATGCTATTCAGCGAAGATTGCTGGCTGAAGTGGATCTTGATTTTAAGAAAGGGTTAGAAATAGCGCTGGCAATGGAAAACACTGTAAGGGATTCACAAGTGATTCAAGAGGTGCAAAATGGCGCCGTTTTCTTAGTTGGGTGGGAACGTTCAGCCAAAAGCGGTGCGAAGAACGAGGACTCCGCCATGAAATGGGGAACAGCCCTCGCTAACTGAAAAATGAGAGGAAACAGCGTGGCAACGAAGTCAAAAACTAATTTCTATTGACGTGGAAACAATCATTCTTCTAGCGATTGGCAATTTACAAAAGTGAAGTGTTACTTTTGTCACAGAAGTGGACACATAATGAAATAGTGCAAAGTGAGATTTTAACAGGCTTTGAAACAACAAACTAAGTCCAATGAAGTCTATAGTGTAGAAGTGCCAGAATCAACCAGTTCTGACATTTATTCATTATTTAACATGAAAGTTGGGAAGACGGAGCCAATTATTGTAACAGTGCAACTGAATGGTAAATGCTTAAGAATGGAAGTAGACATGGATGCTTCTACCACTGTAATAGGAGAACACACTTTCAGATATATAAATAAAGGTGATCAACAATTAAATTTGGAACAAACATCTGCCAAATTGAAAACGTACACAGGCAAAGAAATTCAGGTAAACGTAACTGTTCATTATGGACACCAAACTACACGTGATGGTATTAGAAGGCAGAGTACCAAGCCTTCTAGGCCAAAATTGGTTGAGGGAAATTAACTTTGATCGGTCAGTAAGATTTCAAAAGGAAGCTGGAAGAGTTCCTGAGTTGAAAAAAGAACAAGGCGAGATACTTCAGAAAGAGCCTGGAGAGGCCAAGGACTGCAACAGGATGAAAAAGGGGTGTGTAAGCATCCAGCAGCCTGAAGAAATGAAGGCTGTCTTAAACAATGACATGGAAGAACAGGAGAAACTCAAGGAGACTCTGCTGAATGACAGAATTCAAGATGAAGCGAGCGAGCTTCACAAAGAAAAGGAAAACCTATTGATAGACCTTTACACACTACAAGGATCCCTCCAGTCAAAGTTTGTGCCTCTTGAAAATTACGGAGACAAACAGGAAGAATTTAACATCACTCTGAACAAACTGAAGAACCATTTGGTAGAGAAGACACAACAATGTTCAAGGTTCCAAGAGGAAGCCAACAGATACAAGAAGGAGACAGAAGAGCTGAAGAATCAGCTGAATGAAGGTAAAGAGGCTTTGAAAGCAAAAGTTGTAGAAATTTCCAAGATGTGAGTAGATAATGAAGTCATGGGTAGCTCAATGACTGAACTAAGACAAGTTGAGATTGCATCTGAGAGGAGTCTGACCAACAGTGAAGTCAAAAAGAAGAGACTAAATTCTGTGGTAAAAAGAAGAAGACACATAGAAAGAAGATGCAGAGTTACTGATGAGGTGCCATCTTTGGACAGGGCTAAGACTGATACTTCCCAATTTGGAGGGGAAGGTGGGAAAAGTTGAGGGAACCAAACAAAGACTCATGATTTGCATGGTCGTGAGTGACAATTTACTGTTGGAGAAGCAGTACATGTAAGGAATTTCGTTGGAGGGCCGAAGTGGCTACCTGGTAAAGTAAGTTCAGTGACCAGACCATTGTCGTACCACGTGGAAGTGGAGGGCCGGATGTGGATCATTTAAGAAAAGGGAGATACCCCAACAAAATGATCTTCCCCCTGTAACCATTGCTATACCTATGGTTCCTGTTGAAGTTGCTCAACTAAGGGTAGACATGCCTGTGTCGCTGTCAGAGTGGAAGGCACTGAACTGCATGTGCCTAATGAGGTATCTGATGTTAATGTGATTCCAGAGAATGTGTTTCCTACAAAAGAATCTGAAGTCATAGAGCGATGTTTCACATGGACCAGGAAACCACCTGAAAGATTGAACTTGTAATTTTATGACCTGCGTAAATATTGTAATGTCATGAGATAAATATCCTTGTAAATACAAAATGTACAGAAAAGTTAAAAGGGGAGGAATGTAGTAATTATAGTTTGGATAAATGTAGGACTGTAGCTGTAGGAATAATCCTGCGTTGTGAGATCACATGATCTGTGTAAACCAATGGGTTAGCAGCGTGGGGAACCTCTAGTAGAGAGTTCTTCTTTAGTTATGGAGTTTGATGCACACATGTAGCTGCTGCTGCTGTCTTGTAAACTAACTTAAATGTATCCATGAAGAAAAGTTGTCTGGAAGATCAACTCTATAACACAGTTACAGGGAGGTTGTTTGGCAGTAAATAACCCTTATCATCATTGAGACTGGAATAGAAAAGACTGAACTTTCTGTGGAAAGTTTGGATTGTATCTACCATGCAAATATAGTAAGATCACAGAATCACACAGTGCAGAAGAGGCCCTTCGGCCCATCGAGTCTGCACCGTTCAATACAGTTTAATGGTGAGGCGGACAATGAGACACAGTTTTTGTGAAGCTGACTGTGGAATGGTGCAATTTGGATAGCAACTTTTGAATATCGACATTTAACCACGGACCTGCCATGTATGTGATGATGCTGCACCATTTGCACATAAATAATAACAAGCGCCATTAGCCCCATTGTCATCTTGCCGGGAAAATCTGGGTCAATGTCACAGCAGCAATCGTTCCATTCAAAATGTTTGCTTCTAGGCTGTTATTAATCAGCAGTCTTGAAAAAACAATCTCTGCAGGCTAACAGAACATTAGGGGCATGAAGTCAGGCTCCTTAATGGCAGCATCCTGAGGCCAAAAAATGGCACCACCCACACTTCTGACGGGCCTACAGGGTCTGCCAGACTTGACATACTGGGAAAGGTGTAATCCTGGAGGTATCTTCTGTGCAGTGGAATTAACAGGATTGGTGTGATAATGTCAAACAGTTATTCCAACAGATTTAACATTAAATTCAGGAGCTTCTTCTGTGCATTTCCAAACAATGCCTGTACAGATCACTTACAGTTAAACAGGCTTTTAGCAGCATGACCAACCCCCTTACCACCACCATCTGCCCCCCCTCCACCCCAGCAGTTCTATTTAAAGGTGTATTTGGCTTTCTTCTGCTTAGGCTGTGTCTGTGGAAGTCTCTTGGAGAGCCAATCAGGGAGCACAAAGGATGATTAATGTATGGGGGCTGTGGTTGCAGTGCCTTTTGGGCTACAACATGACCATGAAATAAAACAGAGCCTGGAGAGAGGGGCAGTTTTGTGAAATGGGAGGAGGAGGAAGAGGAGGGGGACTCTCCATAGAAGGCCCTACCCACCAAGGAAGTTTTGGGAGCACCTCTCCTACTTCTACTAGGCAAGAGTGCTGAGGTGACTCAGGTTCAATAAGGAGTTGGCTACTTCCTACAACTCCACTTGGAGCCCCACAACAGAACAAGGGCTGGGTTGCCAGTGGTCATAAAGGTTACAGTGGCAGTAAACTTTTGTGTGTCCAAATCCTTCCAGGCTGCAGCCTTACAGGATGGATTGACCTGTATAAGATGCATTGCAGCAATTTGCTGAGTCTCCTTCGACAACACTTTCCAGACCTCTACCACTTAGAAGGACAAGGGCAGCCGAGGCATTGGAAGACCATCACCTACAAATTCCCCTCCAAGTCACACACCATCCTGACTTGGAACTATATCACCGTACTTTCACTGTGTCTGGTCAAAATCCTGGAACTCCCTCCCTAACAGCATGTGGGTGTACCTACACCACATGGCATGCAGAGATTCAAAGGTAACTCTCTACCACCTTCTCAAGGGCAATTAGGGATGGGAAATAGATGCTGGCCTAGCCAGCAATATCCACATCCCATAAATAAATAAACAGTACCCGTTGGAACAGGTTTTGAGTCTCATACTGGTCTACTTCATCCTCCATAACATTGACATTACGAGGGCACAAATAGTGCCTCCAGCGACCTGGAGGTTAACACAGGTGGAGGAAGAGGAAGAGAAGGAGGAGAGAGGAAGAGGAGGAGGCAGGTCGGATGCATAATGGGCCTTTTGCTCCAGTTGGGCTGTTGGAGAGCATATTTCCAGGCTCTGTTTTCAATGACACTACTTCCAGTTACAAACATGGACCACCATTCCCCAGCATCACATTCATTTGAGGCACCACATTGTAATGCCCTCTTTGCCAATATCCAACAATAAAAGCCACTGACTCAAGCTTTCTCATTGATATATTTATCTAGCAACATATCCGATTATACAAAAAGAAATGAGTTATTCCGCCTTGTACTATCTCTTAGTGCCTGTCTTGTGGGTAATTTTGCCTGTCCTGGTGCTCCTTCACTGCAGCCAGTCTCTGCAGCATGGCTGTTGGATGGCTGTTGACTCTCATTGGGGAATACTGCAGATTACGTTGCTGGGCATCCTTGAGCAGCTCTGGGCCTTGTGGGCTTGGCTTTGGGTTGCACCACCATGCTAAGGGCGGCAACAATCTGGGCTGGCTGGCTGACAGGCAACAGCAAGAACAATAGTGCAGTAGCAGTGGTGGAAGCAGGTGGTAAGAGGCTGCACAGAGATCTGAAACCATGATGGCAGCAGTGTGAGCCTGCATGGCAGCGAGCATGGATCTTATGACCTCCATCTATCACTGTAGCACTGAGGCGTTCGGTGGTTTCTGCCTGTGCTGCATTGGAAGCAAAGACACCGACCACCAAATGGTCCATCATTGTATAGTCTTCTAATGCAGTCATGTAGTTGGCCTACACTCCCTCGATGGAAAGGATGGGCTCCAAGTTCTATGCAAACTTCTGTGCTAAATTGGAGCTGGATGCCTCAATTTTCCTTAACAGTGACAACTGGCTGCTTAACAAGCCTGTCAACGCACCGTACATATCAGTGTGCATGCCCAGTGCCGTTCTCCTGTACGCTGCCCCATCAAAGCCCTCATCCAAGTCTCTTGTAGTAGAACTCCTCTGCGACCTCACCCTCTGGAGAAGCAGCATACACACCATCCTTTCCCTGGCTGAGCAGCAGGTACCTCATGCCTGGTGATTCACCATGTGTAGATCTCGAATCAATACTAGTTTCTAAGGTGCAACTGAGTTGGTCGTTGTGAATGTTAGATCAAATGACGGTGCTTCCTCATCACTGGTTTATGAAGTTGCCCTTTCTCTTCCTCCTGGGTTTGCTATGGCTGGTCAGGTGGCAATCCTAGGGTATATATATATTTTTTATTCATTCATGGGATGTAGGCATCACTGGCTAGGCCAGCATTTATTGCCAACCTCTATCTATGCCAATATGTTACCCCTTACGCCATGAATTTTTATTTTAGACAATATTCTTTGATGTGGCATCTTATCAAATGCCTTCTGGGAATCTAAGTACAGTACATCCACCAGTTCCCTTTTATCCACAGTATATGTTACTTCTTCAAAGAAACCTGGCCACATTCTCCCATTCCTATCTCAACATGTGCCTTGAGAATCTCCTGGCCCCCCGTAGAAGCATAAACTCTCTCTTGCTGCCCACTTACATCACTAATGCCTCCAACACCAGATTGGTGAACCTGGGAGCGCTCTCTCTCTCTCTGACCTAATGTTCCATTTTGCCTGTTCAGAATCACAGCAGTGGAAAAAGGGAGAGACTGCCTTTAAGAGCTAGAGGCTAGCTAGAACACATACTAGCATCACACATTATTAGGACCCCTGTGGTGAGTGCATCCTGCCAGCAATTGAAGCTATTCCAATGAGGAGGCAGCATGAAATTTCTGCCAGCCTCCATGGCAACTGGTGTGGGCAGCTCGTAAATTGGAACAAAACCAGTGGCAGACCAATTTCTACCCCTAGTAATGGTACAGCTATCTCTCCTTACACTTTTCAGAACACTTACTAAATTCAGTTGCAAATGTCTCCTTTGACACTCAGCCTGCTGAATTGACTGCCTCGGTCAGTTTGCCGCTGCTATAAGCTTTCAGTATGTGGTCAGTGAGGCTGAAGCAATCACCAACATTAAGGGTAATAAATCTATCTAAATGTCAGCAGTTTTATTACAGCAATAACCAGCCCAAACAAAAACAAAATAATAACAAAAAATAATGACTTTTTTTATTCCAATTCATTTATTTTATTTACCTCAGAGTCCGATTTTACCAGGTTGTTTCTTTCAAGCCTTTGCTTCCCATGAGGTAGACCCACATTAATTACACTGCTTCTTCTTCTTGTGTATTGCTCTCCTTAGGGTTGCCAACCCTCCAGGTTTGGCCTGATGTCTCCAGAACACTGTTGTGTGCAGCCCTGGAGAAAAATCATAGGGACACCAAAAAAGATTTTTTTTTTGTCATTTTCTTTGAACATTTCTCTTTACCAGATCGAAAATATTGAAAATGGGGGGAAAAAATGGCTGTTTGGCCGACAGTCAAGCATCATCCAATTGGGCAATGAGTCTTTTTGCTTTGCAATTGGCGTATGAAAACAGTAAGTCACAAGCAGGGATGAGTTAGCTGACCAATGGCTGAAGTGTGGCGGGAAATCATGTGATGAAACCACCAGGAATATTGTTAATCGCAGATGGCAATCCTTCACTCTCCCCATTTTGTAGGTGGGAGCCATTTCTAAACTATGGGGGATAAATTTGCGAATACCACATTTTTGGCCCCTCATCCGCACAGTTTTAAGGCCGAGAAGCCTAATATTTCAGGCCTGGAATCTTATCTTAAAGTAGATGGTGCTGCGTTGGTTGGCCCATGCTCGGTTTGAATCTGGAGAAGAAAATGGGTGGGCCTTGGAATCCAAGATCAGGATTCCGTGGAGGATCATCACAGGCCTCGGGTATATTGTTGGAGGGTTTTGGAGGTTTGAGACCTTGAAACAAAGGAGGAGGTAATTATGCTAACTAGTTACCTTTTTATAAATGTGTGGCATATAGACTTGGTTTTTGGTAAGCTACCAGCACTGGTACTGGCTACCTCAGAGCAAAACAAAATTGAAGGAGAGAACAGAATCCCATGTTTGTATGAGTAGCTGGCCTAACATCTGCTTCAGACAAGGGTAAAATCTGCCTCCTGTTTGTCCTTTCCTAATATGGCAGATGGTGCAATTCTATTCAGAATTGTGAATACACGCCTGGCCTTATTGTCTTAAAAAGCCACGTCGTGTCTAAAAAAAAGGCTGCATCTCGGCCCAATTTAACTCTCATTGAGTGGCTAAATACAGGCTTCAATAGCCTTATATTTTCAGGTTAATATCCTCCCGAAACCATGTTCCATGGGTTAAAATTAGTGTTGAGGAATATTGCAAAACTGAGTTCCTTATGACGAGATTTCGAGCACAGCTTCAAAATAGGGAGCCAGTGTACTTGCCTGAAACAGGCGGGAGTCTTGTTCAGGGAGCTAAATGAGGGTGCCATGGAGCTGTGGCATTCAATGCAATTTTTAACTATGAATGGGGTGGAGTATGTGCCGCAAACACTCCATTCACAGGTACTGGGCATAGAGCTGCTTAACCAATGGCCCTTAAAGCTGCCCTGAAAATGGGGCAGAAAGCGTGGTGCCATTAATTACTATGGGTGGGACCAGGAGGAGAAATTGAAAAATTCTGGTGGCGGTTGTGAAGCTGGAAGCAATTACAGTGATCGGGAAGGGCAAAAGATACAAGGGCGTCTAAACAAGAGGATGGGACTATTATATTTGCGTCTTTGAGGAGCCCGGAGCCAACGTCACTAAGCAAGGACCCAGGTGGTGGGTGAACGGGATAATAAGTGGGCAACTTAGCTTTAGATGAACTGAAGTTTATGAAGAGTGAAGAATCGGAGGTCACCCAGGAAAGCTTTGGTATAGCTAAACCTGTAGAACTATCATTTTGCTTTTATTCTCCTCACTGCAAAGCTATCAATTTTGCTTATTAGCATTATGACAGAAAGATTATTATTAGCATTAATGATTTGAAAGCAGTACTACAATTTCAATCTAAGGCCTTTGATTCTTTGGTGCCTACTTTATAACTGTAATAAACTACTGCACATTTCTGGCCCTTGACCATATCTAGTTTTATTAATATGGTCTTGAAGATAAAAGAAGTTTTAGAACTAGATCATTTGCCAGTGACAGATAATAGCAATAAATTCAGGAACTTATGAAGGCCTCAACTCAATTCTGTACACTGTAGCATAAATTTACCAATCTCACACTCCCACAGCCCTCTTTAAACATAACAAAGGTTAGAGAACTAGTGTTTGTGTTACAGCCTTTTTTTGTTTCCATTTTTCTCAGAGCGTTACCTTCTACTGGGCGAGTAGAATCAGTGTATTCACCATAATATACAATGTACAACATGATTATGTTTTAAAATGTTGTCACAATCACAATCCTCAATCTTACCCTGTCTCACCATGTAAATAGACCTTTGTATTGATTCACAAGCATAGCCACGTTCCCTGTCTCTCATGTCTGACTGTATATAGATCAACCATGCAGTAATTGGATTTTTCTTTTCTCTTAGACCCACATTCTTCAGTCCTCACAATGGCTTATTTAAAACAAAGTGTATTATTGCTTATGATAACTGTATAATGAGATTATAATCTACCAAATCAATCTGCCAAATCAGCAGATTTACTGCTAGGTTTAACTGCTACAGGGTCATATTGCTAATGTTAAGATTTATGATGCTGCAGTAGACTTGACTTTGGCACAAAATGGTTCAGAGCACACGGCACAAAACAGAATTCTAAATTCTTCAACAGATTGCAATCATCAGAAAAAAAACAGTTGATACTACAGCAGACTTATATATTGCTGTTGCCTCATGCAAAGAACAAACCTAAGACTTGGAAGTAATTTGTAGATATCAGGACATATTGGAAATTCACTTAACACATCTTACACAATTGGATTTCATGTTTTTTCTGTCTGCTGTTCCAGTCACCCATTGAGCTTTGGAATGGATGTCTAAACTTCAGACTCTTGCCTCTGTAATACCAAACAGGGCTGTTATTCTTCTTCTTCTCCTTCTTCTTCTTCGTATTATTACAGGACGATGTACCTGCACCAAGCATTTAAATCTTTATGTAGAACACTTGTGCCATCCATTTTGTTTTCATGTATAAAACAGATCCAGAGTTGTAACAATTCCAAAACTCAATTGATCTCGTACTAAGTGTGTGAAGGAAACTTGGAGTTGCAGATTCATTTCAATTACCAGATTCAAATGATGCATGCACCCTTGGGCTATTGAAGCTTACTTCTGCTTGTCAAATCTGAAAAAAAAATCATTGTGAGCTGAAGTGTAATTTACATGTATAATAAAGATGTCAAGCAACCTCTTTGAAAGGAACAAGAGGACACATTAAGGTGTAGGAAGTAGAGACAATTTTGCAGAATAATGGCAAATAACCTTGACAAAATAAAGATGAAGACATCAGGGTGAGACATAATGATTGTGCAATGTGTAAAAAGTTAGAAACCAAGGCAAGGGCCTGCAATTTATGGCGTATGTGACGGCTATGATTTAGAGGTAGATTTCGACCAGTGGATGACTTGTTTGACATTGTGTTTAGTGCGATGTTCTTCAGAGAAACATTGAATCGCTTTTTCATTCTTTAGCATTAGCATCAATAATTATTTTGCCGTAAATTGGATTTGATGTGCTTGCATAAACTATCTAGAAATTAAATGGAAATAAATACTTATCAATATTGAAAGTACATGCACTGACCTATGTGCATCACATTTTGGAGAAAAGTAAGTCCCTTATACCAACGTTCAAAGATATTTTTTATAGTTCATTATTCTGTTAATTATCATTTTTAATTACATTTAATTAATTATAAACCATGTAATTACAATCACCTCATTTACTGTCCTATTGGTAATATTTATTTCGTCTCATTGTTTCATTTTTGGAAGAAGAGTTCATTAATCATTTCATACAATATTTACTTGTTGCCTTCTCTTAGACTAGAAGAAACAACTCAAGTTAGTTAAAGAGGGAGAAAGGAAAGAAGTTTTAATTTGTATCCAAAATGGGTGCAAAGTAGATAAAGAGCACCCAATAATGTCAACTCAAGGCTAACCCCTTTTTAGGTTTATACCTCATTTCAATTTAACGGACAAGGATGAATCATATTGATAATCGGAAATGTTTCCCATTCAGGGTGGAATTTTGAGCAGGATCAATGTCATTTCCCAATAGCCTACACCACATATACATTAGCAAGATGTCTTAAATCTTTTCACACATTTTGATATTGTCTGCTTTCTAACAACAAGTCTGTGCATCGCAAGAGATAAATCTGAGGCATGATCAGATTGGGTATTGGGCCTTGTCTGGACAATTGGGTTGAGCTATCAGTGCCTTTGGAGGATGCAAGCAGGACTGAAGTATTGAACTTGCACCATCTGCCTCGCTGACAGGTGTTCACAGGTAAGACCCTGGAGACAGGGGTTGGGAAGGAGACCAGAAAAGGGTGGTGGGGTGCAGGGTGAGGGGTGGTGGGGGCGGGTAGGTTTGCTGGGGTGTTCTCTGGTCAATGTTCTCAGCCAGCAAAGGCCCTCAGGAGTGCTGTGGATTCAGGTGGGCCACTTCTGCCTGTCCTTAGTATACATAATTTTTTTCCCTGAGAAACATCCCTCTCTTGGCCGCTGCTTGTTATGTCGCATCTATGAAAGGAACACCTGAGCTTGAACTGCTCAGGGCAGCCCGATTTCAGAAGGGGATCCTAAAACAGGCATCAGGACCCACATTAACATTTGCAAAAGAGCTAATGCTGGATTTAGGTGATTATTAAAGATGTCTCAAAAGCTGTGACCTAATGGGTGGGTGGATGTATTTCATGGGCTGCATCTTCCGGTTGGCCAGCGGGGCCTACTCGTTGACGTGTAAAATGACATGGAGTGACATCAGGCATCCTGACATCACCCTGCATCATTTACATTCTCAGGTTGGCGGGCAGGCAGCCGACTCGGCTGCGTGCCTGTCGACCTGTCAATGGCCTATTAAGGCCATTAAAAAAGTAATTGAAATCATTAATGGACTTGCCCATTCAACCTTAAGGGATGAGGTTTCATGAGGGATTTAAAAATTTCAGGATATTTTAAAATAAAAGTTATGGACATGTCCCAACTCATGTGACAGTGTCACATGAGGGGACATGGCAGCGAAATGTTTTTATAATCTTTATTTGATGTTTCAAACCTGAACCTGATCCCCTGATTTGCCTCAGGGAAATCTAGCGCAAAAGAGCTCACTCCTGGCTCAGGGAATCCACCACCCCCTCCCCCCACCGCCCGCACAAGGAGCGCATAATGCTTCCTGGCGGATGTCACGCTGGGCAGGTCCTAGCTGGCCTGCCCACGTAAAATTGCGGCACACCCCTGATTGGGGGCACCAATCAGGAACCTGCCCGCCTGCTCCCGCACACCCCCCTCGATGGTGGAAATATGTTGCCCCATGTGTCTTTGCAGCACAGAAAGTAGGCTCCCAAAATTGCTTCTTTTTGACCCTGTTTTTCACCAGGACACTCAGTAAACTCCCTGCTCTTCCTTGACTGATGCCATTGGATAGCTGGACCCGCCTTTGGTTTAACATCTCGTTAGAGGTGCTTTCACAGCATGATACAAGGAAAGACAAAGTATGGTTTTGAGGGAAAACTCGACCCCATATCCTCTCCGTTATAAAGAGTGCCTACTTTCACCTTCATAACATTGCCTGTCTCCATACTTGCCTCAGCCCATCACCTGCTAAAAACCTTATTCACGTTTTTTGCCATTTCCAACCTCAGCTATTCCAATGCTCTCCAGACCAACCCACCCCCAACCTACATAAAACTGAACTAATCTAAACCTTATCTGCATGTGTTCCAATTTACATCCAGTCACTGAGCACCCCATGCTCACTGACCTCCAACCCCCAAGAAAGTATTTGTCATGTCCCTACACCTTATTTCCTGACCCCACTCTATCACAGTAACCTTCACCAGCTCTATCAATCTCCAACAACTCTGCATTAATTGGAACATATCCACATGAGTAGCCAATTAAGCCACTCTGACATTCTATCAGATCATGGCTCATATCCACTTACCTTTTCTCCATATTCTTTGATATCCCCCAACTCTGGCCTCTGAGCACCAACCACTCTCTTCACCTGACCATTGATGACCGACTCAAATGGGTCAGCTGGCCATACAATGGTGGGCCTTGGGACGGTAGCATTGGCCTAAGATAAATCATGCCTCACTATTTTCAAAGTACCTCGTGTCAATTTAAATCAGCACAGGTACAAACAGATGGACAGGTTATGGTCAGCTTGTCCATTGATCCTACTCCAAAGAAGACCAGAACGGTACTCACTGCAAGGGGGTGGGTGGCCTGTTCTATAATTAAAGGCTCAATTAAGGGTTATTTAATCACCATCAGCAATGGAGGGTGCATGAGGAGGCCACCGGTTAAATGAAGGCAGCTCTCCAGTGGCAGCCCAGGAAGGATGGTTTCATGAAACAAAAACACAAGAAAATGGAGCAGAAGTAGACCACATAGTCGAGCCAGCTCCACTATTAAATATGATCATGGCTGATTATAGATTTCAACTCCACTTCCCCACCCATTCCACATAAGCCTGATTCCCAAAGAAACCAAAAATCTGTCCATCCCAATTAAATGTATTCAATGATCGAATATCCACAGCCCACTGGAGTCGAGAATTCCAAAGATTCACAACCTTTTTGAGTGAAGTAATTTCTCCTTATGATTGACCTAAATGATCGACCCCTTGTCCTGAGACTGTGTGCTGTGTCTCAGATTCCCCGATCAACGGAAGCAATCTCTCAGCATCTAGCCAATCAAGCCCCTTCAGAATCTTGTGTGTTTCAATGAGATTGCCTCTCAATCTTCTAAACTCTAAAGAATATGGGCTCAATTTACTTAGACGCTCATCCATCATAAGTTCAAAAGTGGGGATATTCGCTGATGATTGCACAATGTTCAGCACCATTCATGACTCCTCAGATACTGGTGCAGTCCATGTCCAAATGCAGCAAGACCTGGACAATATCCAGGTTTGGGCTGACAAGTGGCGATTAATATTCATGCCACCCAAGTGTCAGGCAATGACCATCTCCAACAAGACAGAATCCATCATCGCCCCTTGATGTTCAATGGCATTACCATCACTGAAACCTCCACTATCAACATCCTTGGGGTTACCATTGACCAGAAACTGAACTAGACTAGCCAGATAAACACTGTGGCTACAAGAGCTGGTCAGAGGCTGGGTATTCAGTGGAGAGTAACTCACCTCCTGACTGCCCAAAGCCTGTCCACCATGTACAAGGCACAATTCAGGTGTGTGATGGAATACTCCCCACTTGTCTGGATGAGAGCAACTTCAACAACGCTCAAGACACTGTCCTGGAAAAAGCAGCCCGCTTGATTGGCACCACATCCACAAACATTCACTCCCTCCACTACCAACGCACAGTAGCAGCACTGTGTACCATCTACAAGATGCACTTCAGGAATTCACCAAGGCTCCTTCGACAGCACCTTCCAAACCCATAACCATTACGATCTAGAAGCACAAGGGCAGCAGAAAGACAGGAACACCACCACCTGGAAGTTCTGGTCCAAGTCGCTCACATCCTGACTTGGAAATATATTGCTGTCCCTTCACTGTCGTTAGGTCAAAATCCTGGAACTCCCTTCCTAACAGCACTATGAATGTACCTACAGCACTGTGAATGTACCTACACCACATGGACTGCAGCAGTTCAAGAAGGCAGCTCACCACCACCTTCTCAAGGGCAACTAGGGATGGGCAATAAATGATGGCCCAGCCAGTGATGCCCACATCCCGTGAATGAATAAAAAAAAACATAGGACAACCGCCTGATCCCAGGAACCAATTTAGTGAAACCTCACTGTTTTGCCTCCAATGCAAGTATATCCTTTCTGTTAAGACCAGGTGAAGAGGGGCGAGTGGCCCTGCTTCTATTCATCCCCCTTGGTTGGTCGCAACAAAGGTTTTAAAAAACTTCTTATCCAATCCAAATGTATTTATTTGCTAATAAGGAGCTAATCAAACTAGGTTTTCTTGTGTCAAAGAAAGAGTAAGTTTATTTGTTACTAAAACCAGGAAAAAATAATAAAGACGCAATCACACACATACACACACATACACACACACACACACGCACACAGATGACAGAAATAAGAAAATTAGGATTCAATTAAAAATTAAAAGAATATACAATTAATCCTTTCCTTGTCTTTAAGGCGTAGATTGTTGAATGTATGGACGTTTGAAGTTGATTGGTTTCCTGTAGGATTATGGAGTTGACTTGGTTCATGTCTGCACTTTGTTGAAGACATTCTTTTAGTTTCAGAGAGAAAGAGAGAGAGTTGTTTACTGCTCTCTTCCAGCAGTCTTTCTCAATGACTATAATGTTTATTTTCCCTCTCCTCCCTGAGTCTGCTTGGCAGAACCAGTTTTTAAAACTCCTGTCTGTAAATATTTTTTTTATTCGTTCATGGGACATGGGCATCACTGGCTAGGCTAGCATTTATTGCCCAGCCATAATTGCCCTTGAGAAGGTGGCGGTAGTATATTCCCAGAAAGGAATTTGATTAGCATGTCTTGCAGTCATTGTTGCAGTCCAAGTAATTCAATGTTTTGATCTTTTCATCCCCAAAACTTTTGATACATCTCAAGATAGAAATCAACAGGAGATGCGGTTATTTCAACATCCAAAGGGGGTTTTGAATGTTTGATGAGTACTTGGTTGGTTAGCATTTTCCATTGTCTTGATAGCAAGACAGTTGAATGAAGCCCAGTACTTTGCATTTTTAATACCTTTCTTTTGAGAGAGTCCTGTTTGAAGTGAACCTTGACACCACCCACCTGCCCCCAGGTGTGAAATTCCATGCAACAGGTTTGCAGTGCAATTCATATAGAAACTTTCAAGAGAAGTGGTCAGTTTACAGTATGAGACTTTGGGTGATCAGTGTCTTTTCATGTATTTTTTTAAAAACAGGTCTTCTTCAAACAGTTTAATATGTCTATGGTTTGCTGGTGAAGCTGCAGGTAGATCTCAGCCAGTTACAGCTTCCGGCCGTCATGACATGACAAAACTGTATGCAGTACAGGTGTGGTCTCAAAAAGCCCTGTACAATTGTAGCAAGACTCCTTCATCCCTGTATCCCAATCCCTTTGCAATGAAGGCCAATGTGCAATTTGCCTTCCCACCTGCTTGCTGTACTTGCATGCTAACTTTCTATGTTCCTTGTACATCAACACTTAGAAGTTTCTGACCTTTTGAAAAATATTCTGAAAGGTGAGAAACAAAAAAGGGGCTGCAGACAGGGGAGGCAGTCCCCACAGCCCCCCACAATTTTCACGGCGGGCCTTCCCCTCCAGCGCTTGGCCCTTTGATGATTTAATCCTTTTTTCTTCACCTACCTGCCTTGGGCCCCAGGTCTCCTGCCTTCCCTAGCAGTGACCACCGATCCCAGTGGGGCTGCTGAGGCTGTTAAACTGGCAGCCCTCTTGACTGGGCCATTAGTCTTTGGGGTGGAGGGTGGGGTGCCATCTGGTAGCAGCTACTTAATTGGCTGTGGCCCATAAAATGTGACCCCAGTTGGCTGAAACGGCGTCACCCCAGCTTCGAGCCCTAGCAGAATAAACTCTGCTGCCTCGCAAAATCCCGGTCTTCATTTCTGACCCGATTCCCATGAGAATACCTATTTTTGCTTCTCCCAGGAGATTATGCGGCTGTGTGGGGTGGGTAAGGGTTGGGCGTGGCATGGCGATAGAGAGGGATCTAGTCTTAATACTCCAGTCATCATTAGTGCAAGATAGGCTTGATGAACCAGCTGGATGTCAATTTTGTAAGTTCACAACAAAATAGCAGATGAATGTTAAATAAAATATTGCCCCAGTAGCAAGGCGCTGCTGCCTATTCACTGCTGGTATTGACTTAAATTAAATGCAATAGGCTGATATGCTCTCACTTCAGTAGGGCTAATATTCATCACACAGCGTGACAGCGACGCAAGTAGAAAGGTTTCCTTGTCTCCTATTGCAGATGTGAATCTGATTTGTACATGTCATTTAGTCTACTCTATGGGCTGCTGCAAGAAAAGCGCTATTGCTCCCGACCCTGAAGGCCATAGATTTCCCAACCTATTTTGATTTGTTTGCTTTCCTCCTTGCAGGGGAGTCGCTATTCACAGAGCCTGCGTGAATATATTTATGAAGGTGACAATATGTGAAGCCAAAAATGACCTCATGAATTTAATACTTCATCGTTGCTTGGAAGATTTTCAAAGTTCACACTGGGTGGAAAGGAAAGATCCAGCTCACATGGAGGATTAAAGTGAAAGACGTTCTTGAACTAAGCTCCATTGAAACACAAAGCGAAAGTAAACAAAAGGTACAGGACACAGCCTGCAAGACAACTGATGACAAAAATCCTCAGCTTTCATAAAAAAAAAGCTGTTTCCTAGTGTGCATCCGTAAGGAAAGATAAACAATTCTGGAGCAACAATTATGTTTCTTTCAACCTTGCAGCATTAGCTCAGCTAATCCTTGCTGCAGATGTGACATGCTTCACACCCTGCAGGCAATTTTAACTTGAGGTTTGCAATGACTCGTAGGTGGGTCAGCAACATTTTGAGGCTTGGGCCTCATTTGTTTGCAGCCAATGAGCTGTGGGTGCCAAACTGGAAAGAGGAGGCAGCTGGGCAGTTCTGAAGAAGAGTCATACGGACTCGAAACGTTAACTCTCTCTTCCTCTCCACAGGTGCTGTCAGGCCTGCAGAGCTTTTCCAGCAATTTCTCTTTTTGTGTCAACAGTCAGGGTTTGGGTGGAGGAGGTGTTTATTTTTGGGGGGTGGGGTGGTGGTGGGGGTCGTGGTGTGGGAGGGGAGGGGTTTAGTTTGGGCTGCTGGTTAGCCACTGTTCTTTTGTGGCCCCAGAGAAGAGGTGCTCCTTCTGGACCTACAACTGAGTTCAGATGATTTGTGAGCGGCCTCCAGCGGCCCCTTTAAGGACTGATCAACGCCTGTATAAACAGGTTGAGTGTTTAAAGTCCATTTGAACCTGAAAAATGTGATCAGGCTCCTTTGTGCATCAAGATACTGGAGGCTGGAATGCCAACATGAACACTACTGTGTGACCCAGTGCAATTTGCAAACCATTACTGCCCTATTCACACCCTGAAAATCAGCCTCCTTGACTATAAACGCAGAAGTTGATCAACTTTATATAGGGGTTTCATGCCGGAACACATATAGTGAGAGTTTATTTATTCCAGATTTGGGATGCATTGGGGATTTTCCTGTTCCTACATTTGGTCCTGTTGGTTACAGTGGGCACAGTGAATGCAGGAAAATATGCATGAGCAAGGCCTTCCAATTTGTCGGCCATTAATGGATGGATAAGTTTTTTACCTTGCCTGATTTTCTTCTGTTCACTGTGCCAATAACCCCAGATGGAGGAATATGAAATGATCAGCCCACAGTTATCTGAGTATTCTATCATGCATTGTGGTACAGGGCTCAGGAGGTCAACATTTCACCCTGCCAAGAATTATAATTGAACAGATACAAATGCCGGAATTAACAGGGTTTGTGAAGCTTTGGCTCAGGAAAATGTATAAGTTGTGAATATACTGGAAACTTTGGGCTGTATTCAGTGGTCGCAGTGGTGGCCCTGTCCACAGGCTGGAGGGCTGGTGGCAATACCATGGCGCCATTTCCAGGAGCCCCGGCTGGATTAAATCCCAATCAGGCACTTACCTGCCTGCCGTGGTGCTTCCCGGGTCCTTCAAGGCAAGGATCTCAATCCGATGACCAGCAGCTCCAGCATCAATGAGGGTGGCTGCAGGAGGCCCGGGACGAGGGACAGCCCTGGAGGCCCCGCGACTTATCAGGTAAGAAGTGGGGTGGTCTCATCAAGGCTAATCAGGGAGGCCCCAGAGGGGAGGCTGGGGGAAGGGGCAGTGAGAGGAGGGTTGGTGTGGAGGGCAGGTGGTAAGTCTTCCCACGGGCATGGCCCTTGCCATCAGGAGGGCCTCCCACCCTGAGCCTGCAGGTAGTCCCATCAAGGTATACCTGGCTACCTCGTCACATGGTATGGGCAAACACCCACCCTCTCTAACCCCCACGTAGAACACCAGCAGCAGATGAGGCCCTTAAGTAACCTAAGGGTGAGAAGGCTGTCCTCAAAGCTTGCCACCTCTGACTCAATCGGGGGAAGTTAAAAAGGCGACAGGCTCTCTGTCCCACGCCCTCCTGCCCGATTAAATGCCTCCCCACTCCCCCTTACCCCCCACACCCCCCCCCCCCCCCTCCCCCCCACCACACAACCACCCAGCCTGCTTTGAGCAGGGGCATTAAACTCTGCCCTTTTTCTTTGTTGAATCTCAAGATTCCTCCAGGCTGTGCCATGGAAAGTGTATATGAGCTGCAAACTTCAAGACCAAAGTACGTACAACTAACTCTCCAATTTCTGATGTTATACTTAGTCATGGTACCTCATTCCCTGACAGAGTTAGCAACCAATCCACCAACAGGCTAGGTGTTCGGACATTTCTCGTACATTCAGACATTCCCTGGCTGTCGTTATGATGATGTGTCTGGTGATTTTGGCTGAAACCTGTTTGCTAGTCTTATTTATTCGCGTCATTTGACTCCATGATTGCCTAGATCAGGCTTGTCCAGCCTGCAGCCTGTGGGCCAGATTCTGGTCCCCAAAGCTATTCTATGTGGCCCCCGGAGCCACTGTTCAAAATGGCGATAAGACAGGTAAATGACGTTAAAGATTCAGCAAGGGGCTGCTTCCCCCAATCATAGGCCATTCCTCTCCTGCGTTTGTTGCTGATAGGCCCACTAGTGACGGTGAGTATGCTGGGGATAAACAGGTTTTCGGGGTGGGGAGAGAGACTGCCGGGGTCCGCGGGGGAAGGAGAGACTGTAGGGATACATGAGGGAAGGGGAGACTGTCGGGGTCCATGGGGGAAGGGGAGCTGCCGGAGTCCATGGGGGAAGGGGAGACTGTCGGGGTCCATGGAGGAAGGGAAGACTGTCGGGGTCCATGGGGGAAGGGGAGACTGCCGGAGTCCATGGGGGAAGGGGAGACTGGGGGCCCAGCAGTCAGACGCTCCAGAGCCTGGTGTGGGGGTTGGGGTGTGGGGCAGGGGAAGAGGTTGGCTGATGTGTGTGAGAATGAATGTGTGCGTATGAGAGAGAGGGAGTGTGAGAGAGACAGAGAGAGAGAGAAAGAATCAGTGTGTGTGTGTGTGTGTGTGTGAGAGAGAGAGAGAGAGTGTGTGTGAGAGAGAGAGAGTGTCTGCGTGTGAGAAAGAGAGTGGGCAGAATTTTTCACATGGCAGGTGGGCTCGGCGGGAGCAGGCAGGGGCGGTTATGGAGCCGATCACCGCCCGCCATCGGCTCCGTGCCGCCATTTTACACGGGTGGGCCAGTTAAGGCCCGCCCAGTGTAAGACACGTTCTGGAGTGATCAGCACCTACCTGTGCAGATGGGGGGAGGAAGGAGAGTTGGAACCAGCGCTCTTTTGTGCATGCATGCAAAAGAGAGCTTCAATCTCCCTGAGGCACAGAGCTGCCTCAGGAAGATTGAATGAATATGGAAATAATTAAATAAATGGGTCTAAAATGTTATTAAATATGTCCCCTTATGTGGCTCTGTCACATGAGATGGGGCATATTTTTATTTTTAGGGAAAAGTTTTTATTTATTTACCAATAGCTTTAGGAAACCTCATCCCACTCATGGATGAGGTTTCCTAAAAAATGCGAAGGCCGCTTGGCCTTTTCGTCTGCCCGTCAACTTTAAGGTTGCACGTGCAGAATTTACGATAATCTTAATTAGATCTTTAAAGACCTTAATAGGCCGTTTACATATCGGCAGGCGTGCAGCCGACTCTGGCACGTGCCCACCGAATGAAACATCACTACTCAGCGCAATGACGTCAGGACGCTCGCCCAACATCATCCCGCATCATTGAATGTGTCTGCGTGTTGAGCCTGCCCCCACACGCCAACTGAAAAATCCTGCCATGTGTGTGTGTTGAGAAAGAGAGAATGTGTGTGAGAGAGAGCGAGATAGTGTACAATAGTGCGTGATAGTGCATGATAGTGTGCACTATTAAGCCCCTTAATTAATTAAGTGGTATTTTTCATTGCCACGGCAGGCTGAGGTTTCCAGCAGTCATTTAAAAAAACAAATTTTTAAACATCATTTTTAATATGTCCCTGTCCATGTGACTGACTCACATGTGGGGACATGTTTACCTTATTTTTAAAATCTTTATTTTTGATTTTAATTTCTTCAGCTCCCTGCGGCAGCTTTCAGTGTGCGCTCCCCCACGCATGCGCAGACTTTAGTGCTCACGTTTCTCCCGCCCCCCCCAACCTTGGAAGCGCTGAGGTTCTCAGTGCACCTTTCACGCTGGCTCGCCATTAATTGGCCAGCCAGTGTGAAATCGCAGTCGGGGCCCGATTGCGGGCGGTGATCCATTTCAAGGCCGCTCCCAGGCCTGCCTGCCTGATGATGGGTAAATCCTGCCCTGTGTGTGTGAGAGAGAAAGAGAGTGTGTGTGGGAGAGAATGTGTGTGTGTGTGAGAGAGAGTGAATGTGAGGGAGAGAGAGGGAGTGTGTGTGAGAGAGTATGTGCGTGTGGGGGAGCACGTGTGTGTGGGAAAGTGTGTGTGTGTATGTGTGAGAGAGCATGCGTTTGTGTGTGAGAGAGTGTGTGTGTGTGTGTGCGTGTGTGTGTGTGAGAGAGAGAGAGAGAGAGTGAGTGTGAGGGAGAGAGAGTGTGTGTGAGAGAGCATGTGTGTGTGGGAAAGTGTGTGTGTGTGAGAGAGTGCGTGTGTGTGCGTGTGCGTGTGTGCGTGCGCACGTGTGTGAGAGAGTGCGTGTGTGTGCGTGTGTGTGTGAGAGAGATTGGGCAGAATTTTTCCGTCGGTGTGCTGGGGCAGGACCCACACGCTGATGCATAAAATGATGTGCGGTGATGTCTGGCACATGCCCCGATCTTCGGCTTGTCGCACGGGCGCAACCGACAGGCGGCTAGCAGAAATTATATGAAGCTCAACCATGGGCGGGAGAAGAGGGCTCAGTGGGCTTACAATTCGACAGATTTAAAAGCTAGTGTTCCAAAGTTAGTGAAACTTGTCAGTGAGAGCTGGAAAAGTTCAAAGCGCATACCAGCTGTTTGGACTGGACTCATAACCTTCAGGTCAGCACACTGCAGTGAGGATTTGTTTTGAGGCTTGTAGGTTTCAGGAACCCTCCCTGAGCCTGGAAATGGGAGGTCATCTCTCCACTGGAGGTACCTCCACTGAGCAGGAAGGGAGGGCTAGAAGGGGGAGGCCAGGAGTGCACAGTCAGCCTCCAGGGGAGCCACCTTTGGGAGGATAGGCACAAGGGTGCAGGGCCAAGAGGTAGTCCAAGGCGGAAGGGGCCACAGAATGTGGTGGGCATCACGGAGACATGGCTGCAAGGGGATCAGGACTGGGAGCTAAATATCCAAGGATATACATCCTATCGAAAAGATAGGCAGGTTGGGAGAGGGGGTGGGGTTGCTTTGTGAGTAAGAAATGAAATTAAATCAATAGCAAGAAATGACGTAGGGTCAGATGATGTAGAATCTGTGTGGGTATAGTTGAGGAACCGCAAAGGTAAAAAAAACATAATGGGAGTTAAGTACAGGCCTCCGAACAGTAGTCAGGATGTGGGGCACAAGATACACCAGGAGATGGAAAAGGCATGTAAGAAAGACAAGGTTACAGTGATCATGGGAGATTTCAATATGCAGGTAGACTGGGAAAATCAGGTTGGTAGTGGATCCCAAGAAAAGGAATTTGTAGAATGCTACGAGATGGCTTTTTGGAGCAGCTTGTGTTGGAGCCCACTAGGGAACAGGCAATTCTACATTTAGTGATGTGTAATGAGGCAGATTTGATAAGGGAGCTTAAGATGAAGGAACCCTTAGGAGGAAGTGACCATAATATGATAGAATTTACCCTGCAATTTGAAAGGAAAAGGCTGGAATCAGATGTAACGGTATTACAGTTGAATAAAGGCAACTACAGAGGCATGAGGGAGGAGCTGGCCAGAATTGACTGGGAGCTGAGCCTAGCAGGAAAGACAGTGGAACAGCAATGGCAGGAGTTTCTGGGAGTAATTTGGGAGACACAGCAAAAATTCATCCCTAGGAAGAAGAAGCACACTAAAGGGAGGACGAGGCAACCATGGCTGACAAGGGAAGTCAGGGACAGCATAAAAGCTAAAGAGAAAGCATATAATTGCGGTGAAGAGCAGTGGGAAACCAGGGGATTGGGAAGCCTACAGAGACCTACAGAGGACAACTAAAAAAGAAATAATGAGGGAGAAGATTAAATATGAGGGTAAACTAGCCAGTAATATAAAAGCAGATTGCAAGAGTTTTTTTAGATATATAAAGGGTAAGAGAGAGGCAAAAGTGGACATTGGGCCGCTGGAAAATGACGCTGGAGAAGTAGTAGTGGGAAACAAAGAAATGGCAGAGGAACTGAATAGGTACTTTGCGTCAGTCTTCACGGTGGAAGACATGAGTAACATCCCCAAAGTTCAAGAGAGTCGGGGGGGCAGAGGTGAGTATGGTGGCCATTACCAAGGAGAAGGTGCTAGGAAAACTGAAAGGTCTGAAGGTGGATAAATCACCTGGACCAGATGGATTACACCCCAGAGTTCTGAAGGAGATAGCTGAAGAGATAGTGGAGGCATTAGTGGTGATCTTTCAGGAATCACTGGAGTCAGGGTGGGTCCCAGAGGACTGGAAAATCGCTAATATAACCCCCCTGTTTAAGAAGGGAGTGAGGCAAAAGACGGGAAATTACAGGCCAATTAGCCTGACGTCGGTCGTTGGTAAGATTTTAGAGTCCATTATTAAGGATGAGATTTTAGAATACTTGGAAGTGCATGGTAAAATAGGGCAAAGTCAGCATGGTTGCATCAAGGGGAGGGCATGCCTGACAAATCTGTTAGAATTCTTTGAGAAGGTAACGAGTAGGTTAGACAAAGGAGAGCCAATGGATGTTATCTACTTGGACTTCCAGAAGGCCTTTGACAAGGTGCCGCACAGGAGGCTGCTCAGTAAGATAAGAGCCCATGGTGTTAGAGGCAAGGTACTAGCATGGATAGAAGATTGGCTGTCTGGCAGGAGGCAGAGGGTGGGGATAAGGGGGTCCTTCTCAGGATGGCGGCCGGTGACTAGTGAAGTTCCGCAGGGGTCAGTGTTGGGACCACACCTTTTCACTTTATACATTAATGATCTAGACGAAGGAACTGAGGGCATTCTGACTAAGTTTGCAGATGATACAAAGATAGGTGGAGGGACAGGTAGTATTGAGGAGGCGGGGAGGCTGCAGAAGGATTTGGACAGGTTAGGAGAATGGGCAAAGAAGTGGCAGATGGAATACAACGTGGGGAAGTGTGAGGTCATGCACTTTGGTAGGAAGAATAGAGGCATAGAGTATTTTCTAAATGGGGAGAGAATTCAGAAATCTGGAGTGCAAAGGGACTTGGGAGTCCTAGTCCAGGATTCTCTTAAGGTTAACTTGCAGGTTGAGTCTGTAGTTACGAAGGCAAATGCAATGTTGGCATTTATTTCAAAAGGACTAGAATATAAAAGCAGGGATGTGCTGCTGAGGCTTTATAAGGCTCTGGTCAGACCACATTTAGAATATTGTGAGCAATCTTGGGCCCCGTATCTCAGGAAGGATGTTATGGCCCTGGAGAGGGTCCAGAGGAGGTTCACGAGAGCGATCCCAGGAATGAAAGGCTTAACATATGAGGAACGTTTGAGGACTCTGGGTCTATACTCGATGGAGTTTAGAAGGATGAGGGGGGATCTGATTGAAACTTACAGAATACTGAAAGGCGTGGATAGAGTGGACGTGGGGAAGATGTTTCCATTAGTAGGAGAGACTAGGACCCGAGGGCACAGCCTCAGAGTAAAGGGAAGACCTTTTAGAACAGAGATGAGGAGAAACTCCTTTAGCCAGAGAGTGGTGAATCTATGGAATTCATTGCCACAGAAGGCTGTGGAGGCCAGGTCATTGAGTGTATTTAAGACTGAGATAAGTAGGTTCTTGATTGGTAAGGGGATCAAAGGTTACGGGGCGAAGGCGGGAAAATGGGGTTGAGAAACTTATCAGCCATGATTGAATGGCGGAGCAGACTCGATGGGCTGAATGGCCTAATTTCTGCTCCTATGTCTTATGGTCTTATGGTCTAAGACGCCACTATCCTGCTGCCAGGTTATACAGGCGACGAAGCAGCTACCTCAATATGTCTGAGGTGCAATGCCGAAGGAGGCTCCATCTGTCAAGGGAGACAGTCAACACTAATTGTCAAATGATTGGGCTAGAGACCTCCGCTAACTGTTTGGGTGGACACCCCATGCCTGTGGCTCTAAAGGTCACTGTTGCCTTCAACTTCTATGCCTCCGGCGCTTTCTAGGGCTCAGTGGGTGATCTTTACTGTGTCTCACAATCAGCTGTCCACACTTGTGTTAAGCAGATCACAAACGCTCTGTTCAGGTGTGCATTTACCTTCATCCACTCCCGCTGGGACGAGGCAAACCAGGCACAGCGAGCCAGAGGCTTCGCGGCCATTGCTGGCTTCCCCCAAGTCCAAGGTGCAATAGACTGTACACACGTGGCCACTAAGGTCCAAGCAGGTGAGCCCGGTGCCTTCGTCAACAGGAAGAGCTTCCACTCCATGAACGTGCAGATAGTGTGTGACCACAGGATGCTGATTTTACAAGTCTGTGCAAGGTACCCAGGCAGCTCCCACGACGCCTACATCCTCAGACACTCCCAGGTTCCGGGGCTCTTTAGTTCTCCGGCTTGGCCAAATGGAGGGCTGCTGGGTGACAAGGGCTATCCCCTCAGAAGGTGGCTCATGCTGCCTCTCCGCCATCCAAGAACAAAAGCTGAGCAGCGGTACAATAGGAGCCATGCCTCCACAAGGGCTGTGGTGGAGAGAACCATTGGTCTTCTCAAAATGCGCTTCTGATGCCTGGACCGTTCCAGGGATGCACTCCAGTACCCCCCAGATTGAGTGTCCATGATAGTGGTTGCATGCTGCACTCTCCACAATCTTGCGCTGCAAAGGGGAAATGCTGTGGATGAAGAGGATTTAGGCGGAATGGCTGCGGCTGAACACGATGAGTCCAGCAGTGAGTCCGAGGATGAGCACACACAGGGAAATGCTGAGGGGGCAGACACTGACCCGGGCATACTCCAGGGAGGCAGGTACACCCGGGACACTCTAATCCAAGGAACCTTTAGCTAGCACAGCACACATGGATCTCCAACACAAGCCTGGCATGTAGCCTCCATCCTGGAGACCTTAGTGCAAAATCTGTCAGGATAGGAGCATTGACAATGGGCCCAGTCAATACATGTCAATGACACACAAATCACTCATAACATCTCAGGAATCCATGCACCTGCCCAAGAAAAGAGGCCCCCCCCGCCATTTTAGACAATCTTAATTTAATGCTTTCACAGAAATCTCTTAACATCACATAAATAAAATGGTGTCGCACTGCAAACACAACCAGAAGGAACTCATAGGGGGGCCAACAAAAAACCACCAGTGATGAACCTGGGGTGTGTCTAAGTTGCGTAAATTTTACGTGTGCGTGTGCTATGTCTTTGTGGTGCCCCCTTGCTGGCACTGGCATCTGAAACAGTGTACTCTCTCTGATTCCCTGTTGGCCTCGATGACCTTGGCAGACGTCCTCTGGCCCGTCAAGCCTGTGCTGGCCCCGCCTGGGAGGGAGCTGCCAGCTCCACAGCTGGCATCTCCCCAGTCGTCGCAGCCTCATTGGGGTCACTGGCAGAGGGGCGGAGGAGGTGCCGGCCTCATCCGGAACGCCCTGTGAGGCACCAGCAGAGACGACAGCCAGCTGTTCCGCCGATATGAGATCCGTTCAGCCCCCCCTGCTCACTGTAGATGGATGGGCACCGAGATGGGAAACCTGGTACCCAAACCACTGCCCACACGGGCACTAACCACATGAGGTCAATGCCGCTGTGAGGGATTGCAAGTCCAAGCACAACCCCAGGAACCCCTGCTCCTGTCCCTTGAGCTGCCTCTCTCCATGAGAGTTGCCACTCTCTCCATGGAGGAATCTTGGTGCTCAGCCATGAGGCTCAATGCATCGGCTACGGCCAGCGTAGACTCCTCCACAACTGACACTAACCCAAGCACAGCCTCTTGTATCTCCACCAGATGGTCCCGCACACCCGGCCTCATTTCCTGCATTTGCTGCATCGCCGATGACTCCAGGGGCTCATCATCAGCCACGGACTGAACATGTGCCTGGGACCCTGCAGCCCTCCGACTGCTGGCACCATCGGCGCTCTCTGTCTCCGCCAGCTCCTCCAGCGACAGTGAAGTGCCCTCACAGCTGTGCCCGGGACACTAGCCGAAGATCTGATGCCCAATGGGGTGCCAGCATCTGCGCTGGTGCCTGCTTGGCAGAGATGGTGTGACGCTGGTGATGTTGACACTCCAGAGGGGGCCCCTGCTGCTCTGGGTCCCGGCCCTGCACCATTGATGCTGAAAGGAAGAGTAAGGAAATTCGATCAGTTAGCCTGCGGGCAATGTCAATGTACATGCCCGTCGCCCGGATCATCATACGCTCATCATTCCACATGCAACGGGAAAGCCATGTTGGTAACGTCACTCACTCAACAATCAGCACTGCCATGGATGTTGGGAGACTACTGGTGACGTGAGTGCTGGCCACACATACCTGCCCGTGGAACCCCAGTCTTTCCGGCTCTGCAGGACCTGGGCGCGTGGCGCCTCTCCAGGTCGAGGGCCTCCTGCTCGAAGCGGCTAAGCGGTACTACTTGGGCTGGCCCAGCACCAGTCCTCACCCGCTCGGCAGTGTTGTGAGAATTCTTCTGGAAATGAGAAAAGAGCAGTGATAAGTGACACTTGTACCGTGAGCCTCCTTGTGGCAGGCCTACCCCATGCCCGGTTGGCCATTGCCAGGGTCCAATGCATCCTTACCCCGCTGCTGCCAAACATTCACACAAATATGCCAGGTGTGTCCCTCCCACCCCTCCCCGCACCCCCTGCCTTGGCCACATGCTGCCTTCATCACACTTGGGAGCACACAGTTTAACCTGCCTTAGGAAGGAGGCACAATGATGTGGATCACAGAGGGCAGCAGATCGATCTGTGCCACACCATCTTGAACATCCCCTCCCACTGCGTCATCACCCTGACTTGCACATGCCCTGGAGTTTGAGCACTGCGCCTGGGTGCAGATCCTCCAGGTTACCCCCACCACAGTCATGTGGGTCTCAGTCCACCACATGCTGCGGGTGCAGAACCCATCTCATCACCACCCTCTCAGGCTGACCAACACGTAGGGAATATCTGCTGGCCTGCCCAGCTAAGGACACATGCTGTTAATGCCTCATTGCGTTCAGGTCAGTCAGACATGGGAGGGGCGTCGGGGGGGGGAGAAGCTTACATGATGGGTGAAGTGAATGATGCCAACATGCTATTCACCCTTCCGTGTGCAGCAGGTCGATGAAATGCTTGCGGCACTGGTTACATGTGCGCTGCACCACATCGTGGGAGCTCATGACCTCCGCTACCTCCTCCCACCACGTTTGGTCAATTGGGGTGGCCTCCCCCTCCCGTCCTGGGGAACAAGCACCTCCCATCGTGCTGCCATCTCCTCGAGGAGAGCAGCAAGGCACTCATCTGAAAACCGGGGCACACTTTGACCACCCGCCCTATCCTCTTGCATGGCCAGCCTGAACGTGTGTTGGCCCCGACTTCTGGCATTGTACAGCAGTCTTGGAGCGCCCGTGTAAAATGGCGGCATGGTCCCGATCGCCGGCGGCGATTGTGTCCATGACCGCCCACTCCCACTACCGCACAGCCCGCCCGACATGGGGAAAATTCTCTCCATTGAGTGTGTGTGTGCATGTGTGTGAGAGGGAGAGTGTGTGAGAGAGAGAGTGTGTATGACAGTGTGTGTGTGTGAGAGAGTGTGTGTATGACAGTGTGTGTGTGAGAGAGAGTGTGTGTATGACAGTGTGTGAGAGAGAGAGTGTGTGAGAGAGAGTGTGTGAGAGAGAGTGTGTGTATGACAGTGTGTGTGTGAGAGAGAGTGTGTGTATGACAGTGTGTGAGAGAGAGAGTGTGTGAGAGAGAGAGTGTGTATGACAGTGTGTGTGAGAGAGAGTGTGTGTATGACGGCGTGTGAGAGAGAGTGTGTGTATGACAGTGTGTGTGAGAGAGAGTGTGTGTGAGAGTGTGTGTATGACAGTGTGTGAGAGAGAGAGCATGTGTGAGAGAGTGTGTGTATGACAGTGTGTGTGAGAGAGAGCCTGTGTGAGAGAGTGTGTGTATGACAGTGTGTGTGAGAGAGAGCGTGTGTGAGAGAGAGTGTGTGTATGACAGTGTGTGTGAGAGAGAGAGCGTGTGTGAGAGAGAGTGTGTGAGAGAGAGAGTGAATGTGTGGGAGAGAGAGAGTGTGTACATGTGTGTGTGTGTCTGGCCCAGCCTCAGGATTCTCACTCACTCTCATCCCCACATTCCAACAAATGTTCTCACCCACTCACACAGTGGGTGATGGTGAGTTAATGAGCACTCTGAGACTGGGGGTGAGCCGGACACATGCACTCTGACTCTTTCATACCCTAATGATCATCTTTATTATTTACTCCTTTTTTAATTATCAATTTATTGCTTTGACATTACTTTATTTTTTGCTCAACAACTTGTTCCTTTTCTTCAACCTTATTTCTTTGTGAAATTTGCTCATTGGCCTCATGAGTGAGAAAAAAATGGAAATGTGCCCCCCCACCCCCCACCCCCACGCAAAAAGTTTGGATGGTCTGCTCACTTGTACTTTCTGATTTCTCAAACAGACAAGAGAAATGCTTAGATGATGGCTGATCAGTGCATATTGGCCACACAGTTTATGAAGCCAAGACATGAGAGATGTCATTTGCTAATGTACCTTAACATTGCTTCATAAATGTTGTGCTTATTCAGGAACATTTTCAATTACATATTTAATGCTGAAAATGTAAACATTGTTCTGTAAATTTGTTTTACAATCTAAGAATGATCATCAGAGCATTAGGGATATTAAAAGTAAAGCTTATCTGATACGGTCCAAAATTATTTAACATCACAATTTCCTCTTGCTCCAGGGAATTCACCTTATCACTTCCCTGATAGTAATAACGCTTGCGTTTTATTTCATGGGCAGCCAACAACCAAATATTGTTATTCATACAACCTCTGCCCTGTTATATATCCCAATATCATTCACCCTATGGACATTATTTAATGTGTGTTTAACATGTTTACAGTGCAAGATGCAATAATCTAAAAAAAAAATCAGTGCTAAATGAAACAAAATACCCTATCTTTCCTGAGAATTGCAGGATTTGCCATTTCTGGCAGGGTTATTTGCATGAGTTTCTGTTTGTGATGCCGCATGGACTTGTTGGGCCGAATGGCCTGTTTGTTGTATATCTTATGTAAAACTGTGTTACGTCAAAACCTCCTGCTTCCTCACACTATGGGAGAGAAGTTCAACTTGCTTTTCTCTTATAAAACCTTTACAATTTGCAACACTGAGCCATGTAGTATTACACCAGATTGGTGTGGGAGACTTTCAATCAACCAAGATGCCCACCTGAAACAGGCTTTCTAAACATGCAATTGGGATCCTTTGTTAGCAGTACGACCCTCAAAAACAAAAGTCAGGTAAAAAAAGAAAAACATATGTAAGCTACCAGGTGTTGAATGCCCTAACCAATGCTATTCTTAAAGGGACCACTGGATACTGTTCAAAAAGTTCAGTTTTTATTTTACTTGGCACACTTTGGAGGAGACTCACTCCAGGATCATCTTTCCCCTTCTCCTCTCCACGACCTGGCTAGCTGGCCAGCATTGAGGAAGAGCAAACTGATTTCCCACCCTTTATGACAAGCAACCTGCAGAATGGTGATCCTTTGGTAACTACAGTTGACTGGCTCCATGTGTAAGAAGGCCGAAGATGTTGCTCCACCAATATTACGCAGTTTTGAGTGCAAGTTGAATTTCTCAGTGTGCATTGAGGTGCTTGTATTATAGTGGCAAGGAAAAGCATCACTGTGGGTGAAGGGGGAGTACATTCACTTTAGCTGGTCTCAGAGAAAAAAAAACAACGGAATAAATGATTAAAACATCTCTTCCATGAAGGGAAATAGTCCCATTTGTGCCAATCAACAAGCAGCCTGCTGGAGACCTATTCCTTCAGCTCCAGTTGAGAGTCAGCTTCTAAATGATGTTGTTTCATTCCTCGTGACACGCAGAACCAGGAAAGATGCCAATCCCTGCTAAGTGTATAGGCAGGCAGCCAAAGACAAGACATGTTGGAAATGTGATCTAATGGGTTCTTTTCCAACTGGGAGACCTGGAAAGATAATAATAGATCTGAAATGGCAGGTCACAAGCAAGCTGCCTCTTCAACTGGCAAAAATAGCATCAGAGCTTCTAAGGGAGATGTTTTTAGATGATTTTTGCTCCCAATCTTTCTGAGAGTTTTTTTTTAGATTAAAAGTAGCTCTCCCCAGAGTAGTGTTCCCTTTTAAATCTAAATCACAAAATATGTTGCGTGTTCAATAGATTGCAAGGAAATGAGTACAATGGCCTCATTGGCTAGGATTTTGAAAGTTGAATTGTTTTCTGTCAAATTAAATCAACTCCAGGGTATATGTTTCTTGAGGTTATGCTAGATGAAGAACAGCCCAGTTGTCTTGGGTTCAAATCCCTGCCTGGGAAATAGAGAAATTGAATTCAATAAATCTGGGCGGACAACAAATAATGCGAGCCAAAATGTTGGATTGTTGTGAAAGCCCCATTCATTCACTAATGTACTTTGGGGAAAGGAATTTGTCAGTATTAACTGGTATGTCGTACATGCAACTTCAAATCCACACGATGGGTTGAATTTAGTTGGTGCAGGTCTTGGCAGTGAACCTGGCAGTGGGCGTCATCACTGCATGGAGGGATCATGCGTCAGCTGGCGAACTAACAGCCTGGAGGTACGGGGTCCGTTCAATGCTGTCTGTCGCACGGGGGTAGGGGTGGTTACAAGGCACTGATCTCGGTGTCATCCGATGAGGAGACAGGTGCTGGAGCTATTTTTGAAATCCTGCCAACCCTGAATCCATTCCTTCCTTGCACACTGCTGTGGTATAAGGGTATCTTGTATTGTAAGGGTTAATGTGAATATGGGTACAGTACTGCCCACAATTTGATATAAAGGATCGCATCACCAAAGCCTGGAGAGAGTTGTGGCCTGGACAGAGACCTGTGCAGAAGCCAGCTTGGAGCTAGCTCCTAGCTTGGACTTTACCCTGTATATATGCGCATAGTTATGTGTTACCAATAAACAGTTAATGTTTAACCATTCATGAACCTCTTCATGAGGCCTACTGAATGTACAGCGTACAACACTGCAAATGGCATAGCAGCAATCTCAGGGGGAACCTAATTCAGAGTGGGCTCCTGGAACCTGAAGGCAGACCACTTCCGAGTGGAGCTAGCTGAGGGCAGAGCATCGCTGAGTTGAGAGCTAGGATTGCTGCTCAGCCAGTCAATCAAAGAAACAGCCAGCAGGGTCCAGGAGACATGCTGGTGGGAAGACCCACACAGTTCAGCAAAGACTCCCTGTAGATTCTCCTTCAGTTTGCAAGGGATAAGCGAAAGCTACTCTTCAAAATGGACAGCAAGAAAATACCCTCCTACCTGACCAAGGAAACATGGATCCAGATAGCAGAGGAGGTCAGCAGTCGGGGTGATGGGGTGGTGTCACCCCCTCCCCTTCAGCTCCGATCCTGGGTATAGTTTTTTAGTTCATTCATGGGATCTGGGCATTGCTGGCTAGGCCAGCATTTATTGCCCATCCTTGGTTGCCCTTGAGAAGGTGGTGGTGAGCTGCCTTCTTGAACCGCTGCAGTCCATGTGGTGTAGGTACACCCACAGTGCTGTTAGGAAGGGAGTTCCAAGATTTTGACCCAGCGACAGTGAAGGAGCGGCGATATATTTCCAAGTTAGGATGATGTGTGGCATGGTGGGGAACTTGCAGGTGGTGATGTTCCCATCTATCTGCTGCCTTTTACTTCTAGATGGTAGGGGTTGTGGGTTGGAAGGTGCAATGCATCTTGTAGATGGTACACAGTGCTGCCTCTATGCGTCGGTGATGGAGGGAGTGAATGTTTATAGATGGGGCGCCAATCACGCAGGCTGCTTTGTCCTGGAAGGTGTCGAGCTTCTTGAGTGTTATTGGAGCTGCACTCATTCCGTCAAGTTGAGAGTATTCTGTCACACTCCTGACTTGTGCCTTGTAGATGGTGGACAGGCTTTGGGGAGTCAGGAGATGAGTTATTCACTGCAGAATTCCGAGCCTCTGACCTGCCCTTGTAGCCACAATATTTATATGGCTAGTCCAGTTCATTTTCTGATCAATGCTAACCCCCAGGAAGTTGATAGTTGGGGATTCAGTGATGGTAATGCCATTGAATGTCAAGAGGTGATGGTTAGATTCTCTCTTGTTGGAGATGGCCATTGCCTGGCACTTCAGTGGTGAAAATGTTACTTGCCACTTGTCAGCCCAAGCCTGGAAATTGTCCAGGTCTTGCTGCATTTGAACATGGACATCTTCTGTATCTGAGGAGCTGAGAATGATGGTGAACATTTTGTAATTATCAGCGAACATCCCCACTTCTGACCTTATGATTGAAGGAAGGTCGTTGTTGAAGCAGCTGAAGATGGTTGGGCCTAGGACACTAACCTGAGGAGCTCCTGTAGTGATGTCCTGGAGCTGAGGTGATTGACCTCCAACAACCACAACCATCTTCCTTTGTGCTAGGTATGACTCCAACCAGCGGAGAGTTTTCCCCTGATTCCCATTGACTACAGTTTTGCTCGGGCTCCTTGATGCCACACTCTGTCAAACGCTACCGTGATATCAAGGGCAGTCACTCTCACCTCACCTCTGGAGTTCAACTCTTTTGTCCATGTTTGAACCAAGGCTGTAATGAGGTCAGAAGCTGAGTGACCATGCTGGAACCCAAACTGGGCATCAGTGAGCAGTGAATGCCTTGCAACGGAGGAGAACATACAGCCTTTCGTGCCTCGGGTTCCTCTCAGGGTGCTCTGACTGGGGACAGCTGTTCCTTGGACCCTCTGCCAGTGACACCAGTGCTTTCAAGCAAGGCAACAGAGGAGGGCCTTGCACATATTCAGGAGACCCTCAGCATGCAGGGGTCCCATCGGCCTCAGGCAGTGAGAGGAGTGCTGCCAAGATCATCACAAGTCCAATCAACTGCCTGCCTCCAACTCAGCTGCAAGCGCACTTACTCCCTCAATGAGCTCCCAATGTAGAGATAGACTCCATATGGTGATTTCCTTAGATGTGGCTATGTGATGCCGTGTGATGAAGGATGCGATATCTGGCAAAGTGGGAGTGAGGGCAACATCGAAATAGCATCATGGCTGAAGGAAGTGGGTGTGAGTTAGATTGCTGTGAGCTTCCCTTGTGCGTCTCTCAGTGGCTCTTGACTACTCATCCAGTAGTCCTGCCTGCTCTGCCCTGTCCTCCATATCTTCCTTATCAGATGAGGAGTGATGCTGATCTATATCCCCCGGGTGCAAGGACTCTTCCCTCTGCTCGTGAGGTTGTGTGGAGCACAGCAAAAACAATGATACAAGATATCTTGCTGGGCATACCGCAGGATTTCACCAGATCAGTCCAGGTAATGGAATCATATCTTTAGGAGTTAATGGCATGCTTGACTGTTGCTCGGGTCGGCCCATGGCAAGCATTGTAACATTCCTTGGCTGCACAGCAAGGGTTCCTCGGCATCGTCAGCAGTCATACCCTAAGCGGGCAACCCTTGCCCAAAAGGATCCACCACTGAAGGCGCATGGCGGGGGCTGAACCAACTGTGGCACCAGGGGATGTTGAAGTATATGTACGTTATGACTGCTCTCAGGGAAATGGGCACAGATTTGAAGGATCTGTTTTCGATAGTCACAGACGAATTGAACATTGATTGAGTGGAACAACTTCCTATTGATGAAGGTCACTGGCTGGTTCATGGGAGCATTGATGACCACACAGTTGAAATCAATGACACCTTGCACTTGGTGTAATCCAGCGAGGGCCCCAGAGCCAATGGACCTCTCTATCTGCCTGTCAAGGTAGGTTCGGTAGCACACATAATCGCCAGATCTCTTTAACAAGGCATTGATGACCTACTTGATGTAATGATAAGCTGCTGCCTGGGAGACCAGGCCAGACAGCCAAGGAAGTGTCAGTGGGAAATTAGATCACTTTTGGGAACTAGTAAAATGTAGTAGCAGTGCAAAAAATAATCAAAAAGAATGATGGAATGTTAGTCTTTAAAACTAGAAGGTGTGATTAAAAAGGGGAGGGAATTTACAGCAACGCAGAAATCTAGTTAGAGAACAGACTGGCACTGCACCTTAGCAAAGAGATATTGGCCTTGGAAAGAGTGCAACATGGATTCACCAGAACGTTACCACTCTCCAAGGGTTAGAATTTGAAGATAAATCACACACTTGAAATCCCTGGAATAAAGAAGATGAAGGGGTGATTTGATTGGGGATTTTAGGATTTTTAAATGAATAGATTCGGTGGGAAGAAGAAATGTTATCTACTGGTGGGGGACTCTATAGGACAGAACCACAACAACCTGTATTTAAAACTTCCTTTAACATAACACAAAGTCCAAGGTACTTCACAGGAGTGTTATAATGTAAATTTTACTCACTGAGCCACATAATGCAATGTCGGGGCAGATGATCAAGAAGTTTGGTCAAAGAAGTAGATTTTATGGAGCATCTTAAAGGAAGAAAGAGAAGTAGAGAGGTGGAGAGGTTCTGGGAAGGAATTCCAGAGCGCAGGGCTTAGGCAGCTGAAGGCACGACTACCAAAAGTGGAGCAATTAAAATCAGGAATGCCCAAGAAACCAAAAATTAGAGGAGTGCAAATACGTCAAAGTGTTCTGCGGCTGGAGGACATTACATAGATAGGGGGAGGCAAGACCATGAAGGGATTTGAAATCAAGAGCACAAAAGCACAATGGATGGCAGTAGCAGTAGGCCTTACGGCCTGTCGAGCGTGCTCCACCATTCAATACGATCAAGGCTGATCTTCAACTCTACTTTCCTGCCTGCTCCCCATATCACTCAATTCCCTGAGAGACAAAAAATCTGTCTACCCCAGCCTTAAATCTAGCCAACAATGGAACGTCCACAACCCTCTGGAGTAGAGAATTCCAAAGATTCACAACCCTTTACATGGATTAGAGTTTTAAACTGAGGCCAGACTCTAGGGCTTGATTGCCTATTCCTGTTGCTATGTTCCCAAAAGCTGTGAATGGCGAATGCCAGTCAGCAGTCCTGGTGCAGCCAATCTGATGATAGCAGATAAAACGTCAATACCAGAAACCTCACCACAGCACAGGGTAAGGCAATAGTTACTAATCTCTTTGTACAGCAAAAGTGCCAACAGGAAAATAAATCTGAGGATCCCTTGAAATGCCCACCAAACATATTCCGTGCCAGAGGCCTGGGCCAAGACAGGGGGTGTCAGTCAGCCGATAAGGTTGAGAATTTGTTTCGCCATCCTAATGGTGTCGTTGGCACCTCAAATTGCATTTATTCGTGAGGTCTCTGCCTGTTTCAGAGGGGAGATCTGCTGGGTCAGGAAATCCTTACAATCCTCCTGAAAATCAGGCAATTCATGGAACTAATACAAACTGTTCGGGACCAACTCGCTCAGTTCTCCCACCAGCTACTACCAGCTTGTTAGCGTGACAACTGGGTGGTGAGGAGACCAAGGTCTACGCTGTGTGTTTATTATACTAGCTGATGCCGCAGGGAGCTGAGTGGATTCCCTCCTCCAGCTATCCATCGGTGACGTCCAGGCGGGCACAGGGCTGCATGGGGAGTAGAATGATTTTGTCCTCACATCATTAAAGCTTGCCTTTTGCTGCGTGTGTCTCACCAAAAGGTCCCAGGACAGCACAAAGCAGGCCCGCAGAGATTGACCACCCATGCTCTAGTAAAACACTGAGGCCAATAAAAAGGACCTGCTTAAAGTTTTTAAACCTAACTTATGTCAAAGTACCCACATTATTAACATTCCATGCAGATATTACTTTGTATCATTTACACTGCCTGGAGCACCCACTCCAAGTACACCGCTACAAACATGTCAGTAGCACTTAAGCATGCTAATCAGTGGATAATGAAATATAATGAAACTATGCAGAGAATAAATCTTTTCCAGGTCAGTGCAGGCCTCTGCAGACACACAGTGCATGGTGAGGAAAATGTTTGTAGAGGGAGAAAAATGCACTATTAAATTGCTTCCCAGAGTTCTGTATGGCCATCAAATTTCACTCTGTAGCACCACTGGTTTTGGTGCTACAGGAGCTCAGGGTTGACACAAATGTTACGGGGCCCACCCTCTGCCAATCACCATGTTAGGAGCGGTAATTGTGTGTGTGTGTGTGTGTGTGTGTGTGTCTGTCTGTCTATCTGTGTCTGTCTGTCTATCTGTGTCTGTCTGTCTCTGTGTGTGTGTCTGTCTGTGTGTGTGTGTCTGTCTGTGTGTGTGTGTTGTATATGTGCTGGAAGCATGCAGAGTTGTCAGATCGTGCAGTCAGTCATCATCCAACGATGATTTGGCACCAAACTTGCCATTTTGTACTTTGCAGGTCCTGTTAATAGTGAACATATATTCAGCTGCATGAGGGAACCACCCCTACCCACCCACCCACTCCCACGAGCACTTTTTAAAGGGATCACCATGCAACTTTCTGCTGCGGTGCTTTTGACTTTAGCTGCTGCAGAGTTACTGGGAGTGTTGTGTACTCTAGTTTTGGAGAGTTCTTTCAGTCAGTAGGTAGTGGTGTTGGACTTTTGAAAGGAGTGCTGTAGATTTGAAAGGTCTTTGAAGAAGAAGCTTGCTCTCAGTCATGGGGATTTAGCTGCATTTCCCCTTGGACTGCAACACAACAGGAAGATGGAGCAGAGGCAGCAGAGAGGAGAAGCTGTTTGCAGAGAGAAAAGGAGGGGTGCCATCAGGAGGCCATATCCACTGAGGGCGATCTACTTCGACTGCCCTTATACTGCTTTCAACTCAGACATGAGTGGCCACGCTTTACCAATAAGATGGTCACTGAACTGTCCGCAACCTGAACCTGCAGCTGCAGAGCAGAGAGAGGACAATGCTGACGGTGGCCATCGAGGTCACTGTCGCCTCAGGATTCTTCCAAACTGGAGCCCGCGACATTGCCAACATTTCTCAGTTTGCTGTTAACTGCTGCATCAGGGAGGAACCTAGAGACTTTGTATGAAAGGAACAGGGTCTTCATTGCCTTCTCTCCAAGCAGAGAGAAACAGGAAGTACGAGTACATGGCTTTACCAGAGTTACGGGATTCCCAATGCTGCGGCCATAGACTGAATGCATGAGCATCTGTGGGTGCCACATTTCAACTGATACTAAGTGCAGGCTAGCAAGTGCAAAGTTTGTGTGTTGCCTGCATGGGGTAATTGTGCATAGTGATCCCTGTGCCTGCTAACAGAGCTTATACAATTTTTACCCCTGCATTTTTAACATAAAGGAATAAAAACACTGCTTTAGAGGATATTGTAAACTGAATGATCTTAATCGGCCTCATTATTATTACTTGAGTAATTTATCTGATTTAGATTAATTACTGTCACAGCTTAATGAAACTTAGGAGCAGTTGACCTATGCATGTCTTGATGCTCTCATGATTATAATTGCATCATAAAAGAGATTAAATTGAGGGAAATCAGCTGTAAGCTACAGCTATCATACAAATTATTAATGATCAAATATTAATAATGTTATGTGCTCAACAAACAATGGTTTATAATGCTTTGAATCGCTTTGCAGAGTATCAATGCATCTCATCCATATTTAAAAGCAGGGTATCTAAATTCAATGTATGATTTTGAGATAATTGACTCCATTAATTTGTTGCCATTTGCCGCAAATACAATTCCAGGAGCTTTGATATCCGAAGCCATTCGCAACAAGCTTGATCCTGAATTAAGCTTCATTTGAAGGAAAAACAGTTTTTAAAAAAGCACAGTTTTTCACGCATCTCTGACCCTTATTGTCTACAAACTAAACATTAGGTTAGAAAATATATTTGAAGCACTAAATGTTGCTTAATTTGATTTGTTTTAAAAAAAAATCAAGTTTTTAGTATTTAAAAGGAAACAATACCAAATTATCTGAATTAGACTATAATCACACAATTTATTAAAGGGAGGGCAGAAAGCAAATCTTCATCCAGAGGATGGTTCAAATGTGGAATTGTTTGCCACAAGCCATTATCGAAGAGGTCCATACATTCTTTTAAAGATAATTAGTTGCTTGAAAAATAGGAACATTAAAAAGGTTATGAGAAACTGGCAGGAGGGTGGAATTACACAAGGTGACTCATCTGAAGACTACACCAGTGAAGGCATGATAAGCCAAATAACCTGTTGATTCTGTGGCTGTGAAGAGCAAATTTCAATATTATAACTGCTGTCTATGCTTGTACATACTTGCCAACCTAAGATAAGCTGATCAATAGCTTCAAAACTGGTGATGTATCCTGAGAAAAATAGATGCAATCACAAAAGCAACTCACAAAGAGCCCTGGACAAGTACCTATGCTTTGTAATTGTATTGAAAGTGAAGCAGACCCTTTCTTTGTCACAATTTCGACTGTGGGTTTATGTAATGTTCCATCACTTCTAAAGCAAACCATAATGACAAAATTGTGAAGGTTTTCCTTCATTTCTGGTGGAGACATTGGGGTTATTATGGGAATTATTGGCACTTGTTGTTGTTAGCCTGAGCTGTTAGATTTCTTTAAAGTTCTTTATATGACAGTTACCGTGACATAAGGACAGTATTCTTTCTTCAGCCCCCAGCCCATGGTGACACTGTTGTTATCTGCCCTTACTTCAACATTCACACTCTTCACACCATGTCCTCCATTTCATTCAGGCATTCTTCTCCAAATTCTCCCTGGTTCACATTGTCATTCTTCTCCTCCCTCCCTTCTACCAGTTTACCCAAGTAATCTCATCACTTTCCCTCTGTTCATGCTAGCATGTTCCATCTTCCCCTCTCCATTTCAGCTGGTGCTATTCCCCAACAGTTCAAGTGGCACAACTGATTCTCTTTCCATATAAAATAAAAACAGAATTACCTGGAAAAACTCAGCAAGTCTGGCAGCATCGGCGGAGAAGAAATCAGTCAACGTTTCGAGCCCTCATGGCCCTTCAGCAGAACTGAAGCATAGTTTCAACAAGGGAGAAATATAAATTGGTTTAAGGTGGGTGGGGGGGAAGAGACACATTGAGGGTGTGGTGTGAGCAGATAATCAAAAGATGTCAGAGACAAAAGGGTCAAAGAGGTGTTGAAGGTGGCGGTCTTTGTCTGAGAAAAGTGCTAATTAAGAATGCAAGACAGGATATTCAAAGTACAGCTCTAGTGGGGGTGGGGTGGAAAGACTAAAGGTTTTAGTTTTAGATTTAAAAATAATGGAAATAGGTGGGGAAAGAAGAATCTATATAAATTATTGAAAAAAAAGGCGGGTGGGGGGGGAAAAAGAAACGGGGTGGGGATGGGGGGAGGGGGGTTTAAGATCTAAAGTTGTTGAATTCAATATTCAGCCCAGAAGGCTGTAAAGTGCCTAGTCGGAAGATGAGGTGCTGTTCCTCCAGTTTGCGTTGGGCTTCACTGGAACAATGCAGCAAGCCAAGGACAGACATGTGGGCAAGAGAACAGGGTGGAGTGTTAAAATGGCAAGCGACAGGGAGGTTTGGGTCTTTTTTGCGGACAGACCGCAGGTGTTCCGCAAAACGGTCGCCCAGTTTGCGTTTGGTCTCTCCAATGTAGAGGAGACCGCATTGGGAGCAACGAATGCAGTAGACTAAGTTAGGGGAAATGCAAGTGAAATGCTGCTTCACTTGAAAGGAGTGTTTGGGCCCTTGGACGGTGAGGAGAGAGGAAGTGAAGGGGCAGGTGTTGCATCTTCTGCGTGGGCATGGGGAGGTGCCATAAGTGGGGGTTGAGGAGTAGGGGGTGATGGAGGAGTGGACCAGGGTGTCCCGGAGGGAACGATCCCTACGGAATGCCGTCAAGGGGGGTGAAGGGAAGATGTGTTTGGTGGTGGCATCATGCTGGAGTTGGCGGAAATGGCGGAGGATGATCCTTTGAATGCGGAGGCTGGTGGGGTGATAAGTGAGGACAAGGGGGACCCTATCATGTTTCTGGGAAGGAGGAGAAGGCGTGAGGGAGGATGCGCGGGATATGGGCCGGACACGGTTGAGGGCCCTGTCAACGACCGTGGATGGAAAACCTCGGTTAAGGAAGAAGGAGGACATGTCAGAGGAGCTGTTTTTGAAGGTAGCGTCATCAGAACAGATGCGACGGAGGCGAAGGAACTGAGAGAATGGGATGGAGTCTTTACAGGAAGCGGGGTGTGAGGAGCTGTAGTCGAGGTAGCTGTGGGAGTCGGTAGGCTTGTAATGGATATTGGTGGACAGTCTATCATCAGAAATTGAGACAGAGAGGTCAAGGAAGGGAAGAGAAGTGTCAGAGATGGACCATGTGAAGATGATGGAGGGGTGGAGATTGGAAGCAAAATTAATAAATTTTTCCAGGTCCCGACGAGAGCATGAAGCAGCACCGAAGTAATCATCGATGTACCGGAGAAAGAGTTGTGGGAGGGGGCCGGAGTAGGACTGGAACAAGGAATGTTCCACATACCCCATAAAGAGACAGGCATAGCTGGGGCCCATGCGGGTACCCATAGCCACACCTTTTATTTGGAGGAAGTGAGAGGAGTTAAAGGAGAAATTGTTCAGTGTGAGAACAAGTTCAGCCAAACGGAGGAGAGTAGTGGTGGATGGGGATTGTTGGGGCCTCTGTTCAAGGAAGAAGCTAAGGGCCCTCAGACCATCCTGGTGGGGGATGGAGGTGTAGAGGGATTGGACATCCATGGTGAAGAGGAAGCGGTTGGGGCCAGGGAACTGGAAATTGTTGATGTGACGTAAGGTGTCAGAGGAATCACGGATGTAGGTGGGAAGGGACTGGACAAGGGGAGAGAGAAGGGAGTCAAGATAACGAGAAATGAGTTCCGTGGGGCAGGAACAGGCTGACACGATCGGTCTGCCAGGACAGTTCTGTTTGTGGATTTTGGGTAGGAGGTAGAAGCGGGCCGTCCGAGGTTGGGCGACTATCAAGTTGGAGGCTGTGGGAGGAAGATCTCCAGAGGAGATGAGGTCAGTGACAGTCCTGGAAACAATGGCTTGATGTTCTGTGGTGGGGTCATGGTCCAGGGAGAGGTAGGAGGAAACGTCTGCGAGTTGACGCTCAGCCTCCGCGAGGTAGAGGTCAATGCGCCAGACAACAACAGTACCACCCTTGTCAGCGGGTTTGATGACAATGTTGGGGTTGGACCTGAGAGAACGGAGTGCAGTGAGTTCAGAGAGAGACAGATTAGAATGGGTGAGAGGAGCAGAGAAATTGAGACGGCTAATGTCACGCCGACAGTTCTCAATGAAAAGATCAAGAGAAGGTAAGAATCCAGAGGGAGGGGTCCAAGTGGAGGGAGAATATTGGAGGTGGGTAAAAGGATCCGTTGAACGGGGAGAGGACTCCTGCCCAAAGAAGTGAGCACGGAGACGAAGACGGCGGAAGAAGAGTTCAGCATCATGCCGAGCCCGAAATTCATTGAGATGAGGGCGTAAGGGTATGAAACTAAGTCCTTTGCTGAGCACTGAACGTTCAGCATCGGAGAGGGGAAGGTCAGGGGGTATAGTGAATACGCGGCTGGGGCTGGGATTGGAAGATGGGGTGAGGACGGAGGGACAAGCAGGGGTGGAGGGTCCCCGATGGGTGTTGGAGTCGATGAGTTGTTGGAGCTTGCGTTCCTTAGCACTTGAGAGAAAGAGAAAAAGTTTCTTGTTGAGGCGACGGATGAGGCGAAGAATAAAATGAAACTGGGGGCACGCGCAGCTTTGAAAAAGGGTGCGGCGGTGCTGCTGGAGGGAGAGGTCGAGTGTGTTCATATGGCGGCGCATGGCACTGAGTGTGGATCTCAGAATGCGACGGGAACAGCAGTCCGAGAAACGTTTTATGTCCCGGAGATACCTGTAATCCTGGGTGGGTTCGAAACAAGAGGGATGGAATTTCAGTTGAAATCCACGTGGGGTGAGTCGGAGACGGAGACAGTCACTGAGAAAGGAGATATGGCTGTGAAAGCGGGTTTTAGTAAACACCTTGTCAAACACCAGGAGAGAAATGGAAAGCATCTCTTTCCATATGTTCTGACACTCAAATCTCTCCATAACCTTGCCTCTCACTATCTCTGTAATATGTCCAGTTCGATAGTCCTGAATATCTCTGCACTCCTCCAAATCTGGTCTCTTGTTCATCCCCAATTTTAATCACTCCACCATTGGTGGCCATGCCTGCAGCTGACCCAAGCCTTAAGCTAAGCAATTCCCCAGCTACCTACCCCTGCCCCCACTTCTCTACCTCTTCCCTCTTTGAAACTTAACTCTTTGATTAAGGTTTTTTCAACCTATCCTAACGTCCCCTTATTTGTGCTTCGGTGTAAAATTTTGTCCATTCCTGTGAAGCAGGTTAGGATGTTTTTATTACCACAAAGGCAAATGCAGCTTGTTTTTATTCTTATACTAAAAGGTAAAGGCTCCACCTATGTAGTTAATAAATGAGTTAATCGATCATATCAATCTAAATGAGAAGGCTTATATTTTATTCAGACTGGGAGAACTAGAATAGGCAACATAAGTACACAAAAAATCTAAAATGGTGCCTGTGGTAATATGAGGTGCAATACACCTTTAAGAGAATGTGAGCAGATTGACCACATGACTCTATGATCCAATTGCTGTGTAGCATGGGCTACAATGTTAATTAGTAGTTTAGAATACGGTCTGGTTGGAGAACCACACATGTGTTAGTGTTCTGTGACTTGTGTTAATAAATAGCACGTGCTTCTTTGGTCTCTGCATTTGCAGTATCTTGTTTACCAACTCAATCACCAGTAGATAGCATGCAACTGTGTTCATTGAGTAAAGTGACCCTACAGAAGGAACATAAAAGTGCTATAGTGAACTATGGAAAAGCCTCCCACTGCTCATTTTCCTCCAACACTACATGTAAAATGGAAGGCCCAGAGGGAAGCCAATTCTACAGGCTGCCAAAAAGTTGTTCCCTAATCAGCTTTAACCACAAGGCATTCTAAATGGCAAAGGCTCCATTTTGTATTCATAAGCAGCCATAAGCCAACAAACAAAGTGATACACAATGCGAAGCGGTAACAGAATGCAATGAAAGTACAAATCCAGCAGACAGGCAAGAGCTGTAAAAACCAACAATTGTAGTGGAGTTCCCGGGGGTCGGTACTGGGGCCCTTGCTTTTCCTGATATATATAAATGATCTAGATCTTGGTGTACAGGGAACAATTTCAAAGTTTGCGGGTGACACAAAACTTGGGAGAATTGTAAACTGTGAGGAGGACAGTGTAGAGCTTCAAAAGGACATTGACACTTTGGTGGAGTGGGCAGATAGGTGGCAGATGAAGTTCAATGCGGAGAAGTGTGAAGTGATACACTTTGGTACAAAGAACATGGAGAGACAGTATAAAATAAAGGATACTATCCTAAAGGGTGTGCAGGAACAGAGACACCTGGATGTATATGTACATAAGTTATTAAAGGTGGCAGGACAGGTGGAGAGAAATGTTTCTAAATCATACAGTATTCTAGGCTTCATTAATGTACAAGAACAGGGAGGTTATGATGAACTTATATAAGACATTGGCTAGGCCTCAGCTGAAGTATTGTGTACAGTTCTGAGCGCAGTGCAATAGGAAGGATGTGGACGCACTGGAGAGAGTTCAGAAGAGGTTTATGAGAATGGTTCCAGGGATGAGACACTTCAGTTATGAGGAAAGATTGGAGAAGTTGGGATTGTTTTCCTTGGAGAGGAGAAGGCTAAGAGGAGACTTGATAGGAGTTTTCAAAATCATGTGGCGACTGGACAGATTAGGTAGGGAGAAACTTTTCCCACTCGTAAATGGATCGAGAACCAGAGGCCACAGTTTGAAAGTGATTAGCAAAAGAAGCAAATGTGAGGTGAGAAAAAACGTTTTCATACAGCGAGTAGTTAGGATTTGGAATGCACTGCCTGGAAGTGTGGTGGGGGCAGGTTCAACTGAGGCACTCAAGAGGGCATTGGATGATTATTTAAACAGAAACAGTGTGCAGGGTTATGGGAAAAGGCAGGAGATTGGCACTAGGTTAAAATGGTCAGAGAGGCGGTGCAGACATGATGGGCTGAATGGCCTCCTTCTACACCGTAACAATTCTGTGATTCTGTGAACAAAGTGCATTGAGAGAATGTAGTAGGGAGTACAAAAAAGGATAAGTACTTGAAATATGTTATGAGAAAGAGATGATCATTGTGTCCTTAACTGTCAGATGAGGGTGAGATTATAATAGTCAATAAGGCAAGGATAGACTTGTTAAATTAATACTTAGTATCCATTTTCACAGTTGAGAATAAATTAAACCAGTACAATGGAACCTAATAATAAGTCAACTGGATTAATTCATTGAATTTAATATAAGCACAAATAATTGTAATAAAAAGTAGTGAGACCTAAGAAAGATAAATCCTCAGGACCTGATATGAATCCTACCTTGTGGCATTAAAAGAAGCAGGTGGGGACATATTGCAGATGCATTCATTATAACTTTTGACAAGTTCTCTAGATTTGGGAATTGTGCCTCTGGACTGGGAAATTACAAATGCCATTAAGTTGCAGCAGAAGTGATGGTGAAACCATCATTTGTCGAGAAGTTACTGGGATTGTTTATCAGAGACGGTTTGATAGAGTACTTAAACAAGAGGTATCAAAGCTAGTCAGCATGGGTTTGTGAAGGGTCGGTCATACCTAACTAACCTAACTGAATTTCTGATGAAGTCACTAAAGCCTTGAACAGGGGAGTGTTTAGGGGTGCCAACTATAAGGACTTCCAGGTGATTTTTGATAAGGTCACAAATAGAATTAAAGGTAACCTTGTGATGCGGGTTGGAAATTCTTTGGGCAGAGTGAGGCAGTGAGTACGGGTACTTTTACTGGCAGGAACATAAAATTAGAATTATGTCTCGCTTTTCCACACAAAGTGTAGTGCGGATCTGGAATTATTTTCCCCAAAAGACTGTGCGTGCTTGATGAATTAAAATATTGAAGACTGAGCTACCCCTCCGAGGATCATAACCTTGTCATGGTAGTGTGGGGGGGTGCTTGTGTGATCCAATGAACCTTGGAGCTTTGTCGCCTGGAGGCTAGAACTCCTGGTAGGGTCTCCCTCAGTGAACAGGTCCAAGGAAAGGTTCCAGACGAAGAGCAATCCACCAAAGACCCCCATGATGGTGCTAGAAATAACACAGAGAACCTTGCCCAGAATAGGGATACTGGGACCCACTCCTGGAGCCAGGCCTGGGGGTAGCATTTGTTGGCGAGCGCCTGGTGGTCGGTCCATCCACATAACCCATCCGGGCTCAGCCCAAAAATAGTTTGGTGGATGTGCCTCGTGGGTCCAGTACCTGCAAGACTAAGGGTAGGGGGCTGGGTGCAATGCCAGTATGGCAGTGAGCAACAGCAGGACAGATCAAGATGGACTAGACCTTGGCAATGGAAATTGGCTCTTGTGACGCGGAATGTCACTTCACTAGTGGGGAAGGAGCCAGAGCTGGTGGAGGAGGTGGAGAAGTACCGATTAGATATAGTTGGTCTCATCTCCACACATAGCATTTGCTCTGAAACCAAACTTCTCAATCGAGATGGTCTCTCCCCTACTCCAGAGAGGCCCCCCCCACCTCATGAGAGGCCCCAGGCGGGTGTGGGGATACTCTTAAGCCCCCGGCTGTGTGCCACACAGCTGGAGTTTGTCCCAGTGGATGAGAGGGTCACCTCAATGAGGCTTCGGGTCTCGGAGGGGGAAACTTTGTCTGTTGTTTACGTTTATGCGCCAAACAGCAGCTCGGAGGTCTCGACTTTCTGAGAGACGGTGGGATTGGTGCTCGATAGAGTACCACCTACTGACTCTGTAGTTTTACTCAGGGACTTCAACGCTCCCATGGGGAATGATAGGGATACCTGGGGAGGGGTAATTGGGAGGAACGGCCTCACTGATCTGAACCCGAGTGGTGAGTTGTTATTGGGCTTCTGTTCTAGTCATGGATAGTCCATAACGAACACCATGTTCGAACACAAGGATGCTCATAAGTGTACCTGGAACCAGAGAACCTTGGGTCAAAGATTGATGATTAACTTTATCGCTGTGTTATTGTACTTAAGACCGTATGCTCTGGACAGTCGGATGAAGAGAGGAGCAGAGCTGCCAGTTGATCACCACTTGGTGTCGAGTTGGATTCGGCGCGTGGGATGTTGGCCGGACAGTCATGGGAGGCCCAAAAGTGCTGTGCGGGTCACCTGGGAGTGTCTGGCAGGCGTTGCTGTGCAAAATGATTTCAACTCTCACCTCCGGAGGAATTTATCTTGTATCCTGGGTGAGGTCAAGGACCTTGCATCCGAATAGACCATGTTCAAGACCTCAATCGTTGAGGCGGCCGTGAAAAGCTTGAAGGCGGTCGGTGCCTGTCATGGCAGCAACCCTAGAGGATGCCAGTGGTGAGGGAGGCTGTCAAATTGAAGAAGGAGGCCTTCCGGGCAATGCTTACGGATAGGCCTCCTGATTCGGTTGAGAGGTACTAGCAGGCCAGGAGGGCTACAGCAGCAATGGTTGCTGAAGCAAAAACTCGAGATTGGGAGGATTTTGGAGAGGCCATGGAGACTGAATATTGGACGGCATCAAAGTTTTTCTGGCAAACCATTCAACGTCTTAGGAGGGGTCGGTGGGGTGTCGCCAAAGCTGTTCTCAGCAAGGGCGGGGAAATGTTGACCACAACTGGGGAGATCGCCGAGAGATGGAAGGAACTCCTCAGCCCAGTGGACACACCCTCCTTGCAGAAGGAAGCGCCAGAACCCTCCGGTGAGAGAGGATCTATCGCGGTTGCTGAGGTTGCTGCGGTGACCAAGGGCCTCCGTAGTGGTAAGGCAGCAGCAGTGGACGAGATTCGTCTGGAGATGTTGAAGGCGCTGGACAATGTTGGGGTGCCGCAGTTAACACGCCTCTTCAATGGTGCATGGAAGGTGCGGACATTACTGCTGGATTGGCAAACTGGGGTGGTTGTCCCCATAATTAAAAAAGACGACCAGAGGGTGTGTTCCAATTATAGAGGGAACACACTCCTCAGCCTCCCCGGGAAAGCCTAGGCCAGAATTACTGAGGAGACTTCGTCCGTTAGTCGAACCTTAGATTCAGGAGGAACAATGCGGATTCTGCCCTGGTCATGGAACAGTGGGTCAGCTCTTTGCCCTCTTTCAGATATTTGAGGGTTCGTGGGAGCTTACTAATCCAGTCTACCTCTGTACTGGAGACCTGGAAAAGGCATACAACCGCGTTCCTTGGGATATTTCTTGGGAAGTGCTATGGGAGTATGAGGTGCGGTGCCGCTTCTGCATACTATCAGGTCCCTCTATTCTGTCGGCATCTCTCGGCTGGTCTGGGAATCCCCCAGGAGCAGCTGGAATCTGTGGCTGAGGAAAGGGAAACCTGGTCCGCCCTGCTCAACCAAGACCCTCACCAGAAGAAGCGGTGTGACTATGGACGGATCGATGTCTGAGGTAAATAGATTTTTATTAGATAAGGGTTTTTAAAAATAATTTCTTGGTGCATGAGCGTTACTGGCAAGGCCAGCATTTGTTACCCATCCCTACTTTCCCTTGAATTAAGCCATCTCAGAGGGCAGTTAATTAGAGTCAAACACATTGCCACAGGTCTGGAGTCGCATGTCGGCCAGACCAGATAAGGATGGCAGGTTTCCTCCCCTAAAAGACATTAGTGACCTGATGGGTTTTTACAACAATCATTGATAGTTGCATGGTCACCATTACTGAGACTAGCTTTATATTTAACTGAACTCCACCAGCTGCAGTGGTGGTAACTCTTTCGAGTTATCAACAGATCGCATGTAACTCTTTTGAGTACATTCACAGTTCTTGGTTTCCGGGAGTGGGACATGAACCCACAACCTTCTGATTCAAAGGCGAGGGTGCTATGAACTGAGCCACAGCTGACACCGCCTGCAGTGGTGGTAGTTGAATCAATTCCAGTGAATTGACTTGGATTATTAGCTCAGTGACCTTACCGCAATGCCACAATCTCCTCTACATGATAAGTGATATGAATCAAACTAAATGGACTCAGCGGACTGATTGGTCCGTTTCTGTGCTGCAACGATTCTAAACAAAGTCGAGGTACAGATCTAATTGAATGATGGAAGAAGCTTGAGGGGCTGAATGGCCTACACCTGTTTCTATGTCCCTATGAGTCAGGCAGCATAAACAAGTTAAAAACAAAAAAACTACTGCAGATGCTGGAAATCCAAAACAAAAACAGAATTACCTGGAAAAACTCAGCAGGTCTGGCAGCATCGGTGGAGAAGAAAAGAGTCGACGTTTCGAGTCCTCACGACCCTTCAACAGAACTGAATATCATTCATTCATTAGTACATGTCTTCAGTATGGTTAGGGAAATAGGAGAGAAGAAACCTACAGAACACTTAAAGGGATAGACAGGGTAAATGTTTCCCACGGTTGGGGAGTCTAGAACTAGGGGGACACAATTTCAAAACACAAGGAAGCCACTCAGGACCAAGATGAGGAGAATTTCTTTACTCAGAGGATTGTGAATCTTTAGAATTCTTTATTCCAGAGGAAGCTAAGTCATTGAGTGTGTTTAAAGCAGAGATTGGCAGACTTCTAACTACCAGTGACATAAAGGGAGATGGGGATAGTGTGGGGAAACGGCATTGAAGTGGATGATTGTATATGGCAGAGCAGGCTCGATGGGCTGAATGGCCTACTTGCGCTCCTATGTTCTTAAGAAGAGTTACTGTCAGTTTAGACATGAAACCAGTCTTCAAAATTCAAAAACAATTAATTCATTTACCTACAGCTGCGATAACCACAGATACGTTTCACTTTTAACATTTGGCCAAGGCCTGTGAATTAATGATTCACACCTTTGAAAGTAAAACGTTCTGCTGAAAGAAAGACAGTAATAAGACATTTGTTCAATGAGCAGGCTATCACCCAGTGTGCGAAATGACTCTCACATTGAACCATTAGAGAAACACCTGCAGGCTTGTCTAATTGAAAAGCTGTGGATTTTAATTGATTTGGGAGCAAGAAGATGAGAGCATGCTGAAACATGGTGGTATGAGCCAGATACCAGCGTAGAGGTTGCCACTGCCGATTGCAACAGTTAATAGCGCGTAGTCAATATTTTGGATGGAGTTGCTTCAATGTGTTTGAGTGTGATAATTTGTTACGATGGTTTTTTTTAACGATTGAACGATGTGGCGAGCAACAAGGCAAAATGATTTAGTATGCTATACTTTCACTTTGCAGACCCATGATCAAATGCAGCTCAGTCTGATAGATCTGATTTTTTTCTTTAAACCCAAACAAAAAATACTGCGGAAATCTGAAATAAAAACAGAAAATGCTGGAAATACTCAGCTGGCCTAGCATCATCTATGGAGAGAGAAAGGGAGTTAACATTTCAGGTCGTGAACTTTTGAAACGTAATAGCTTTTACGTTGAAGAAAAGGGGGAAGAGGATGGAAAAGGGAATGTAATAGAGCAGAAGGCAGGCATCATTAATGGCCTTCTACCTTGCTCTGTGCCAGCCTCTGAGATGGCCTCAGGGAGGTCATTGAGGTGTACCCTAGAGAAAGGTCTGCTGTTCATCCTCTGCTTCATGCACAATCCAATTGTTTTTTTTTTAGTTGTTAGTATGTGGACATCACTGGCAAGGCCAGCTTTTTTTGCCTATCTCTAGTTGCCCCTTACTGAGTGGCTATCTAAGGCAGTACAGAGTGTGGTCCTGGAGTCACATGTAGGCTAGGCTGGGTAAAGATGACAGATTCTCTTTCCTAAAGGCCATTATTGAAGTAGACGGGTTTTTTTTTTAACAACAATTAATAATATATTTTTCTAACCATTGCTGAGATTATCTTTCAACTCCAGACTTTAAAAAAAATAACTAATTGAGTTAAAAGCTACTAGCTATCATGGTGGGATTTGAACCCATGTCCTCAGCCCAGGTTACTAGACTAGTGACATTTCCACTCTGCCATCATCTCTGCTTTTATAAGCTAGTGTGTCACTTGGACATACTAATGTCAACCATAATGCAATGTATAGATAGCGACATGTCAAATGGACTAGGGGATATTCAGATACCACTCTTGCACACGTTTCAGATCTTTCTGCATCGTAAGGTCTATTCTCCTGCAGATCAAAAATAACCAGATTCCTCTTCCCAGTGCCATGCTATCCCATGGTTGCTGTTGTACAGCTGGGGCTCTTCATCAGCACCCTACAGAAGGCGTTAATCTTTGCAAGACCAGGAAGCCAAGATGCCATGTTGAAACATTACCCTGATCCTTGTCAATTCCAGGTCTTGGGAACTCTGAAAGTGGGTGGGTCAGCTTCATCCCAAAAGTCTTCCAATCCACTGGAGGAGCTACCTACATCCTTTTGGGTTGAATCTTCTGGTCCCGCCAGCGGCGGACATCATGGCATGATAGGAAAATTTGGAGAGCCCCCAAAAGCCAGTTTCCCACCGGCATGAAAATGGCTCCAAATTTTCTGCTCCCGACTTTCATGGCAGCTCAGGCAGGCCGCTGCACCATGTCAGGAACCGTATTTGCAGGCATTTGAAACCCATGAATACTCATTAAAAACCCAGCTCGATGGAATCATGCTGCCACGCCAGATCAAATAGCCACTCTGGCGGCTAATTAGACCGGTGTGATTCTTGACCGCATATAAGTGACGTACACCCGGCGAGTAGCACCATCAGAGATCAAGCTGGCCAAGTCCTAAAGGACATAGCTGCGAGACTAGGTCTGCGGTAGGTAGTGAGGGAGCAAACAAGAGGGCAAAACGTACTTGACCTTATCCTCACCAACCTGCCTGCTGCAGATGCAACTGTCCATGGCAGTATCGGTAGGAGTGACCATGACACATTGAGAATTTCCTCCATCATATTGTGTGGCACTACCATTGTGCTAAATGGGGTAGATTTCGAACAGATCTAGCAACTCAGGACTGGGCATCCATGAGATGCTGTGGTTCATTTGTAGCAGCAACAATCTATAACCTCATGACCCAGCATATCCCCTACTCTGCCATTACCACCAAGCCTGGTTCAATGAAGAGTACAGGAGGGCATACCAGGAGCCCCACCAGGTATATATAAAAATGAGATGTCAATCTGGTGGAGTTACAACACAGGACTACTTGCATGTCAAACAGTATAAGCAGCAATAGATATTTAGAGCTTAGCGATTCCATAGCCAAAGGATCAGGTCTAAGCCCTGCTGTGCTGCCACATCCAGTTATGAATAATGGTGGACAATAAAACAACTTAATGGAGCAGGAGGGTCCACAAATATCCCTATCCTCAATGGTGGGGGAGTCAGGCACATCAGTGCAAAGGATAAAGCTAAAGCATTTGCAACAATCTTCGGCTAGAAGTGCTGAGTGGATGAACAATCTTGGTCTCCTCTAGAGGTCCCCAGCATCACAGGTGCCAGTATTCAGCCAATTCCATTCACTTCATGTGATATCAAGAAATGGCTGAAGGTATTGGATACTGCAAAGGCTCTGGGTCCTGACAACATTCCGGCAATAGTACTGAAAACTTGTTCTCCAAAACTTGCCACACCCGTAGCCAAGCTGTTCCAGAACAGCTACAACACTGGCACATACCCAGCTATGTGTAAATTGCCCAGGTGTATCCTGTACACAAAAAGCAGGACAAGTCCAAACCAGCCAACTACCGCCCCATCCGTCTTCTCTCGATCTTTAGTAAAGTGATGGAAGGGGTCATCAAGACTGCTACCAAGCGGCATTTGCTTAGCAATAACTTGCTCACTGACACTCAGTTTGGTTCCAGCATGGTCACTCAGCTCCTGACCTCATTACAGCCTTTGTTCAAAACTGGACATAAGAGCTGAACTCCTGAGTTGAGGTGGGAGTGACTACTCTTGACATTAAGGCAGCATTTGACTGAGTGTGGCATCGAGGAGCCCTAGCAAAAATGGAGTCAATGGGAATTGAGGGGAAAACTCTCTGCTGGGCAGAGTTATACCTAGCACAAAGGAAGATGGTTGTGGTTGTCGGAGATCAATCATCTCAGTTCCAGGACATCACTGCAGGAGTTCCTCGGGGTAGTGTCCTAGGCCCAACCATCTTCAACTGCTTCATCAATGACCTTCCTTCCATCATAAGGTCAGAAGTGGGGATGTTCGCTGATGATTGCACAATGTTCAGCACCATTCGTGACTCCTGAAGCAGTCAATGTTCAAATGCGGCAAGACCTGGACAATATCCAGGCTTGAGCTGACAAGTGGCAAGTAAGGTTCATGCCACACAAGTGCAAGGCAATGACCATCTCCAACAAGAGAGAATCTAACCATTGCCCCTTGACATTCAATGGCATTACCATCGCTGAGTCCCCCATTATCAACATTCTGGCTGTTACCATTGACTAGGAACTGAACTGGACTAGCCATATAAATACTGTGACCACAAGAGCAGGTTGCTAGGAATCCTGTAGTAAGTAACTCACCTCTTGACTCCCCAAAGACTGTCCACCATCTACAAGGCACAAGTCAGGAGTGAGATGGAGTACTCTCCACTTGCCTGGATGAATGCAGCTCCTAGAACACTCAAGGAGCTTGACAACATCCAAGACAAAGCAGCCCACTTGATTGGCACAACATCCACAATCATTCACTCCCTCCACTACTGACACATAGTAGCAGCAGTGTGTACCATCTACAAGATGCATTGCAGAAACTCACCAAGCTTCTTAAGACAGCACCCTCCAAAGCCACAATTGCTGTCAACTAGACGGATAAAGGCAGCAGACACCTGGGAACTCCACCACCTGGAAGGACAAGGGCAGCAGATAGATGAGAAGATCAACACCTGGAAGTTCCCCTCCAAGTCACTCGCCATCCTGACTTGAAAATATATCATCATTCCTTCGTTGTCATTGGTTCTGGAACTCCCTCCCAAACAGCACTGTGGGTCTACTTATACCACACAGACTGCAGCGGTTGAAGAAGGTGGTTCACAACCTTCTCAAGGGCAATTAGGAAAGGGCAATAAATGCTGGCCCAGCCAGTGACGCCCACATCCCATGAATAAATATTTTTTAAAAACCTGATGTATTGGAGCTTTGACCTGATCCCATTTGAAGACCCCATATTTTCATTCCACCAGCCTGACATATCCTCACGGAAACCAGGCACACCAATGCCATTGGAACCAGCATGTAACCATGTCCACTGACCATCTGAGAACTGGCACAGGCTTAATGTTAAGAGATGCTAGCCAACCTCAGATACTTTTAACTATTTAGCAGGGATTGCGAGGCTCTACATGTGTCAGCAAGGTCCATGGCTCTGCAACATGGATTTGGGAAGGTGGGGACTGGTATTGGGGTGATGTTTAGATGTACATACAGCCACCAGGAGTGCGGAAGAGCCTTCAGTTTTAGTGCACATGTAAAGAATTCTCAAGGCTGGCGGACATTACATGAAGGCCAATGAAAGATGCACCAACTGAGAAAGACTGCAATGCGCATTGACTTTCAACCCTCTTAGATCTACACTGAATACTCTTCAACGCAGAAGCATCAGGAGCCTAAAGCTGCCTCCAGCGCCTAAAATCATGAGGCAGCATTATATGAACCTCTGAAGCAGGTCTCAGTTTTGCCTTGCCCAACCACCAAGCTCTTAGAGCCAGCAGCTTCACTCATGTCGATACTGCACAGAGGCTGATCACGCACTGTCGTGAGACGGTGCAAGCCTGCACAAACTGACGCAAATGATGTGACATCTGTGAGAAGGGGGTGGGGGTGGGGTTTGCATCTGCGACAGTTGACTGATCACAAAGCATATCAAATAGAAGAGGCATACACTAGATGAGAAGTTGACTGAAACAAATTCTACTTACACTTGTGCAAATTCTATACTGATGTGGACACTCATGATACCTTTGTGCTTTTAGTATTTCTTAATTTTCCTTAGCCTGCTGCTATATCTTGGTGCATCCCCAACATCCACAGTAGAGGTGGAGGCAGCCTGTTGGCTACCACGCCCTGTTGTCTGTGATGATCTTGGCGGGCGTCCTCTGGAGGGCCGAGACCTGGAAGACCCCGGCCTGCTTTAGTATCCTGCTGTGGGGCAGGTGTATCCTCCTCAGCCTGTGGAGCTGGAGGCAATGAGGTCACAGGCAGAGGGGATTGGGAGCAGCTGGACATTCCCAGAGTCGCCGAGGCGGATGTCCAGCTGAAGGTCCTCCTCCCTGTGGGTGCTCGAGAGCCCCTGTCTAAGCCCTTGAGGAGAAGGGGCACTCGGAATGAGGTAGAGGTGCCTCCGATTGCTGATGACCTTGGATGTCCTTGGCTCCGCCTACTGTGAACCTGAACCTGTGCTGTGGCCACCAGATTGTGATCCTGAGCCTGCTCTAGAACTTAGTCCCACCGAGGAGTGTGTCTCTGCGCTGGTGTAGAGTGCGGGTTAACGCTGTGACACCTCTACATCTTGTGGGTCCTCAGGATCTTCATCTGAGGTGGTGTGGGGGACTAGGGCTGATGGGCTGGCTGGCAGTGAGCCACTTCCTTTTCATGCTGGTGCCTGTTAAAGAGAGAAGAGATAGTTAGTGATTGCCTGCATTCTCACACAATTTCGGCAGGTGTCCAAGGAGCTATTAATGGGTCTTCACTGGCTTGGAAGATGCCGAGCTCACCCTCAATGCTTGCACAGTCCCAGTCCTCACTGGCCAGCTCTGCTGCCTACTCTTCATACTGTGTGAGGGCCGCATACCCTCTTCAGTCAGGGCGCTCTTCTCTTGCATAAAGACAGATGGACAGACTGTGAGTGAGACAAATGCCAACGCTGATGATAAGGATGCCTGCCTTTTGTGGGTGCTGAGTGAACCTCTGTAAGGGCTGAGGATGTGAGCTGTACAGGATGTGAGAAGCGATCGAGATGTCAAAGCATGTGTGAGGGAGTCAGTGGTGATGTCCCTTGTGCTGGCAGTGTGTGAGATCCCTGTGGACTGTAACCCAGTGATTGCCTGGTGGGCTTGTGAGAGTGAGTTGAGGGTGCGGAGATGGCGGACTTACTCTGGCGGAGCGGATGAGATCCTCTTCTGACACTGGATGGGGGTCCTCTTCTGAGGAGCGCTAGCGCTGGCTGCTCTGGCAACCTGCTTCCAAGCTGACATTGTGAGGTCGGTGGACCTCCAGTTCCCATCACAGGGGAAAAGCACATTCCGCCTTCCCTCCACCGCATCGAGAAGTGCCCCCAGTGCATTGTCACTCAACTTCGGGGCAGTCGGCTTCTTTCCTCTGGGGCTCATTCCGCTGCTTGCCAAGACCAGTCCTGGGCTGCAGAGAGTGATGTATGTGCGGTGTGGTTTAAATATGGTGCCCAGAAAATGAGCCAATGAAGTAACGGCAGGATGGACAAATCCCAATGCGCCCTACCATGACATCCGACATGCTTCACGTTCATCCATATTTAATAAGCTGAAAGCGGATAATCTAGTATGCAAACTCACCATGACTGCCGGCGTTTCCGCTGGCCTTTCCTGCTCGCCACCCTTAGGGTGGAATCGTTTCATCCACTGACCGCAATAGTGGGATTTCGCACTGTTTCGCCCCAATTCCGGCTCAATAATCAGGTATTCCCGGGAAACACACCATTTTGATGGCAGGTGGCCTCCAACTCATCTGCCACACCCTCACCTCGCCGCTTTACCACACCAGGTGTGTTCCATATTTAAAGTGCAGCCATGCTCACACCTCTCAGTACTTCCAGCCCACGACTGCTGCATAGAAGACATGGTCCTGAAAGGCAAGAAGACTGCAGCCCATCCAATTCAATGACGCAGCCCTGGGAAGTCTCCTGGACAGCTTTGGAGCCTGCCGGTATGTCCTCTACCCCCGCTCTGGCTGCAAGAGGCCCATCAGTGTCATCACTCCAGCTTGGGAGGCGGTGGCAGTGGTGGTCAGTACTAACGCTGCACAGAAGAGGCTCGTCATCCAGTGCAGAAAGAGGATGAATGATCTCATCCATGCTGCCAGGGTAAGTCAACCATCTCATCACTCTAAACTCACACACTCACAAGCCCATCACTGGCATTTCACTCACTGCCAGTTCGAGGGATATCACCACGTGCTTGCTCACACATGGTCTCACATCTCCATCTGGAGACTACCTCCTTAGCCCTCACCCTCTTGAGGTCACTTGCACAGATCAACCTGTGTCCACACACTCCCTGGGATATCCTCCTTCCCAAGTAATGCCCTAGCCCTGCAGCCTTTTCCCTTGCCTGAGGCCACTTCTTTCCCTCCCCAAGCAAACCTTAGCCCTGCAGCTATTGAAAAGCCAACCCCACCTCATGGCTAGCCTGGTAGGTGGAGACCTGCCCGTGACCCCCAATAAAAGTGATGTGGTGCTGCCTGTGAAGCCCGGTGCTGATGACCACAAGTGCTGCCCGAAGCAAGATAGGCAAACAAGCCTCAAAGTCCCATGGGAAGGGTGGCTTGCCAAGTGCATGTCGCCTACGTTCAGTTTAACGTGCTTGGATGATCCAGTGTGAGGGGTGATCCCAGCGAGCTGGGTTTAGAAAGATATGCAGATGTATTACAATGAAGTTCTCGCATGTGGCAGTGGGAAGTGCGGCCCGCCATTGACAGGCAGAGCAAACTATTGCAAACTGGTTTCACAATGTCATGAATCCGACTTCCTGCCGTACTGTCCGCTCACGCCCGCAACAACGCCCAACGTCAGCAGGCACGGAAAATTCCGCCCTTAGTCTCCAGAGTGGAAAATTCCCCCCTTTGTCTTCGCTCTGATCAGGATGTAAACAATCAATGAGCAGTGTTGGAAGAAGAAGATAAAAGGAGTTCTTCCATTACCTTGACCAATATCCATCCCTTATCAGCCTGATCCTTAGCTATTTCACTACTGTTTAATCAACATTACTGAAATAGATATCTGCTCATTTAACTTACTGTTTTATGCAGGACCATCCTGTGCACAAATTGGCTGCCATGTTTCCCTACATTACATCAATGACTGCACTTTAAAATTACTTCACTAACTGTAAAGCACGTTCAAGTATCCTTAGGTAGGGAAAAACCCTAAATAATTTTGAGGAGGTAGAAATTGGACCTCTTTGCAGCCACTAGATAGGTATAAACATGTATAATGAGGACCAATTTTAGGGACCTATCAGGGCACCTGAAAGGCCTGATGATGGGGCACGTCATTTTTCATGTGTTCCTGCGTCTGACTAAAACAAATGTTAAGCAGCTTACATAAGTAAAAGAGGAACACATCTGTTTTAGACCCTTTCTGGAATATTGCACATTGCAGGAGCGAAATTCTTCAACAACCATAATGGACAAATTCATACATGGGGCAGAACATTGAGCTCAGCCGGCGAGGACATGCCCAACCAGACCAAGCATAAAATGACACGCGATGATGTCGGGCGAGCGTCCCGACATCATCGTGTAGTCCCGTGATATCTCGTTCGGCGGGTGGCGCCAGAGTGGGCAGTGCGCCCGCTGACAATTAAAAGGCCTATTAAGGCCATTAAAAAGGTAATTAAATTCAAATTTATGCTGCCCGTCCAACCTTACAGTTGGCGGGCAGGCGAAAACGACAAGCGGCCTTTGCTCTGTTTAGGAAACCTCATCCACGGGCGCGATGAGGTTTCCTAAAGCAAATAAAAATAAAATAAAAATTTCACACTTGAATTAAAAACATGTCCTTGCTCATGTGATAGAGTCACACGAAAGGACATGCTTTGTGACATTTTTATTTTGTTCATTCGTTTTTTTGACAGAGCTTCATCTGCCTGCGGCAGCTCCATGCTTCAGGGAGATTGAAGTGCTCTTTCCCGCGCATGCGTGAAGTTTGTGCTGGGCTCGCTCGCCCTCCTCCCCCCGCCCGCACAGGCAGCGCTGAGCACTGCCACTTGCGTTCAACACTGGGCAGGTCTTAATTGACCCGCCCACGTAAAATCGTGGTGCGGTGCCGATCACAGGCAGTGGTCGGCGTCCCAACTGCCCCTGTCCACCTCTGCCAAGCCCTCTCAACAGGGGCAAAATTCTGCCCATGGAGTCATGGGAAGGATGGGCACTGACCTGGCAGGTAACATGATCCAGAACATTGAGGACAAAAGGGATGGTTGGAGGTGGGTTGGTAGTTTTGCAAGGACGAATGGGTCAAAGATGAGTGATAGCACGGGGGCCAGGAGGGGAAGTTCGGTGGTCAGAATGAAAATGGGAATGGTTCAAGGGAGCAGCGGGTGAATCTCATGGACAAGATGAGTTCAGCGAGAACATGATGATATCATGGGTAGAAGTATGAAAAAGATTAAAGTTCAACTCCTGATTGAAGGAGAAGGTCAGCCACCTGAGGCATTGCCCATAAGAAAGTGAGCCTGGTTCGATAATTTCTACTAGATCTATACTATGGGATGATCTGGCTCTCCTCTGGTGCTCTGAGTAATCTTGATTCTGTTGTAGGCTGCTGCTGTTCATGTTCCTCTGGCACCAATAGCATGGAAATTGGGGTTGGGGGGGTGCGGTGGGGGGTGGTGGTGGGGTGGGGGGGTGGTGGGGGTGGGTGGGGGGGTGGTGGGGGTGGGTGGTGGGGTGGCGGTGGTGGGTGGAGGGGGTGGCGGTGGTGGGCCCTGTGAGGAGCCCATTTTGCAGCCCACAGAAAGTGACTCCTTGATTAGCTTTTAACTGCAAGGTTCCCTAGAAGGCAAATTCCCCATGTGCGTAGTTAAGCAACCTTTGCCAACAAATGAAGCTACAAGGAAAGTCTTACGCAAATAGAAAGAAACGTTAAATCCAGCAGACTTGGGACTCAATTTTAACTCTGTATACGTTTTGGCTGAGTTAAAATGCAGCCCCAGTTGGTGTCTAGAAAGGCAACAAAGGAAGTTTAAAATAGTAATAAATGTACGAAAAGGTAGATGAAGAGAATATATACAGGGGATATCAAAGTTAGCAGCAATATTTTTTATAAAGGTATTAAAAGAAGGAGAGTGTGGAAAAAGAAATTATAGGCCCATTATATAGTGACTATGATATACAATAAGGAAATGGGAGATTTGTTATTTTTGAATAAGAATTTTGACAAAAATAAAGAGTGTCATGAACAATAAGAATCACCCCTTGTTTCAGTACTACTGTTGGTTGCGTTCAGGAAAAGGCTGCAATCCCTCAGATGCAGGACAAATTGGTTCCTGAGCTCATTTGTGCCCTTCTCTATAAGTACAGGGATTTGAAGTGTGGATGAGGATATACACCCAAGGTAGAACTCATTGACTGATTACTTTAACGTATTAGAATTGATTTAATACATATTTTAATTAAAGTTGGATCCGTGGTAGGATAATTTTCTTTCTTCTATTGTTATCATTCATTGATATGTAATTTTTTAACGAACGAGCCATGTACCCAAAATGAATTTCCATATGGACAATAAAGTGAATTGAAGTTAAATTACTAATCTCACGGTGGAGGAAGAAGATGAAACAATAGTGAATTAAGGGAGCCTAAAATTAAGTCAAGATGGGGAACATAATGGATTTAATATCAGTTTAAAAGTGATAATAGAGAAAATAATGGTTTAATATAGACAAATCACCAGGAGCTGATGATTTGCACCCATGTGAGAAAATTACAGATGTGATTGTCGTAATTTTCTAATGCTTACTGCTTTTGAGAATTGATAATTTTATTCAATTATTTAAGGAAGGAAAAAACAAGTATCCTTAGGCCCTTCAATTTAACATCAATTCTGGGGCGATTCCTGGCATCTATCATAAGAAATAGTCTGGTGGAGCGCTTGGACAAGTATGAGGTGATCAAAGAGTGTCACCCATGGACTTTTAAAGGATATACTGCCAGAGCACAAAAATGAAAGCCTCGCAGAGTTGCACTGACATGTCCCATTGAACCCCTGAACTTCAGCATAGTTCTAGCAGAGATACTTTTGTGCTTATCTGTATTTTACCCACTGGCGAATGTTAATATTCAGGATTGGAATATTATCCAAAGCAGATTTGCTTGAGTACAAAATATGTTTTGTGCATAAGGTGAGGAAATAACACCTGTTAAGGATTGTAATTAGCAGTGATGACCAATAATGATTAGGAAAAAGTTTTATAAATAACCTGATGTGCTACTATAATTCTATGGTCAGAATGCTGAAAAATAGAACTGTGAAGGTATTATTTAGTTAAATGGACAATCCAGCTTTTTAAATTCATTTATGGGATGTGGGCATCTCTGGCTAGGCCAGCATTTATTGCCCATGCCTAATTACCCATCCCTAATTGCCCTTGAGAAGGTGGCAGTGAGCTGCATTCTTGAATCACTGCAGTCTATGTGGTGTAACTACACTCGCAGTGCTCTTAGGGAGGGAGTTATTAACACAACATATCATTTTAAAGCATAAAGCCAGCTGTGTATATAAGCTAGCAATAAACAGGTATAATAATAGAAACCATTATTATGTATATTTACCTTTAGCAACTTCCATTTTCAGCTTGTACTGTAGGATACCTGTTTAATGCGGTGCAGAGAATACTTTGATGTAAAATATCAAGAATTTCTGTTTGCAAAATTACAGGATTTTTAAAAATGATTTTGCCAGGAATAGAAGTAAGAATAATTCCAATGGGGGAGAAAATATGCTTTCAAACAGCTGGCTCAAAAATCCCACATAGTGGTAAAGGTAGAAATGTCACCAAAGAAGCTAAGCCTAACTAGCAATATATTGAAGGATCATTAATAAATTCAAAATTCAAATTAAAGACGTGCCATTTGAATAAAAAGCTGTCAGCCACATTTTAAAAATGCTGTCTCTAAGATGGAAGGTGCCTAACAGACCATATCAAATAGTTGGGACTGTAACCATCTGGCAGCTGTCAGAATGGTAGATAAATGTAAAGGCAGCTTGCAGTCATTTGTAACCGAAGCAACCCTGTCTGAGTGTCATTTGAACTTATCATCATGGATTTAACCCAAGATCTAAGATTATTTAGCTTAGCTTGATAAAAGAAGGCAGCTGTGCAAATAAAAAAGCCATTATTCAGTATACTATAAGAAGTACAGTTTTATTGATGAACTTCCATTCCGAGAGGGTAACAATTAAATTGTACAATGCTTCGATCTAACTGCACATGAGCACTTGGCCCATCCCTGGTTTCCTGAGAAACGAGGGGGACCTCAAATGCTGGAGGGAGTTTGGGGACGGCCACAAAAGCTAATTCCTAGCATCAGGGGTCTGAGAAAAGTCTTGAGCTTTTCAGTCTGGAAAGGAGGATCCAAGAGGTGCTCTTATAGAGGTACAATAGTGTTTCAAAACTGGCAGCCTCAGGACTGAGGCCACGCCGGATTTTGTATCCTGCCAGATGGGTTTGAGCAATGGGCAGTTTGGGCTAAGGTGTTTTGGTGGGGTCAAGGGCTGCGCAGGGCACCAGAACAGCCCAGCGCAGCAGATAACTAGTCCTGTGCCATTCTGCACCAATGCTTAGATCTCAGACATTCATTACTTTTGTTGAAACAGGTGTGCCCCAGAGAAAACATTGCTTGATTGAATGTGTGATGAACAATTTAATCACAGAAAATGCTTCATCTTCAAGGACTAAGAACATTCTGGAAGAATTTGTGTTTTAAAAGGCATTGTTCCTTAAAGGGTTAATTTCTCGGAAGAGGCATCCATTTACAAGAAAAGGTAACTAAGCAGTTGTAAAGAAGTTGGAAACCTCTTGACCCTGGTGGACTATGTACAAAAGGGGTCACATGGTAGTTTATGGCTTTGGAATAAAAAATGCCTGGAACTGTGTTTCAAAGTTGGTTCTGGTTTTGCTTTGAGAAGAAGAAGGACCAACTGCGTCTGAAGGAAGACAGCAGCCATTTTGTAGTCCACAGCCAGTCCACAGCCAGAATTGAATATAAGCTGCTTCTAATTTGCTCTAGGTGCTGGAATTGAGTACCTGCAGGTGCTCCTCGAGTCTGCCTGATAAACAGTCATCGGTTGTTTCGCAGATCAGCGCTGAGAGACCAACCGTATAGCCCGGACATCATTTCAAGGACTCCGCCCTTTCATTTTCGCTTGAACCATTAACTTTTAACCTTTGGCAGGATTCCTCTATTTTTACTTATTTATTTTTTGGAGTGTGTGTATGTGTGTGTGTGTGTGTGTGTGTGTTTGTGTGTGTGTATGTATGTGTGTCTTAGGGTATTGTGAAAGAGTAATTGGTATACTTTCATATTCCATACTGTATGTTAATATACTTTGCCCCTCTATTTGACTAGAGTGGTTTTATAATAAACTAATAAGTTTGTTGTTTATTGAAAGAAACCTGGTTAAAGTTTCTTTTATTCTCGGCAAAGGTAGCGAAGGTAAACATTTTGGTGAGTCAATCAAACTTTTAAACTAATGGTACAACCTGTGGAGCAGTGTGCTTGTCAAACTGCACAGTCCTCCCTTCCCAGTCGGAACAACAGCTCTGGTTCTCTGGTCTCTGTGGTCAATTTTTGAAAATTTATACTGTCATAGGATGTAGGTGTCACTGACAAGGCCAGCATTTGTTACCCATCCCTAATTTCCCTTGGGCTGGGTGGCTTGTGAGGCCATTTTAGAGGGCAGTTATGAGTCAACCACATTGCTGTTGGTCTGGAGTCACATGTAGGCCAGACCAGGCAAGGATGGCAGATTTCCCTCTCTAAAGAGCAGATGGGTTTTTATGACAATTGATGATAGCTTCATTGTCACTATTGTTGAAACTACCAATTTCAGATTTTACTAATTGAATTCAAATTCCACCAGCTGCCCATGATGCAATTTGAACCCGTGCCCCCAGATCATTAGCCAGGCCCGTTAGATTACTAGTCCAGTGACATTATCACCATGCCACCATCTCCTTAATGTACATTTACACAAGGTTAAATGGTTTCAAGGTCTTATGGTTTTTGTTATTGATACTTTGAGGGTCTTGATAGCTTGGTATTAGGGGCATGAGGAGTGATGGACATGATGGAGGGGCATAGCTTGGTATTGGGGGCATGGGGGCATGGTGGAGGGCATTGCTTGGCACAGGGGCATAAGGGGCCATGGTGGGGTGGGTGGAATGCCATAGCCTGGCATGGGGGTAGCAGGGGGTATGTGGGGTTAGGTAGAGAAGTGTAGCTTGACATGAGGTGTTATGGATAGGGCATGGGGAGTGTGAGGAGGTGTGAAAGGTGAGAGCTGGAGGTCCTTTTGCATTTTTATTTTAACTGGGGTGAATTCCCACAGCATCAATTCAGGCCTTGAAACAGTTCACATCTGGCAGCGCCTGTGGTTGCCTCCGAACTTCTTCCCGGGTCGGTTGGTCTGACTCCAGCCCCCAGCCCCCACCCCCCAGACACCTGCCCCTGGCAGTGAAGATTCCACCCTTGCTGGCACTTTCTCCAGAAGTGAGTGTGCTGAGCTGGGAATTTCCCCAACTCCGCTACCCGCCTCGGGGATTAGAATTCAGAACAAAGTGTTTTAATTCTCAGATAATCCATCAATCCCTTTCGTACATTGGCTTCTGTCAGACCTCATATGCCATGGAAAGACAGAACAATAGATTTTTAAAATAGTAAAACAGTTTTTTAGCATCTAAAACCCACAATAAAACAACTCCTCTATTAAATGTTACTTCATCCATAGTGGTCAAAGACAGGGATTGAACAGCTCCTAATATAATATCACACCCAATGATTTCTTAAACCTGAATCTCTGTGAGCACATCAAAGGTGTATTCATTTTTCATGCTCTTAAAAGTACAGATGGTCACTAGGATACCATGTTCAAGGGTGTTTACATTTTTTATTCTTGGATTTCAGCCTTAATCCTATTGGGATTTCTTTATATAACACAGTATGGAACTGTTCTGCTTGCACAGTAGCTTGCTGTGTTTCTCAATGTACGTCAGAATCAGTTTTCCTCCTCTCAGCTATTACTAACCTGATCACACCAGTTTCCTACTGTGACATGCCATCACGGATAATTCTCTATTGGTCAACTTCCAACTCCATTATTGACCATGAGTATGACAAATTACAGCAGAGGATTACAAAATCAGCAAAAAACTAAAATAACCCTTGCTTTAACCAATGAGTGCAGCAGGAGGATGAAGGAATTCTGATAGCGCTTTAATGACGATATTGCCTTAAGCATCATAATTCAACCAGATTCAGCAGATTAACCATTTTTTTTAAACAGTAATAGAAGGAAAAATTTCTCCAGTTCCTGCAGAAAAATATAACATCCTTTACGTTTCTTTTCAACAGTTAGTTTGAACCAAACCTGGAAATGCAGCCAGGGTTGTATCGTGCAAGACCATTTTACATTAGTCAAATTTAACCTTCCCATAACCCCTGCCAACCCACCCACCACCCCGCACCCCCACCTCCCCAACGTGACCCAGTGTGATCGGTTACAATTGGCTGTGTCCTCTTACCAGCTAGAGGCTGCACCATTCTCATCTGCTGGCATTTTACCGTTGCTGTCTTTGATAACAGTCGAGGCTTCTGCTGCAGGCAGGTGGAGGTTAAATCTAAAAGTTGTGGCATGAAGACACCATCGACATTGCAACATGACTTTAACAAAGACTCAGCGGGTGGAATGTATGCGGAAGGCCTCCAATCTCCCTAAGCTCACCGAACCCCGTGCAGTGTTAGTACTGCCAAAGAAAGCTACCAAATGGAGTAGGGTAGCCATTGTCGGGGGTGGGTGGGATTCCTTGTGGTGGTAGGAGTGTGTGGGGGATATGGTGATGGTTGGAGGAGCAGGGGCGGTCTTTGGAGCCCCCTGTTTCATCCCTACCCACACCAGTAACTTCTTGAAATCTCAGCTACTGCCATCTCCTCAAGCACTTTCTTTATCCCGGGGACCATTTCAGAAACAGGTCCAGCTTTCACTTGGGTTCCAAAGAAGACTTAAATTGCACTTGAAACACTAACTCTGCTTCTTACTCCACCAATGCTGCCAGGCGTGCTGAGTTCTTCCAGCACTTTCTGGTTTTAGTCTGGCTTTCATTTGAAGGAATTCAGCAAATTGGTGTCCACTACATGAGTTGACAGCCACTTATACTGTCAACATTATATTTCCATTCAAGTTCCACTCAGTGGCATCCAAATGAAGTTTTTATAGAATCATGAAATCATACAGTAGAGAACGAGGCCACTTTGGTGTATTATGCCTGTACTGTCTTTGTGTTAATGAAATTATCCTGTCTTCTCTCCATAACTGAATCCCTTAATCTCTGGTTCCATTCTGGTAAAACTCTAAGGGCCAGACATCCTTTCTAAAGTGTGACCCTCAGAATTGGACACAATACACTAACCGAGGTTTAACTAACAATTTATAAAGGCTTCCTATGTTATAGCTAGAGTAGTGGATAGCTAAGAAAATGTTTGGAGCACTTGAGAATATCATGATTTGCTTTGTAGCCATTGTCATATAGCAATTATTACAGAATAAAGTTAGACAATGTCTTCCAGGTGGTTCTATCCCTTACCACATGTGCTGCAACAGCATCAGTTCACCAACTTCACCTCTTCATTGTACTACACTTCTGACATTCATACAACGTGAAGACTACATTACATTGACACAAACACTATGGCATCACTGATACACAACCAAAATAAACCATTGCGCTGGAGTTCCGGAGCCACATAATTCAATTGCCAAGTCTTCTGTGTAGTCAATTAGTTCAGCCAATTCACACCACTGTAGCCAAAGGGGAATTACATGAAAATAAACTCATGTCGTGGATTGGACAATCAAATAGCATTTCTGAGAATATACAAAAAGAAAGATTTCTTTGAAGTCTGATAACGCTCAAGCTGATCTTGAAGCAGAGCTGCCAGCATGATACTGTTACATTGCATGCCGCATACTTATCAAAACCTGAGCCTTACTGCATTATTTCTGAAAAAGTCAAACTGCTTGGTTCAGGGACTCTGCACCTACATCACAAAGCAAGAAAAACCTCCTTTAATATGATCTGGGAGGAGATGCACAAAATTGTAGAGCATAACATTTCTGAAGATTCATTTCATTCAGCGATTCCATTCATTAGTTATTGAAATGCGAGAGAAAAATAAAATGTGAATGGAAGAAAAGTTACTTAACCCCATATCATTGTGAATTAATGCATCTCAGCCAGTTGACGGTATGAACATTATTACTGTGAAAACCACGGCTCAGTGGTAGCACACTCCTTGCTGAGCCAGAAGGTTGTAGGTTCACATCCCACTCCAGGGAGTTGAACACAAAAATCTTGTTTGATTCTCCAATGCAGTACTGAAAAAGTGCAGCATTATCACAAGTGCTACCTTTCAGCTGAGGCCTCAATCTGAACAATCCATGGCTCTATTTTGAAGATAAGCAGGGAGTTGTCCCCATTGCCGTGGCCAATATTTATTCCTCAACTAACATCATTAAAACAGATAATCTGGTCATTACTTCATTGCTCTTTGTGTTTGCTCTGCACAAATTGACTGCCTTTTCTCTTACTTTGCAACAATGATCACACCTCAGAACTTCTACACTTGCTGTAAATCACTTTGGGATATAGGTTGGCAGAGGTACAATATAAATGAATGGATTAATAATCTCTAGGTTACTACCTGAGCCACATGCAAATTGGCATAGGGTAAATAAGATTAGAGAGGCAAATGCATGGCTCAGAGATTGGCGTGGGAGAAATGGGGTCCAATTCATGGGGCACTGGCATCAGTACTGGGGAAGGGGAGAGCTGTTCTGTTGGGAAGGGCTTCATTTGTACCAGGCTGGGACCAGTGTCCTGGTGAATCATATAACTAGGGTTGTAGAAAGGGCTTTAAACTAATTAATGGCGGGGAGGGTTCAATTGAAGGGAAGTTTAGAAAATCAAAAATAAATTAGAGGTAGCAGAGGTGCAGAGCAGTGAAGAAGGGAATGATAATCAAAGTCTGATAATAAGAGGCAGAAAATATAAGCAGAAGAGTGTAGCAGAAATTAGAACCAGAATGAGTAATAATGGTAAAAAGTCAAAGCTTAAGGCTCTTTATCTGAATGCACACAGCGTTTGTAACAAGATAGATGAATTGACAGCACAAATAGAAATAAATGGATATGACTCGAGAGCTATTACAGAGACATGGCTGCAGAGTGACCAAGACTGGTACTCAATATTCAAGGGTATTCGACATTCTGGAAAAATAGGCAAAAAGGAAAAGGAAATGGGGTAGCTTTGTTAATAAAGGAAGGTATCAGTGCAGTGGTGAGTAGTGATATAGGTGCAATAGATCGTGATGTGGAATCCGTTTGGGTGGAAATAAGGAATAGCAAGGGGAAGAAGTAATGGGTCTATAGGCCCCCAAAGAGTTGCCTCACTGTAGGACAAAGCATAAACCAGGAAATAATAGAGGCATATAAGAAGGGCACTACAATTGTCATGATTGATTTTAATCTGCATATTGACTGGACAAATTAGATTGGCAGGGGTAAATGGAAGACAAATTTGTAGACTGCATCAGGGATTGTTTCTTCGAACGAAATATTACAGAAGCGACACAGAGACAGGCTATTTTGGATCTAGTAATGTGTAATCAGGTAGGATTAATAAGAGATATCATAGTTAAGGATCCTCTAGGGGGTAGCGATCACAACATGGTAGAATTTCAAATTCAGCTTGAGGACAAGCAACTCGGGTCTCAAACTAGTCCCCTCAACTTAAATAAGGGCAATTACAGAGGTATGAAGAAACAGTTGTCTAAAGCAGGCTGGGAAAATAGATGAAGGGGAAGGTCAGTGGATGAGCAGTGGCAGACATTTAAGCAGATATTTCATAATGCTCAGTAAAAATTTATCCCAGTCAAAAGTAAGGACTCGATGAGAAGGATGGACCACCTATGGCTAACAAGGGCAGTCAAGGGGAGTATCTAATCAAAAACTAAGACAGAACATAAAGCGGCGAAAACTAGTGGTAGGCCAGAGGATTGGGAATTTTTTAGGAACCAGCAGAGGATGACTAAAAAGCTAATAAAGAGGGAGAAAACTGATTATGAAAATAAATTGGCAAGAAATATAAAAACAAACAGCAAGAGCTTCTACGTGTATATAAGAAGAAAGAGAGTAGCCGTGTGACCCTTGGAGGATGTGACAGGAGAATTGATTATGGGGAACAGGGAAATGGCAGATAAATTAAACCAATATTTTGCATCGGTCTTCACGGTGGAGGACACTATAAATATTCCAAAGTATCAGATAAGCAAGGAGTTAATGGGAGGAAAAATCTTGTAACTGTCTCTATCACGGGGGACAAAGTATTTGAGAAACTAATGGGACTAAAGGCAGACAAGTCGCCAGGGCCTGATGACCTGCTTCCAAGGGTTTTAAAGGAAGTGGCTGCAGAGATAGTGAAGGCATTGGTCGAAATATTCCAGAATTCACTGGATTCCAGGAGGGTCCTAGCGGATTGGAAAACTGCTAATTTGACGCCCCTGTTCAGGAAGGGAGGGAAACAAAAGGCAGGAAAGTATAGGCCAGTCAGCTTAACATTTGCCATTGGGAAAATGCTAGAGCCCATCATTAAGGAAGAAACAGCAGGACATTTAGAAAAGCTTAACCCAATCAAACAGACTCAATATGGTTTTGTGAAAGGGAAATCATGTTTGCCAAATTTGCTAGAGTTGTTTGAGGATATAACAAGCAAAGTTGATAAAGGGGAACTGGTATTTGAATTTCCAGAAGGCATTCGAAAAGGTGCCACATGAAACATTATTGCACAAGATAAAAGCACACAGCATTGGGGGTAATGTATTAGCCTGGATTAAGAATTGGTTAACACCCAGAAGACAGAAAGTCGGGATTAGTGGGTCTTTTTCAGATTGGAAAGACGTAACTAGTGGAGTGCCACAAGGGTCAGTCCTAGGGCCTCAATTATTTACTATCTATATTAATGTCTTGAAGAAGGGGGCAGAGTGTAATGTATCTAAATTTGCTGATGATATAAAAATAGGTGGGAGGGCATGTTGAGATGAAAACATAAGGAACCTGCAAAGGGATATAGACAGGTTGAGTAAGTGGCAAAAACTTGGCAGATGGAGTTTAATGTAGGAATGTGTGAGGTCATGCACTTTGGGAGGAAAAATCAAAAGCCAGGCTATTATTTAAATGGAGAGAGACCCCAAAAACGTGCAGCACAGAGGGATCTGGGTGTTCTTGTGCATGAAACACAAAAAGTTAGCATGCAGGTGCAGCAAGTGATTAAGAAGGCAAATGGAATTTTGGCCTGTATTGCTAGGGGGTTGGAGTTTAAAAATAGGGAAGCCTTGTTACAACTGTACAGGGTGTTGTTGAGGCTGCACCTGGAGAACTGTGTACAGTTTTGGTGCCCGTATTTAAGGAAGGTTATACTGGCATTGGAGGCAGTTCAAAAGAGATTCACTAGGCTGATTCCTGGGATGAAGGGGTTGACTTATCAAACAGGTTAGGCCTTTACTCATTAGAGTTTAGAAGAATGATGGGTGATCTTACTGAAACGTACAAGATTCTGAGGGGGCTTGACAGGGTAGATGTTGAGAAGATGTTTCCACTAGTGGGGGAATCTTGAACTAGGGGGCATACTTACAGAATAAGGGGACACTCATTTAAAACTGAGATGCAAAGGAATTTCTTCTCTCAGAGGGTAGTGAATGTCTGGAATTCTCTACCCCAGAGAGTTGTAGAGGCTAAATCACTGAAAGTATTTAAAGAGGAGGTAGATAGATTTTTGAAATATCGGGGAGCTGATGACTATGAGGAGCTGGCACGAAAAAGGAGTTGAGGCCTGGGGCAGATCAGCCATGATCTTATAGAATGGCGGGGCAGGCTTGAGGGGCCGAATGGCCTACTCCTGCTCCTATTCCTATGTTCTTATGTCTTTCTTTTTTTTATAATGGAGTTTGGTTGAGACACAGTTATTAAGACTGATTCCTTCGCCACCTTATTTTAAAATTAATTCTCTACTGTTTGTTCCCTTGATAGTTCATGAAATTAACTGATCTTTTTTTAATTTGTGCATGCGATGTGGGTATCTCTGGAAAAGTCAGCATTTGTTGCCCATTCCTAATTGCCCTTTGACAGCAGTTAAGAGTCAACCACATTGCTGTGGGTCTGGAGTCATATATAGGTCAGACTAGGTAAGGACTGCAGATTTTCTTCCTTGAAAGATTCGTGAACCAGATGGGTTTTTACGACAATCGACAATAGTTTCATGGTCACCATTACTGAGACTGCCTTATTTTAAAATTTTGGCTTTATCAATTAATTGAATTTAAATTCCACCAGCTGCCAAAGTGGGATTTGAACCCATGTCCGCAGAGAATTAGCCTGTGTCGATGGATTATTAGTCCAGTGCTATTTATTACCCACACACCATCACCTCCGCTAGAGCGGTTAGTGCGATGCATTGATCAGGAAAGTTCCAGCCTTGACTGGAATGGACCACTGGCACCAGTGCTGGAGAAAGCGCCATTAGGATGGTCTTCACCTGAACCGTACTGGGACCAATGTTCTGGGGGCTGTATAACCAGGATTGTGAAGAGGGCTTTAAACTAAGTAATGAGGGGGAAGAGACCAGATGAGAGAAGATGTGATAAATTAAAGAGCGAGGACAAGGCAAGAAAGCAAGATAGCAATGAGGGAATTTATAATCCGACCATGGAAGGAAGGGACAGAGTATAGAAGCCTAAGAATGTGCCTGCAGTTAAAGCTAGAGTTTGGAAAAATAATAATAAGACAGAATTAACAGCCCCCTACCTGAATGCACTCAGTATTCGCAACATTGTAGATGAATTTATGGCACAAATGGAAGTAAACAGATATGATCTAATTGCCATTACAGAGACATTGGCTGCAGGGTGACCAAGGCTGGGAACTGAATGTTCAAGGATATTTGACATTTAGAAAGGATAGACAAAAAGGAAAAGTGAGTAAGGTAGCGCTGTTAATAAAGGATGACATCAGTACATTAATTAGACAAGGTCTTCGATCATAAGGTCAAAATGTAGAATCAATTTGGGTGGAGCTAGGAAACAGGAAGAGGCAGCAAACATTGGTAGGAATTTGTTTTCGGCCACCAAACAGTAGAGGTAATGTAGGGCACGGTATAAATCAAGAAGTTAGAGGTGCGTGTAACAAAGGTAATAAGGTAATCATGGGAGACTTCCATGTACATATGGGTAAACCTAATTAGAACTAATACTGAGGGGGACAAATACCTGGAATATGTATGAGATGGTTTTCTAGAACAGTGTGTTGAGAAACCAAATGGAGAACTGGTTATTTTAGATATAGTATTGTGAAATGAGAACGTACTAGTTGATAATCTCATCATAAAGGAGCCTTCAGGGAAGAGTGACCAAAATACTGTGGAATTTTACATTAAGATTGAAAGTGATGAAGTTCAATCCAAAACTAGGGTCTTAAATCTAAACAAAGAAAACTACGAAGATATGAGGGGCAAATTAGCTGTGGTAGAAAGGGAAACCTGGGGATCCTCAAATTGACTCCGGACTCCATGAAGTCTCATGGCATCAGGTCAAATATGGGCAAGGAAACCTCCTGCTGATTACCACGTATTGCCGTCCCTCAGCTGATGAATCAGTGTTCTTCCATGTTGAACACCATTTGGAGGAAGCACTGAGGGCGGCAAGGACGCAGGATGTACTCTGGGTGGGGTTCTTCAATATCCATCACCAACAGTGGCCCGGTAGCACCACTGCTGACTGAGCTGGCCGAGTCCGAAAGGACATCGCTGCTAGACTGGGTCTGCAGCAGGTGGTGAGGGAACCAATAAGAGGAAAAAACATACTTGACCTCATCTTCACCAACCTGCCAGCCACAGATGCATCTGTCTCTGACAGCATCGGTAGGAGTGACCACCGCACAGTCATTGTGGAGGTGAAGTCCCGCCTTCACATTGAGGATACCCTCCATCGTGTTGTGTGGCACGACCACCGTGCTAAATGGGATAGATTTCAAACAGATCTAGCAACTAAAGACTGGGCGTCCATGACTCGTTGTGGGCCATCAGCAGCAGCAGAATTGTACTTGAACACAATCTGTAAACTCTTGGCCTGGCACATTCCCTGCTCTACCATTACCATCAATCCAGGGGATCAACCCTGGTTCAATGAAGAGTGCAGGAGGGCATGCCAGGAGCAGCACCAGACATACCTAAAAATGAGGTGCCAACCTGGGGAAGCTATAATGCAGGACTACTTGCGTGCCAGACAGCATAAGCAGCAAGTGATAGACAGAGCTAAGCGATCCCACAACCAACGGATCAGATCTAAGCTCTTCAGTCCTGCCACAGACAGTCGTGAATGGTAATGGACAATTACACAACTCACTGTAGGAAGAGGCTCCACAAATATCCCCATCCTTAATGGATAGAGGAGCCCAGCACATCAGCGCAAAACATAAGGCTGAAGCATTTGCTACAATCTTCAGGCAGAAGGGCCAAGTGGATGATCCATCTCAGCCTCCTCTGGAGATCCCTAGCATCACAGATGCCAGTCTTCAGCCAATTCGATTAATTCCACGTGATATCAAAAATAGCTGAAGGCACTGGACACTGCAAAGGCTATGGGCAATATCCCTGACAATATTCCAGGAATAGTGCTGAAGACTTCTGCTCTAGAACTTGCCGCACCTCTAGCCAAGCTGTTCCAGTACAGCTACAACACTGGCATCTACACGACAATGTGAAAAATTCCCCAGGCATGCCCTGTACACAAAATGCAACAAAAATCCAAGCCGGCCAATTACCGCCCCATCAATCTACTCTTGATATTCAGTAAAGTTATTGAAGGGGCCATCAACAGTGTTACCAAGAGGCACCTCTTAGCCATAACCTGCTCACTCATGCCCAGTTTGGGTTCCGCGAGGGCCACTCAGTTCCTGACCTCATTACAGCCTTGGTTCAAACATGGGCAAAAGAACTGAACTCCAAGGGTGAGGTGAGAGTGACTGTCCTTGACATCAAGGCAGCGTTTGACTGAATGTGGCATCAAGGAGCCCTAGCAAAACTGGAGTCAATGGGAATCAGGGGAAAACTCTCCCCTGGTTGGACTCATAGCTAGCACAAAGAAAGATGGTTGTGGTTGTTGGGGGTCAGCTCCAGGACATCACTGCAGGAGTTCCTCAGGGTAGTGTCCTCGGCCCAACCATCTTCAGCTGCTTCATCAATGACCTTCCTTTCATCATAAGGCCAGAAGTGGGGATGTTCGCTGATGATTGCACAGTGTTCAGCTACTCCTCAGATACTGAAGCAGTCCACGTCCAAATGCAACAAGACCTGGATAATGTCCAGACTTGGGCTGACAAGTGGCAAGTAATATTCATGCCATACAAGTGCCAGGCAATGACCATCTCCAACAAGAGAGAACCTAACCATTGCTCCTTGATGTTCAATGTCATTACCATCACTTAATCCCCCACTATCAACATCCTGGGGCCAGAAACTAAACTGGACTAGGCATATAAATACTGTGGCTGCAAGAGCAGATCAGAGGCTAGGAATCCTGCAATGAGTAACTCACCTCCTGACTCCCCAGAGCCTATCCACCATCTACAAGGCACAAGTCAGGAACGTGGTGGAACACTCCTCACTTGCCTCATTGAGTGCAGCTCCCACAACACTCAAGAGACTAGACAGCGTACAGGACAAAGTAGCCCGCTTGGTTGGCAGCACATCCACAAACATTCACTCCCTCCACCACCGACACACAGTAGCATCAGTGTGCACCATCTACAAAATGCGCTGCAGGAATTCACCAAGGTTCCTTGCGAGCACCTTCCAAATCCATGACCACCACCATCTAGAAGGATAAGGGCAGCAAATACATGGGAACACCACCACCTGGAAGTTCCCCTCCAAATCTCTCACCATCCTGACTTGGAAATATATCGCTGTTCCTTCACTGTCGCTGGGTCGAAATCCTGGAAATGCCTTCCTAACAGCACTGTGGGTATCCCTACACCACAGGGACTGCAGCGGTTTAAGAAGGTAGCTCACCACCACCTTCTCAAGGGCAGTTAGGGATGGACAGCAAATGCTGGCCCAGCCAGCGATACCCACATCCCATGAATGAATAAAAAATAGTGTGATGGTAGACAAGTAATGACTATTTAAATAATTAATATGTGGTTCACAATAATTTACACCCCTTTTAGGCACAAAAGCCCAGCAATAAACATGATCCAACCATGGCTATAAAGAGGAGCTAAAGATTAGTTCAAAGGATGAGGCTTATAAGTTTGCCAAAAAAAGGTCATATGCTTGAGGATTGGGAGCATTTTAGAATTGAACAAAGAAGGACCAAGAAACTGATAAAGAAAGAGAAAATTGAATGTCAAACTGGCGAGAAATGTAAAACAGGCTCTAAAATCTTCCATAGGTATATAAAAAGGAAAAGATTAGCAAAGATAAATGTGGGCCCATTACAGGCAGAGATAGGAGAATTTGCAATGGGGAATAAGGAAATGGCAGAGAAACTAAAGAAATACTTTGTGTCTGTCTTCATGGAGGAAGAAACCGAAAAACCGTCCTGGAATACATGAGAACCAAGGAGCTAGCTAGAATGAGGAACTGAAAGAAATCAATATTAGTAAAAACGTAATACTGAAGAAATTAACAGGACTGCAAGTTGATACATCTCCTAGACCTGATGATCTACATCCCAGAGTGTTGAAAGAGGTGACTGTAGAGACAATGGATGCATCTATAGGTTCTGGAATTGCTCCTGCAGATTGGAAGGTAGCAAATGTAACTCCACTATTTAAAAAAGTAGGGAGAAAAAAATGGGGAACTACAGACCTGTTCATTTGACATTAATAGCATGGAAGATGCTAGAATCTATTATAAAGGTGTGATAACTGGATACTTAGAAAGAATGATAGGATTGAGTAGGGTCAACATGGATTTCTGAAAATGAAATCATGTTTGACAAACCTGTTGGAGTTTTTTGAGGATGTAACTGGCAGAATGGATACAAGGGTGAACCAGTGAATGTATTGGGTTGGGATTTTCAGAAGGATTTTGATTTTGACAGGAGACTAGTAAGCAAAATTAGAGCATATGGGATTGGGAGCAATAGGCTGCCACAGGTTGAGAATTGGTTAATTGACAGAAAACAGAGAATGGGGATAAATGGGTCATTCTCAGGTTGGCAGGCTGTGACCAGTGAGGTAATGCAAGGAACAGTGCTTGGGCCCCAGCTATTCACAATCTAGATCAATGATTTGGATGTGGGGACCGAATGTAATATTTCCAAGTTTGATCATGATGCAAAACAAGGTGGGATTGTGAGTTGTAAGGAGGATGCAAAGAGGCTTCAAGGGGAGTTAGACAGGCGTAGTGAGCGGGCAAGAACATGACAGATGGGATGTAACGTGAAAAATGTGAAATTATCCACTTTGGTAGGAAAAACAAAATCGCAGAGTATTTCTTAAATGATGAGAGATTGGGAAGTGTTGATGTCCAAAGGGACCTGGGTGTCCTTGTTCATAAATCACTGAAAGCTAACATGCAGGTGCAGTAAGCAATTAGAAAGGCAAATGGCACATTGGCTTTTATTGCAAGGGGTTTTGAGTACAGGACTATGTAAGTTTTGCTCTATACAGCCTTGGTGAAACTGCACCTGGATGTGTACAATTTTGGTCTCCTTACCTATGAAATATAAACTTGCCAGAGAGGGAGTGCAATGAAGGTTCACCAGACTGATCCCTGGGATGGTTGTCCTATGAGATTGTCCTATGAGGAGGGATTGAGGAGACTGGGCCTACATTTTCTAGAGTTTAGAAGTATGAGAGGTGATCTAATTGAAGTATAGAAAATTCTTACAGGGCTCAACAGGGCACTTGGAGGAAGGATGTTTCCCCTGGCTGGGGAGTCTAGAACCAGGGGACACAGTCTCAGAATAAGAGGTAGGATATTTAGGATTGAGCTGAGGAGGGATTTCTTCACTTAGAGGGCGGTGAATCTTTGGTATTCTCCATCACAGGGAACTGGAGGCTCAGTCAATGAGTATATTCAAGACAGAGATCAATAGATTTCTCAATATTAGGGATATCAAAGGAAATGACGATAGTGCGGGAAAATGGGATTGAGGTTGAAGATCAGCTATGATCTAGTTGAATGGCGGAGCAGGCTTGAGGAGCCAGATGGCCTTATCCTGCTTCTACTTCCTATATTCCTATGTCTCTTTACTTGGCTTTAGTATCCTGGGGAAGAAAGGGTCAAATTGCCTGGCGATATGACTCCTGGTTTTGATTCAATAGTTCCTGTTAAAATTTAACACATCTGAACATCAGGTAAGGTGAGAATAGGGCTCGACTTTGATGCTCCCATGGTTGAACACCCTGCCAAATCTGACACGAAATAATGGTTATTTGTAGTATCCTAAGATGCCTTGTAAGGTGTCAATGCCTTCTGGAGACAAGGGAACAACATTGGGAAAACAAAATCCCTTTGCAATGCTTTCAAGTTACTTTTGTTAATGAGATGTTAAATCACTCTCCTTCGTCCCATCGTTGTCTCGACTAATTTTTGTATCCTCACTGTGCCCCATGTGTGGTACCATTGTAAATAAAGAACCTAAATGACAAAACACTAAGAGGCTTATTTTGGCCAAAGGATTAAAGCAGGAGCTAAATAGATGCAGTTCTAAAAAAAAAGCTAGCCTGTTTGAAAGGGTGCTAAATTGAATAGCCCCTGAAAACAGATACAGGGATTGTGACGTGATCCTGTGCCCGTTCAGTGTAATGCATGCTAACTGCATGCTAACTTTGTGCTGCCTGGTCATTATAATGATTTCTGCATGCAGCCAGAACTTATCCCACTGCTCATTGGCTGCAGCTGTCTGCAGGATCCCGAATATGAGCGCTTCCGAGCACCATTTAAAGATAGTCAGCAGTATATAAAGTTAGTCTGATTTGTTTAAAGTTAGCTTACAGCATTGAAAGCCAGCCTATTCCTCTTAGAGGGGACATGCACATTGGGAGCAATTCTCCTGTCTGAATCTCAGTGATAACCAATTGTTGAGTCATCTGCGCTTCACTATAAGGAGGTCATCAATGAAACCTTCCACAGGCTGGAGCCTGGATCTCCAAAATCATACTGCAGATGTCAAATGAGCATTGCATCCTGGCTGATACCATAATCTGCCTGCTCTGTGTATCAGTGGAGTCTGGACAGTGTCCCCCAGAAAGTCTCCCGATGTGTTTCCAAGGTCATCTTCACAGCTCCAAGCAGCAATGAATATGAAATGGTATCAATTTAAGTTGGGCTTGAAATCCACATCAATGTTATGATTGCTCCAAAATAGCTGCTTGCTGTTAGAAGAAATGTTAGTCGAAGCAATATCCACAAAAATGTCATGCTGCCTCTGTAATGAGTGCTATCAGGCCACCAAAGCCATTTTAACCAATAATCAGCTGTTTAACAAGCCTCCAGGCGGCTGTTCCTTGTGCTGGTTTCAACTCCTGTACCAAGATGGCTCTAACATGGGCTAATTCTGTTGCAGGTTGGGACCCCAATTTGTCCAGCTCAGAGGCTCTTTAGCATCTAAAGTATCTGTGGAAAATCACCCCCAGACTTTAAAATATGCTTATCTTTCCCTGATAGTTTGAAATTCTTTTATCTCTATTTTAAAATAAAACTAGTACCTATTTAATCATGGAGCAGACCTTTGGCTGAGTGGCAATATTCCCACCTCTGGAGGTGAAGTGTTCACTCCAGTCACCTCTGGCAAATGGAGATGTGAATATGATCTCTAAATACTGAGTACCTGCTTCTGGACTGAGCGATCTCTGCCTTATCAGAGCCAAAATTCATGTCTCTGAATTAGAACAACAACAACAACTTATAACAAATGTAATGAAACATCCCAACGTGCTTCATAGGAGCATTATAAAACAAAGTACAACATCCTGAGGATTACCATTGACCAGAAACTGAACTGGACTAGCCATATAAATACTGTGGCTACAAGAGCAGGTCAGAGACTGGGAATCTGCGGCGAGTAACTCACCTCCTGACTCCCCAAAGCCTGTCTACCATCTATAAGGCACAAGTCAGGAGTGTGATGGAATACTCCCCACTTGTCTGGATGAGTGCAGCTCCAACAACACTCAAGAAGCTTGACACCATCCAGGACAAAGCAGCCCACTTGATTGGCACCCCTCCCACAAACATTCACTCCCTCCACCACCGACCAACAATGGCAGCAATGTGTACCATCTACAAGATGCACTGCAGAAACTCAACAGGGTTCCTTAAGCAGCACCCTCCAAACCCACAACCACTACCATCTAGAAGGGCAAGGGCAGTGGATACATGGGAACACCACCACCTGGAAGTTCCCCTCCAAGACACACACCATCCTGACTTGGAGATATATCGCTGTTCCTTCACTGTCGCTGGGTCAAAATCCTGGAACTCCCTTCCTAACAGCACTGTGGGTGTGCCTACACCAGATGGACTGCACCATTTCAGGCAGCTCACCACCACCTTCTCAAGGACAATTAGGGATGGGCAACAAATGCTGGCCTAGCCAGCGACACCCACATCCTGTAAATTACCTTTAAAAAACCAAGCCACTTCAGGAGATATTAGGCCAGATGGCCAAAAGCTTGGTTGATGAGGTAGGTTTTAAGCAACGTCTTAAAGGAGGACAGTGAGGTAGAGAGGCAGAGAGGTGTAGGGAGGGAATTCCAGAGCTTGGGGCCTAGGCAACTGAAGGTACGGACACCACTGGTGGAGCAATTACAATTGGGAATGCACTAGAGGCCAGAATTAAAGGAACACAGATATCTCGGAGGATTGTGGGGTTGGAGGGGATAATAGAGTTAGAAGGGGTGAGGCAATGGATGGATTTGAAAACAGGGATGAGAATTTTAAAATTAAGAGGTTGCTTGACTGGGGACCAATGTAGTTCAGTGAGCACAGGGTTGATAGTGGAAAGGGTCTTGCTGCAAGTTAAGATCCCAACACCAGAGTTTTAGATGACCTCAAGTTTACAGACAGTAGAATGTGGGAGACCAGCCAGGGGTGTGTTGGAATTGCCAAGTCTAGAGGTAACAAAGGCATGGATGAGGGGTTTAGCAGCAAATGAGCTAAGACAGGGGCAAAGTTGATCAATGTTAAGTAGGTGAAAACAGGTGGTCTTAGTGGTGGCACAAACATGAGGTCAGAAGCTCATTTCAGGATATAATGTGACACCAAGGTTGCAAAGAGACTGGCTTAATCTCAGCCAGGAAGAGGGATGGAGTCAGTAGCTAGGGAACGGAGTTTGGAGTGCGGATGAAAACAATGGCTTGAGTCACCCCAAGATTTAATTGGAGAAAATTCCTTCTCAAACAGTACTGGATGTTAGATAACCATTCTGATAATTTAGTGACAGTGGAAGAATCAAGTGGCCATGAGATAGACTTGGGTATCATTAGCGTACATATGAAAACTGATGCCTTCGGATGATGTCGCCAAGGGGCAGCATGTGGATGAGAAATAGGTGAGAGAAAAAGATTGCTGGACTCCAGGGGTAGTGGTGCAGGAGCAGGCGGAGAAGCCATTGTAAGTGATTCTCTGGCTATGATTGGATAGCTAAGAATGGAACTGGTGAGAACAATCCCACACAGCTGGATGAGAGTGGAGAGGTGGGGTGGAAGAGGGTGGTGTGGTCAACTGTGCCAAAAGCTGTAGGCAGGTTCAGAAGGTCAGGGGGGAAAAGTTTACCTTTGTCACAATCACAGAGGATGAAGTGTTGGGTTCAGGCCCAACTCCAGATGATCCAGCAAGTTCAAATTTTGAATACTTGTGCCTGATGGGTGCTGTTGTCCCTGCTACTTTGTAAAGTGCAGATGGAACTCTTCAGCCATGGTCACAGCCCACCTAGGAAAATGTACCTTGAAGATAAAACCTGTGAGGTAAGAAGGCCATGGGAAAGACGTCAGTTATTCTTCCACAGTAAGTGGCTTAGGAATCTCACAAGCAAAACTGAGTTCAGGCCTGCCCCAAGGAAGATCACAATGGATGGATGGATGTTTTAATCTCTTTTATGTGAGCTACTTTATTATTGCGAGATACTTCATCAAATAGCAAGTAGATTTGCCTTGGGCTTCAAACCTATTAATTAATCATCTGATTGGTAAATCAGCACTCCAGCTGTTGTAGCTTCAAGGCTTTTAACCATAACATTCTAGCATATTGCCAACATTAGCATCATGATGGCACTGCAAACAAAATATTATTCAATGATTGTCATGCAAACTTAATATTCTATATTTGAAACACACTTAATCACTAAATACAAAGGGCAGGAAATATGGTATAATTTCCTTCCTGCTTACACAACAATGGAGTGAATTTTAACGTGGGTGAGCACATGGGTGCACGGGTGAGGGGGTGGGGGGAAATCCCGGGAAAATGCAAGTGTGTTAGGAAGCTGGCTCTAACCTGCCAACCTCCATATTTATCTCCAGTGTGTTAGGCTTTGTGGGACCTCAAGAGAGGCCGGTTGTCAATCGCACAATAAGAGTGACACTGACAAGTCTTTTGCAATTTAACTGCGGATCCAGTTTTCCTGGGTTTCCTGGAACACACCTGTGAACGCGAGGTCAGAATTTGGCGGCTAGATAGGATAAATCTTGGCAGGATGTTTCCCCTGGCTGCCTGGCTGGGGCGTTCAAAGCCAGGGGTCACAATCTCAGAGGAAGAGATCAGCCATTTAGAACTGAGGTGAGGAGAAATTTCTGCACTCAAAGGGTTTTGGAATTCTCTGCTTGAGAGAGAGAGAGCTGTGGATGCTCAGTTGTGGGTTTTACTCAAACCAGAGATTAATACACTTTTGGATAGTCAGGAAATTAAGGATTTTGGGGATAGTGTGGGAAGTGGAGTTGAGGTAGAGGATCAGCCTTGAGCATATTGAATGTTGGAACAGGCTCAGAGGGATGAATGGCCTACTCCTGCTCCAATTATGTTCTTAAGATAACACAGTGGCAATTGAAGGGCATGAAGACATGGTAAGGAAATATGTCAATAAGTAGTCAACACTCACAGCTGCTTTCTTACCTGCTTGTGTGAGAGGTTGCTCACAGTACTTCGTGCTGAGGGTAAAGTTACATACTTCGGTGGTGTCATTTACACTTTGGAGATTCAAAAGTCTGATCTGCACTTTGGAGCCTTGATCAATTAAATCAGCATGGGTGCTTGCTTTCACGGTGTTACTGTGGACTTCAGATGGGGGCCAGCAGTACCAGCAGCAGCAGGAGCAGCAGGAGCTGCACAAGCAAACACCAGCAGCAGGAGCAACAGGAGCTGAAGTAGCAGCAGCAAGAGGAACAAGACCTGGTGCTCACAGACCTCCTGCTCAAGTGGAGAGAGGGGGTCAACAGAGAGTTACAGCTCGCAGTAGGACATAACCAGGACACAAGGTCTACAGGACACTCTCGCTCAACCTGTCAGAATATCAACGTCTCAGGCGGCTTAGGGTTGAGTAAGCTGGTGGCAAACGTTTGAAGCTTGCTGGAACAAGACCAGTTCCAGTGCCAGTTGGACCTGGTGGCAAGGCTTTACCAGATACGATCCGCCAGTCTTTGGGACATGCAGCCTATGTGCCTAGCATCACACTGGCTCTGAAATTCATATACCACATTACTCATTTGTATGATAGGCAGAGCATCTTTTTGGCTAGATGGCAGCACCCTGTTAATGGCGAATACCACTCGTGTTGCTGCTGCATAGTAGCAGCGTGAAACATTTTGCTTCAACCATTGCTCAAATGTTTGAGACACCTTGCCCTTCCAGGGCAATCTGAGGTAAACTGTAGTTTTCAGGGCAAGAAGTAAGGCCTTAGGCCTGTTCATGAGTTTGTGTGCTATATAGCGCAAAATGATCTAATCAGGGTAGCCATTATCCTGCAGGATGCCTTTGATGCACCCTATTTCAGCATCAAGCTTGCATGGTGACCAAATGGCTCAGGCCCTATTTACAAGGTTGCTGATTAGACCAATCTTATAGCCTGTGAATCTGTAAGAATCCCAACGCATATACTGACCTAGCTGATCTAGTACATGAATGTTGCGGGATTTGAACGACCTGTCTGATTTTTGCATGCAAAATGAATGTTTTACAGCATTGCGGGGCCTTAAAACCAACCCAGACATAGACATCAGTAAACCTGACAAAGATGGGAATAGTCATCCTTAACAAGTGTGACTATATCAACAAAATGCACGCCATTCTTAATGATGTGTCCAAATTGGTATCCATCGACCTGCCACTCAACATGACCAGATTGCCTTGCTCGAAAGTAAGCTAAAAAAAAACCTTGCTGGACCTGTGCAAGAGCGATGAGCTACCACGTGATATATATGACAGGGCGCGTTGTTACTGCTCTCTGCATCTGTGTCTATATGGGCTGCTCATGACACACAGGAGTGAAGTCCCTTTACACCCTATTGCATCTATGACTGGTTCTGCACAACATGAATTAGCCAAATAGTTGGGTGATTGTTACAACCAGTTTTGAACACGTTTTCCACATACACAGCGAAGGCCATACAGGACTTGCATATTGATAGCAATGCTGTGCCCATATTCTCATTTAACGTTGCCAGTCTATTCAGCAATGTTCGAATTAAGGAAGCCATAGATATTTGTGCTGCAGCACTATATCATGGTGATCTAGATCCACCACTACTGTGTGAATCAGTATTCATCGAACTTATGAACACGGCAACTCGCTCAGCTGCTTTCAGTTTTAACGACACCATGTATGCCCAAACAGAAGGCGTTGCCATGGGATCCTCTCTAGGCCCAGCTCTCGCAAGCATCTTTGTTGGGTTCCATGAGAAACTTGTCTCCAATGGAATGACACCTAACCTCCTACCCCTCACATATTTCTGATATGTGGATGATACATTTGGTCTTTTAAATCTGCAGTTGCATGTAACAATTTCCTTACATGTTTTAATGGGTTGCATACTGCGACCAAATTCACCTTTGAAATGGAGCAGTCAAATGAACTCCCCTTCCTTGATGCACTGGTTGAAAAATCTGCCAGGGGATTCTCTAGCATGATCTACCACAAGCCTTCACTGGCCATTTTTTAAAAATTCATTCATGGTGTTAGTGGGAAATTAAAAATGCTAAAAGAGAATACAGTAAGAATTTACTGAAAAAACCCTTAAAATCTCCAGGCAGACATGGTTGCTAAAGGTATTAAGAGTTGAAGGTTAACAGATGAACATTGGATAGCCTTGAGAGCCTGACTGGGGACACAAGCAGGACATAAATCAGATTAAGCGTACTCCCCTCTCACATATGGAAACGACAGATGGTTTTAGCTTAAATATGGGAGGACATACAATAGACAAAAGAGGGGGATTTGATGAAACACAAACAGTCTTGAGCTGTGAGAACCAAGGTCTTTGCGTACATGTTTTAATTTTGATTGGGTAATGTAATTATGTATACATCCTTTAGAATAATTGGTTAGCAAAATCACATGTTTACGTACTCAATAGGATAGAGTTAGCAGGTGTGTGTCAGTTACAGATCGGATGTATTCAAATGTACACAAATTGTATTATGATAAGAAAAAGTACAAAAGTAATGAAATGTAAACAATCTGGGAGCTGGGTATACATTCTTAGGAATGATTGTGGCTCCCTTGCATATGCTTGAATAAAACCGGTTAAAGGAAGCCTGAGTCTTTGTGGTCGCTGTGTGATCGGGGATTGTAACTTCTCTTCTTCAACTGGCCTATGTGGTAGTTGCTGGGTTGGAGGGAGTGCCTCTTGCAATGGGATGTTCCCTTTGGTGGCTTGCCAGCATTTATTGCCCATCCCTAGTTGCCCGTGAAAAGGTGGTGGTGAGCTGCCTTCTTGAACTGCTGCAATCCATGTGGTGTAGGTACACCCACAGTGCTGTTAGGAAGGGGGTTCCAGGATTTTGACCCAGTGACAGTGAAGGAACGGCGATATATTTCCAAGTCAGGATGATGAGTGACTTGGAGGGGAACTTCCAGGTGGTGGTGTTCCCATCTATCTGCTGCCCTTGCCCTTCTAGGTGGTAGTGGTCATGGGTTTGGAACGTGCTATATAAGAAGACTTGGTGAATTCCTGCAGTGCATTTTGTAGATGGTACACACTGCTGCTACTGTGCGTCGGTGGCAGAGGGAGTGAATGTTTGTGGATGTGCTGTCAATCAGGTGGACTGCTTTGTCCTGGATGGTGTCCAGCTTCTTCAGTGTTCTAGGTGCTGTATTCATCCAGGCAAGTGGGGAGTATTCCATCACACTCCTGACTTGTATCTTGTAGATGGCGGACAGGCTTTGGGGAGTCAGGAGGCGAGTTACTCGTCGCACGATTCCTAGCCTCTGACCTACTCTTGTAGCCAGAGTGTTTATATGGCTAGTCCAATTCAGTTTCTGGTCAATGGTAACCCCAAGGATGTTGATAGTGGGGAATTCAGTGATGCTGATGCCATTGAACATCAAGGGACAATGGTTAGATTCTCTCTTGTTGGAGATGGTCATTGCCTGACACTTGTGTGGCACGTGTGTTACTTGCCACTTCTCAGCCCAAGCCTGGATATTGTTGCTGCATTTGAACATCGATTACTTCAGTATCTGAGGAATTGCAAATGGTGCTGAACATTGTGCAATCATCAGCGAACATTCCCACTTCTGACTTATGATGGAAGGAAGGTCATTGATGAAGCAGCTGAAGATGGTTGGGTCTAGGACACTACCCTGAGGAACTCCTGCAGTGATGTCCTGGAGCTGAGATGACCGACCCCCAACAACCATGTTCCTTTGTGCTAGGTATGACTCCAACCAATGGAAGGTTTTTCCCCTGATTCCCATTGATTCCAGTTTTGATAGGGCTCCTTGATGTCACGCTCAGTCAAATGCTGTCTCGATGTCAAGGGCAGTCACTCCCACCTCACCTCGGGAGTTCAGCTCTTCTGTCCATATTTGAACCAAGGCTGTAACGAGGTCAGGAGCTAAGTGGCCCTGGCGGAACCCAAACTGGGCATCAGTGAGCAGGTTATTGCTAAGCAAATGCCGCTTGATAGCACCGTGCTTCACTGATGATCGAGAGTAGACTGATGGGGCGGTAATTGGCTGGGGTGGATTTGTCCTGCTTTTTGTGGACAGGACACACCTGGGCAATTTTCCACATAGCCGGGTAGATGCCAGTGTTGTAACTGGACTGGAACAGCTTAGCTAGGGGTGTGGCAAGTTCTGGAGCATAAGTCTTCAGTACTATTGGCAGAATGTTGTTTAGGCCCATAGCCTTTGCAGTATCCAGTGCCTTCAACCGTGTCTTGATACCACATGGAGTGAATCGAATTGGCTGAAGACTGGCACCTGTGATGCTGAGGACCTCTAAAGGAGACCGAGATGGATCATCCACTCGGCACTTCTGGCTGAAGATTGTGGCGAATGCTTCAGCCTTATCTTTTGCACTGGTGTGCTGGGCTCATCCATCATTGAGGATGGAGATATTTGTGGAGCCTCTTCCTCCAGTGAGTTGTTTAATTGTCCACCGCCATTCACGACTGAATGTGCAGGACTGCAGAGCTTAGACCTGATTTGTTGGGTGTGGGATCGCTTACCTCTGTCTATCACTTGCTGCTTATGCTGTTTGGCACGCAAGTAGTCCTGTTTTATAGCTTCACCAGGTTGACACCTCATTTTTAGGTATGCCTGATGCTGCTCCTGGCATGCCCTCCTGCACTCTTCATTGGACCAGGATTGACCCCCTGGCTTGATGGTAATGGTAGAGTGGGAGATATGCCGGGGCATGAGGTTACAGATCGTACTCGAGTACAATTCTGCTGCTGCTGATGGCCCACAGCGAGTCATGGATGCCCAGACTTTAGTTGCTAGATCTGTTTGAAATCTACCCCATTTAGCATGGTGGTATTGTTGCACAACACGATGGAGGGTCAAAGACATTGGGGTTCTTACAGTTCCACACACTATAAGACAGGTCTGTCGGCAACCTCATTAATAGGGCCCGAGCCATTTGGTCACCATGCAAGCTTGATGCCAAAACAAGGCACAACAAAGGCGTCCTGCAGAACATTGGCAGATCCTGCAGGTCATTTCACGCTGTATAGTGAAGAGTGCAGGAGTGCATGCCAGGAGCAGCACCAGGCATACCTAATAATGAGGTGTCAACCTGGTGAAGCTATAACACATGAATACTTGCGTGCCAAACAGCATAAGCAGCAAGTGATAGACAGGGCTTAGCTATCCCATAATGAACGGATCTAAGCTCTGCAGTCCTGCCACATCCAGCATCACAGATGCCAGTCTTCAGCCAATTCAATTCACTCCACATGATGTCAAGACATGGCTGAGGGCACTGGATACTGCAAAGGCTATGTGCCCTGACAATATTCCGGCAACAGTACTAAAGACGTGTGCTCCAGAACCTGCTGCACTGATATCTACCCGGCTATGTGGAAAATTGCCCAGGTATGTCCTGTACACAAAAAGCAGGACAAATCCAACCCAGTCAATTACCTCCCCATCAGTCTACTCTCCATCAGCAGTAAAGTAATGGAAAAGGTCATCAACAGTGCTATCAAGCAGCACTTGCTTAGTAATAAGAGCAGGTCCGAGGCTAGGAATCCTGTGACGAGTAATTCATCTCTTGACTCCCAAAAGCCTGTCCACAAGGCACAACTCAGGAGTGTGATGGAATACTCTCCATTTGCCTGGATGAGTGCAGCCCCAACAACACTCAAGAAGCTTCACACTGTCCAGGACAAAGCAGCCTGTTTCATTCGCAACCCTTCCACAAGCATTCACTCCCTCCACCACCGATGCAGTGGCAACAGTGTGTACCATCTACAAGATGCACTGCAGGAACTTAACAAGGCTCCTTAGAGAGCACATTCCAAAGCCACGACCACTGCCATCTAGAAGGACAAGGACAGCATACTTATGGGAACATCACCACCTGAAAGTTCCCCTCTAAGTCACTCACCATCCTGACTTGGAGAAATATCACTGTTCCTTCACTGTCGCTGGGTCAAAATCCTTGAACTCCCTTCCTAACAGCACTGTGGGTGTACTTACACCACATGGGCTGCAGCAGTTCAAGAAGGTACCTCACCACCACCTTCTTAAAGGTAGTTAGGGATAGGCAATAAATGCTGGTCTAGCCAGTGATACCCACATCCACCGAATGAATAAAAACAAAAAATAGTCTGCCATCTGATGCCCAGTTTGGGTTCCAGCAGGGTCACTCCGCTCCTGACCTCATTACAGCCTTGGTTCAAGCATGGAGAAAAGAGCTGAACTCCAGACTGAGGTGAGAGTGACTGCCCTTGACATTAAGGCAGCATTTGACTGAGTGCGGCATCAAGGAGCCCTAGCAAAACTGGAGTCAATGGGAATCAGGGGGATACTCTCTACTCTTTGGAGTCATACCTATCACAATGGAAGATGGTTGTGATTGTTTGAGTTCAATCACCTCAGTCGCAGTACATCACTGCAGAATTTCCTCAGGTTAGTGTCCTAGGCCCAACCACCTTCAGCTGCTTCATCAATGACCTTCCTTCCATCTTAAGGTCAGAAGTGGGGATGTTCGCTGATGATTGATTCGTGACTCATCAGATTCTGCAGCCGTCCATATTCAAATGCAGCAAGACCTAGACAATATCTAAGCTTGGGCTGACAAGTGGCAAGCAATATTGGGGCCACACCAGTGCCAGGCAATGACCTTTTCCGACAAGAGAGAATTTAACCACCTCCTCTTGACATTCAATGGCATTGACATCGCTGAATCTCCCACAATCCACATTCTGGGGGTTACCATTGACCAGAAACTGAACTGGACTAGCCATATAAATGCCTACAAGAGCAGGTCAGAGGCTAGGAGTTTGTGGTGAGCAAGTCACCTCCTGATTCCCCAAAGCCTGTCCACCATCCGCAAGTCACAAGTCAGGATTGTGATGGAATACTCTCCACTTGCCTGGCTGAATGCAGCTCCAACAGCACTAAGAAGTTTGATATCATCCAGAACAAAGCAGCCAAATTGATTGGCATCGCACCCACAAACATTCCACCCCTCCACCACTGATGCACAGTGGCAGAAGCATGTACCATCTACAAGGTGCACCGCAGGAGCTCACCAAAGCTCCTTAGGCGGCACCTTCCATCCCCACGGCCATTATCATCTAGAAGGTCAAGGGCAGCAGACACATGGGAACACCCCCACTTGGAAGTTCTCCTCCAAGCCCTCTCCACCCTGACTTGGAAATACATCGCCGTTCCTTCATTGTCGCTGGGTCAAAATCCTGGAACTCCCTCCCTAACAGCACTGTGGGTGTACCTACACCACATGAACTTCAGCTGTTCAAGAAGGCAGCTCACCACCACCTTCTCAAAGGTAATTAGGGATGGGCAATAAATGCTGGCCCAGCCAGCAAAACCTCCATCCCACAAATGAATTAAAAAAAAAATTCGCACAAAGTCCTTAGGTTGTCACTTTTGGCCATGAAAAGTGCCGATTCTACCCCAGATTACCTTGGAAGGACAAGGTATCTCAAACATTTGAGCAACAAGTGAAGCTAGCTGTTTCACACTGGTACTATGCAGTAACAATGTGAGTGGTATTTGCCACTAATGGGATGCTGCCGTGAAGCCAAAAAGACGTTGTAGGTATGTAGGCTATACGTCCCAAAGACTGGTGGATCGTAATAAACAGCTGTTCGCAATGGGCAAGGTACAGGCCGTGGCAGGGTACACTAGCCCGTGCTTGCAAAACTCAAAACACAGTGTCCAACATTAGCTGTGATTCTGCGATTGGACAACATATGCTAAATAATCCTCAATGTGCTAAGATTTACTCTGACAACCAATATAAGATTGTCAGTCAGGCTTTCGGTGTGGCGCAGTTGTGTATACTGGATGCTACATATATTAAAGCACAGGGCCTTGTTCTTTGCAGACAGAAAGAACATTGAGCCTGTTTCAGCTAAACAAAATAAGTGACAACCATTTGCTGGTTCATTCCTCAGGGCAATGCCTTGACCAATTAGAGTCAAGCTGCCTGGTTTAAATTTCAAACAATGCTTGGCAGTTAACTGTAAGTCACTATTAACTGGTTCATTCACCATGGAAACACTTGCACCAATCAGTGTCTTCTTGCCAACCAATCAGCACTCTCTTCTCATACAGTATAAATTGTTGTTCTTTTGACATTTTGGTATGTTTGCGGATTGTCCCGATGATTGCAAGATGAAAAGCTTTGAGAAAAATGTCCCTTTTTTTCAGCAACACTAAAATATGACTGATAGGAAATCTCAGAAACCTAAGGAATGAGGCGTAGGCAAGATATAATCAATGTCATGACACCACCAAGTGTGTCATCGAATAAGTCAACAGCACGCTGAAAATGCGCTTCAGTTACCTGGACAGATCTGGATGTCCCTAGCTCTGCCTTGAATAAATTCAATGATCCAGCCTTCACTGCTTTCTGAAGAAGAGAATTCCACATACTGATGACCCTTTGAGAGAAAAAAAATTCTCCTCATTTCCATCTTAATTGGTAGATCTCTTATTCTTAAATTGTGTCCCCTGGTTCTAGTCTCCCCCACAAGTCGGAACATCCTCCCAGCATCTACCCTGTCAAATCCCCTCAGGATTTTATATTTTCCAATAAGATCACCACTAAGTTTATCACTTCAATTTGTTCACACATCCACTGAGGCATCAATGATGCAGGCTGCAGGTAACCCTGCCTTGGTAATGACTCTCATCCAGACGAGGAGATAGAAGGCCCATCGCTGTTCGCACAGGGCCACAGCAAGCAATGTCCTGAGCAGAAGGAGGCAGCAGGATCTCTGTAAGTTTAAGAGGCTCCTGAACATGGAACATTGTAACAGCAAGCATTGGCCTGGCCACGGCTGTATTGCATGCAGTGCTCTTACCTAGAGATGAATGAAAGGCAATGGCACAGGCGCCCTCCTATGTCCCAGGGTGTGATTGCTCACAGCTGCCAGTTTGCCCAGTAGTGCAGCAGCTACAAGGACTCTGGAGGAGTAATGTGGAGCCCCTGGCCTGCAATGAGTGAATGTCTGTACAGGTACCCTTTCAACATGGCATCAGAACCTTCGACCCCATGGGCAGAATTTTGAGTTCAGCGGGCGGGCGTGGTCGGCAGGCCCGGGATCGGCCGGGATGCGGCCCACTGCCCGCGATCGGCCCCTGACCGCAATTTCACACCGGGGTGAGGTGGGGTGGTGGGGGCGGGCAAATTAAGGCCCGCCCTGTGTGAAACGCGGCTCCCCACTGGTCAGGGAGGGCCGAGCGGGGGCGGGGGCCTGTTGGCCACTGGGTCCAATGACAGCCCGGCGGCCGGTTTAAAAACAGCACAGGCAGCCCCTTGAAGGCTGCCGTGGAAGAACGTCTGTTCTGCATTAGCAAACTCAAGTGATGGAGTCGAGTGCAGTTGGAAACTCCAGGTGGGAGGGCAAGGCAGGCGGGCACTCAGACCCTGCTTTTCGGACGAGTGCCTCGCAGTCCTCCTGGAGGAGGTGGCTGCCAGGAGGGACACCCTTGTCCCCAGAGATGGGAGGAGGAGGCCACCACACCTCACAAAGAGGGCATGAGAGGAGGTTGCAGTGCTGGTTAGCAGCCATGATGTGGTGCGGCGTACATGGGTGCAGTGCCGGGAGAGGTTCAATGACCTGCTGTGCTCAAGGAGGGTGAGTACTGTGTTGGCATGGGTCAGTGTGCAGAAGTGTTAAGGTGTTGCCGTCCCTCCGTGGACCTCATGGGTGCTAGAATTTGAGTGCCAGTACTGTCAATGATGCTGACCAAGGGGCTAAGCCCTGGCTGCTTGGACTGAGTGCCTTGCAGCTCGAGGGCCACAACTCTGATGTGCCCTGTGAGGTGTTTCTCAGCTAGGGTTAGCCAGTCTGAAATGGCGCTGCAGGTAGAGAGTGGGCTAATCAATGCTCCTCTGTCCTTTCAGGAGAAGACGAGCCATAACCAATCAGAGAGGTCACGTACAGGTGGAGGCCTGCCCAACTTACTGCTGCTGACCTGGTTTGAACAGGACACCCTTGAATTGGAGAGCTGGCATGCTCCATGTGCAATCGGGTGTGGAGAGGCGGGGTGCCAGGCGAAAGTACAAGTGCAATGCATAGAGGTGAGGGTTTCGCATTGTGCAACCTTTCTAGTGCAGTCTCTTCATTGATGGGAGCCTCAAACCTGGAGTCCCCATTGATCATTGAAAGACGATGGCGCCATGATGCAGATCTCCATTGTCACACTAGGGTGCCTGGCGTGCACAGTGACAGTGTGATGACTTAACTAATGACATGTCCTTGTTCTCCCTTAGATTCACCAGCGTGCACTCGCTCTCTGGACCCCAAAGGGCTACCCATGACACTGGAGGACCACCAGGCTTCACTTGTACCTGCGTCACACCCACTCTCTGAACCAGGCACCAGTGCAGATACCAGCACCTCAGTGGGCAGTAGGTTGGTGGCAAGAACGTCAGTGCACATTGATGAGGGCACTTCACACTCGCTTGAGGTGCAGGCGGAGGCAGAGAGTGCCCAGGACACCAGCAGTCTGAGGACTGCTGGGGACCAGGAAGATGCTCAGTTGAAAACAGATGATGAGCCTCTGAAGTTGCTCATTATGTGGCAGATGCTGGATGTCCAGTGGGATATGTGGGAGGATCTGGCAGAGATCCATGAGGGTCTGCATGCCATGGCCTCTGTTGTGGAGAAGTCCATGCGGAGCATGACCACTGCGTTGACCCTCTTGGCCGAGCACACTGCCCCCGCCATTGAGAGAGTGGCGACTCTCGTGGAGAGGCAGCTCCAGTGACAGAATCGGGGTTGTGCTCGGGTAAGCCCTCACACAGGCAATGAACTCAGCTGGTCATTGACAATTTGGGAGATGGATGAGACATCCAGTATCCCAGCTAATTGCCTGTCTATTAAAGGTCAGGTGCACTGCAGGGGGTGCAGAGGAGATTCACCAGGATGTTGCCTGGAATGAAACATTTAAGTTACGAAGAGAGGTTGGATAGACTTGAGTTGTTTTCATTGGAGCAGAGAAGACCGAGGGCGGGGGGGGGCGACCTGATCAAGGTGTACAAGATTATGAGGGGCATGGACAGGGTGGATAGGGAACAGCTATTCCCCTTAGTTGAAGGGTCAGTCACAAGGGGGCATAAGTTCAAAGTAAGGGGCAAGAGGTTTAGGGGGGATGTGAGGAAAAACTTTTTTACCCAGAGGGCGGTGACGGTCTGGAATGCGCTGCCTGGGAGGGTGGTGGAGGCGGGTTGCCTCACATCCTTTAAAAAGTACCTGGATGAGCACTTGGCACATCATAACATTCAAGGCTATGGGCCAAGCGCTGGTAAATGGGATTAGGTAGGTGGGTCAGGTGTTGCTCACGTGTCAGTGCAGACTCGATGGGCCGAAGGGCCTCTTCTGCACTGTGATTCTGAGAGATCTCACATTGGCGCACCAGCTGCTTGTCATCTCTGGGGCTCCTCTCAGGGCTGTCTGGATGATGGCAGCAGCTCCTCTGCCCCTCTGCCAGTGGCCGTCATAGCTGATGAGGCTGCGATGACTGGGGAGGTGCCAGCCATGGCACAGGCTGCTCCCTCCCAGGCAGGGCCAGCACAGGCTCCAATAGCCAAAGGACAACCACCAAAGTCATCAAAGCCAACAAGACAGCATAGTTTGGTGCCAGTGAAGGGGTGGTGGTGGGTGGGGTGGGGTGGGGGGGTGGCACCAAGACATAGCACTCAGAAATGTAAGTTAAAGGAACCATGAGCTCAAGAAGGATAGTTCACGGGTGATTTTCTGTTCATTTATGATTGCTGGTATGAACATCAACACCAGAAATGGTAATGTCATTATGCATCCCATGTGACAATAACATTAAATTTGTTTTGGTTTTGATGGCCTGATAATGCTTCACCTTTTTTCTTTCTGGTGCAGGGTACGCCAGTATATAATGCTGGACATGTGTGGCTGGATACTTTATTGCATAGGCATTGAGTGGACTTTGGGTGTAAATGAAAGGATGTCAAGAAGATATAATAATTCTCATAATTTTATTGGAACTTATTGTAAAATAGAGTAATAGTGGGATGTGTTTGTGTGTCGGTGTGTGCGTGTGAGATTTAATTGAATTAGAGGCAGCTAGTCTGGGTGCTTTGATCTAAGAGGAGAGGTTAGGTTTGAAATGTTAATTAGATAAACATGGGAAAGTTTAGAAACATGGGTGTCAAGGGAGCATTTGCATTTTGAAATAGGCCAGACTAGATTGTTTTCGAAGGAGGGGTGAAATGTGTCACCTAGGCAGGTGAAGTTTAGAAACAGTGTGTTTATTTTTCCCAAAAATTACTGGTAAAACTTCATGCTATGAAAGGGTTTTAATATCAGGGAGATAAAACTCAAAGATATAGTGAAACAATGGGTATTTGCATTCAAAGATAATGATATGTATAAAGAAGGAGCAAGGACTGTGTGTAAGGGAAGGTATTTTTAAAATCTTACAAGTGTGTGAAAAGCCTTCAGCATCTATGCCTCAAGCTGCTGCCTTCAAAGGACTGAAGTTAAGAAAGCTCACTTGCAAGTTGACTTGTTCAAGGTATCATGTTTCTTTGCCTGAGTCTTTTAAAATCTATGTATCTTACTGTTGCCTTAACAAAACTGTAACTGGGAGTTAGATTGTGTGGGGGATTTAGAATAGTAGTAATTTGTAGATCTATGAATTTATTTAAAATTATTTTTTCTATTAATTAATGTTTAATCTAGTTTTGCAAAAACCTAAAAGGCTTGGTGGTCTTATCACCACTGAATCCAGGGCACACATCTCAAAATTTATACAAATTGCAAAACAAGTTGTGGCAGTTGTTTCATGTTTCCCTTTGGGATTTGAACAACTCAGCATTTATCATCGGCTGTGCCATAACAAACAGTCATTTCAGGCATCTGGGATGGAGGCGGCAGCCCTGGCATGAGGTGGAAGCAAATCCTTGGTAACCTAGCTGAAGGAACGTTGGATCAAGGCGTCCCTGGTGTCCCTGCGTCCCTGGAGGTTATTGAGGTCTGCCTCCATACCCTCAGCATTCTCCTCACTGTGCTTCTCTTCTGACTCACTACTGGATTCATCACCTGTGGCCTGTGCAGCTACGTCAAGATTCTCTTCCTCCAGTGGGTCTCCCCTTGCCAGTGCCAGATTGTGGAGATTGCAGCATGCAACCACTATCAGTGACACCCGCCCTGGGACGGTGTTGTTGTGGACCCCCTGAACGGTCCAGGTATTGGAAGCGCCTCTTGAGAAGACCTATGGTCTCGCTACCCTATCTTCTCCTTCAAGTCCTTGAAGTTGGAGGTTTTGGTCGTCTGGAGGCCTTATAACCCTTCCACATCTCGTTCGCCATTCTTTAGGGAGAGTGGTAGGTTCTGGTGTTGCTTGTTCTTGTTGCTGGCATGGAGATTGGACCATGTTTGTGTATGGTTTCATCCATTTCTTCCATTGCTTGATGTTAAAGAATGCCTGGTTTGGCCTGGCTGGCTTGTCACTGTACTATTGATCGTTTCTTGCGGGGTGGACAAAAATGGTATTTGTCTATTTAGCAGTGTAATTGCTTCTGTTTAGGCTGCCTGGAAGCTCTGGGACGCTGAGGACGAGCATCCCTGTGATGCTTGGGACCTCCAGAGGAGTCTGAGATGGATCATCCACTCGGCACTTCTGGATGGAGATTACTGCAAATGCTTCAGCCTTTTCTTTTGCGCCTCATGGATGCCCAGTCTTGAGTTGCTAAATCTGTTTGAAATCTATCCCATTTAGCACGCTGGAGGTTATCCACAATGTGAAGGCGGGACTTTGTGTGGTGGTCACTCCTACTGATACTGACATGGACAGATGCAATTGCAGGTAGGTTGGTGAGTATGAGGTCAAGTATGGTTTTCTGTTTTCTTCGTTCCCCCACCACCTGCCACAGACCTAGTCTAGTAGCTATGCGCTTTAGCACTTGGCCAGCTAGTTCTGTAGCGATGCAACCGAGCCATTCTTGGTGATGAACATTGAAGTCCCCCTCCCAGAGTACACCCTGCACCCTTGTCACCTCAGTGTTTTCTCTAAGTGGTGTTCAACATGGAGGAGTACAGATACATCAGCTGATGGGGTTTGGTGGGCAGCGCTATACATGGTAATCAGCAGGAGGTTTCCTTGCCCAATTTTGACTTGATGCCATGAGATGTCATGGGATCTGGAGTCCATGTTGAGGATTTCAAGGGCAACTCCCCCCTGACTGTATACCACTGTGCTGCCATCCCTGCTGGGTCTGTCCTGCCGATGGTGACTGGGACATTATCTGTAAGATTCGGTGAATATGACTATGTCAGGCTGTTGATTGACTAGTCTGTGAGACAGCTCTCCCAATTTTGGCACTAGTCCCCATATGTTAGTGAGGAGGACTTCGCAGGGTCGACAGGACTGGGTTTGCTGTTGCCGTGTCTGGTGCCTCGTTCGATGCTTGATGCTTATTGACTTTCTAGCAGTTTGATAAACTGAGTGGCTGCTGTGGTATTTCATAGGGCATTTAAGAGTCAACCACATTGCTGTGAATCTGGAGTCACATGTAGACCAGACCAGGTAAGGACATTAGTGAACCAAATGGGTTTTTACAACAATCGGCAATGGTTTCATGGTCATCATTAGACTTTTAATTTGAGATTTTTATTGATTGAATTCAATTCCACCATCTGCCGTTGTGGGATTTGAACCCATGTCCCCAGAGCGCTACCCTGGGTCTCTTGGTCACTAGTCCAGTGATAATACCAGTTTGTCACCACCTCCCCCAAGGTGTTTTGGCATCTTCTGCTGGCTGGAGAAGATTGAGAACTACATAGGCATCTCTGCTCAGAGGAGAGATAGGCTGATTCTGGCCAGCATACATCAGCTGAAAGATTTGTCTGTCACTATACCTTAATGGTTCAAAGATCATGCAGAAGACTGGGAGTCAGGCTCCCCCTGCTCCGTACAGTGGAATGCCTGTTGTCCGAATCCAAATACCTAGGAGCCATGGTTTCTCATCTGACAGGGCTGTCACACTGCCACCTGAATCTAATATAAAATTTGTCAGATGACCATTTACCAGGATGTCAGCATTCCAAAACAAAGCCACGTTTTTTGATATCCCCCAAGACGAATGGCTATGCGTCTCCTGGGTCTTCAGTCTTGACCTTGTGGATTAACTTTGGGATGTCTGTGTGGTGCTGGGGTTTTGATTTGCACAGTTTACCAAAGTGTCCCTGTCTGTTGCAGTGGAAGCATTAGGCAGTACTCGCAGGACGCTGACCTTTCCTGTGAGGACGCTTTGCACCGCAACACTGACAAGGTTGCTCTACTGGGTAGTTTAGGGGTTGCTTTCCCTAACTTGGGCGGTCCCTGTGTTTTTGTGACCTGATATGGTGGACTGAGAGTGGTTTCTGCCCCATGAAGTGTTCCGTCCCCTTCGCATGGTCCTGTGTTGTTCAAGTGGCTCAGACAGTTTAACCAGCTGGATTGCCTTGTCGTGGGTAAGATCATCTTTAGCTGGTAAGAGGTCAGAGAGCGAATCGTCTGCAACACCCTCCATGATTCTGTCTCGGGTGTGATCAGACTTTAAATCGCCATATTCACATTCCTCTGCCATGCTACAGAGATTGTTAATGAAGGAATCGACAGGTTCCCCAGGGAGCTGGACTCTCTCCTCAAGTTTAACTCTCTCCATTATTCTGTTGGATCATCAAGCTGAAATAGATGTCAAAAGATTTCAAAACATCATCAAATTTGACAGATGACTGCTCTGGGCCATTGTTGAATCCCAGTGGTGCTGGAAGTGTGAAATTTTGATCCATTTTTGATGATTTAAAAAAGTGTGCGGAGAGCTTTAAGAGGTTATAGGCTTCCAAGATGGCATCGCCGGTTATTACTGAACAAAGGATCTTCCCACGCTTGCCAGTTTTTGGTGGGTTTTTCAAAATGGTGAGAGCGCACTTCTGCCTGAAGAAGAAGGGAGAGCAATGGTGCTGTAGGTTGGCTGGCTGCCGACTTAATTCATTCAGTGGTATCGCATTACGAGTCAGGACTCTTGGAAAAGAACTGAGGGCTCACTGTCTCTAAATTTGGACGGTTGCGATGTACTCAGAATGGACCAAATCAATTATTAACAATTTTTTTTTGCCAGACTCGGGAGTCACATGTTGAGATTCAGAGTCTGGGATTAGGTTTAGCGATGGATTGCTTTCAAATGGCACTTCTGACTGAATGACTTAAAAAGGGGTTTCTTAGGACTAGCTGGCCTAGAAGTTAAAAATTTTATCTTGCCCTTGCAGACTTGCAAGCTCTGCTTGCTGAAGCTGGACTTCAAAGGAGGATGTAATGGAGTCTTCTGCTTGAGTAAAACTTTTACTTTTTCTTGTTTGCTTCCAGGCTCTTCTGTCTCTGGAGCTTTTTCTTTATTTTTTTTTTGGTGAGTTTTCTCAGTGTCTTTAGCTTCAGTTGTGGGTGAGGTTCAGTGCAGAATCTATTGAAGGCATCCTTTTTCTTAGTCTCTCAGCATTCTTGTGAGGATGTGGGTTTATAATCTGTATGCTGCCACATTGAAGATTCCTGCTTTGGACACCATGAAGTACGTTAACAGCAAGTCTCTATTAACAACCCATAACTATATACATATTTACAGTAGAGGGTACAGGTATGGAACTGACTTCAGTGTAAGTCTTTACCCAGCTCTGTCCACTTCTGGTCTGACCCTGGCCCTGGGTCATGTGCTTTCTTGCATTACTGGATGGGCAGTACTGTACTCAGCCCCACATTAAGCCTTTATGTACTAGATCCTACAACTATAATCTCCAGAATGGAAAATTCAACCCCAGTTCTCTACCTCTTCCTTGTGTTCATTGCTCTCTTTTCCTGCAAGGAGGGAAAGAGACCTATGAGTGAGAGTAATTGATGGATAAAGAACATTTGTTGAGGGTGACTATGAGAGAGAAGCAGGGATAACAGTGCATGAAGATGAGGGTGAGTGTCAGTGGTGGATGGACAGATGAGGATGCAAGGAAGTACACAAGCAAAGATGGATAAGCATATCTGCAAGCTAAGTTGGTAGAAGGAGTGTTGTACTGGGATAGGCTTGAGAAGCAGAGTGAGGGAATTGACCTGATGCACATGTATCAGGAAGAGCCAGTAAAACTTGGAAATGAAGGATACCAGTAAAACTTACTCAAACTGGTCTTTGTATACCTTAACATGGAACTCCAATATTACTGCTAGCATTATTGATTTTTACTGGGATATGGACATTTTGAACTGTTTTTCCTTATAGCTAAATGTGTCATTGTTTTCAACTTTCCTTCTCTGCTTAGATCATTGGACCCAGGCATGTGGCACCACACTCCTGCTGCTGACCTCCTGTTCCTTCTCCAGCCTCATCTTCCTGGTGCCACCAGCTAGCTTCTTCCTCCTGTCAGTAGAGAACAGTACATTTGTCCAGATCCTCACAGTCCCCAGCAGTACATCCAGGGATGTATCACTGAAGCAGAGCCCAGCCTTTGACCGTCTACCTTCTGTGGTAACACTTCTTTCTCTCTCCTTCCCACTTCCAACTGCTTCAAATTGCATGTTTGGATTTTCACTTTGAATGTGATGCTAATTGGTCATCAAGCCCAGAAATCAAGTGTTAATGCAGTGGCTGCATTGAAGAGCCATTGACAGATGCACTTCACATACTTCTAGGTTTTCCCATATTATTGCTCCCCCCCCCCCAACCCCCAACTGACCCCTCCCACTCCATCACTGCCAACAGGTCTGAACATTAAAATCCATGCATCAGCAAACAGCTTACTCAGCAGCCTTGACCTTAGGTGCTGACCCTCACAAACTTAATTGTGGTTTCTGCTTACTTCATTGAATCTTTAATACCTGCAGCCTAGAAATTAACTTTAAATGGACTGAATGCCATTTCTGTGAAGCATCAGATTTTTCTCTAGATCTTTATCGTCATCTCTCCATGCTTCCATGCAATGTCTAAATTAGATCTCCCAAGCTTCAGCTATTTCCATTGTCTTAGCTTTGGTATTAGTGCTTTTCTTTCCTTCCTTTTTTTTGTTCATTATATGTAAAGTATTTCCTCGCTTTCTCCATTCGGAAAGTTGCCACATCGCATAATAGTCCTTCCCTTAACAACATCAGCACTTGCCGACTTATCCCATGGCATGTGCCAAAACTGCTGTCAAACCTACTAGTAAGTAAAGCATGAGTGGCCTGTAGTGACTGTCTCCCTCCGAGTATATAAATGATCGCTCTCTGCTTGGGTCTTTGTTCCCTTAACAACTCTGACTAATAATTCCTAATGGGACTGCATCCTATCTGACCCCAAAGCAAGGTACAATTAGTTCTTTAAAATGTTCTTTCTCCCATTTTCCATCTTTCATTATAGCTACTTAGCTTCACACATCTCCTTTGATTTGTGGCAAATAGATTATAGACTTTCTCATTACTCTCAGTATGACAACCGGTAATTGGCGAGTCTGTGGGAGGTGCACACGCTCTCCACTTTTAAAATGTTAGCTCAGATGCAGGCTCTGTCAGCATTGAGTCTGAATTGTTTAATTGAATCCCCTTAGATTGGTGGACAGCGAAAAGAAGGGCTCTGCATTGTGGGAGTGAATTACTCCCTGACATTACACGCCATTTAAGGGGGAAACCTTCTGAAATGTGTGGCTGGCGGCAGAGTACTTTTATTTATTTCTAGACACACAATCAATTATTTTAAATCGCACCATTAATATACTTGCACATGAAATTATGATGAAAAAAATGACAAACAGCTTCTCTCCCCCTCCCCCTGGAATGAGGTGTTTAACAAACATTTTTTAAAGAATGCTCTTACCCTTAAATAGTGAGGCAAATTTGCTCATGCCATCTGCTGACACATCTTTCCTCAGCACCATCTCTTGTCAGTGGCTCCTAAATGAACCCATAACTAGCCTTTAGTTTGTTAAAGCGTTAGGCCCCTGAAAATTTTCTGCGGTCATGGCTCTGAGTGCTGTCCAGCAATGACTCCATGGGAGTGGGCACTTAATTTGAATGGGGTGGTTAGGTGCAAGAGTCACTGTGGCCATATCTCCCAGCCCCCTTCTGCCCCATGCCACTGGGAAATATGGCGCCCCTTACCACTGGTGTAGTGGTATACCCAGGCTTGCAGTATCTCCCCACCATCTTACCCCGCCACCCTGCTTGACCTGAGTACTGGTCAAACACTGCCTGGCCCTTTGCGTAAAGGGAGTGGTTGACAATATTTCCTTGCTCTGGTCCCAGGCTGCTTCCCTGGCTGAGATTATGTGCCCCACTTTGGTCTATCTGGAAGTGGCTATGCCTCACCTCAGGCTTCCACTATTGGGCCAGATACTGAATAAGCCAGGGAAATGGAAAGATCTGGTGCAGGGAATCTTTGCAATATTTCTCTCCACCCACCACAATGATATTTGCCTTGCAAGGGATAGTGGAGGTGAAACCTTATGTGAAAAATCATAAACACAGCAAAGACTAAGTGCAATTGGGTTACCACCATTCCAGAATGGGTCCGATTGCTCTCTTGCCTGTGTTGGAGATTGACAGATTTTCAGGGCTGCAAAGTTAATTGTTTCAATGCTAGTCCACAATCACCCCTGAATATTCAATTAAACAATGCAAAAATGCTCAGTTTATTCCCCTTTAAATCCAAACACCCTATCTCTATAATTCTTTCTGCATGGTAGTATGTCTTTATAATTTGACGAATGTGGCTGTTGAGGCTGTTGCAATTGTCAGCCTCCACTCTGTCATTATGAAGGGCAGAATTTTAGTACAAACCTATGGGTCAGCCAAGGCAACAAATAGTGTTTTCTAATAGGGCAAAATTTTCCCCCCTTTGGTGGGGGGGGATGTTCAGGAGCGGGCACGTGCAGGTGTGCCTCCAATCAGTGCCCCCAATTGGGGGCGTGCCGCCATTTTACGTGGGTGGGCCAATTAAGGCATGACATCCGCCAGGAAATGCTATGCGTTCCCTGTGCGGACGGGGGGGAGTTCCCTAAGCCGAGAGTATGCCCTTTCACACATGCACGTGAAAGAGCGCACTCATCTCCCTGGGGCTAATTGCTCTGGTGAGTTTGACTGGCATATCCTGCCACAGCAGATGGTGGAATTTAAATCTGGAATTATAAGTCTAATGATGACCATGAAGCCATTGCCGATTGACATAAAAACCCATCTGGTTCACCGAGGTCCCTTAGGGAAGGAAATCTGCTGTCTTTACCTGGTCTGGCCTACATGTGACTCCAGACTATTAAATGCCCTTTGAAATGATCTAGCAATTCAGTTGTAGCAAACCACTAAAAAGTCAACAAAAGGGAATGAAATTGGATGGACCACCCGACATCGACCTCGGCACCAGAAACAGCAATGGCAATCTCAGCCCTGTCAACCCTACAAAGTCCTCTTTACTAACATCTGGGGGCTAGTGCCAAATTGCAAGAGCTGTATCACAGTCTAGTAAAGAAATAGCCTGACATAGTCATATTGATGGAATCATACCTTGCAGATCATGTCCCAGACACCACCATCACTATCCCTGGGTATGTCTTGTCCTACCAGCAGGACAGATCCAGCAGAGGTGGCGGCACAGCGGTGTACAGTCGGGAGAAAGTTGCCCTGGGAGTTCTCAACATCGACTCCAGACCCCATGAAGTCTCATGGCATCAGGTCAAACATAGGCAAGGAAACCTCCTGCTGATTAGCATGTACCACACCCGCCCTCTCCTGACTTGTGCCTTGTAGATGGTGGACAGGCTTTGGGGAGTCAGGAGGTGAGTTACTTGCCCCTGACCTGCTCTTGTAGCCACAGTATTTATGTGGCTAGTCCAGTTCAGCTTCTGGTCAATGGTAACCCCCCAGGATGTGGATAGTGGGGGATTCAGTAATAGTAATGTTGTTGAATGTCAAGTCAGGAGTGTGATAGAATATTCTCCCCTTGCCTGGACAAGTGCAACAACACTCAAGAAGCTCGACACCATCCAGGACAAAGCAGCCCGCTTAATTGGCATTCCTACCACAGAGATTCACTCCCTCCGACAAACAGTAGCAGCAGTGTGTACCTCTACAAGATGCACTGCAGAAACTCACCAAGGCTCCTTCGGCAGCACCTTCCAAACCCAAGACTGCTACCATCTAGAAGGACTGGGGCAGCAGATACATGGGAACACCACCACCTGGAAGTTCCCCTCCAAGACACACACCATCCTGACTTGGAAATATATCACAGTTCCTTCACTGTTGCTGGGTCAAAATTCTGGCACTTCCTCCCTAACAACACTGTGGGTGCACCTACACCACAGGGATTGCAGTGGTTCAAGAAGGCAGCTCACCACCACTTTCTCAAGGGCAATTAGGGATGGGCATTAAATGCTGGCCTAGCCAGTGACATCCACATCCCATAAATTAATTTTTAAAAAGTCATTAAGACTTTACATTAATAACTGTGAAAATTAACAAGGCATTGTTTGAGAGGAATATATTACCACACCCTGGAAAAACAGAAGCCTGAAATGAAATCCATGATTCCTGGAATATTTATAATCTGAAAATGACACAATGATTTATCACAGCTGATGAGCACATAGTTGATGCGCTACTACAAAAATAACTACCTACTTGGCACTTGGTGCTTAGTAAGGCTTCTCTCCGTGGTCTTCCACCAGGGAATTTTCACAGGAGGTGCACAATGAGGGCAGTCGATGGTCCCATTGATTAGCAAAATATCAACAGATTTTCCTTAATGAGTCCCGAGAGGACATAGAGATTAAGGTTTGTTGGGTCCTTAATTGTTCTTTGGAAAATAGGAGTCAGCAAAGGAAGCACTTTGGGGTGTGAACATTTGGAACTGTTGGTTGTGAACCCTTCAAGCTCAATCACGTTTGGTATACTGATGTACTGCTTAGAAACATTTAATCATCCACTCAAAATTTTACAGAGAAATTTCAACCTGTGGACCTTTTCTCGGTTTTGGAGACTGTGTCAGCCTAGCAATGTAACCAACTGGGAGACACTGGTATCTTGTGAATAACTGTTTGTACCAAAGTGAGCTACCCGGCGTTGAACTTTCCCAGGGAGGGTAATGTTTATAACTGCATATAGGTCCTAAGCAGCTACACCATAATGAAGATATGGCCGGACTAGTGTTTGGTACCGTATTTCCTTCACTGTCGTTGAAGAGTGATGGAAATTCCATTTCACAAAGCCAAGCACCTTGGATGCCTTGGAAGCTGCTCGTTGACTTTGTACATTCCACTTTAAATTATTTTGGTTATGGATTCCTAGGTAATGGCATTCTTTAATAACTTCAAGGGGGGATCATGCATTGTGTGGTTGAGTACTGACAAATATTGAGTATTGCTGATTTGCATTTCTCTACGTTGAATTATACAAAGGATATTTCCTCTTGTGGGAGAATCTAGAACTAGCAGTCACTTTAAAAATAAGGGTTCGCCCATTTAAGATAGAGATGAGGAGAATATTTTTTCTCTCAGGGTCTAGTGGATCTTTGGAACTCTCTTCCTCAAAAGGCACTGGATGCAGAGTATCTGAATACTTTTAAGGCTGGGCTAGATAGATTCTTGATAAGCAAGGGGGTGAAAGGTTATCGGGGATAGGTGGGAATGTGGAGTTGATATTACAGTCAGATCAGCCATGATCTTATTGAATGGCCATGCAAGCTTGAGGGGCCGAGTGGCCTACTCCTGCTCCTAACTCATACGTTTCTATGACTTTCATTCTCCATATTATTGGCCTATTTAATGAGATTATCTAAGTCTTCCTGGAGGCTAACCTCATCTGCTGCTTCAGTAATGGCCCTACAGACTAGGCAGTCATATGCAACGAGTTTGGTCTGACTTGATAATCCATCCTGGATATCAAATGTGAGAAACAAATGTGAGCCCAGGACCATACCTTGAAGCACAGCGCTTAAGACTGGCTTTCAGTTTGAGGTTTTGCACATTCACTGTGCCTCTTTGTTCCTGTTTGGTAGGGAATGGTCTTATCCATTGCTTAGTATTTCCTCAGACTCCATATTGATCTAGTTTGTCCAATAGCTTTGCATATGGTACATGATCAAAAGCCTTGGAAAAATCTAGAACAGCTAAATCTGTGGTGATGCAAATGGCAAGGCCAGTCTGCTCACTGAAGTGTATGTAACAGATCCCAATGCACTATTTTGAAGAAGAGCAGGGGAGTTAATATGTAGCCTTCAACCAACGTCACTGAAACAGATTACCTAGTCATTATCATATTATCATATTGCCATTTGTGGGAGCTATAGGTCAGGTCATGGATGGTAAGGATGAGTTGTGATTCTGTTGCTTTGCTTTACAAATGGCATGCTGTTCGTCTATAATGATATTTTGCCCTTCAAGATGTCTCATTAGCTGACTATCAATGATATGTTTTGTAAGTTAGTAATTCAGTAATCTAGTAATTAGCATAGACTACTATGATAGTCCTAGTTTTTTTTTTCATGGTTTAATTTCTGTCAGCGACTTTAGTTATTTTGACAATAATTATTACGTTACTTACACACACTTGTCAGTTATTTGATTCCTCATTTCTGGCAACTAAATTTTAATTTGCAAGCCCCCACACATCCACAATGTTCTGATAGGGGCTGGCAGAAGCTGCACCCTTTTACGGCATAAAGCCTCATAAAATTTATCTTTAAGCGGCCTATAAAATGTTAAGATAATTGGCAAAATATTCAGGGAAGACGAGGAGATGTTTTTAGTGCAATGAGTTGTTATGATCTGGCGTGCACTGCCTGAAAGGGTGACGGAAACAGTTTCAGTAATAACTTTCAATAGGGAATTGGGTATATTCTTGAAAATGATTACATTTGCAGGGGCCTGGAAAAAAATAGCAGGGGAATGGGACTAATTGGATTGCTCAACCAAATATCTGTAAAAGGTATAATGGACTGAATGGCCTCATTCTGTGCTGCTCAATTCTCTGAGTCTATAAAATCATAGAGACATCAAACTGGACTAAGAACGAGAACTTTATACAGTTTCCATGTTGCACAGAGACAAAACCCTCAGTATAGCTAGCGAGTGAAGTTGCTAATATGACCACACACTGAATGTTGATAAATAGCATTAAGGCCACCTTGAGGATGTGACCTTCCATTGCTTGAGCTTTGCAGCATCTTCAGCAGGAACTGCAACCAGCGCAACAAAAGCACTGAAATAAATTGCCAATGGTAACTTTTTAAAATTATATTTATATTGCACCTTTCATGACCTCATGCTGTCCAGCCAACAAGGTATATTTAAAACTTAATCACTGGTTTAATGTAGGAAATGCAGCAGTCAACTTCCACACAGCAAGATCCCACATATGGCAATACTGATAATACGATAATGACTAGGTAATCTGTTTTAGTGACGTTGGTTGAAGGCTAAACATTAACTCCCCTGCTCTTCTTCAAAATAGTGCAATAGGATTTGTTGTGTACACTTCAGCGAGCAGACAGGCCACAGTTTGAAGTTTAATTTCAAAGAAGGCATCTCAGTCGTCAACTTGTTGGCTAAAGTGAGAAAAGCATAACTGACATTTGAAGAGCGTGACAGGAGATGTACATTGGGGCAGTTACAAAAACAGAGCAGAAGTTATAACTAGTTATAACTAGTGTATACAACAGCACTAAGTAGGCACTTAACCTGAAAGTACTAGCTCAACAGCAACAACTTTCATTTACAGAGCACCTTTAATATATTAAAACGTCTCATGACACTTCCCAGCAGTGAATACCAAACAAAATTTGACACAGAGCTGCATAAACAAATAGTAGGGCAGGTGATAAGGTAGGTTTCAGGAGCATCTTATGGGAAGAGAGGGAGGTAGAGAGGCAGGGATTTTTGCAAAGGAATTCCACAGCTGAAGGCTAAGGCAATTGTAGTCATGGCCACCAATGTTGAAACAAAGATACTCAACGGCTGTGCAAGAGGCCAGGATTAGAGGAGTTCAGATCTCTAAAAGAGTTGTAGGGTTGAAGGAGGCTACGCAGATAGGGAAGGGGGAAGCCATGGTGAGATTTGAAAACAACAGTGTTGTTGGATCTTATGGATCCTCTTCCCACGCTTGTTGTGAATGGTGGATAGAGTTGATCAGCAGAGACTTCGTAGATGGAAACTCTTAGTTAATTTACAAAGGTACTCAGCAGCAACTAAACATGTGCTTACACTTCAAGCTGAATCACCGCACTCCTATCTGCTAACTACTAACGACTGAAGTAGCCCATGTTACTAAGATCATGTGACCTTCCTTAATAACATTCTTCTTAAAGGCATATTACACATCAGATAAATTCATAATTACCATATACCCCCACCTTACTCAGAAATACTTTTTTATATTTATAATTGCAATTTTCTCAAAATAGCAAAATATTTACACTGATAAGTAATTTACAAATTCAGTCTTTCTGGGGGTTTCCTTATGCGTGTAGAGCATCTCAGCTCTACAACTTCAGATACCTTGTCAGTAACCTCCTTTTCTGGAGTTGCCTGAATATCAGGTGCTTTGGTGGGCACCTGCAAATCTGTATCCTCCACTCTTGAAGGAACATCAGATATGTTTGCACTGCGTTGAGTTCTCTCAACAGGAAACACTGACCCAGTTGTGAACACTGCTGGAATAATTTCTTGGTGATTTATTTCTCTCTTCCTTAGATGACCCACGTGTCTCCGTATGACGCGACCTTCCACCTCTGAGTGGTAAGATAGAGGTCGAGCCACTGCACTTATTTTACCCGGTAACACTTTGGTCCTTCTCCACGTATACTGTTTCTCCCATGGTAAATGTCCTCTCACGACTATGCCAGTTGTGTCTTGTTTTCTGGCTTTCCTGCCGCCTTTCCACCTTCCCCCCTAAATTCAGCATCATTAAGCTCAATCTCGTTCTGAGACGGTGTTTCATCAATAACTCCGCAGGCATGGCACCCGTTGTTGTGTAAGGGGTGGTCCTATAATGGAAAAGAAAGCGTGCTAGCTTGTTTGTTAAGGAATCTCCAATTAACTCCATCATGCCTGCCTTGAACATTTGAAACACCCTTTCGGCCAGTCTGTTTGAGTAAGGGTGGTACAGTGAAGTTTTTACATGAGTGATACTGTTGAGGCTGATAAATCACTGAAACTCAGCACTCGTAAGTGCCGTGTCGTTATCAGAAACAACCACTTCTGGTAGTCCGTTAATGGCAAATCTTTGACGTAATTTCTTAATTGTAGCAGAAGATATTGGTGACTTCACCTCAAAAATGGCCATCCTTTTTGAGTGGGCATCAACAATGAGCAGAAACATTGTTCCCATGAAAGGTTCCACATAGTCAATGTGTAACCACACCCATGGTCTTCCTGGACACTCCCAAAGGTGTGACAGAACTGTTGAAGGTATCTTTTTCAGTTGCTGACGTTGCACATAATTCTTCACTAGACTGTCTATTTCACCATCCATCCCAGGCCACTATATGTAGCTGCGTGCTATGGTCTTCATTCGGGATATTTCTAGATATGTGCTGTGTAATTCGATTCGCAATGGCTCTCTTCCCTTTGGAGGAACTATCACTTGTGCTCTCCACAATAAGATGTCATCCTGGCTGGTTATTTCATGTCTTCTGTTGAAGTACAGTTTCATTTTGTCAGATACAGGCTCCTGTGACCAACCACGAAACACTTGTTCTTGTACTTGAGATAGGACTGGGTCCCGACTTGTCCAGTCTCTGATCTGTCAAGTGCATACCGGTGAGGAACCTAAGAAATTTAACAATAAAACAAGTTCCTGTGGAACTGGGACTTCCTCATCATTTTCTTGTAAAGGCAAATGACTCAGTGAGTCGGCGTTGGTAATTTGATTGCCAGGCCTATGAATGAAAGTATACTTGTAAGCTGCCAGGCCCATCGTTGTATTCTGCTGAGGCTATGGGTGGTATAGCGTTGTCCTTGCTGAATAGTCCTAGCAATGGCTTGTGGTCTGAAACGATAGTAAAATGGCGGCCGTGTATGTATTGGTGACATTTCTTCACTGAGGATGATTGACAGGCCTTCTTTTTCTATCTGCGAGTATCCCTTTTCCGCTGTGGTGAGCGTTCTTGATATGTATCCTATAGGCCATTCCTTGCCATCGTCCATCTGATGGGAGAGCACTGCTCCCATTCCGTAGGGGGATGCTTCACATGTCAGCACCAATTCTTTTCTGTGGTCATAATGTACTAATAGGTTGGACGAGTGCAACAATTGTTTCACCTTTATGAAACCTTCTTTCTGGGTTGCCTTTCAAGACCAACGTTGGTTCTTTTTTGAGTAGATAATGTAGGGATGCCAGTTCTGTAGACAAATTGCTTAAGAACCACCCATAATAATTCATCATTCCTAGGAGTGATTTGAGCTCTGAGGCATTCTTTGGCGCAGGTGCCTCTCTTATGGCTCTCACTTTCTCCTCTACTAGGTGGAGGCCCTTTGAATCTACCTGGTGATCCAAATAGATCACCTCTCTTGCTTGGAACGTGCCCTTTTTAAAAAAATGCACTCCAGCCTGCAAGAAATATTTTAAGACTAAGTTTGCCATATGATCTTTTCCAGTGAATCCTGCCACCAAAACACCTTCTAAATAGACTACAGGCTGGTACAGTTCTTGCAGTAAACTTCCATTGTTCTCTGAAAGATGGCTCAAGCTGAGGAGATGCCGAAAGGCAATCTAGTGTATCGGTGCAACCCTTTGTGGGTATTAATTGTGATAAATTCCCGGGGGGCCTTCTCTAACTCTAATTGTTGATAAGCATGACTCATATCAAGCTTCGTGTAGGCGGTTCCACCTGCCAGCTTAGCACACAGGCCTTCAATTTTTGGTATGGGGTGTCTGTCCAGCTTAGCTACTTTATTAACTGCCAATGTGTGGTCTCCACAAATTCGAACGCTTTGGTCAGGTTTAAGGACGGGGACTATGGGCGCTGCCCATTCTGAGAAACGCACAGGTTGTATAACGCCCAGTTTTTCTAGTGTGTCCAGTTCAGTATTGACCTTTTCTCTCAATGCATAAGGTATGGGTCTTGACTTCATGAATCGGAGTGGGGGGTTGCCTCTGGATCCACATGAATTTTTGCCTGCAGCCCCTGGATCTTCCCCAGTTCATTCTTGAAGACTGAGGTGTATTTTTGTAGTAGCTCTGGGAACCCACTCGCTCTCAACTGGAAAATTTCAGCTCATTCTAACTTTATCTCCTTCAGCCAATTTCGCCCCAGGAGACTTGGCCCCTCACCTGCTACCACCATTAAGGGTAGCTTTACCAATTGGCTTCCATAATGGACAGTAACTCTGCTTATGCTTTTGACTTGGATGTCTTCACCCATATATGTTTTTAACTGGCAGTTGTTTCTTCTAAATTTAGTTGATGTTCCCCATTATTCAGATATCTGAAGGTCTATTCCCCAATTACTGAAGTGGAAGCTCCTGTGTCCACTTCTATTTGAACAGATCTACAATTCAATTTCACTGTTACATAGATTGGTTCTATTTGCCTAACCTTCAAACTAAATGAGTAAATAGCTGAATTTGTTGCTTACATTGTAGATCTCACTGGGTTATTTCTTTTGTTTAAAAGTCTGCTTTGACTCTTTCCTTGCACTTTCTCATTATGGGCAGAATTTCTTGCTCGTTGGGTGGCACACACCCGACCCGAATGAGTATAAAATGACACGTGATGACTTCGGGTGAGCATCCCAACCTCATCATGCACTTGCACAAAATTACAGTCGGTGGGAACGAGTGGGAGTTGGCCGTGCGCCTGCCAACAATTAAAAGGCCTATTAAGGTCATTAACAATCCAATTGATTTAAAATTTTTGCTGCCAGTCCAACCTTATGGTTGGCGGGCAGGTGAAAAGGCCAGGCAGCCTTTGCATTTTTTGCAAAAACTGATCCACGGGCGGGATGAGGTTTCGATCCGTTATTAAAAAAAAGATTTAAAAATGTCATACTAATTTCTAGCATGTCCCTGCTCATGTGACCTCAGTTACATAAGCAGGGACATGTTAGACATTAGTATGAAAATAGAATCACATGAGGGGACATTTTTTTTAACTTTTTACAATGCTTTATTTTTAATTTTTCATATCTTCATCTCCCTGAGGCAGCGCTATGCCTCAGGGGTCTTTTCCTGTGTGCACTTGCACACATGTGCGAACTCACACGCTCACCCACACACACACCCCAACCCTGAACAGGCAGCACTGAGCGCTCCAGCATGCATAACATGCTGGGTGGGCCTTAATTGGCCCGTCAGCGTGAAATCGTGGTCCGGCCCCGATCATGGTCGGTGGTCGGCTTCTCGACCGCTCCCGCCTGCCCCTGTTGAGCCCACTTCTCAACAGGGCTTTGCATTTCCGTGCCCTTTATGGCAGGGCTTTCCCACTTGATGAGGAGGATGGCACCATTTTGCGCGCCCTGCATGGCTTTTGAATTTCTTACTGCGCTTTCCATTGCTAGTGCAATCTCTAATGCCTTCTTGAAATCCAAATTTGCTTTGGACAATAATCTCTTCTAAATTGTGTCCTCATTCATACCGCACACTAAATAATCTCTAAGCGTGTTTTTTAGCGATGTACTGAACTCACTATGATCCATTAATTGCTGCAAACTTGCCACATAGCTCGCAACTGTCTCCCCGGCGCTCTAATTCTTGAATTAAACTTGAACCTTTGCATCATTACTGAGGGCTTTGGTTGGTAATGGCCCTTCACCAGGTCCACTAACTCATCACAATTTCTTGAATCTAGGGCAGTGGGTGCTGTCAAACTTCGAATCAAGCCATAAGTTTTATTCCCACATGTACTTAAGAGGATTGCTCGCCCCTTCTCTTCCCCCATCACCTTGTTTGCTTGGAAAAAGAACGTGAGATGGTCAATGTAATGAAACCAATCGTCTGTTGCTGGACCGAAAGGATCAATTTTTCAGAATTGTGACATTCTGTAAGGGAATTACTTTGACAATTTGAACGGAACTTCTACTTACAATTATTGTGTGAGGTACAGTGACAATTTTGTTTCTCTTGATTTCTTCTATTTAACTTGTATGATTCTCATCGCCAGTTTGTTGAATCCTATGGATCCTCTTCGTATGCTTGTTATGCGTGATGGCCGAGTTGGTACTATTGATAGACTTGAACAGTAGAGCGATCATAGGTGGAAACTCTTAGTTTATTTACAAAGGTACTCAGCAGCAACTAAATATGTGCTTACACTTCAAATTGAATCATTACACTAGTAAATACTAACTACTGAGGTAGCCCACGCTACTGTACTATTAGATACAAGATCATTTGATCTTCCTTAATAACATTCTTATTAAAGGTATATTACACATCAGATAAATCCATAATTACCACAAGTGTGAATTTTAAAACCTAGCTGTTCATGTACCAGGAACCAATGTAAGTCAGTGAGCACGACACAGGCAGTAGGGCTTTATTGAGTTCAAGTTTATGGAGGATGAGGGTGGGAGGCTAGATGGAAAGCAATAGAAATTGCTGAGAGGTAGCAAAGGCATGAATGAGGATTTCAACAGGATATGAGAGCTGAGGTGGGATCGGACAATATTACTGAGGCAGAAGTCCTGGAGATGGGCTGGCTATGGGATTGGAAGCTCAGCTCCCAGGGTCAAATGGGACAGTGAGATTGCAAACAATCAGGAGGAGATGGTGGCATCATGATAAAATCACTAGACTAATATTCAACAGCCCAGGCTAATGCTCGTGGGACATGGAATCAAATCCCACCATGGAAGCTGGTGAAATTTAAATTCAATTAATAAATCTGGAATTTAAAGCTAGTGATTGTTGTAAAAACCCATCTGGCTCACCACTGGCCTACATGTGACTCCAGAACCAAAGCAATGGGGTTAATTCTTAACTACCTTCTGAAATGGCTTAGCAAACCACTCAATTGAAGGGCAATTAGGGATGGGCAACAAATACTGGCCTTGCCAATGACGCCCACTACCCATGAAAGAAAAAAAAAATTAGATTGAGCCTCCAACAGTCACCACAGTGAGGGATGGAGGTGTTGGTAAGGGAAGGGAATTTGCAGTGGGGACCAAAGTCAATGGCTTCCATCTTGCCAATATTTAATGGCAGAAAATTTCTGCTCATCCAATACTGGTTGTTGGACTAGCAATGTGACAAATTGGAGGCAGTAGAGGGATTGAGAGAAGTGGTGGCGTGTTGGAACTGAAAATCAGCAACATTCATATCGAACCTGATGTGTTTTCAGGTGATGTAAACAAGAAGTAACATGTAGTTGAGAATCAGGAGGAGGACATAACTGCACCATAATTGTGCATGGTTATTGGCATAATCTGCATTATCCCAGTGAGTGTGGCACATTTTAATATATCACAATTGTTATTAACTCAGCAGATGCTAATACTGGACAAGTCAGATCCCAGAGTGAAACCTGGCCTGATAAATCCTAACTTTGTTTTTTGTTTAGAATGTGATGGAAAATTATTGAACAAATTCACAGTAATCTGCTGATGAACTTTTAACACAAAGAATAAAACATTTATTAAACAAGAAAAATGAGCGATATTATACCGGACAAAAAGGTTAGAAAGATCTCAATATGAACACAAGAAAAGGATTCAAATGTTCACTATTCCTTCACCCCAGCTATATCTTTACAGGCATAGAAATTAGGAAAGATAAAATAATTTCCCATACTTATCTCATACTCTAATATTCAGGGTAAATATGAGGTACATGTGAATTAACAGGCGAACCTGGTCAGACACACCGCCCTCCAAAATAAATGACAGATGCAACCAAAGCTGATTCCATGGATTTTGCAACAATCCGCCCAGATGTTTGTCATATTGTGAGCCATCCAGTCCCTCTGAAACGTTACCTTTCTCACAAGGGTTTCCAATCTCCACATTTGAAGATCTTGCCTTGGAATTCTCTTCAAATGTCACTCCCACTCAGATGGCTTCAACAAGGATCCACTTCCAGGGTTTCAATCTCACCATCCGAGATTCCTTTCCCCTGGATCTCCACGTACACTCAAGCTTCACCTTCCAAGCACAATTTCAGATCTTCAACTGTGCCAAGCAGAACACCACTGCTCCAAAGGTACACCTTTGCCCCTACAACCCATAGTATGGAATCACCACCTTCAGCTGCACTCTCAGATCTTTTGGGGCTTCTCTTGAGACCACTCTGCTTCAAGTCTCCTCCTCACAGCTCTTTCTCATTAATGCAGAGCCTTTCTCCGCTCTTTTCTTTCAACTTTACTTATCGGGGCCTATTTCTGATCCCTATCTTTGTCCCTTACCTGGGATTTCTTTCTGGGGCCTCTTCCTGTTCCCTCCCCATGTCCTGCACACCTTCTCTCGAATGGCACTCCCATTCAGGTCACCTGACCTGTTTTTTTGTGCCATTTCACTTACTCGGAAAAACACGAACTGCACATGTGCGGCCACTTCCCATGCACAGAAGGCCCGAGGCCCATTAGTAACTTGAGTTTCCAACCTCTGAGGTAAGCATTCATGTTTCATAACACAGTATACTTGCAAATGATTTATATTTAAGTATGCAAATTCACTTAGTGAGTGCATTAATCAGTCAAAATATGTCTTTTCCATTAATTAGACAATTAAGTGACAGCAATACCATGAGTTAGTACTCATAATGCGTACTGAAAAGAAAGGAAGAAGAACGTAGTCTGAAGGCACTGAAAAGAGCATCTTGAAAGGGTTGTTCCAATAAAATCAGTCATGAAGAACAGGAACAATTTTAATTTAATTCAAACTTCATGATATTGCAACCACTGCAACTTGCAAAATGTAAAGTAGTGTCATGGATCTGGTGATCCTTTGATATCAAATATTATTTAAGAAGGTTAAATTTCAGCATAACTTGCTATTATGTAAATGAGAAGTCACAGAAAATACGATGAAATCATCTTTACCCCATGGCCATGCTTTTAAACATAAAAGTAAACAATAAAACAAGTTGAAGGTTTCCTACAGTTCCAAAAATTATAGGCTGTAATCTCATCCTATTGAAGGCAACTAATCGAGAATGGTTGACCTTTTCTTCACATAAAACAAACACATAAGTCAACTCCATAGATGGGGCAGTGTGTAATTATTTTCCTACACCCACTCTGATAGTTACTCTTACATTCTGGTTTGATATGTCCCTAACGCATGTTGGAAACTTCATCTGATATTTGTTCCCTTTCTACCCTCCAGTCACGATCTATTTAAATGAATCTGATTAAATCTTTTAATTTTTTGTAGGAATTTTTCAAACTTTACAGTCTAGAGAGAAGATGGTTACTGGGAGACCAGGTAGTGTTATGGCAGTTGGATGGTAAATGCCAAGCTGCCCAAATTGCAGACAGAAACTTGAAGCAACTGCCAGAGCTATTTGCAATTTGCACTTATTTCGAGATACAGGCTTCGAATTCAGTAAAAGATGGCCACTAAGTCTTATAGGTTTCTTACAAGACTAAATTAAACCTTTATTAATAGAAGAAATGACATTAAGCACATACCTAGATCTACAAATTACTATTATGTTAACTTCTAAATCCCCTAATTAATCTAACTCCCAGTTACACCTCCGTTAAGGCAACAGTAAAAGCACATATATTTTAAAAGACCCAGGTAAAGTAACACGATGCCCTGAACAGTCGAATTCAAAGTGAGTTTTAACTTCAGTTCTTTAGGCAGCAGCTTGAGGCTTAGATGCTGGAGGCTTTTCACACTTGTGTTAGATCGTAAAATAGTTTCTTTCCTACACACAGCCTCATCTCCTTTATACAGATTTCCCCTTTGAATGCAAATTCCCATTGTTTCACTATGTCTTTGGACTTTACCTCTCTAATAATAAAAATCCTTCACAGCACCAATTTTACCAGTAATCTTTGGGAAAAATAAACACACTGTTCCTTAACTTCACCTGGCTAAGTGAAACATTTCACCCCCTCTTTTGAATTCAAGCTAGCCTGGTTTATTTAAAAATGCAAATGTTCCCTTTACATCTCACACTCTAAAAATTCCCCCATGTTTACCTTTTTAACATTTCAAACCTAGCTTATCTTCTGATACATCAAAGCCTTCAGGCCAGCTACCTTAAATTCAATTAAGTCACACACACACGTACAGACCCATAGACACAGATCCCACTATTACTCTACTTTACAATAAATTCCAATAACAATATGAAAATTATTATATCTTCCTTACAATACACACTGTTCAAGTATTAAGTATAGCCAAGGTAAGTGCAGAAAAATAGTCTTAGAGGGTCATAGACACAGAGGCCAGGATTTTCCACCCCTGCCAGCGGCAGGAATCATCATGGGTGGGACTGGAAAATTTGGACAGTAGCCAAAAGTCGGTTGACTTTGGGCAAGAATTTCCGTTTTTGCCGCTGGTATGACTGGAAAATCCCAATAGGAGTTATGGCACAGAAGCAGAACATTTCGGCCCAACAAGTCCATGTCAAATCTTTGAAGTCTGTAATCCAATCAGTCCCATCCCCCGTAACTTTATTTCCCTTAAATGCCCATTCAATTTCCTCCTGAAATCATGAATCATCTCCACTTCCACCACCATCGTAGGGAGTGAGACCCATGTCACTACCACTTGTGCCCAAAAACTTTCCTTCTCACTGTTAGGATGAGGTGGGGGGTTGAATGGCTCTCCTCTCTATCCCCTCCTCATTTGGCCACAACAAGTAGTTTTGTTTGAAAAGTGTATACTTGCCAATTCAGTGAGTACTTAACTTTTTATGTGCTGTAGTAACAAAAGAACCAATAGGACAGGTTTTCTTGAGTTCAACAAAGAAAGAGATTAACTTTGTTATACTTAAGCCAATTTAAGTAAAATACTAAAATACGCACTGACTTTCACACACACCACACACACACACACACAGACACAGACATAGACACACACACTCGAAGTTTACACATGCACAGATACACATTACAGAGTGGGGAGGGATAGGTCGGACAAATTGGAGGCCATAAAAAAAGCAAAAAGGTATAAAACCTGTAATTTGGTGATTCATCTGGCTTCAGACAGAACTCGATGATCTCGATGCTGCCGATTTGAAAATGTAGACAACTAAGTTGGTTGTTCTTCAGGAGATGGTAGTGCTGGGTTGGATTCTTTTAAGCAATCTGTCTGTGGCAGGGTGTCCCTAGATGATCACAGTCAGCAAGCAGGGTGCAAAGCTTACCAGGTGGGTTAGAGAAAAGGAAAGGCAGGTAGGACCCCAGATTCGGTTTTCTCCCTAAGCTGCTTGTCCTCAGTCCTACTGAAGAAACGTGCATAAAACATAAAAATGGTTGGCTTGTCATGTAACCTTCCTTCTCCAACTGCTGGGGGATTAGAAAAAAGACATTGGGCGGAATTGTCCCAGTTTTGCACTAAGTGCGGTATCGGGCAGGTAGAAGACATTTTACTCGCCGGCCGCGATGGTGGGTTTTCAGGCCGTATCATCCCAAACCCGCCTCATTTTTTATGCACTCTCAGGAAACATGCTGTTTCCATGGCGGGCGGGCTCCCATTCGCCTACCCACTATCACCCCGCCGCTGCAAAACGCTGGGCGCCAGATTTAAAGTTTAACTTCAAGCACACATCTCAGTGCTTCCAGACCACAACAGCTGCCTGGAAGACATGGTCCTGAAACTGAAGAAGACTGCAGCCCCCAGTTTCAGTGACCCTTTGGATGCCATGGAGGCCCGTTGGGATGCCCTCTACCCCTGCTCTGGCCACAGGATGGGCAGCAACAGCACCAACCCGGCTTGGAGGGCAGTAGCAGTGGAGGTCAGCGCCAATGCCCTTCTAAAGAGGACAGCTACCCAATGCCACAAGAGGATGAATGATCTCTTCTGTTTTGCCAGGGTACGTCTCTCTTCTCATTACTCTCAACTCACAGACTCACAAACCCATCTGGACTCAATCATGTCACAGTTGCTGGAGCTGTAAAGGCAAGCTCAGGATGTCTGCAGCACTACTCAGATTGCAAGGCATGATGAAGAAGTCCGTCCGTTGTCACTCTGAGGTGATAGTGCCAGCATGCCAATGCACTGAGGTCAAAACTGATGGATGGCGGCCGCTGTGGAAACCTTGGTCCAGGACTTCGCTCCTGCGCTGCTGCCTGGACTCAACTCCATCCTTGATGCCATAGTTGGCCTCCAACAGTGTGTATGTGAGAGGGGTGCAGGGCAGCTAGGTCTCACTCCAGTTACACCTGCTCCTCGAGGAGTCAGGCTGGGGCATCCGGGCATCCATAAGGAGGAGGATAAGAGCTGCCCATTCTGGGCCCGTCCATCCAGGTGACCTTGATCACGCAGAGTGTCTGGCCCATCCGACTCCCCTCTTCCTGGGACCTCAGCAGCCCCAGCTCCACAGGCCGAGGAGGGTGCCACTGCCACACAGCAGGACCCTGAAAGCAGGCCGGGGCCATCCAAGTCTCGGCCCTCCAGAGGACACCCACCAAAGTCATCACAGACAGAGTGTCACAGTCAGCAGGCTGCCTCCATCTCTGCTGTGGATGTCTCAGGAGCACCAAGGCGTAGAGCCAAAGTTAGGAAAGTTTAGGAGAATTAGTTGCACAGCCTGGGCGCGGGTGTTAACCACTTGTTCACTATTGTCAATAAACTCCTAAGAATGTCTCCCTGCCAATGGCTCCTTGTTCTGATGAGCAGTGTTCTTGTCATTCAGATGTGAAACCTGTCTGCACAAGATAAATGCAGGTGTCTCAGTCCAGGGCCTCTTCCCTGTGCTCTGTGCAACCTTCAGACCAAAGTGATGGCCCAGCCTCACACTCCCTGGAAACATTACTGATGCCTGCACCTCGATGGTGCTTTTCACTGTTGCCAGAATGTAGTGGCAGGCACCGCAGAGTTCTTTCATTCTCCCCGGTCCGCTCTCAGCACCTTTAAGGTGGTGCTGGCCCCCATCTCTTCAGCATCTGTGACCACTGATGCTGCGCTCTTGAAGTGCTCAAATGCTGAAGGTGAACAAAGGATCAGATGCTCCTAAAGTTTCATGGCTGCATCTCTATGGTATGACTCTGATCACAGAGCACAAGCGAGCTGCCCTCGGCCAGACATGAGTCAGAAATTCTTAGAGGCTATATGAAGGTTTTTCGAGGGTCCTCACTGCATGTCGTCATTTGGTGCATGTTATTGCTTCCAGTGTTTGAAAAGTTCCACTTATTAAAAGCACAAATTAAAATTTGTCAACTAACGCCTGTTGACAGTTACTGTTACAAATCTTGGCACTAAATATCCTCTCAGCAGTGACGCTGGCTACTCCTGCAAGTGAACCTCATGTTCTTTCGGGCCTGGAGTCCACCTTCACAGCCCAATATTTAGTTGTATGACCTGGGGCGTAACAGTAAAACTCCCCAACATTGTGTGAAACTAGTCAATATGATCTCATCCATGCCCCTCTGATCTTCAGTACTTTCCAGAGTCCTACCATTCATAGTGTAATCACTTGCCTTGTTAGCCCCAATTGCATTACCTCACATTTTTCCGGGCTGACTTCGACTTGCCACTGCTCTGCCCATCCATTGATATCCTCCTGCAGTTTACAGCTATCCTCCTCATTATTTACCACCCTACCAATTTTCGTGTCATCTGCAAACTTCTTGATCATAACCCATACATTTAAGCCCAAATCATTTATGTACACCACAAACAGCAAGAGCCCCAGCACCAAGCCCTGCGGAACCCCAATGGAAACAGACTTCCAGTCACAGAAATATCCTCTACCATCACCCTCTGCTTCCTGCCTCTCAGCCAATTTTGGATCCAACATGCAACTTTGCCTTGGATCTCATGGGCTCTTACTTTCTTGACCAGTTTGCCATGTGGAACCTTATCAAAAGCCTTGCTAAAGCCCATGTAGACCACATCAAATGCATTACCCTCATCAACACTCCTGGTTACCTCCTCAAAAAAGTCAATCAAATTTGTCAAACACAACCTTCCCTTAACAAATCCATGCTGACTATCCCTGATTAATCCATGTCTCTCCAAGTGCAGGTATATTCAGCCCCTCAGAATCCTTTCTAGTAACTTCTCCACCACCAAGGTTAGACTGACTGGCCTGTAATTTCCTGGTATATCCCTCCCTTCCTTTTTTAATAATGGGACAATGTTAGCAGTCCTCCAGTCCTCTGGCACCTCACCTGTGGCCAGAGAGGATTTGAAAATTACTACCAGGGCCCCTGATATATCTTCCCTTGCCCCCCTCAACTCTAAACCCGTCCTGGTTAAGTGTGACAGCCCCTTAATGCTTTCTGGAGAGTGGTGGCCACCACTTGGATGGTCAGAGATTAATGCGCTGCATGGCTGTCCTGTTAGCTTGAGCCATGGGGGAGACTGGTCCAAACTGGAATTATAACATTGCAAGGGGCTGTGAGCGCCTCCTGCAGTGACTGCTCCATGGCCAGCTTTAGCGAGGTGATTGTACAATGTGTACAGTCATCCAACTGTTCAGTGAATTTGCAGTCTCTGCCGTGATGGGCAAGGCGGGCTGGGGGATGTTGGTGGTGCTGGGAAGCACTTGGTGGCACTTTGATGCCTCTCTGTTGCTTGAGTGGGTGGATAAGCTAGTTGACCAACGCAAATCATATCACTGTGGCTGCGCCTGAACTGTCTCAGTGGCAGAGGAATGGTCACTTTATACAGGTTTCCCTAATGCGTGGCCACTTCCCTCGCCCACCCTACCCTCCGCTCCGAATACTTGTGCACTATATTCAACTGCAGGGCTGCCCTTGCCCCCCCCACACCTCCCCCCCTCGCCACTAGTTGCCTCAACAGCAGGGCTGCCCTTAAATCCCCCATCGCCACCAGTTGCCTCAAGGCTGCCCTCAACCGCTTCCCCCCCCACCTCGAGTTGCCTCAACAGCAGGGCTGCCCTTAACCCTGACCACCCAACGCCCCTGAAGCTTGAAGTCCAACAGGTGACCCTGGCGAGCGCTGCAAAATGTTACTGTGTACTCACCTCCAAGTTCCCCTCAAAGTGCTGGCTGCCAAGTGCATGCCTTTTATGTGCTGTTATGAAGCATGTCAGTGTGGCGGGGGGGGCGGGTGGGGGAAACGATTTTGGCGGGCTGGCCTGATAATGATATGCTGATGCATTAGAATGAGGTTACCGACATTCAATGGCAGGAAACGTGGCCCACTGTCAGTGGGATGAGCGGACGATCGCAAACTTTTTTCCCACCATCATAAAACCAATTGCATCATGTTGTCCGCTCACACCACCGATCACACCCAATGCCAGCGGGCACGGAAAATTCTGCCCATTGCCCTTATATCAAAAAGGTGACTTGATTAGCTCATGTCTGGATGCCAACCTAGCCAGGGCCCCATTGTCCAAGTGATTAGTCTTAATGATCGTTCTCCAACAGTTGAATATCTCAGGTGATTATCATAGATGCCTTACTAATGAAACAGGAGATGTGAGTCCCTCACAACTCTCTGAAGTCATTGTCTTTGATGGGTTTTGCAGGCAGACTGACCCCAATCTAGTGAATTAGAATGTGGAATGTATAGTAATGCAAATTGGGGTTTGCCATCTTGGGCTGTGAGTTCAAGTCACTTTAGCCTCAGTTTTTTGTTCAATTTTGTTTTTTTAAAAGTTCAATTCAGGCTTCTAGCTGATGGATTAAAATCATTATTTAGCATAAAGCACGTCTTCATGACACTCACAAACCTTTGCATCTCTTGCCCCAAACCTTAAGTCTGTGGCCTCCTAGCCATTGTATCATTAGCTAATGGAAACAGTTCTCCTTTGTCTATCTTATCTAAACTGGTCATAATCATGTACACCTCCATCAAAACCCCCCTCAATCTTATTTGCTCCATGGAGAATAACTCCAGCTTCTCCAACCTAACCTGGTAACAAAAATCTTTCATTCCTAGAACCATTCTGGAAAATCTCCTCTGTACCCTGTCAAGGAGCTTCCTATACTTCCTAAGGTGTGGTGACCAGAACTGGACACAATACTCTAGTTGTGGCCTAACCAAAGCTTATAAAGGTTTAGTATAATTTACCTGCCTTTTTTTACTCAAGTCTTCTATTTATGAAGTCCAAGATCCAATATGCTTTGCTAAATACTCTTTCAATATGTCCTACCACCTTCAAAGATCCTCCTTTTCCTTGTTGAAACCAGGTGGGAAGGGGTGATCTGGCTCCCCTCTATTCAACCTCCTCGGCTGGTCAAAACAAAGGGTTAAGTTTCTTTTTCACGCAGATATGCTTTTTCCGCATCCAAATATATTTAACTATTTAAGCTGTGGGCAATAAGAAATCAATCAAACAAAGCTTTCTTAAGTACAAGAAAGAGCAAATTTATTAACCATTAAACCCAAGGTGAAAATAATAAAAATGTGACGTCTCTCACACGCACAGATATCAGAACTATGGGAAGTTAGTGTCCAATAAAAAAAAGTTATAAGAATATACGGTTAAGCGTTCTTTGATTGTCCTTGAGGTGTAGATTTTCAAACATAGTGGGCGATTTGGGTTAGCTGGTATCTTGGATGCGGTCAGATGTAGAAGTTATTGCAATTGTTCTGAGATCTCAGCTTGTTTGTAGATTTCTAGTAAAGCTGGCTTCCGAACTGTGTAATATACTTGTTCCAAAAAAAGGGAGAAAGGGAGAAAGGGAGAAAGAGAGAGAGAGAGAGAGAGAAAGAGAGAGAGAGAGAGAGACAAGCTTTCAGCCTCTTTCCTCTGCTGAAAACTTTCTTGCAAAATCTCTGCAGTGGCTACAGCCTAGCCTGAAATACTTCATTCATTGTGTATTTCCAAGCAGTTTTAGGTGGGTCTGTCTGGGGCAGCCATTTTTTTCAATATCCAGCACTTTGCATTTTAAAATCTCTTCCTTAAGACTGCGACAAGCTTTGATGGGTCTCTGAATTATAGGAAATGTCTCTTTCTTCACACTCCCCTGAGGGTGATTTGTTTGTTTTACACCTTCACCTTGGAAGGTGGCCTTGCATTTTTAAGTAGTTCTGTCTCATTTCAAATTGTAAAATTTCCAGCCAGTTGAAAGTTGAAAAATCATATTTCCCAGAATAAAAGGGGCATAACCTCGTGAACTCCTGTACACTCCCTGGAGTTCTAAATTTAGCATGGATTTTTGCTGAGTTTGGATGACTCAGGAGCCCTTTAAATTTCAGGCGAAACCCAATTCTGAGATTCCCGATCCCATTTCCTGGTTTTCTGATTTTGAGGAATGCCTTTTAAGGGTGCGGGCTGGTTTGAGTCAAGAGACAGCACCTGGAATTCCTCACCTGCCTGGTTCAATTGTAGAGAGAGGCATGTCTACAATTTTCATGCAGCTAGGCCAGCTTTTTAAAGTCTCGTGGTTCATGGCATTTCAGAAGTATGTCTATAATCTTCATGGAGAAAACTTTTGAAAGGTGAGTTCAGAAGGTTCTCCTCATGCCCTCTATGCTAAGCAATGCCCCTCCACTCAAAACCCCCATGGCCCCTCATGGCAAGCTATGCCACTTCCAACACATTCACCCACTATATACTGTACAGAGCCATGAACCCTATAGTGACAATAGTATGTGTAAAAAAAAACTTTTTAAACAAACAGCCATTCATTCATACTTTCCACTATATTTAAAACATGTCTTTTCACCACAGCCCAATAAAATGTTACGCCAATCATCCAGAGCCTTTAAAGTATCAATAACAGAAACTGAAAGCACTTGAAACCTCTTAACCTTGAATAAATTAACATTATGCAATTGATAGCAGACATCACAGCCAGAGCTGCCAATCAAGCAATGTTTTCCCCGAGGCTCATGTGTTTCAACAGAGTATTGAATTTCTGGGTTCTGAGTTGAGTGGAGGGGCATAGATTAGTCTAGTGGACATGTGGGGTCATGGAAGGTGGGTGAAGAGGAATAACTTGACATAGAGGGCATCAAGGGCCATGGGGGTGGGTGGGTGGCTTAACCTGACCTGGGGTGCATGAGGTGGCATGGCTGGAGCATAGGGAGTGTGTGGGCATGAGGGCTGTGAGGGGTGAAAGCTAGAGGGCCTTACTTTTCTCATTATAACAGCAGCAAATGACCAGAAGACCAAGGCGGGCCTTTTAAACAGCCTGCCTCTGAACCTGGCAGTCCCAGTGGCTGCCCCTGACTTCTCTCCCAGGTTGGCTGGCCCAACAGAAGCCTTCACCTGCCCACTAGCAATGAAGATCTCACCTTTGAAGGCACCTCCTCCTGAGGCAGACATGCAAACCCAGGAATTTTCCCAACTCCCACTGCCCACCTTGGTGATGAAAATCAAAGCCACTTCCTCTGTATTGCCTCTCCCTATCGCTTCTGCCAAATGCTATTGTGTATTAAATTTCAAAGGCCACTTGTCTGCCCATTCTGCTAACCTAGCAGTTAACAGGTGGCATCATCACTTTTTTGCCACTCCTCCAAGTTTTGTATGATCGGTAAATTTTGAAATTTTACTCCATTTATTTCAACATCCAAGTCATTTAAATGTATAAGAATGAAAGAAGGACTTGCATTTATAAACTGTTTTTCACAACCTCGGGATATTCAAAAGCACTTTACAATCAATTAAATACTTCTGAAGCAGTTACTTGCAAAACATTGAGCTAAGACAGCCAATTGCTTCACAGCATGGTCCCACAACAGTGTTGAGAAGAATGACAAGATCATATGTTTTAATGATGTTAGCTGAATCATGTTGAAAGAGCGAAGTATAAAGAAGTACCATTGTTTACCTGCAATTTACTCCCAAACTCCTTGCGTCAAAGGACATAATTAGTGGAAAAGGAACTGGAAACTGAAATTGGGTGAACCTTTGCAATAATCTCCCAGCAAGATATCGAGAGAAGTAGAAACTGTTCTGCATACAATATATAACAAATTAGTTAATACGTTTAGAAGAAATTCCCCAGCTTACTATTTAAATGAATGGCATCAAGTCTTCAATTCATTTTAAATAAAATGGTTAAAATGGGTTAATAAAAACACACACAGGCCAAAGAACTTCTATCCAGGAATAATGCCAGTGTTCAAATTGAAGCAAGAATGAAAGAGAGAAATTTGCTTGCTTCTAGTGGCGCTACACAGACTTAACTCAATTCACCATTGCAAGCAGTGCCACGGGCCACACAGGTAGTGGCATGGGCCGTATTCCTCAATGGTATCAATGTGCAGCCCAAGGAGCTGCCTGTCCCAGTAAATCGACATAAGCCTGCATAGCATGCAAACAAATTCTACCTCGCACCCCGTCCCTCCCAAAAGAGCTTTAGGATATCGGAAGGATGGCCTTTTGATGGGCTGAGTGTTCTTTCCTCATCTTTAAATGGCCTTACATTCATTGGCCCAGAACAGAACAACATTGCAGTTGCCTGTAGTCTGAAAAATAAAAGGAAATAAGGAAATGAAAACTGTAGGTGATAATCACTGAAAGCATCCAATCTGAAATCTTTGACTTTTCCCATGTGTTTAAATGCAACAAGTCAACAATTTAAGAGTGCACCGTGTGATTATTTCCTCACACCCACGCTGCTTGTCACCCTCCAGTTTATATTTAGGCTTGAACTATCCCGGATGCATTTTGCGCACTGCAGCTGATAATATTTGGTTCAGCTGACTTCCAAAAGAGAAAGCAGGCTTAGTTTAATCAGAGCTGTACCTTTTTGTTTTGTACTTGGACTTTTTAATCTTACTGTTACACAGTTGCCAAGATTTATTGGAGGCATTGAGATATTCCGATATGAGAAGTGACAAATTTATAACTCCACAGGCACGAATCAGCTTTCGCTTTTTGATTATCTATTCAGAAAAACGTTATGTTTTTCACCAGAAGTGCTATGTCTTGCCTTACAAAAGTGAAACATTTTAAGAAAGGTCTGCATTGTTATAGTCAAACGTGGAAAAGTCGAGAAGCTCACAATTATTTTCAAATTCAAACTCTAATGTTAATGTAGCCAAAAAGTAATGGCTTATGGTGTGTTTATACAATATATAGTTTGAAAATATCAAACTTGAAATGTGCTTATTTCGGTGCCATTGTGTTATTAGATTTTTGTTTAACATTTCATAAGGAAGTCAAGGACAGAGAAGACCAATGACCACAGTCGAAACTTATTCCTTTACCCTACATTTCCATGTTTTCAGCTCTTTGTTTGTTGTTTGTTTAGATCTAATTTTAACTCACTTCATGGGATTGAATTCTGACTCCTCAATGAGGTCTGAGTTACTTTAAACTGGGGTAGGCTTCATGAATGTTGACTTGTTGACATGAGATGACCAGTATGAATGCTGCCTTGCAAAATAAGGCTCAGGCCAGTTTAACTCCCGGGCCGCATTGTAATGCTTGAGCTGGGTGGCCCCTGTGTGAACCAGGCGGGTCTAATAATTCTCATGAGCTTCTTCCGGTTTATTTAAAGGAGCCATATAAAGTTTGAGTCTGTCCCTGCTGCAGAAGCAGATGTTTGCTTCTTATGTATCCCCAGTGGCTAAGCATTTTAAAGGAGTACCTGAGAAATAGAGATGAACAGATAAGCTGCACCATCATTTTCCCTACTAGGCCTCTCTGCTTCTCTGAAGGGATGTTCATTGAAGAAATCAGGGCAAGAAGGGAGGCCCTCTTCCCTTCATCTGCAGGAGCATCCCAGGGTCACGCCAGTTTGGGTTTGGACAGAGGTCACAGACTCGATCACTGCCACTAGGAGCTGGGTTCAAAGTTAAGTGAAGTTCAATGACGTCAGAAGAGCAGCAGAGATGGGTTCAACTCTTCACCTCACCACGTCGCTTAACAGCACTCCTCACAACACTCCTTTCACCATTTCCATCACCGGCATTACAAATTCTCTTCTGTTTTCATAACTTTCAATACACAATCACAATGTCTTGTTAAGAAAAATGTAATGGGTCGACTTCAGTGAGAAATTTTTGGATGAGAATTATTGTGATGCTCATTAAATTTATGACTTTTCACATATAGTTGTTTTACTGATCACTCCAGCTGGAGAAAATAAATTGCTTTCACTGATAAAAATGTAGGAGAGTTACTAACTTTACCACTGTCTTGGGGCAGATTTTAACTCTGTGAAGGCATGTGTATCTTGAATGAGGCACAATCCTGCTCATGGACTAACTAGGAAACAGGCAATAGCAAATTGGCAGCTTATTTTCATTCAATGGAAAATGAAAATCGTGTGCAGTGTAAAACCATCTGCCGATTTGCTGTGACCCATTTTGTATTTTTGCCAAAGATGTGTTTTGCCCCCACTGTGAGTCTAATGAACACATTCTCAGCTGTGCACAGGGTCACCTGGCACTATGGCGATGAATTTCATAGCCCGAGAGTATTGATATAACCTTGTTATAGGGTAAGGACACAGTTGTGAACATCCATGGTTAGTTTACAGCCCTGTTGGATATATAGATCTATCACATTAACCTGAGAGTCAGGATGATGATTACAAACAATCGCCTTAAAACGTTAAAACTTAGGCAGCTGTGGATGCAGTAATATATGTTGCATTACACAAGTACCAAATCTTGTGAATGATACTCTGGGGAATGAGTAGCCATCCCCTTAAGCATTGTTTTATAAAAGTCACAGCTTATGAAAGGCTGCTAATAAGAACACAAGTAACCAAAACTTTTGATTATATTGCACTATTGACCTGAGGTAAAATCCTACAACATTCATGCTAAAATAGTCTGCAATAAACAAAGTATTTTGGTTCAGAAGAGAAGATTGTAACAACTCAAAAAGTTCACAGTGGACTGTAGTTGGGGAGCTGATAAGTTGAACAGTGTGAGATCTAACTTATTGAGGGATGTCTAAACATTCCCATCTACTTTACGTAATACAATTGCCAACACTCTCAGCAATGGTTAAATTTAGTGTTGGTTATAACATTATTCATAGAAAATAATTTGGAAATATGAAGTAACATTAACATTAGAAAGAACAATAAATTCTAATTGATTCAAGATGAACGTTTATTTCAGTGTGAGACATTGAATAACAATCTTCCCTATTTTTCCGCCAAAATGCAAAATTGAAAAAATAACTTGAATCTTTTAAAAAGCCAAACTGCATCCTTCATTGCAGCTAAAGACAGCCCTGAGTGCCCTGGTCATGGCCTCGTTTCGGTTTCCTGCTTCTAGGTGCTCAGCATTTCTGGAAATGCCAACACTCAGTGGTGAACACACGTCAAACAGTAAAAATGCCTTTCGGGTCTGAATGACATCATCAGACTCTGATTATTGCATTTCAATGAGGCCCTGACCTGCTTTGGCTGAGGGCCTTGCATACTGGCCAGAGTGTGCCTGTAAAAATGGTGCATGGTGCAAAATGGCCTTAAATCCGGTGGGTAGGCTGCTCCTCTGAACTCTTTTCACACCCCTTTCTCATCGAAAGTTTATATGCCTCCACCACCTTTTCCCCAAATTTTTATTATTCCTTGAAAAAATACATTTTTCTTAATATCTGTTTGAAATGTACTTTTCAATTATTTCCATTTATGGGGCAGAATAATATGGGGTGGGAGGGGAGGGGGGTGGGTGGCAGGGCGCCCCCAGGAACCACGTCAACATGGAGCCGACATGGGTAGACAATGACATAGATAGAACTAGAAAAGTGGTCCTGTACAGTCAGTATGAGGAGCTAGGTACCAAATTAATAAGCAAAATCTCAAAGGTAATAATCTCTGGATTGTTACCTGAGCCACATGCAAATTGGCACAGGGCAAATAAGATTAAAGAGGCAAATGCGTGGCTCAAAGACTGGAGTGGGAAAAGTGGATTCTGGTTTGTGGGGCACTGGCATCAGTACTGGGGAAAGTGGGGGCTGTATCATTGGGACGGTTTCTATGTGAGCCATGCTGGGACTATTGTTCTCGCAAACCACGTAACTAGGGAAGTAGAGAGGGCTTTAAACTAAACAAGGGGTATGAGGGATCAAGCTTGGGCAGAGGTAGCAACACAAAGTGCAGAGTTAAGACAGGGAAGTAAAATAATAATATGAGAAATTAGGGTCAGAGAATGGCAGGAAAGGACAGAGAGAAAAAAACTAAGAATATATCAACAGTCAGGACTAGATGTTACAAAGGTAAAAAAAAGACAAAACTGAAGGCTCTATATCTGAATGCATGTAGCATTCATAACAAAGTAAATGAAGTGATGGCCCACATTGAAGTAAATAAATATGATCTGATTGCAATTATGGAGACGTGGCTGCAGGATGACAAAGACTGGGTCCATAATATTGAATGGTACATGACATTCATGAGGAATAGGAAGCTAGGTAATGGTGGAGGGGTAACACTGTTAATCAAAGAGGGCATTGGTGCAATATTTAGAGATGACCTTGGTTCAGGAGTTCAGGATGTAGAATCAGTTTGGGTGGAGATGAGGAATAGTAGGGGAAACAAGTCATTAGTGGGAGTGGTCTACAGGCCACCTAACAGTAGCCACAGTGTAGGACAAAGTATTCAAGAGAAAATGTTGTGTACTTGTTATAAAGGGACGGCAATAATCATGGGTGATTTTAATCTACACATAAACTGGAAAAATCAGATTGGCAGTAGCTGGCTGGATGAGGCATTCTTAGGATGTTTTCAAGACAGTTTCTTAGAGCAGCATGTTCTGAAACAAACCAGAGAGAAGGTTATATTAGACTTGGTATTGTGAAACGTGACAGGATTAATGATCTCAGAATGAAGGCACCCCTAGGTAGCAGTGACCACAATATGATTGAATTTTACATCCAGTTTGAAAGGGAGAAGAACTGGTCCAAGACTAGTATCTTAAACTTAAATAAGGGCAACTATGTGGGGATAAAAGCTGAGCTAGCTGAAGTGAACTGGGAAACTAGGCTGGAAGATATTTCAATAGGGAAGCAGTGGCAGACATTTAAGGGGATATTTCAGAGAATTCAGGATAAGTACATTCCTACTATAAAGAAAAATTCTAAGGGGAGGACCCCCTATCCGTGATTAACTAAAAATGTTAAGGAAAGCATCAAACTTAAAGAAAAGCATACAACTCTGCAAAGATGAGTGACAGGAGAGATGTTTGGACAGAATATAAAGAATGGCAGAAAATAGCTAAAAGGTTAATCAGGAAAAAGAAATTAGAGTATGAGAGGAAGCTAGCTAGAAATGTAAAAACGGATGGCAAGATTTTCTACAGGTATTTAAAAAGGAAAAGAGTAAGTAAAGTGAGTGTTGGTCCTATAGAGAGTGACAGTGGGGAGTTAATAGCAAATAATAGTAGATAAGGAAATGGCAGAAGAAATGAACAAATGTTTTGCTTCTGTGTGCACTATAGAGGATACAAAAAACATTCCAGTAATAGCTGCAAATCAGGAGGTGAACAGGAGAAAGGGACTTGATGAAATTGAAATCACTAAGGAAATGGTACTGAGAAAATTAATGGAGCTGCAGGCTGGCAAATCTCCGGGCCCCAGCGGACTACATCCTCGGGTCTTAAAGGAGGTGGCTAATAAGGTAGTTAATGCCCTGGTTAAAATTCGCTAGATTCTGGAAAGGTGGGCACTTAGCAGAGCTCAAGGCAATACGGAAGAATCAGCATGGTTTTGTGAAAGGAAAATCATGTTTTACCAATTTATTGGAGTTTTTTGAAGGAGTAACATGCGCAATGGATAAAGGGAGCCTGTAGACGTACTGTACTTGGATTTCCAGAAGGCATTTGATAAGGTGCCACATCAAAGATTATGACGGAAAATAAAAGCGCATGGTGTAGGGAGTAACATATTAGGGTTGATAAAAGATTGGTTGGCTGGCAGAAAGCAGAGAGTATGCTTAAATGGGCCTTTTTTGGATTGGCAGGATGTGACAGGTGGAGTCCCACAGGGGTCTGTACTGGGACCTCAACTTTTTACGATTTACATCAACAACTTAGATGAGGGGAGTGAAGACATGGTAGCTAAATTTGTAGATGACACAAATATAGGCAGGAACGTATGCTGTGAAGAGGACATGAGGAGGTTGCAGATGGATATAGATAGGTTGAGTGAGTGGACAAAGATCTGGCAAATGGAGTTTAATGTGGGAAAATGTGTCAATTTGGCAGGAAGAACAAAAAAGCAGAGTATTACTTAAATGGAGAATGGCTGCATAATCCTGAAGTGCAGAGGGATCTAGGTGTTCTAGAACATGAGCCACAAAAAGTTAGTGGGCAGGTACAGCAAGTAATTAAGAAGGTTAATGGAATGCTATGTTTTATTATGAAAGGGATTGAAGATAAAAGTAAGGATATTATGCTTAAATTATTCAGGGCATTGGTGAGACTGCACTTCGAATATTGTGTGCAGTTTTGGTCTCCTTATTTAAAGAAGGACGTTGGAGGCGGTTCAGAGGAGGTTTACTAGATTGATACCTGGAATGAGTGGGTTGTCTTATGAAGGAAGGTTGGACAGACTGGGCTTGTTTCCACTGGAGCTGAGAAGAGTGAGGGGTGATTTGATTGAAGTAACACAAGATCCTGAATGGCCTTGACAAGGTGGACATTGAAAGCCCTCCTGTGAGTGAGTCCAGAACTAGGGGGCACGGTTTTAAAATTAAGGGACGCCCTTTTAGGACAGAGATGAGGAGAAATTTTTTCTCTCCGAGGGTTGTGCGATTTTGGAATTCTCTGCCTCAGAAGGTGGTGGAGGAGGGGTCATTGAACATTTTTAAGACGGAGTTAGATAGATTCTTGTTAGGCAAGGGAGTCAAAGGTTATCGGGGCTAGATGGGAATGTGGAAATCGAAACTCAAGAAGATCAGCCGTGATTTTATTGAAGGGCAGATCAGCTTGAGGGGCCAAATGGTCCACTCCTGTTCCCATTTCTTATGTCCTTATGTTCTTATGCTCTGTGCCGACCTGCTCCTCAGCCATAAAGCACTGTGGGGTGAACTAATGAGAGCTGAGTGGCCTGCATTGGGGCAGAGGTTTCGCCCTTTGGAGCTGCCAGTCAATCCAATTGGCTGGCAGTCCATCAGTTCCGGCACTGGAACTGCAGAAGGAAAATAAAATCCGGGCCCATGGATCCCCAGAGCAAGTAAGTCTGGGTCTTGGGCTGGGAGGGTTTGGGTGTGTTAGGTAGAGGGGCGGGAGTGGGAAGGAGGTGGGTTTAAAGGAGGGAGTAGGCCAGAAGGAAGGGATGATTGACCTAAGGGGAGGCTGCCCCACAATCGTCAATAGGCTGCCACCAAAGAGTGACCCCCTCCCTTTCCACCCTTTAAACACTTAAGTTTAAAAAAACGGGCTTTCTGCTTCCACCCTGCTGACCACACCAAATGTTTTTTGAAGTAGGCAGTGTATTATCAGAGACAATTAGCTTGAAAACGAGCTTAATCGACCCTTAAGTATTTATTTAAATATGGCAGGCACCTGCCCGTCCCCCATATTATGGGGGAGGGCTCGAGGGTGGACGGGGAGGTGGTGTGATGGGCGCCTAATCCACTTTACATGCCCCCCCCACTCCACCCCCACTGGACACATGTCTGCCAGGATGCGTAAAATTCAGCCCAAGGCCTCTGGTCCTACCCAGCTGGCTTACTTTAAATCAAGATTTGGGTTGTTCTCATCTACGGCATGTAATAATTCATATACCTCCATAAGGCATCTGTATTCACAGATTCACAGAATTGTTACAGCACAGAAGGAGGCATTCAGCCCATCGTGTCCACATTGGTTCTCCAAACGAGCAATTCATCCAGTGCCATTTCCCTGACTTCTCCCCGTAACCCTGACCATCCATCCTTTTCAGATAACAGTCTAATTCCCTTTTGAATGCTCTCAGGCAGTGCATTCCAGACCTTAACTACTTGCTGCGTGAAAAAGCTTTTCCTCATGTTGCTGTTGCTTGTTTTGCCAATTACTTTAACCCTTTGTCCTGTTGAAACTGATTCCTTCAAGAGTGGGAATAGTTTCTCCCTATCTACTCTGTCCAGACCCTTTATAATTTTGGATATCTCTATCAAATTTCCTCTCAGCCTTCTCTTCTCCAAGGGTAACAGTCCTAACTTCTCCAAACTATCTTCATAACTAAAGTTCCTCATCCCTGGATCCATTCATGTGAATCGTCTCTGCACCCTCTCTAATGCGTTCCTAAAATGTGGCACCCAGAACTGGGTGTAATACTCCAACTGAGGCTGAACTGGTGTCTTATACAAGTTCAACATAACCTACTTGCTCATGTATTCTATGCCACTATTAATTAAGCCTAAGGTACTGTATGCATTATTAAACACACTCTAAAGTTGTCCTGACACATTCAATTACTTAGATACATATATACCCAGGTCTCCCTGCTCCTGTATCCTCTTTAGAATTGCTTGCTTTGTACAGCATGTACTACTGTAATCTTTCCTCATACACTAGTTACTCTTGACCATTAACTTTTCCAACAGATGCTGAATTTCATAGACTTGAATGATGGATCGTACTGCTTGTACCATGATATATTCAGTTTTTGCTATTCTTGAAGGATACTGCCTGGACACCATGAAGCAGTCTTGTATAAGTTACAAGGAAGCCTTTATTAACAATTCTGAACTATGTACATATTTACAGTAGGTATGGGGAGGACCCCATATTGAGTCCTTAGACGTTGCTACTCACCCCCAGATTAGCCCCTACTCTAGGTCATGTGTGCGTGGGTGATACTGTAACATTTAGGTACCAAATCTTTCTACTACACCTCCCCCCAAGTCTTTATACTCCGTATTGAGACTGACATTAGTTTATTTCCAGTTCAATTCAGTCTTACATCACTGTAAATCTTGTATACCAACTGTAATGTTACAACTATAAACTATTCAAACCCTATGCTATTTCATTATAAACATTAATGACACTAACACTAACCGCATCCATTTACAATGTTCTTACTCTCCCATCTCCACCCTGCCGACCACCACCCCCCCACCCCCCCAGAGGTTCAGGCGGTACAGAAACATAGAAATTAGGAGCAGGAGTAAGCCATTCGGCCCTTCAAGCCTGCTCCGCCATTCAATATGATCATGGCTGATCATCCAACTCAATAGCCTTTCCCGCTTTCTCCCCATATCCTTTGATCCCTTTTGCTCCAAGAGCTATATCTAATTCCTTCTTGAAAACATACAATGTTTTGGCCTCAACTACTTTCTGTGGTAGCGAATTCCACAGGCTCACCGCTCTCTGGGTGAGGAAATTTCTCCTCATCTCAGTCCTAAATGGTCTACCCTGTGTCCTCAGACTGTGACCCCTGGTTCTGGACTCCCCCACCATCGGGAACATCCTTCCTGCATCTACCCTGTCTAGTCCTGTTAGAATTTTATAGGTTTCTATGAGATCCCCCTTCATTCTTCTGAACTCCAGCGAATATAATCCAAATCGACTCAATATCTCCTCATATGTCAGTCCCGCCATCCCATGATTTCTTGGTGGATGAAATTGGTGTTCGTCAGGTTGTCAGTGTTTCTATTTTTCTTTCACCTTTTTTGGGCATCTGAAAGCTCGTTGCAGTTGGGGGAGAGCCTTTCTGTGGATCGAAGAAGACTGGATAGGTAGCTCCCCTTTGCTTATTTGCAAAGGTTGTGTGAGGCTGCTGCCAGTGGTTTTGGCACACTGCCTGGAGGTTGTCCGGTTTGTGCAGCAGTTGGCATGTCTACCGTCGCTCGTGGAGATAGAGTCTTCTCTGAAGGGCGTTCCGGCTCTGGCGTCACTTCCACCAGGGAAGCTGTGGTAACATCAGGTGCGGTAGGTTGATTGGCCTTTGGGAAGATTCGGGAACTGGGAATGGAGAAGGTCAGACCTGCTCCCCGAAAAGAGAAGAGAGGTTACAAATGAAGTCAACATTTGAATGCTGTCTTATGGTTGAACCTTTGGGAGGATGCTATTCCAGCTGGGCGGGGCCCTGGTTGTCTTCACCTATCCTGCCGGCTGGAGAGGATTGAAATCTATGCAGGCACCCCTGCTGAAGAGGGAGAAGGGCTGATTTTACATGACGTACATCAGCTCCATGATCTGTTTATTGCCATACCTCAGAGTTCCTGTATCCAGGTCAAAATCCTGGAACTCCCTCCCTAACAGCACTGTGGACGTACCTATACCACGTGGACTGCAGTGGTTCAAAAAGGCAGCTCACCACCACCTTCTCAAGGGCAATTAGGGAATTAGGGAGGGGCAATTAGTGCTGGCCTAGCCAGTGATGCTCACATCCCATGTATGAATTAAAAAAAGACAATCATGCCAATGACTGGGAATTGGACTCCCCCACCACTGTAAAGTGGGGTGTCCATTGTTCGGAGCCAGTGGCTTGGAGCCATAGTTCCTTAGCAGATAGGACTGTCTTTTTGGCACCTGAACGTAACTTAAAGTTGGCTAGATGGCCGTTCAACATGATGTCTGCATTCCATAACGAGGGGCAATGTTGCCCAAGAAGAGAGGCTGTCTATCTACTGGGTTGCTGGTCTCGACCTCATGAATGGCTTTTGGGTTGTCTGGGCAGTGCTGGGGTCTTGACTTGCACAACTCTCGAAAATGTCCCTGTCTGCGGCAGTGGAAGCGCTGGGTGGTACACACAGTACATTGATCTTTCCCGTGAGTGCGCTAAGCACCACTGCACTGGCAAAGTTGATCAGCAGGGTGGTTCAGGGGTGGCTTACGCTAACTTAGGCTTTCCTGTGTTTCTGTGGCTTGATATAGTGGACTGAGGTGTGGCATCTTCCCATGAAGTGTTCTCTCCTCTGAGAATGGCGCTGTTTTGTTCATGCAGCTCAGAAAGTCTAACCAGTTGGACAGCCTTGTCAAGAGTAAGATCACTTTGGTTTGGAGGAGGTCAGAGAGTGAATAGTCCATTACGCCCACCACAATTCTGTCTCAATGAGTTTGGATTTTAAGTCACCGTATTCATACCCTTCTGTCATGCGTTAGGGGTCATTGATGAAGGAATCGACAGGTTCCCCAGACTGCTGGACTCTCCTGTTAAATTTTGCATGTTCCAGGATTTTATTAGATCTCAGGTTGAAGAAAAGGTGGAAGGATTTTAAGACATTGTCAAATTTAGCAGGTGACTCAGCAATGGCTTGCCTTGCAATGATGTCATCTGCGATTAGCCCTTTGGAATAAAGTAGTCTGCTAACTTGCTCTGCCTCTGATTTTTTTATTTAATCCTGTAACAGTGCTATACCTCAAAAAACCTTTTTCTCCAATAACTCCAATTCTGGGGCTGATCAGGGAAATAGGTGAAGTCCAATGGAGGTGGGAGCGAAGAATTGTGATCCATCCATCCAAAAGTGTAGGTGTAGCTTTAAGAGAGAAGAGGGTTTGAAGGTGACGATTCCGGTTATTGATGAAGAAGGGATTTTTGCGTGCTCCCCAGGTTTTGGCGCAAATTTCCAAATGGCGACGGTGCTCCCATGAAGAAAGAGAGCCCAAAATGGCTGCAGGGCCTGAGGGCTGCTGAGGGAGTTCTTGCTCCATGACAGCATGTTGCGGGTCAGGAACGGGTCGGGAAGATGGAATTCTCACTGGAGGCTGAAGAGTTGCGAGGTACTCGACTTCATGAAAAATAATTCTTCATCTTTTTTGTTTTCTTCCTTCCATTCCAAACTCACATGCTACCTGGGCGGACGTCAAGTTGGGGTTCGGGCTCGCGACTGAAATTAACAACAGCGTTTCTATCTGGTGCGTTTAAACAGAGGATTCGCAGGACTGGCTAGCCTGGAACTATCGCTCACCCTGCAGGCTGCTGGCTCTGCTTGGCTGAAGCTGAACTTCCACAGGAGATTCAGTGGAGTTTTCTGCCCGAGTTTAAACTTCCACCTTTTTTCCTGCTTCCAGGCTCTCGCGTGTCTGGAGCTTCTCTGGTGAGCTTTCTCAGCGCCTGAGCTTCTGGAGTGAGGTTGCTTCAGTGCAGGAAGCATTGAAGGTATCTTTTTCTTTAGTTCTTCAGCATTGTATTAAGGATGTGGCTATTTTATCCCTTGCTGCCACCATAATGGATCCTACCGCTAGTAACATGATATATTCTGTGTCACTGTGCTTGAAGGATATTTCTTGAGCACTATGAAGTAGTCTTGAAAAAGTTACAAGGGTGTCTTCATTGACATATTAAATTACGTACACACTCTTAGTAGGTATGGAGAGAACTCCGTATTAGGTCCTGACACATTTCTACTCGTCTCTAGACTGGTCCTAGCTCCAGGTCATGTGCCTTCTTACATCGCCGTGTGAATGGTACTGTACTTAAGCTCAAGTTAACCCTTGAGGTGCCAGATCCTTCTACCACATGTGCTCCTACTGAGGCTCACATTCAAAGAGAGCCCGTGTTGGAGCATCAGAGTTGCTGTCCGTAGTCCTATCTCATATGTTTGTTCCCTTCAAATGTTGTTTCCCCACTGGGAACATGGGAGTGCAAAATTTACCCTTATGACCAAAATGGTACACAATAATCCCGCCACCTCCTGAAGTAGTTCAGAAGCAGCCACAGAGGCGGACGAATGCAGAGGCAGGCTTGTTAGAATGTTTGCCTCAGTTCTCTGAAACTTTGGTCCAGGTGTATAAAAGGCTGTTAGTCCATCAAATCCCACCCTTCATCTACCCCCCACTCCCCTTCAGACTTCCCTGCCACCTCCATGCTCCCCCATATCCCATCACCCAGTACCCACAATTGCTGGATCTCAGGAGCCATGGGGAAATGAAAACAAAAACTTCTAACAATCTAGCAGAACTCTCATTCATAGACAATTGATATGAAAAAGAGTTCTCATTCATGAAAACATTTCAAATATCTTAAATCCGTCAAGTGGTCAATCTGTTGTAAAAACAAAGAGAATCCTATTCACTAACAACATTAAGGACAGCTAATCCTTTAATAGCCTCTTAAAACTGTCAACCAAAATATGAACACAGACCTTCTGCTGAAATAATTGTTTTTTTGAGTTTTTGAAACTCAGCCAAGTATTTATGATGGGCTCAGCTATAATAACAGCCTTTGGCAAACTTCAACAATTATTGAAGATGCAGGAACAGATGGCTATTTTTTTGCTAAGCTACATGAGATGGCCTGACAATCAATGTACTCCAGCAGTGGGTGTCTGCTTTTTCACTCCATATGACAGCTGCAACCTATGTTTTTATTATTAAAGGGCTGGGAATTTAAATAACTTCAGATCATGACACTTAAACAGACCTTATCCATCCTTCAGGAGTACTTATGCCTCCTCCATAAATTTGTGACCCCCACACTGCAGGTTAAGGCCATTTGAAAAATGAAAATGGGTTTGTTTAAATTCAGGGCCTGAATTGCTGTGTCTTGGTGCCCCCACCCCATCCCCCTCACTGTCAGTGGCGCTGGAGGCAGCCTGCTGACTCTGCTGTCCTGGTGGCCCTGGCATCGTCCTCTGGCCGCCAGAGCCTGAGCAGGCTCTGCCTGGAAGGGTGAGCCCAGCCCTATGACTGGGCACTCCTCAGTCATCGCGACATCATCAGATGAAGCGGCCACTGGCAAATGGGCAGAGCAGCTGTTGTCCTCATCTGGAGTGCCCTGAGGGGAGCCCACAGAGATGACAGGCAGCTCATCTGCCAGCGTGAGGTGTGTTTGCACCTCCCTGCTCAGCATTGGTGGACAGACACCCAGCAGAGAAAGTGAGAGATGGATGCTTCATCCATCTCTCACACTGGCAGCGACCTCCTAAGGTCATTGCCTATGTGAGGGCTTGCAGGTTCGAGTGCAATCCCAGGAACCCGAGTCTGTTCCTGAAGCTGCCTCTCCATGAGAGTCGAAACTCTCTCAATGGAAGAGGCTGTGCACTAGGTGTCAAGGGTCAATGCAGAACTCATGCTCTGCATGGACCCCTCCATCACAGAGACCATGGCACACAGACCCTCATGGATCCCTGCCAGATCTCCCTGCACATCCCACTGGATATCCAGCATTGCCGCCTGATGGACGACCCCAGAGGCTCGCCATCTGCCTCGGACGCAGCATGGTCCTAGTGTCCAGCTGTGCTCCCACTGTCAGCTCCTTGGGACCTCTCTGCCTCTGCCAGCTCCTGATGTGAGTGTGATGTGCCCTCACCACTCTACAATACCGTGAAGCCAAAGAACTAATGCACACTGACGTATGAGTATCTGCGCTGGTGCCTGGTTTAGAGAGACGGTGTGACGCTGGTGCAGATGTGATGTCTTCCTTGGAGCTCAATGTAGGGTTCTCGGGGTCACTGGCGTCTCCTGTAGATGGCGTGTTTGCGGGAGGAAGGCAAGAGATCAGTACATTCAATCATCATAGTCACTATGCATGCTAGGACAAGACGGTGGAGATCTGCTGCATGGTGCCATCTGCATTGAAGCGTCAGTCGTCTCCCTAGCTATGACAGTTCAGTTTCTGATGAGAGGAGCCCGTTATGTTTCCAGTACCCACTGCACATGCATCTGTCACGTACACTCTTACCTTCATCCGAGACCCCTGCCTCCTTGGAGGAGCGAGCTGGAAGAGCGAGCTGGCTGGTGAGATTCCAGCTCCAGTGCATCGCTTTCGTGCTTCATGAGGATGCCCAGATTTGGCACTCCTCCATCCATTCTGCGGCACTCCGCAGCGATATGACTGCTCTTCTCCTGACAGGGAAAAATAGAAAGCCTCGTTATTGCTCTGTCTCCCTGAAGGTCCTTTCCTGGTTACCGCCAACCTGGGCATTAGGCAGGCCATGTCACTGTGGCCCATCTCACCCTGCAATGCACTGTGGCCAGTTGTGCTGACATCCCATCCTTGGCAGGGCAGGTTTAAGTGCCAGTTGACAAACACACTCTTAGACCCCTAAATGTCCCAAGCAATGGGCATCTGACTAAAGTTCTCCACACAGGTCTACACCATTATGAGGGGAATAAATAGAGTGGACAGGATAAAATTGTTTCCCTTGATGGACAATTCTAGCACCAGGGGACATAGATTAAAGATAAGTGGCAGAAGCTGTAGGGGGGACATGAAGAAGAACTTTTTTATGCAGTGGGTAGTGGGTGTCTGGAATTCGCTGCCCAAGTTTGTGGTAGATGCAGAAACTTTAAACTCTTTTAAAAAGTACCTGGATCTGCACCTAAAGTGCTGTAAGCTGCAGGACTATGGGCCGGGTGCAGGAAGGTGGGATTAGGAAGGGCACCTGGGTGTCCTCGGGCTGGCATGGACAAGATGGGCTGAATGGCCTCCTTCTGTGCTGTGGCTTTTCTATGGTTCTATGGTTCTATCTCTGCACTTACCCTTGCTGACCACAGAAGAGCATTGAACTTTTTGCAGCACCAAAGCCACATGTTGCACACCACGTTGTGCCCACTGACCTGGACGGCAGCCTCTGTCCAGGCCTTCTTGGTCAGGTGGGGTGACCTACTCTTGCTGTCCCCAGGCATTAAGATATGCCACCTGGTACTGACGTCCTCGACCAGCGCTCACAGACACACATCTGAGAAACGCCCTCCTGCCTTCCATGACCACCAGGTGCTGAGGCCATGACTGCACACCAGGAAACTTCTTGGATTGCTTCAAAACAGCTCCCTCAGCCTCACCCACAACTCCCAGCAGCCTTCAGTTGGCATACACACTCTTAGACCCCTGAATGTCCTGAGCAATGGGCACCCGACTAAAGTTCTCCACACAGACCCATGTCATCTCTGCACTTACCCTTGCTGACCACAGAAGATTATTGAACCTTTTGCAGTCCCGTGCCACCCACCCTCCCACATCCCGCAACCCCCCCCTACCCCACCCGCCACATCCAACCCTGTGCATGGAAAAAAACAACCAGCAGTTGTGTTTGACGCTGGGCCGGCCTAATTGGCTACCCAGCGTAAGGTTGCATTCACAGTGCAATCTTGGCCGGGAGAGGGTTTTACATCCGCTTCCGGCCACGCGGACTTCAGGCATACCCCGAGGGTAGAGTTCAGGCCCAGAACTAATTTCAAATGGCCCTGCTGAGCTCGGGCTTCCTACCTGTCTGATTCATGCCCCTCCCCCTTCACCCTGCTGCTAAAAATGGGACCTGCCATACATGTGGGCGGGTCTTCCTCATCCGGGTCCCGTCCTCCATTTTTAAACACCTTGGGAGTGTGCCCGGCTCTGCAAAAATCTGGCCCCTAACGTAACCTCTGGAAAATTTGCAATGTTTTCTGACCTACTGTCCCAAGATTGTTAGAATCAAAGGGGTTGATATTAACCACCACCACCCTCCTCCCCACTACCCTCAAAGACAGATAAGCAAGGATCAGGTGAGGTGCTAAAAATTTTAAATTGCAAAACATGGGGGTAGGCGATGCTTTGTGGCATTGTCACTGGGCTAATAATCCAGAGACCCAGGCTAATGACCGGAATTCAAATCTCGCCATGGCAGATGGGATTCGTTTAAAAACCTGGAAATAAAAGTAAAAACCCATTGGGTTCATTAATCCCTCTGGGCAAGGCAACCTGCCACCTGGCCTACATGTGACAACTCATGTGAAGTTGTATCATTCCACTAAAAAGTCAAGAAGGAATGAAACCGGACAGACCACCTGGCATTGACCTAGGCATCAGAAACAACAACTGCAAACTCAGCCCTGTCGACCCTGCAAAGTCCTCCTTACTAACATCTGGGGGCTTGTGCCAAAATTGGAAGGGCTGTCTCACAGATTCCTGTCCCACCAGCAGGACAGATCCAGCAGAGGTGGCGGCACAGTGGTATACAGTCAGGAGGGAGTTGCCATGGGAGTCCTCAACATTGAATCCGGACCACATGAAGTCTCAAGGCATCAGGTCAAACATGGCCAATGAAACCTCCTGCTCATCACCACATACCACAACCCCCTTTTCTGCTGATGAAGCAGTAATCTTCCATTTTGAACACCACTTGGAGGAAGCACTGAGGGTAGCAATCATCAAAAGTGGTTTGGTAGCACCAATACAGCTGGCTGAGTCCTAAAGGGCATAGCTGCTGGACTGGAAATGCAGCAGGGAAAAACATACTTGACCTCATCGTCATCAACCTGCTTGCCACAGATCCATCTGTCCATGACGGTATCGGTAGGAGTGACCACCGCACAGCCCTTGTAGAGACGAAGTCCCGTCTTCACATTGTGTGACACTCCCACCGTGCTAAATGGGATATAATTCAAACAGATCTAGCAAATCAAAACTGGGCATGCATGAGGCACTGTGGGCCATCAGCAGCAGCAGAATTGTACTCAATCATAACCTGTAACCTCATGGCCTGGCATATCCTCCACTCTACAATTACCATCAGGCTAGGTGATCAACTCTGGTTTAATGAAGAGTGCAGGAGGGCATGCCAGTGCCAGCACCTGGCATACCTAAAAATGCTGCTGTATCAATGCTGCATGGCGAGGCTAAGGGCAGAATCATCCCAGATTTGCACTAAGTGCGGTAGTGGGTGGGAAAAAGAAAGTTTTACCCGCTGGCCACAATGGCGGCTTTTCACGCCATATCGTCCTAATCCCACCTCATTCATCATGCATCCCCGGGAAACACACTGTTTCACGGGTGGGCGGCTTCTGATTTGCCCGCCATGCCATCACCCCGCCAATTCCTCATGCCGGGCGCCATATTCAAAGCGCAGCCATGTGCACACACCTCTCAGTCCTTGCAGCCTGTGGGTGCAGCACAGAAGTCATGCCCCGAAAAGCACGAAGACTGGAGCCCCCAATTCAGTGACTTGTCCCTGGAACACCTTATGGACACCGTGGAGGCCCGCCGCGATGTCCCCGACCCCAATTTCGGTGAAGTCCAGAAAGCATGGTGACAAATCCAGCATGGGAGGGGGTGGCAGCGGTGGTCATTGCCAACACCTGCAAAAGAGGAAAGCCACCCATTTCCAAAAGAGGATGAATAGTCCCATCTGTTCCGCCAGGGTAAGTCGCTCTTCTCATCACTCTCAACTCACACACTCAGGAACACAATGCACATCTGCAAGAATCTCACACCTCAAGGGACAACACCACTAATTTTCACATACACACCTCACATCTGCATCAGGCTCATACCCTCTCGAGCTCGCATCCTCAGCCCATCCATGGCTCCGCTCACCACACAAACATTCCACGCAGTGCCATGTGTCCTGCTCACACTCTCTCCATCTGTTTTCATGCAGGAGAAGCTGGCTCACAGCAGCAGGGAGAGGTCCCAGACCAGGGGTGTAGTGACCCATATTAGGCCCCTCACTCGGTTTGAGAAGTGTGCGATCACGCTGACTGGTGAGGGCGTGGACCGTGCCTGCGGCGACGATAATGTCGGTCGTGAATGTCCACGTGAGGATCCTGCACCACATCATTCCTCTCTGAACAAAAATGTGAGTGATTCGCTTCTGTTTTTGACTCTGTTGTCATGCACTAATTATCTCTACTTTGGTTCACAGGGAGCTCTGCCAAGTGACCGACACCCTTAGCCAGGCAATCCCTCAGCTCCATCTAGGCCCTCACCTCCAGCCAACTGGACACCTCCTCCACTGAAGAGCTGGAAATAAGCAGCCTGGAAGATCCATCACATTGCTTACCCACACCTTCCACCAGCGCAGAGCCACGCAACTCGATGGGACTTAGATCCAGAGCAAGCTCGGGTTCACAATCTGGTGGTCACCGCATAGACGTGTGTCCACAGCAGGAGGAGGCAAATTTACCTCAGCCCCATGGCACTCAGAGTACTGCTCAGGAAGAGGCATCTGTGAGGATGACATCAAGTCAGATGACGAGCTTCTGGATTTGTCCTTCCAACTCATCCTGGAGAGTCAGCAGAAGGCAGGAGAACATCACTCAGAGTTGTTGGAAGCCTTCAAAAGAATGGCAAGCAAATTGGAAGAGTGCGTCTGCCTGCTCTGTGATGAAGTGGTGCCCACATGAGTGCGTATGGAGGTCTCCATGGGAAGGATAGCAGAGGCCATGGAGACCCTGGTCCAGCAGAACACGGAGATGCGCGCAGGCCTGCACTCCATCACGGTAGCCATTGGTGAGTTCCTACAGAGGCAATGTGAGAGGAAGATGTGGCACCTTGACCAGAAGACCATAAGACATAGGAGCAGAAATTAGGCCAATCGGCCCATTGAGTCTGCTTCCCCATTCAATCATGGCTGGTAAGTTTCTCAACCCCTTTCTCCCGCCTTCTCCCCATCACCTTTGATCCCCTTACCAATCAAGAACCTACCTATCTCACTGTTAAATATACTCAATGACCTGGCCTCCACAGCCTTCTGTGGCAATGAATTCCATACATTCACCACTCTCTGGCTAAAGAAGTTTCTCCTCATCTCTGTTCTAAAAGGTCTTCCCTTTACTCTGAGGCTGTGCCCTCGGGTCCTAGTGTCTCCTACTAATGGAAACATCTTCCCTACGTCCACTCTATCCAGGCCTTTCAGTATTCTGTAAGTTTCAATCAGATCCCCCCTCATCCTTCTAAACTCCATCGAGTATAGACCCAGAGTCCTCAAACGTTCCTCATATGTTAAGCCTTTCATTCCTGGGATCATTCTCGTGAACCTCCTCTGGACCCTCTCCAGGGCCAGCACATCCTTCCTGAGATATGGGGCCCAAAATTGCTCACAATATTCTAAATGTGGTCTGACCAGAGCCTTATAAAGCCTCAGCAGCACATCCCTGCTTTTATATTCTAGTCCTCTTAAAATAAATGCCAACATTGTATTTGCCTTCCGAACTACCGACTCAACCTGCAGGTTAACCTTAAGAGAATCCCGGACTAGGACTCCCAAGTCCCTTTGCACTCCAGATTTCTGAATTCTCTCCCCATTTAGAAAATAGTCTATGCCTCTGTTCTTCCTACCAAAGTGCATGACCTCACACTTCCCCACTTTGTATTCCATCTGCCACTTCTTTGCCCATTCTCCTAACCCGTCCAAATCCTTCTGCAGCCTCCCCACCTCCTCAACCTGTCCCTCCACCTATCTTTGTATCATCTGCAAACTTAGCCAGGATGCCCTCAGTTCCTTCATCTAGATCATTAATGTATAAATTGAAAAGTTGTGGTCCCAACACTGACCCCTGCGGAACTCCACTAGTCACCGGCCGCCATCGTGAGAAGGACCCCCTTATCCCCACTCTCTACCTCCTGCCAGACAGCCAATCTTCTATCCAGGCTAATACCTTGCCTCTAACGCCTTGGGCTCTTATCTTACTGAGCAGCCTCCTGTCCAGGTCCCTCCAGGTGTTCGTTCCCCTCAAGGAATCAGGCCAAGGCCCTCAGGCACCTGAAGGGAGGAAGACCGGTAACTGGACACCCTTTGGTCACCCACTCAGGAATCTCAGAGGCTGGCCTCTCCCTCCGAGTCCCCTTTGTCTGTGACTCCCTCAACCTCGTCCTCTGTCAATGCAGAGGGAGCAGCTGGCTCACAGGATGACAGCCAAAGCAAGCCAGGGCCCCAAAGGTCTCGGCTCTCCAGAGGACCCACACCAAAGTCACCTGAGGCAATAGTGCCAACATTGCACGGGCTATCTCCACCCCTGCTGTGGATATCAGGGGAGCACCTAGATGTGTTCGACCTGGAAAAGTTAAGAATTTCTGATCACAAGTGGTTGCTCGGGTGAACACGTTTTGTCATTTTATAATCTGAAAATATATTCATTCTCACTGAATAATGCATATGGTGTCTTTCAGCTTCAGTCTTCGTGAGTCCCCCCACCGCATTCCACCACTGCTCCCCCGACATCGCCACTAGCAGTTCAGCTTCACACAGCCAGCCCACGAGTGATTCTGGAGGGAGAAGTGTGTGTGGAGCCTCATGCAAGCACTCTCCCATGCACACGGATCCTTCCTCCAACACACTCACCTCAATGTCCTGAGCATTTTCAATGCTGCTTGCTGGGTTTCCCTTTCAGTTGTCTATCTAAGCTGACCTGCATCTCCGCCCACCCGCTGCTCACACTCTCATGCAGCTCCTGCTCCTGTCCACCACGAGTCTCCTTTCACTTTCAGTTTTAGAAGCTTGGTACGTGTAACGTTTATCTTTAGCTCCCCTGTCCTTTCCCTTCCCCCCAGTCACCCATGTGCTTTCCCCCATCACGGTCGATACCCCTGGCATCACCCTCCACTGCCTCACCATCACTTACCAGCCAGAACTCTTTTCTTTTGGGGATGTCCCAGTGAACGGCCATGCTCCCTACCTCCCCAGAAATCCCACACTCATCAACATTGACATCCCAACCTCCTCCTTCCCTCCCCTAGTGTCCATGTCTGCCTCCGAGTCCTCATCAACCACCCTCGCCGTCCCTTCTGCCATTACCGTCACAGCCTCACCCTCCCGCCCCAGCAGCTTACTCTGCCCTCCTTCATTCGCACCATTCCCTCCTACCACACCCACCCTCAGTTCGCTCCCCTGGAGGCAATACCTTGCACATTCACCTGGACATCCCCCCAATTACTCTTTCCTCACCCCGGATTACTTCCTTCCTTCTTACTTGTTCCTCCCCCGCCCCCGGACTCCTTCTACCCCAAATGCCTTCTCCCCCACCGGACTCCTTCCTCCCCCTTTTTACTCATAACTCCCCTGCCCACACTTCTTCCTCCCTGGACTCCTTATGCCTTCCTCCCCCCTTACTCCTTCCTCCTCCCTGCTCCTCCTCCACCCTTAATCCTTTCCTCACCTTTACTCCTTCCTCTACCCTTCCTCCCTCCTCCACCCTTCCTCCCTCCTCCACCCTTACTCCTTCCTCCACCCTTACTCCTTCTCCCTCCTTACTCCTTCCTCCTTCCTTACTCCTTTTTCCCCCCCGACTCATTCATCCCCCTGGACTCGTGCCCCTCTTGGAACTCCTTCCTCACCTCGAAGTTCTGCCCCCTCAGAACTCCTTCCTCCCTTTGAATTCCTGTCCTCCTCTGAACTCCCTCCTCCCCCGTACTCCTTTCCCCTTCCGCACTCCTTCCCTTATACCTTCCTTCCCTTACACCTTCCTCCCCTTACACCTACCTCCCCAGTTGCTGCATTCTCCCCATTACACCCTCCTCCTCCAGTACTCCCTCTCCGCTCCCAATGTCACCCCCAACACCATCGTTCCTCCATCCCAACCTCACCCCATGACGCATTTGTCCTCCCCTCCCAACCTCACCACCCGAACACCTTTGCAACCCCCTCCCAACCTCACCCCCATGAAACCTTCATTCCCACGCTCCCAACCTCACCCCCCGACACCTTCATTCCCCTCCTTCCAACTTGCCCCCGCTGACATGCCTCCCTCTCCCAGTCACACCTAGACCTTTCTCTGCCACTGCCCCAGTACACATTCACATTCCTCTCCCAATCAAACCTACAATTTCCTCTCCACCCACTCGATGATCATCCATAGCAGACCATGGCCCAGCTGCCGATATCCCAAAGCAGACTGCCAACGGTGATACTCCACCTTCTGTGAGCCGCTTCACAGTGGAGCTATGTCCATGAGAATCCAGCTAGCATTCGATGGATGCTGCTCCGGGATCCCATTGCCGTTGAGCTCCAGCATCTTCTGATGTCTGTGATGTGAGCAATGCACAGATGGTAAGTCCCGACGTCTTCATGGCACACATTGTCAAGATGTGTTCCGGGCCTGCATGTTTTCCTGCCAACGTGATTGTTAAATTTGATGTGTTGGATGATTCTGGTGAGCTGGGCTTATGCAGATGTATTACAACCCAAAAGGCGTTTGATAAGGTACTGCACATAATGCTGCTTAATAAGATAAGAGCCCATGGCATTGGGGGCAGTATATTAGAAAGGATAGAGGATTGGCTAACTACTAGGAGAGAGTTTGGATAAGGGGGGCATTTTCAGGATGGCAACCTGTAACTAATGGAGTGCCACAGGGATCAGTGCTGGGGCCTCAATTATTTACAATATATATTAATGACTTGGATGAGGGAAGTGAATGTACTATCGCCAAGTTTGTGGATAACACAGAAATAGGTGGGAAGGCAAGTGGTGAGGATGACACAAACAGTCTAGACAGGGATATAGACAGGTTAAGTGAGTGGGCAAAAACATGGCATCTGAAATATAATGTGAGGTTATGCACTTTGACAGGAAGAATAGAGGAGCTGAATATTATTTAAATGGAGAAAGATTGCAGAAAGCTGTAGCGCAGAGGGAATTGGGGGCCCTCATGCATGAAACTCAAAAAGCTAGCATACAAGTTCAGCAGGTAATAGGGAAGGCAAATTGAATGTTGGCCTTTATTTCACAGGGAATGGAGTATAAAAATAAGGAAGTCTTGCTAAAACTATGCAAGTCATGAGTTAGACCACACCTAGAATACTGTGAACGGTTTTGGTCCCCTTATCTAAGGAAAGGTATTTTGGCATTGGGGGCAGCCCAGAGAAGGTTCACTAGGTTGATCCCGGGTATGGAGAGATTTTCTTATGAGGAGAGGTTGAGTAGGTTGGGCCTGTACTCATTGGAGTTTAGAAGAATGAGAGGCGACCTTATTGAAACATATAAGATTCTTTTGGGGCTTGACAGGGTAGATGCGGAGAGGCTGTTTCCCCTTCTGGCAGAGTCTAAGACCAGAGGGCACAATCTCAGAGTAAGGGGTCACCCATTTAAGACAGAGATGAGGAGGAATTTCTTCTCTCAGAAGGTAGTGAATCTGTGGAATTCTTTACCACAGAGGGCTGTGGAGGCTGGGTCATTAAGTATATTCAATGTTGAGAGAGACAAATTTTTAATCAGTAAGGGAATCAAGGGTTATTGGGGAAAGGCAGGAATGTGGAGCTGAGGATTATCAGATCAGCCATGATCTCACTGAATGCCGGAGCAGACTCGATGGGCCTAATGGCCTACTTCTGCTTCTATGTGTTACGAAGTTCCTGATGCGCGGCGGTGGGAAATGCGACCTGCCACTGACAGGTGGCGCGGGCGATTGCAAAACTGGTATCACGACGTCTTGATATTTGGCCTTCCTGCCATATTGCCTGCTGATGCTTGCCGTGACACCCAAAGCCAGTGGGCACGGAAAATTCCACCCTTTGTCCTGTTCTTGTGAGCCGACACACTTGAATGCAATATTTCAATCAGGCAGTTGGGAATCTGCTTTAAATTTGATGCTGGCCACCCAGGTTTCCCAGGGCTTGGGAAACCCGGCAGTTAAATGGAGGTGGGAGCAGCTGGATTCAGTGGGTAAGTTACCTTTTGAGTACTGCTTGTGAATCAAGGGGTACAGGAGCTTTCTCCTCCTGTGGCCTCTCAAGCAAATCTTCTGCCCATCACTGCCTCTCCTTGTGCCCGCGCCCTGAATCCCAGCCAAACCCAGATCTTTTCTTATTACTGGCAGCCACACTCAATGGTCCCAGCTTTAGCCTTCTACCATTGAATTTTCTGTCTGGCAACCAACCAGCTCCTCCATCTTACAGGTTGCAGAGCAAGAGAATTTTAAAAACGGGTGAAAAAAGAAGGATCTCCGCTTTCCTGAGATTTCTATGTTTGATGGCCCAACCCTATGATTGCCCTCCCTCCCTGCCTCCCTTTAAGCATTGAAGCCAAAAAATCTTACACCACAGGAGGTCATTTGGCCCATCACGCCTGTGCTGGCTTTTTAAAAGGGCTAACCAATAAATCTCACTCTCCTGTTCTTTCCCTATGAATTCTTCCACCTTCACGCATTAATGCAATTTGCTTGTGAATGTTGTTATTGGATCTGCTTCCACCACAATTCTTGGGCAGTGCACTCCAGATCATAGCAACTGGCTGCGTATTTACGTTAGCTTTTTAAATGTATCCTGAGACACAGACCCGGATTTTCCACGCCCGATCGGGACGGGCGTTCTTGCTGGCGAGATCGGAAAATCTTGCAAGAAGGCCTGAGGCAAGTTTCCCGGCAACATAAATCCGGGAAGTGATTGTCCCCGCCCCCCGTCAATGGCACGCTGCGTTTCCCATCGTCGAATGTCGGGAAATTAATTTGAATTCATTAGCTCATCATTATTGTGGCCATACACTGGAATCAACCACCCTCCCCCACATCAAATTTAAATCCCACTTTTACGTGATTTTAGAATGGCGCTATTTACAGCTGCCTTTAAAAGGACCTGGTGTCTTGAACTTCGAGGGAACTCGGAGTTGAGTGCACACAACTTTAGCGCAGCACTCGAAAGGGTCCCAAAGCAAGTAAGCAGTACCACGGATTCAGGGCAGCGTCTCAGGCAAATCTCCACAGCGGCTTCCTCGTGGCTGGCTTGTGGCGCTGGGGCTGGGGCTACAGTACCGAAGGGAAGGGAACCTCGGGCTGGGGTAAAAATGCCAGAGACAAGGGAACCTCAGGGCTGGGGCAACAATACAGAAGCGAAGGGAATGTTAGGGCTGGGGCAACAGTGCCGGAGATAAGGGAACCTTGGGGTAAGAGCAACAGTGCCCGAGAGAAGAGAAACTTGGAGCGAGGGCAACAGTGCCAGAGAGAAGGAAACCTTGGGGTAAGGGCAACAGTGCCAGAGAGGAGGGAACCTTGGGGCGAGGGCAACAGTGGCAGAGAGAAGAGAACCTCGGGGTAAGGGCAACAGTGCCAGAGAGAAAGAAGCCTTGGGATAAGGGCAACAGTGCCAGAGAGGAGGGAACCTTGGGGCTAGGGCAACAGTGCCAGAGAGAAAGGAACCTTGGGGCTAGGGCAACAGTGCAAGGGGGCTTGTGGCAGCACAGGCTGAAGGTTGCACAATAACATATGCGGGGTTGGGGAATGGGGGTGGGGGGGAAGAGAACGGTCAGGCAAATAAGAAAATATGTCAAAGGTAAGCACTCTTCCACAGCTGAGACCATCTAACTTGAGGTCAATTGACATGCTTGGAGTCAGGCTAGTCAAGCAGCACTAATTCCTGGGAGTGCCAATGATTGCTTCTCTACCATCAACCCCTCACACACAGACTTCAAACTTGAATGAGTGCTATGGTGCTGCAAAGCCATCGGGTGACTGGACAAGCTTGAGGTTCCTCTGAAGAAGAGTCATAAAGACTTGAAACGTTAACTCTGTTCCTTTTCTCCACAGATGCTGTTAGTCCTGCTGAGTTTTTCCAGCATTTCCTGTTTTTGTTTCAGATTTCCAGCATCCGCAGTCTTTTGCTTTTAAACTTGAGGATCCCCTTGGGCAAGGTGGTATTGGAACACTGATGGAGGGGTGCACTCCTAATCCCTTGCATTATGTTTAAATTGGCATTGAAAAGTCGCCCTCATTGTCCAAGCAAACTACGAGGCCCTGGAGTACAGATGCGGACAATGCCTGTGCCTGAGTTGAGAGCTCAGGATGCAGTTGAGTGGCCGAAACTATCACCACTCGGTTATGTGATGTAGGCCGGTGGTGGATGGGGCTTTGGTCAACCATCATGCGCACTTAGCACTGGGGCCTCCATGTGGTGGCCACGACTCTCCGGCATGCTTAACGAGGCCTTGAGAGGCAGCCACAGGCAATGACTTGGACAAAAGTGATCCTTAGGAGATAATTACTGACCCTTGGTGTCTCTCTCTTTGATACTGCAGTGAGGAGACCATCAGGAAGATTGAGCCTGGTGATCTCACTGTCTACCTCTTTGCTTATATGCAGGAGAGAAGGCAGGGAAGATTGGGATGGAGGCACCTGGCTCACCAAAGGGAGGAGCAGAACCCAAAGACGAAGGGTGGCAGGGTTTCCTTTGCACGCAGAGGATGAGCCCCAGGGAGCTGGTGTTCATAGGCGCCTCACAAGACCAAGGGTCTATAGTCAGTGCATGTGTTACCTGCAGATGAGCGAGAACCAGTGTCGCCGATGCCTGAGCATGTCAAAGGAATTGGTCACACATGTAAACAAAAACAGAAAATGCTGGAAAAATTCAGCAGGTCTAACAGCGTCTGTGGAGAGAAAAACAGAGTTAATATTTCAAGCCCATATGACTGTTCTTCAGAGCTCTGAAGAAGGGTCATGCAGATTCAAAATGTCACTCTGTTTTTCTCTCCACAGATGCTGTTAGACCTGCAGAGTTTTTCCAGCATTTTCTGTTTTTGTTTCAGATTTCCAGCATCCGCAGTATTTTGCTTTTATCTTAGTGGTCACACACGTATGCCACCTTCTGCAGGATTTGGTACCATGGGGACTCAGAGGGCATCCACTGCCAGTGGCAGTGAAGGTGACCGCCGTGCTCAATTTCTACAGCAGCGGCTCCTTCCAGGGATCCATTGGGGACCTGTGCGGGATCCCGCAAGCCTCCACCCTCAAATGTATCCAGGAGGTCACAGGCAACCTTTTTGCCAAGGTACACACCTTTGTCAACACCAACAGAGATCAGGCATGTCAAGAAGCAAGAGCGCTGGGATTTGCTGAGATTTCCAGATTCCCACAGGTGCAGGGTGCCATTGACTGCACTCACATGGCTCTTAAATCTCCCTGGCAACAAGCAGTCCAGTATGTGAACCGCAAAAACTTCCACTCTCCCAGTGTTCAGTTGGTCGGCTACCATAACAAACGGATCATGCAGGTATGTGCAAGATTCCCTAGGAGCATGCATGACTCATACATCCTCAGCAGGCCTCAGATCCTTGATATTTTTCAGAGACAATGCAGGCTGCAGGGCTGGCTCCTTGGGGACAAGGGCGACTCGCACAGGACATGGCTGGTGACTCCTGTGCAGTGGCCTCTGACTGCTGCTGAGAGAAGGTACAACGAGGCTCATGCTGCAACTCGCATCTTGGTGGAGCAAACCATTGGGATCATGAAAATGAGCTTCCAATGCCAGGACAGATTTTGCGGAGTGTTCCAGTATGCCCCCAGATGAGATGCAGTGAGGACACTGCTGAGATCTTGAGATTACACCTGGGAATGTCTGACACCTGTCTGCCTCAGGGCAGTGCGCATAGGCTCTGTGAATAGGCTCATATCATGGAGACGCTGTTGAGATACAACAGGCTTATGCACTTTAACAGCACATGATCCTTTGGCAGGCTTCATCACCTGTTCCCTTTAGCACCACACCTTAACCTGTCAGGGATGCTGATGAGATGGGGAGCAGCCCACCCCACCCCCGGCTAAGGTGCTGAGAGCACACAGAGGACATCATGGAACCCAGTGACGCGTGGGTACGAGATTCTTGCAGCAAACACAAGCCACATGGAGGTGCACACATCACTAATCTGGAGAGTGACTTTGAAGCCAGACAATTCCTGTGCTTAGAAGATTACACACTGCACAAGGGAGAGGCCCTGGACTGTGACACTTGCCTTTATTTTGTGCAGAAACAAAGGTTTCACACCTGATTGACATAACAAGGTACCATAGACAAGGTGACATTGTTGAGAGTGTATTTACAATGGCCAACAGTAGTACAAGTGATTAACACCCATGTCCACATTGTGCAACTACACCTTCTTGACCTTTCTAACCCTGCCAATGCGTTTTGGTGCTCTGCTGACATCCACAGCAGAGGTTCAAAGTGGCCTGCTGACTGCTACACCCTGCTGCCTGTGATGGGTGCCCTCTGGAGGGCAGAGACCGGGAAGGCCCCGGCCTGCTTTCATGGTCCTGCTGTGTGGCAGGGGCACCCTCCTCGGTCGGCAGAGCTGGAGCTGCTGGGGTCACAGGAAGAGGGGATTCGGATGGGGCCGGACATTCCCGGAGTCGCCTGGATGGATGGACCCGGGTGGGGGGTTGTGGTGGAGGGGGGGGGTACACCTGCTGATCCTCCTCCCCATGGGTGCCCAAGGGCCCCTGGCTCACTCCTACAGATGGACCTAGGATGGAGTTAGCTCCATACCTGCACCCTCTACTGTATATTTGTATATAGTTATGAGTTGTTGATAAAGACTGGCTGTTAATATGCTCAAGACTACGAAGCCTACTTCCTGGTGTCTGAAGCAGGATTCCTCAGCACCCATTTCTTTCTTCCTTTTAGGTAGGGTCCAATTCTGTCCTTTAAAGAGGATTCCCTACAGTAATTAACACGTCTACCTTCCTAAATAATCCTGAACTTCAGCGGCCATTAAGGTGGGTTAGAATGTTATGCTGAAAACACTTGACCATACAATCTGCCTCCATAATTATTGTGCCAAAAAGTTCCTGGGCACTTTGTTAAATGATCAAAACAACCTTGTCCACAGCTCAATGGATGTAAAGCATGTCAAATTCTTTACCCTGATATTCCTTTAACTAAGCTCATCACTTTTAAATTTTCCCATCACACACCTTGTTAGCAACCTGTAAGTGAGATGCTTAATAAGATTTCCCTCACCTTCTTCCCCACACCCCAAACCCCTCCCCAATCCACAGCAAGTTCCAAAATGTAGGACAAATATGGGCTGTGCTTATCCACATTGTGGGCAGTATCTTCCGTCCTGAAGTATGAATTGGGAGGGAGCGGAAATGAGAGAGAATTCCACTAGGGGGTGGGATGGATGGACATGTGTGACCTCATGCTCATCATGAAATTCATACCACTTTATGAATACCTGAATATTAAAGGTTATGCTAACATTTCTTTCTTTTTTTGACTCCAAAGCTCTTTAAAAAAGTGCATTCTCTGCAAGGTCACAGGAAATGTGAACATATATTCAGTTCTTTTTTTAAATTCCTTCATGAGACTTGGGAGTCGCTGGCTAGGCCAGCATTTGTTGCCCATCCCTCATTGGCCTTGAGAAGGTGGTGGTGAGCTGCCTCCTTGAACTGCTGCAGTCCATGTGGTGTAGGCACACCCACAGTGCTGTTAGGAAGGGAGCTCCAGGATTTTGACCCAGCGACACTGAAGGAATGACAATATGTTTCCAAGTCAAGATGGTGAGTGGCTTGGAGGGGAACTTACAGATGGTAGTGTTCCCATGTGTCTGCTGCCCTTGTCCTTCTTAATGATAGTGGTTGTTGGTTTGGAAGGTGCTCTCTATGGAGCCTTGGTGAACTCCTGCAGTGCATTTTGGAGATGGTACACACTGCTGCCACTGTGTGTTGGTGGTGGAGAGAGTGAATGATTGTGGATGGGGTACCAATCAAGCGGGCTGCTTTGCCCTGGATGGTGTCAAGCTTCTTGAGTGTTTTTGGATCTGCACTCATCCAGGCAAGTGGAGAGTGTTCCATCACACTCCTGACTTGTGTCTTGTAGATGGTGGACAGGCTCTTTGGGGAGTCAGGAGGTGAGTTACTTGCTGCAGGATTCTGAGCCCCTGACCTGCTCTTGTAGCCACAGTATTTATATGACTAATCCAGTTCTGTTTCTGGTCAATGGTAGCCCCCCCAGGATGTTGATAGTGGGGGATTCAGTGGTGGTAATGTCATTGAATGTCAAGGGGCGATAGATTATCTTTTGTTGGAGGTGGTCATTGCCTGGCACTTGTGTGGCACAAATGTTACTTGCTGCTTGTCAGCCCAAGCCTGGATATTGTCAAGGTCTTGCTGCATTTGCACATGGACTGCTTCAGTATCTGAGGTGTAGCGAATGGTGCTGAACATTGTGCAATCATCACTATGATTGTGACTTCTGACCTTATGATGGAAGGAAGGTCATTGATGAAGCAGCTGAAGATGGTTGGGCCTAGGACACTACCCTGAGGAACTCCTGCAGTGATGTCCTGGAGCTAAGATGAGTGACCACCAACAATCACAACCATCTTCCTTTGTGCTAACTATTACTCCAACCAATGGAGACTTTTCCCCCGATTTCTATGGACCCCGGTTTTGCTAGGGTACCTTGATGCCACAGTTGGTCAAATGCTGCCTTGATATTAAGGGCAGTCACACTCACTTCACCTCTGGAGTTCTGCTCTTTTGTCCATGTTTGAACCAAGGCTGTAATGAGGTCAGGAGCTGAGTGACCAAGACAAAGCCCAAACTGAGTGTCAGTGAGCAGGTTATTGCTTAGCAAGTGCAAAACCCTAACCTAAAACACAACATTTGAGTCATGAGCCCAGGTTTTCCAATTAGATTACACCAACTCCCAGGGTTAAATTCAAGGGCCGAAGAGCAGTTGCAGTTAGTTGCAGAGAGATCAATTGCATTCGCTAAACTGGCCTTGTTGAAGGTTTTCAATAGTTCCTCCAAGTTAACAAGGCAGCACAGAGGCCACCAGCTACTGCTGCCAAACTCTGAGGCTTGAAGCAGTTGTCACCAAAGCAGCAGGTGTATTTACTGTTCCACACACAAGACCGAGACTGAACCATTAGACACAACTTCTCTTGGAACTCTCTTTGCCTAGCAATGTAGTCGCCTGGAACTCTTGTGTGAAGTTCAAGAGTAGAGTTAATTATCGCTTGAACCAAAGTTATTATTTTATGCCCTGGAAATGCTCGAGTCATGCCCCAGAAGTCCTCCAGAATGTTTGTGCTTTTAACAACCAGTTGGATCAATTTCACAAGACATCTTTTATAGCTGTCACTGACTTCCCACTGTGGCTGTGCAATCCAAAATGAAGAATGTACAAAAGCAAAAGAAAATAAGCAGGTCCAGCTGGCAAAATACGATATTCTTGAAATTACTGCTGACAATATTCATAAACAAACACTCATAACTGGCTCAAGTGAAATATAAATGCATGTTCCTTTCTATCATCTTTCTTTTCCTGCTTTGCTAGAGTTACTGATCTATTAATGAACTAGGTTAATATGTCCACTAAAATAGGTGACAGAGTAACATCCTCTCGACTTATAAAAGGAAAATATCCAACTATTTTGTTTGCACACAATCCTATTACCATGCATTAGTTTGTCTCTAAATGGATACCGGTTTAAGCTAAGTCTCATCTCATTATATTGATCTGTGTGCAGTTCTGCTTTTATTGAAACCATAAAGCGGCCTCTATTTGGCCAACTTATAATTATATGAGTTTGAATACTATTTTATGTATTCATTTCTTTTTATCACTTTATGATGATCCCCTCCACATGCACTCAGCCAATTTTCTGTCCCAGTGGAGTGTACCCATATGAAAATGTAGTAATACTACTAGTTTAAAATTGCAGGAAAATAGACATCAAATTTTATTATTTTAAGTAATACAACATTGGGCCTTTTGAAACCTCAGCGACAGCACTTCTGCAAATTATAAATGACTCCCTTCAGGCAATCTGACAGTACCATTGCTTTCTTATCCAATGGAGAAACTTGTGATTAAGGTGCTGACTGTTAGGAGCTGTTAATTAGACAAGAAAGGAAGAACCCTTGATTAGGCGCACCTTCTGTGCCTTTAGAAAGGGAAAGAGTAATGTAACATGCTGTTAATCAGTCATTAAAAAATGGAGGTCCTAAGAACGGGAATACATTTGCATGCTTGTTATTAATGGCTAACATGTTTGGCCCTGTAAAATTGGGTTCTACTATGGATTAAGGAGTGAACGTGAAATATTGTTTCCTGTTCATCTGCATAATATTGTGATTCAGCATGTGATTATACAATACCACAAATTATTTTTTGCAGCTCATTTATTAATTTTGATACATTGGTAACATTTGTACCAAGGTAAAATGTTAACAGGTCAATGTTTGGAAAAGTACAATTAATCAGTGAATAGTGCAAAATAATGAATTACTTTAGTCATTCATTTTAAATTTCAAATGCAATCTAGTGTTTAAAAGATTGAATTTAGGATAGGTTTGTTGCAGCAAAATCTTTTAGGGCTGGAGTTTACTCATTAAAATCCCCTGTGATCACGATCAGTGCTGCAGAGGATCAGAAATACAAATTCTCTAGCCTTGGAGGAAAAGAAAAGGTTAAGAAATTATATTTTCAAGGCTGAGCATATCAATTATGCCTTAGGGCACCATTGTGATACAACAGTAAAATGAAATAGTGTGTGAATACTACTACAAATGTGTATTTTTCCCTTTCTTAATCACTCATTCTTACTTATAAGTATCTTATATGCGGGAGGCCTCGTAGCGATCACACAAAAAATTGTAAGTTTATCTTTCTTTAATGTAGCTTTAGGTCGGCTGTTCTGGAATGTCAAGGATAGAGGTAAAAAGTTGTTGAGAAATGCTTTCCAATTAGTTTCTTTTCTATTCGATTTTTTTTCAATCCCGAGTAGGTGTTTCTGCACAATTTGCTGACATTCAGGGATAATGTCAGAAAAGCTATTTGCACAGGTCTATTTACTCCATAGCAGAATCTGGTATGACATTTACCGCAAAAAAAAAAATGCTGTATAAAGCTTTTGCTTTATTTAATCTCTTAACACGGTGCTGTGTTTCTAAGCCATGATGAAACAGGCAATTCAGGATATCATTTTAGACTCTCTCGCCAAGTAATCCTTAAAATGACTCCGCTTCTCAATCAATGTACAAAAAAAAATTGCTTCTGGGAAAATTATGGCAGACTCGTATGTTCAACACGATTTTACTTAATTGCATCAGGGCTGCAAGCTGAAAACTCTGGCTTGCAAGTTAGAAATTAAAGACAAGCTTATTAGGCAATGGAATATTGATGAGCGTAGGCATAGGTCCTGTTCTGAGTCTTGGGAAGGATACAAATGTTTTAACAATTGGTCATTTCTCCCAGAGATTATCCTGCAGGTAAACCAAAATGTTAAAAAATAATATAGTAGCCTTCATCATTGGCCTGATTTAGGCCTTCCGATCACATTCTGCTCCGTGGCCACCTGCCACTTCAGCTCCTGCCTCCTCCGTGAGGTAGATGCTGTACTGTTCAGGCCTGAATGTTCTGCTCTGAATATTTAAATGATTCAAGTGAACAGCCACGGAAGCATATGGAAGTCCTGGCAAATCACTACTCCTGATAGAGTCCGCAATGTTTTTAACCGGTGTACATGATAAAAAAAACGTGCTGGCGCATAGAAAAAAATCCATAGACGCTGAATATGAATTCTGGAGAACTGGAGACAATGGGCCGAAATTTTAAACGGACACGGCAGTAGGGCCGGAGGTGGATGGGCCTGCAGTCGGCGGCTGCAGTGTGTGTCAGTTTGCTGGCATGGTCCCGCCTCAGACCACTTTTGAAGACCCTGGCTTGGCACAGTGGCTACCGACCCACAAGCGATGGCAGTCTATTAAAGAATTGGAAATCTTATGCTGGCCTTCCACAGACTGCAGAGCCAGCATTTCAGCATTATTTTAAACCTAACCCACTGCCCTCCAGCCTGCCCCTCTACAATGATGGCCTGGCAGCTGTGGTCTCTTTATATTTTTCAAGATTTTTTAAAAAAAGTCTTCAGAGGGTGCAGCCATCTTGAGGCATCTACATTGGCAGCTCTCAACTCTTGAGAGATGTATTAATACGAGAGGGCCTCCTATTGGTTCTCCAGCCTCAAGAGCCTGCCTTCTATCCTCAGTTGAACGGGGCCACAGGAGGTGTTCAATTAATTGGCTGTCTCGTCGAAAATTGCCCTCTGGCTCTCTCTCGACACCAGCATGCATGTGTTCCCGGTCTGCGGAAGGCCAGTATAAGACTTCAATTTCCTGAATAGGCTGCCCACCACTTGTGGGTCAGTAGCCACCATCCCCAGCCAGGGTCTTCAAAAGTGGCCCAAGACGGGACCATGCCAGAAAACCGGCATGCTGGCCAGTGGCTGGCAATTACAGGCCTATCCACCTCCAGCCCGATTGCCGCATCCGTTTAAAATTTCAGCAAGATCAAGATCCATAAGCAAAAATTCAGCCCAATGTGTTCAGGGTATGCAGTGTATCAAACCAAAGATGGGTAGAAATTTGGTGACCTGACAGGTGCCTTGGGATTCCACACAGGCTCCAGTTTGAATTCCCAATCCTTTGTAATGTTGCCTGCCTTTGCTTTTACCTCAGCCTGCCAGCAGCTGAAACTCTCAGACACCCTATCACCTCTAGTTTTAACTATTCCAATGCTCTCCTTTCCATTCTCTGGTTCTCCAATTCCCATAAACTTCAACTCGCCACAGTACTTTCACCCATACGCTATCCTACATCAAGCACCAATCACCCATCATCTCTTATCTCACTAATACAAATTGATTCCTAGGGGAGAATTTTCTCCCCGTCGAGGAGGGTTGGGCAGGAGCGGGTGTGGGCGGGCGCGCAGCCGATTGCTATCCACGATCGGCTGCGCGCCACTATTTTACATGGGCGGGCCAATTAAGGCCCGCCCAGTGTAACACGTACCCAGAAGTGCTGAGCGCTCACTGTGTGGGCAGGGGGAATAGGCTGAGTCGGGGTCTGCGCTCTTTAGCACATGCGCGCGGAACAGCACAGAAATCTCCCTGAGGCACAGAGCTGCCTCAGGGAGATCAGTTTGAGTTTCAAAAATTTTAATAAAGAAAAACAAAATTAGGACATGTCCCCTCATGTGAAAATGTCTGATGAGCTGGGATATGTCTATGTATTTTAATGAAATTCTTTATTTCACTTATAAATCATTCATGAAACCTCATCCCTCCCGTGGATGAGGTTTCATGAAAAATGTGAAGGCCGCCTGGGCTGACCTTAAGGTTGGGCGGGCAGCTATGTTAAGTGGGTTAATTAGTTTTTAAATGGCCTTAATAGGCCTTTGACAGCTTGGTGGGTGCACAGCCAACTCCAGTGCACGCCCGCCGAGGTGAAAATTGGAATGAAGCACGGTGACGTCGGGACGCATGCCCAACGTCACCGCATGCCAACCTGAAGATTCTGGCCATGTGTTATGACACAGCCAATGGTAAATGCTGAATTGCTCAAGTCCCAGAGAGAAACTTGAAACAACTGTCACAGCTAATTTTCAATTTGTATAAATTTCGAGATGCATGCCTTGAATTCAGTAGTAATAAGACCACCAAGTCTTATAGTTTTTTTTTATAAAACTAGATTAAACATTTATTAATAAGAGAAATGAGTTTAAATTCATACATAGGTCTACAAATTACTACTATAACTCCTAAATCCCCTAATCAATCTAATTCCCAGTTTCACTTTGATTAAGGCAACGGTACAACACACACGGCGGGATTTTACACACCCGCCCAATGCCACGATCTTCCGGTCCCGCTGCAAGTGAATGGACTTCTGGCTGGGGCGCTGCCTCACCCGCAACGGGGCTGGAAAATCCCGGCCATAGATTTTAAAAGACCCGGGCAGAGAAACATGATACCCTGAACAAGTCGAATTCCAAGAGAGTTTTCTTAACTTCACTCCTTTGAAGACAGCAGCTTGAGGTATAGATGCTAAAGACTTTTTCACACACTTGTAAGGTCTTAAAAAGGCCTTCCCTTGCAAACAGTCTTCTCTTCTCTATACATATCTCCCACTTTGAATGCAAATACCCATTGTTTCACTATGTCTTTGGACTTTATCTCCCTGGTAATAAAACCCTCTCATAGCACGAAGTTTTACCAGCAATCTTTGGGAAAAATAAACTCACCGGGCAGAATTTTGCCCTTGGCGTGCGGGATCAGTGGGAGCGGGTGGGGGTGGTCGGCGAACTGCAATTTCACACTGGTGGGCCAATTAAGGTCCGCCCAATGTGAAGTGTGAGTGGCAGCATTAAGTGCTGCCTGTGTGGGAGGGGGGGAGTGCGAACCAGCTGAGCGCGAGCTTCACGCATGCGCACGAGTGAGCGCTGCGCTGCAGCTCCGTGCCTCAGGGGGATGAAGAGATTTTTTTTTTAAAAGAACATAAAAATGTAACTAAACATGTCCCCTCATGTAACTCTGTCACATGAGTAGGGACAATGTTTTTCATGGAAAAATCCCTTTCAAATCTCCTCTCAGTCATCTCTTCATAAAGAGAACAGCCCCAGCTTTGCCAATCTATTCTCACAAAGACAGTCTCTCATCCCTAGGATCGGGAGTGGGCGCGGGCAGGAGCGCAGCCGATCACCTCCCGCGATTGGCTACATGCTGCCGTTTTACTTGGGCCCGCCCAGCATGATGCATACGTGGAAGTGCAGGAATCTCCCTGAGGCATGGAGCTGCCTCAGAGAGATTAATTTCCTAATGAAACAATGAGAAAAAGAAAAAATAGAATTATTCAGACATGCCCACTCATGTGACGGTGTTACGTGAGCTGCGAAGTGATTATGAGTTTTGATTTTTTTTAAATTTCATTAATAAATCCTTCATTAAACCCCACCCCACCCGTGGACAAGGCTTCATGAAAAATGCCCACCAGCCTTAAGGTTGAATGGGCAGCTCTGACAAGTACTTTAATTAGTTTATTAATGGCCTTAGCAGGCCTTTGACAGTTTGGCGGGTGCGCAGCCGACTTCGGTGTGCGCCCGCCAACCTAAAGAACGGAATGGTGTGCGGTGACGTTGGGACTTATGCCCGATGTCACCGCGCGTCATTTTGCGGGCGGGCTCCGCATGCCGAACAGAAGATTCTGCCCCTAGACTCATCCCTGGAACCATGCTTGCAAATCTTTTCTGCACTGCATCCAATGCCTTCACTTCCTTTCTAAATATTTGTGCTCAGAATTGAACACAGTACTCCTGTTTGGCCGAAACAGTGTTTTATAGGCCGGGATTTTCCGTGCCCCCTGGTTTCGGGTGTGCTCAATGGTGTGAGTGGACAATATGGCAAGAAGGCCAAAAATCAGTTTCACAACGTTGTGAAACCAGTGTGCGATTGTTCACTCCGTTTGCCAATGGTGGGCCGCATTTCCTGCCATTGGACATCGGGAACCTCATTCAATACATCAGCATATCATTTTAAGGCCAGCCCACCAAACTCATTGCACCACGCTAGATCGTCCGCCCAAGTCGTCGGGACAACACGCAATGTGTTTCACAACAGCATATGTAAGGCGTGCACTTGATGGGCTGCACTTCACTCGGGACTTCAAGGTTTGTTTGCCTACCTTGCTTCGGTCACTCGCAGTCATCAGTACCAGGCTTCACAGACAGCACAACTGTAGGGGGTGGTGATGTGTGTCAGCTTCACCTCTGACTTCTGAGCAGTCCGAATCGCTCCCACTCCCTGGGTTCTAGATCTTGGACTTATCTGGGGGTTGTGACAAAGTGCAGCAGACAACTGGTTTTGGTGCAAGAAAAAAAACTGGGTTTATTGAAGTTACAAAAGAACTTATAACATTAGGATTACACTGAGATTATACAGACCTACAAAGTACACTTAGTTAAGAATGGGGAACACACGGCATAACGAGGGAAAATCACGCTACTGATCCCTTTACCCTTGTCCCACCCCCAAAACCTAACTAAATTGAACTAGGAGAGGTCAGGGATTATGCTCACCAACCAGGGTTCCTTGACAATTTGAAATCCAGCCAGGTAAGCCGGTTGCAGTTTTGGGGTACGCTCTCGGTGTCCTCTGGGGCCTGCCGTCCCCACGTGGTCCTGGTATGTGGAATCTGCAAAGGTTCTTCAATTGGATGGAGGGCACGGTTGTGGGTGGTCGATCTTCGTGGAGGGATGTGGTTGTGGCCTTGTTGTCTTCAGTTGAGCCTGCAACTCCGTGTCTCTCGCCGTGATGTTGCCTGCGGGTCTGCAAACCTCCAGATCTCCATCCTCCGCTTGGCTCAGCTAAGCTCCCTGCTTAAACTCTGCTTCAACCGCTGCAAAAACTGCTCACCCTCCAAAACTGCTCACCCTCCTGTGTCCACTTCCCCTTCGTAACTGCTGGTCTAGTTATACTCTTTTTTTTGAATTTCTTATCTGAAACCAAATCAAGGTTAGTTCTTTGTCTGATTTTGGTGGGCTTCCTCAGGTGATTGTTGTCTCGTTGTTTTTAATGGGCTCGCATGATGTTTATCGTTGTCTTCCTGTCCCCGTAACTAGTCTTGAGCTGAAAGCCGTTGTATATGTGGAGTATTGATGGGTTCACATAATTGCATTGATTGCTGCCTTCCTGCCTTAGTAGTTAGTAGCGATTATTTATGCAAGATTTTGATGGGCTTTAGTTTTGTGTAAGATGAAGTCTTTCTCTGGGTTGATTGTTTTAAAGGGAAGAATGCGTATTCTGTCTCCTCTCATTGTCTAGTTACAGGCAACAACCCACACTGCACTCAACAAGCCCGGGTGTGTCCAGTCCCAGGCCTTCACGGGCTGCAGGATTCTATACTTAACTCAGCAGTTGGGTCCTCTGCCATACAAGTCCAAAAGTCATATCCTTGATGATATGAAAAATGTGGGAATTTTGAGAACCCTTCACAACATCACTTTTAGGGGGGCTCGCTACTTACCAGATCATCCATGTGTGGGTGGCATTTCAACAGCTGCAGGGCAAGGTCTTGCTTGGAAAAGGAGTAGATGTGGCCTCAGGCAAAGGAAGAGGCTGCAGGATGAGAGCTGAACTGGGGAAGGAGTGTTTTACAGGGTGTGTGTGGGGGCACATGTTGATCTGTGCAAGTGGCCTCAAGATCTTGAGGGCTGAAGAGGTAATCTCCAGGGATGATGAAGCCAGATGGAGATGTGAGGGTATGTGTCTGAGAATGTCCCTTGAGCTGGCAGTTAGTGAGATGCCAGTGAATGTGTGATGGGCTTGAGTGTGTGATTTTAGAGTGATGAGATGGTTGCCATACACTGGCAGCATGATGAGATCATTCATCCTCTATCTGCATTGAATGGCCAACCTCTTCTGTGCAGCACTGGCACTGATCACCACTGCCATCGCCTATCAAGCTAGAGTGGTAATGTTGCTGCCCCTCCTGTGGCCAGAGCGGGGGTAGAGAACATCACAGCAGGCCTCCATGGTGTCCCAAATGTGCTTGAGGGCCACAGTCTTGTTGCCTTTTGGGGTTATGCCTTCTTTGCTGCAGTCCTGGGCTGGAAGCACTGAGTGCAGCTGTACTTTAAATGTGGTGCGTGGCATGATGAAGCGGTAAAGGGACGGCGTGGCAGGCGAATCAGAGCCCGCACACCATGAAACGGCGTGTATCCCGGGAATGCATAATTAATGCAGCGGGTTTAGGATGATCCGGCGTGAAAAGTCGCCATTTTGGCCAGCAGGTAAAATTCAATCATATTTAGATCACTGCTACCTAGGGTACACTTAATGCAAACCTGGGATGATTCTGCCCATAAAGGATTACTATAACTTCCTTGCTTTTGTACTCTATGCCTCAATTTACATGGTCCATGATTCTGTATGCCTTATTAACCACTTTCTCAACCTGTCCTGCCACCTTCAATGATTTGTGCACATAAATCCAGAGCCCTCTTTTCCTGAACACCCTTTAGAACTGTATTGATTATTTTTTATTCCCTTTCCTTATTCTTCTTGGATCACTTCTGCCACATATCAGCCTATTCCACCAGTCCATGTCCTCTTGAAGCCTATCACCATCCTCCTCATATTTCATAGTACTTCCAAATTTTGTGTCATCTGCAAATTTTGAAATTGTGCCCTGCACATCCAAATCTAGGTCATTAATATAGATCAACAAAAGAGGTGTTCCTAAGACTGATCCTGTGGAATGCCACTATCTACCTTCCTCCAGTCCAAAAAACTATTGTTTGCCTCTGCTCTGTTTCTTGTCACTCATCATTGCTGCCCTTTTATTCCATGAGTTTCAGCTTTGCTGACAAGCCTGCTATGTGGCACTTTATCAAACGCCCTTTGGAAGTCCCTGTACACAATATGATAAAGACAGGAAGTCACTTGTGGGAATGATGAAGGCAACAAATCACTTGTGGGAGTGGTGTACAGGCCCTCAAACAGTAACCGCAAGGTAGGACAGGGTATTAAAGAAGAAATAATCAGAACTTGTCAGAAAAGTATGGCAATCATCATGAGGGATTTTAATCTACATATAGATTGGAAAAATCAGTTGGGCAATGGTAGCCTAGATGAGGAATTCATAGAATGTTTTCAGGATAATTTCTTAGATCAGCACATTCTGGAGCCAGCCAGGCACCAGGCTGTACTAGACCTGCTATTGAGCAACAAGATAGGATTAATTATTGACCCCATAGTGAAGGTGCCCCTAGGTAGCAGTGATCATAATATGATTGCATTTTACATTCAGTTTGAGGGAGCAAGAAGAGTGGTTCGAGGGCTAGTGTTTTAAATTTAAATAAGGGCAATTATGAGGGCATGAAAGCAGAGTTAGCAAAAGTGAACGGGCAATTTAGGCAAAGGGATAGGCCATTAGAGTTGCAGTGGTAGACATTTAAGGGGATATTTCAGAATACACAGAATAGATACATTCTAATGAGAAAGAAAAATTCTAAGGGGAGAACCCACCATCACTGGTTAACTATAAATGTTAAAGATAGTATCAAACTCAAAGGAAAAAGCATATCATTGTGCAAAGATGGGTGGCAGGACAAGATTGTACAGACTATAAAAAAAAGCACAAAATGGCTAAAAGATTAATGAGGGAAAGATTAGAGTATAAGAGAAAGCTAGCTAGAAATATAAAGACAGATATTAAGAGTTTCTATAAATATTTTAAAAAGAAAAGTTAACAAAGTAAGCATTGTTCCTATAGAAAATGAGTCTGGGGAATTAATAATGGGAAATAAAGAGATGGCAGATGAATTGTGCCGGTCTTCACTATAGAGGTTATAAGTAAGATCCCAGAAATAGCTATAAATCAGGAAGTAAAGGGAGGGAGGAATTCAAGACAATTCCAATCACCAGGAAAGTTGTACTTAGCAAATTGTTGGGGCTATGGGTTGACAAGTCCTGGGTCCTGATGAACTTCATCATAGGATCTTAAAAGAAATGGCTAGTGAAATAGTTGATGCATTGGCTCACATTTTCCAAAATCCCCTAGATTCAGGGAAGGTTCCACTGGATTGGAAAACAGCTAATGTAACTCCTTTATTCAAAAAGGGAGGGAGACAGAAAGTAGGAAACTATAGGCCAGTTAGCTTAACATCTGTCATAGGGAAAATGTTAGCAGCTGTTATGAAAGATGTTATGGCAGGACACTTAGAAAACTTCAAGGCAATCAGGCAGAGTCAACATGGTTTTGTAAAAGGGAAATCATGTTTAACCAATTTATAGGAGTTCTTTGAAAAAGTAACACGCACTGTGGATTAAGGAAAACCGTTGGATGTATTGTACTTAGATTTTCAGAAGGCATTTGATAAAGTGCTACATCAAAGGTTATTGTGGAAAATAAAAGCTCATAGAGTAGGGGGTAGGCACAGATAGAAGATTGGCTAGCTAACAGGAAACAGAGAGTAGGCATTAATGGCTCATTGTCTAGTTGGCAGGATGTAATGAGTGGTGTGATACAGGGATCAGTACAGGGACCTCAACTCTTTATAATTTATATAAATGATTTAGACATTGGAGCTAAAGTTATGGTTGCTAAATTTGCTGCTGACACAAAGATAGGTAGGAAAGTAACTTGTGAAGAGGATGTAAAGAGGCTACAAAATGATGTAGATAGGTTAAGTGAATGGGCAAAGATCTGGCAGATGGAGTATAATGTGGGAAAATGTGAAGTTGTCCATTTTGGCAGGAAGAATAAAAAAGAAACATATTTTCTAAATGGTGAGAGATTGCAGAGCTCTGAGGTGCAGAGGGATCTTGGTGTCCTAGAGAATGAATCGCAAAAGATTAGTATACAGGCACAGCAAGTAATTAGCAAAGCTAATAGAATGCTATAAAGTTTTGCAAAGGGAATTTAATACAAAAGCAGGGAGGTTATGCTTCAGTTGTACAGAGCATTGGTGAGACCCACGTCTGGAGTACTGTGTACAGTATTGGTCTCTGGGGATCACTGTTTAAAAATAAAGGGTCACCCATTTAAGACAGAGATGAGGAAAACACGTTTCTCTCAGAAGGTTGAGAGTCTTTGGAATTCTGTTCCTCAAAAGGTGATGGAGGCCTTTCTAATATCTCTTCTTTATCAATTTTTAACCCATCCAGTATCTCAACTACTTCACTTTTACTATGACTTTGGCAGCATCTTCTCCCTTGGTAAGGACAGATGTAAAATAATCATTTGGTACCACAGCCATGACCTCTGCCTCCATGTGTAAATCCCTTTTTAGGTCCCGAACTGGCCCCACTCCTCCTTTTACCACCTTTTTACAATTTTGTATGTATAGAAGACTTTTGGATTCTCTTTTATATTGGCTGTCAGTCTCTTTACTTTTGTTATTTATTTTTCATTTCCCCTCTGAATTTTTGATATTCAGCTTGACTCAATCTTGTATTCTCAAAGTGACATCCGTCATACACAGCTTTTTTTGCTTCATCTGATTCTCTTATCTTTTGCTCGGAGTTTGTTCATCTGACCATTCCCCCTCATGGGAATGTACCTTGACTGCAACCAAACCATCTCCTCTTTAAAGACAGCTATTGTTCCATTACATTTTTGCCTGCCAATCTTTGATCCCAACTTACCTGGGCCAAATAGGTTCTCACCCCATTAAACTTGGACCTCCTCCAATTCATTTTCTTTTACTCTGGATTGCTCCTTGTCCTATTCCGTAGTCAACCTAAACCTTACAGCAACTGTCCACTAAATGTTCCCCTACTGACACTTGATCCACTTGCCAAACCTTGCTGCTTAGAATGAGATCCCGCAATGACATCTTCCTCAGTTGACTGGAAACAGACTGATGTAGAAATTTCTCCTAAACTAACTTTGGAAACCTCCCCCTTCTCTGTCCTTTATACTTTTCCTGTACATGTTGAGCACAAATCTCCTGATTCAACTTCAGCCAATTTCCATACTATTCATCAAGCACTTAAACTGACATTTTTTTCTCTTTTTGTGTGTAGCAGTTTCCTACTTGTCCATATTAAATTTCATAGGCTGGGTTATACGGCCCCCTGCCGGGTGTATTTTTGGCAGGGTGGGGTGGTTGGGCATGTTAAATGTGACAAGTGACTAGCCCACCACCTTCCTGCTCACTCCCAACCCCGTCCCCGTAAAACAGTAGGGGGGCAGGTACCAAAGCTGACAGCACGCATACCATTTTCAAAAATATAACCAATGTGAAATTGAGCTTGCTAACAAGCCAGTTGACCCAGATATACGGTTGGCGTGGGAAGGTGGGAGGGTAGGCTGTTTTTTTTAAACCATCTGGTTAAAAGGTGGGAAGAAAGGGTGGAAGGGGGTACATCCTTCAGGGGTGCCCTGTGCACATCAGGGTACCATCCCCAAGATTATACCCCCCCTTTGTACTTCCCCACCTCGCCATCCAAAACCGATCACCCACCCCCCTTGCCCCTTCCATAGGGTGCCCGATCCCTTCCCACCCTAAAAGCCCGGGACATACCTCAGTCCTGGTTCCATTGCTCTTGTTCCTGGGGCCTGCTTGCAGTCCCAGCAGCGCCCACTGCTGAGCTTTGGCACTGCTAGGATGGCTATGGCCAATCAGATTGGCCAGCAGTCCTCGAGGATGGGACTTGCTCCCACTGAGGGCTCTGAGGGCCCACTCTGATCTTTTAGGCTGCCCCCAGTGTGTTATTGCTGCTGGGCAGCTTTATATTATGTTGGTCAGTTTGAAACTGACTTTTGTAATGGGGACTGAGCAATACGCCCCCCACCCCCCAACACCTGAAACCCCCAGCCCCCCCAATCCCTGTAAAATCCAGCCCTATCTGTTGTTGGTCTGCTGATTTTACTGTTTTCACATATGTTGGTTCTCAGAAGATTTAACTCACTTACGTTTGGTTCCAGTATCAAGGCTGCTTATTCTGTGAGTCAAGAACAATGGGCAGAATTTTGTGCAACTTGTTGAAGTCAGCAAGGCGGCGGGCAGGCCCAGAGAATCAGGCTGCTCGTTTGGCTCCAGGTGCTGGGAAAACCGCCCCACATTTAGTGAGGGGCCGACGTGGGAAACTCGCTCACTGGTGGTGGCAAGGTGGCTAGGCTCATTAATGTGCCATTTGAAACCAATTATCCCTTAGCCCACCAGGATTTACTGGTTCTGGGATTGAATGGGACTCGCATGGGTATCCCACACCTCTAGAAAGCCACCAAACAAGCCCTGTCAGGTTTGCCAGCTGACGCTCAGGGGGCAGGGGTTCCCTTTTTCATAGACAATTGAGGGACTCTGCATTAAAAGGGGGAGCTGCTGAGAGTCAACCCCTACGCTTGGATCCAACACCCCCTCCCCCCATCCTCATTGGTGACCACCTCCCCATCACCCTCATCCTGCTCTACTTAGCTCTGTCCAGAGTTCCGGCGACTATCCCTAGCAAAAGCTCCAGTGGTACTGCTGGCAATGGAGAACCGCCAGCCTCTGATTGGTTGGCAGTTCTCGGAGGCAGATATCTGTCCTACCGATGCCCTGATTGAGTGGGAGGCCCAGCTGTCCAGGTAAGTGCCTGCTTACCTTGGGGGCTCCGAGTATTGAGCTCAGTGGAAACCCACTCAATGTTTGTCCACATTAGTCCACTGTTTTTGATTTGTCGAACTAGTTTCTTATTCAGCCTTATGTTCTACCCTTAAGCTGTAATGCTTACATACAGAGACTGAAAGGTTGCATTCTAAGATGCCAAAAGTTAAACACATAACTACAAAACAAGTGCAAATATTGGACTAAAAACAGAAAATGCTGGAAAAACTCAGAAGAAGAGTCATACAAACTCAAAACGTCAACTCTGATTCTCTTTCCACAGATGCTGCCAGACCTGCTGAGTTTTTCCAGCATTTTCTGTTTTTATTTCAGATTTCCAGCATCTGCAGTATTTTGCTTTTATCTAAGTGCAAATATTGATTGACTGTAGTTGCACACATTGGATAAATTCTTCTCATAGTGTAGGAGTTGAGTGGCACAATATTTGGCATAGTATCCTTAGACCTCTGGGACCTCAGTATCAAATCCAACCCAGAGTAGTGAGAAGAAAGCTTTCATCTTCTGCTTGTTGTAAGGATCTTACGTGAAATAAACTATGGCCAATGTTCATTCAGTTATTAGCGCGTGTATTTGCACAATACAGAACTGTTGAGCGCTTTATAACTCAATGTAAATTAGTGCTGAACTGGCAGCTTTATTCACAAGGCAGTGGAGATATCAGTTGTGGGGAATAGCAAAGAAATCACTGACACCCTCATTTCTCATGTTGATTAGTACACACGTTCAAAAATAAAACCCTGATTTGTGATTCTCGATTACTACAATGGAGCCCATGATGGCACTGAGTACTGAAGGCTTTCCATTGTTGTTGGCTTCAAAATAGTCGATGGCTATTGGTTCTATTGGTAGTACAGGAACAATAGGATTCAGTTACTGATTTGCTTCTCAGGGTTGTAAGAAATTAGTTTCACTGATGAGACTGTCATCTACCCTTTTAATTTACACCTAATAGGCAAATGTTAAAATCATGCGTTAATAGAAAAATTGGAGTTTCAGTTTAACACCATTTACAACTGTGAGATGATAACTTTATTCACTGTATTAACTTCACCTTTCAGAGTCTTAGGTAACTTAATGAATAATGAACGTCTCAAGTCACTTGGAATGTGTCCTTTGGTATATATATGATTACAAATTCCTATTAACATTTCTAATTCTGTTTCTCCAAGGGCTTTTAGATATTCTGTTGTTACTTCATCTATGCCTGGAGCTTTTCCAGTACTCATTAATTTCAAAACATTCCTTACCTCTGATATCATAATATTTGGTCCTTCATCTGCCTCTATACCTTGAGGACTCAGATCATCATACAACTCACTTATATATTTTGTCAATCTTTTTGCTACTGCATCACTTTTAAACAATATTTTACCATCTTCGTCTTTTATGCATCTTTTATGTTGTTATCCCTTTCTCTCTACCTGTCAAAGATTTCACCTTCTGGTGCATAACTTTCATTTTGAGACTTTTTTCCAGCCGCAATACTTCATCACATCTCCTTATACCATTTCTCCTCAGCCAGCCTACATCCACTCTTTACATTTTTTTTCAATTTCATCATACTCAAGTGTGTTTCTTTTCTCTTTCTTTCATGATTACTAATATCTCATCTGTCATCCACTACTTGGCCGGGATTTTCTGTGCGTTGGGCACATTCGGTGGCATGAGCGGACAATGTGGCACGATCAGCTTCAAGACGACGTGAAACCAGTTTGCGATTGTCTGCTCAGCCCAATGATAGCGGGCTGCGTTTCCCACCATCAGACATCGGGAACCTTGAACCTCGTTGAAATAGATCTACGTATCATTCTTAGGCCAGCCTACCGGAACTATCCCACCGCCCGCTGGGTCGCCTGCCTGCGTTGGCGGGAAAGTAGGCCGACGTGTTTCACAACAGCATATATAAAAGGCGTGCACTTGGCGGGCTGCACTTTGAGGGGAACCCGGAGGTAAGTGCACAGTAATGTTGTGCAGCGCTCACCAGGGTCGCCTGCTGGACTTCAAGCTTGAGGCACGTGGTGGGTGGGGGCGGGTGGGAACAGGGCAAGGGCTGCCCTACGGTTGAGGTGATTTTGAGGGGGGGGGTTTGTGGGAGGGGGAAAGAGCAGCCCTACAGTTGAGGTGGCTTGGTAGGTGGGGTAGTTAGGGTTGCCCTGCAGTTGAATATAGTGCACAAGCATTTGGGGTGGTGGGGGTGTAGGGTGGGTGAGGGAAACAGCCACACATTAGTGACACCTTGTTTAAAGTGACCATTCCTCTGCAACTGAGATCGTTCAGGCACAAGCATTGATATGATTGGATTCGGACTTCTAGCTTATCTGCCCACTCAAGCAACGCAGAGGTATCAAAGTGCCACCCGGTGCTCCAGAGCTTTACACCCCTCAAGTGCAGCCTGCAAAGTAATGAGTGTTTTAGTGGACTGCAGAACAATTGGACAACTGGGCATATTGTACAATCTCCTTGCTGAAGCTAGCCATGGAGCAGTTACTGGGCAAAGGTCTCCATTGCGGCTGCCACCCTTCCATGTGTTGACCTCGGTGCATTGGTATGCCAGCACTATCACTTCGGAGTGACAGCAGACAGACTCCTCCATCGTGCCTTGCAATCTGAGGAGTGCAGCGGACATCGCTTCCTGAGCTTGCCTTTGTGGCTCCAGCAACTGTGGCATGACCAAGTTCAGAGGCTCATCATCTGACTCGGACTCAGCAGATTTCTGGGCCCCAGCAGTCTTCTAAGTGCTGGCAACTGAAAAAGTCCCTGCCGCCACCTGATGTGGATCAGACAGTGCGATGTGCTTTCCAGATTGTGATCCCGTGCCTATTCTAAAGCTAGGTGCCACCGAGGCATGTGTCTCTGCACTGGTGGAGGGTGTGGATGAGCGCTGTGACGGCATTTCAAGGACGGTGCTTACTGATTCCTATTCAGAGGTTTCTTCAGGGCTTGTTTGGAAGACCTGGGTCGTGGGCTCCAATGGCTGTTTCCCGAATGTGCCTGCGAAAGCAAGGAGAGATAATTAGTGCATGTGAAAGAGGACACATCACTCACAGCATGGTTATCTGATGGATGTTGCACTGCTGGATCCTCACTTGGTAGAGCACTGCCGACCTCACTGTCTGCTCAGGGCTGGAACCGGTCATCGCCGGCCAGCTAGATGGCTCTGTTTTCAAAGTCCGTGATAAGCTCGATTTCAGGCATTCCTCCACCAGTCTGCGACCTCTCCCAGTTGTTATGTGCCAGCTTGTCCTGCATGAATAGAGATGGAGAGAGTGTAAGTAGGGTACCTGCCAGGCCAGGTGATAAGTATGCCTGGCATGTGTGGGTGCTGAGTGGTCCGATGGATGGGATGAGGACAATGAAGGTTTGTGTGAAAGAATGAATGGTGATGCCCCTTCAACTGGCAGCAAGTGAAACCCCTGTGGGTGTGTGATGGGTTTGTGAGTGTGTGAGTTGAGACTGTGAGAAGAGTGACTTACCATGGCGGAGGAGATCATTCATCCTCTTGTGGCACTGGGTGGCTTCCCTCTTTTGAAGGGCCTCGATGCTGACCACCGCTGCCACCACCTCCCAAGCCTGGTTGGTGATGCCGCTGCCCATCCTATGACCAGAGTGGTGGTCGAGGACATCGCGGCAGACTTCCAAGGCATCCAAAAGGCGTTCCAGCTGCACATCGCTAAACCTGGGGGTTAGTCTTTTTTTTGCTTTTCGTGGGCATCTTTCCTGCAGCAGTCGTGGGCTGGAAGCACTGAGATGTGCGCGCGTGGCTAGACTTTAAATATGCCACCCAGTGTGATGAAGCGGCGAGGTGATGATGTGGCGGGCGAATGAGAGCCCGCCTGCCATGGAAACAGCGTGTTTCCCGGGAATGCATAATTAATGCGGCGGGTTTGGGATGATATAGCGTGAAAACCCACCACTGCACTTAATGCAAACCTAGGACGATTCTGCCCCTTGCCTCTTTCGCTTTTCAATTTTGGTGCCATTTCCTTCACAGCATGTCACATACTTATCGTTCCACCTTTCCACAGAACAAAAGCTATTTCGTGTTCTAAGACTTCTGCTTGTTCAGTTTCCTCAATCCTCAGATATTCACACTTGTTTTTTGCTTTAAGAGTGAATGCCTTTCCGATGTTCTCAGCCTTCAGCATACCAGAGTCTAATGGTCACACACCTTTGTCTATTTTGGTGTTTTCAATTCCAACTTAATTTATGCCAAAAGGAGACAATGACCTGGATTTATATCTATGCCGGTGTGTGTACTGTTTCTAAATGGTATAGTGTTTATATTGTTTTTAAAACATCAGGCAAAATCATCCCAGATTTGCACTAAGTGCGGTATTGGGTGGGTAAATGACGTTTTATCCACTGGCCGCGATGGCCGGTTTTCACACCAGATCATCCCAAACCCATCGTATTACTTATGCATTCCTGGGAAACACATTTCCATGGCGGGTAGTTTCTCATTCATGCCGCCAGGCCATCACCTCGCTGCTTCATCTTCATTTAAAGTACAGCTGCACTCAGTGCTTCCAGCCCAGGACTGCAGCAAAGCAGACATGGCCCCGAAAGGCAGGAAAACTGCAGCCCTTGAGCACCTCTTGGGTGCCGTGGAGGCACGCTGTGATGTCCTCTACCCCGGCTCTGGCCATAGGAGGGGCACCTACATTACCACTCCGGCTTGGTCGGCGATGGCAGTGGTCAGTACCAATGCTGCAGAGAAGAGGTTGGCCATCCAGTGCAGATAGAGGATGAATGATCTCATCCATGCAGCCATCTCATAATTCTAAACTCACACACTCAAGCCCATAACACATTTACTGGCATCTCACTCACTACCAGCTCAAGAAACATCACCACCCATTCTCACACACACCCTCACAAGTCCAACTGGCCTCATCTCCTCTGGAGACTGCCTCCTCAGCCCTCACCATCTTGAAGCCGCTTGCACAGATCAACATGTGCCCCCACGTACACAACCTGCGTTACCCTCCTTCCACAGTAAAACTCTCGCCCTGAAGCCTCTTCCCTTGCCTGAGGCCACTTTTCCCCCTTCACCAAGCAAGACCTTGCCCTGCAGCTATTGAAAAGCCACCCACATGTGGCTGATCTGGTAGGTAGAGACTTGTCTGTGAGCCCCCCTAAAAGTGCTGCGGTGCTGATTGCGAAGCCTAGCGCTGGCGACTGTGAGTGCTGACCAAAGCAATGTAGGCAAACAAACCTTGAAGTCCTGGGCAAAGTGCAGCCCATTTAGACCACGCCTTATATATGCTGTTGTGAAACACGTCAGTGGGCAGACGATCCAATGAAGGTGGGATGAGTCTGGCGGACTGGTGTATATGCTGATGTATTACAATGAGGTTCCCCGCGTCCGATGGAGAGGAATGTGGCCCGCCATTGGCGGGCGGAGTGGATGATCACAAAGTGGCTTCACTACGTTGTGAAACTGATTTTTGACCTTCTCGTCATATTGTCCGTTCATGCCACCAGGCATGGCCGACGCCGGTGGGCATGGAAAATCCCAGCTGGAAAATCCATTGTTTTCCCCTCACACAATCTATTTAATTTCTATACCCATCGCCTGGACTTTTCCAAGTGTACAAGAAGCCTTAGAAACCTAAAGCAATTGAGAGCAATCATTTTCGAACTATAAGCTTAATGAGTCATCTCATTATAGTGATCTTGGAAATCATCATAGAAAAAAATAATATTTCAAACAGACAGTGGTGAAACACAGTCTAGATTTAGACTTGGAGTAAGAACAAGAGAGGGAATATTTAACCTAAGAACACTCTTCAATAAATATGTAGAAGAAAACTGGAACATTTACATATGCTTCATGGACTATGCAAAAGAATTTGATTGTGTTTATCACCAAAAGCTAATAGATGTGCTACTGAAGTGTGACATTGACAGTAAAGATATGAGGTTTATCCTAGGTCTATATCAGGACCAGATAACGAGCATCAGGCTGGAAAATGGACAATCAAATATGTTACAAGTGAAGAGAAGAGTACGGACAAGGCTGTGTGCTGTTGCCAAAATTATTAAATCTGTACGCAGAACAAATATTCAGAGAATGAGATGTTCCTACATGGGTAAAAATTGTTGACAAGAACATTAGAAACTTGCAGCATGCTGATGACACAGTGCTACATACAGAATCAGAAGAGGCCCTACAAAATATTGAGGATCAAGTAAAATCTAAAAGTTTAGAATATGGATTGTGTATGAACCCCAAAAAGACAAGAACAATGGTAGTCAGAAGGAATGCATTAGCAGAAACCAGAGTGAAGATTGAAGTGAATGGTTTCATAGATAAGTCTGTATATTTAGGATAAATGATAACAGAAAGTGTCAGATGTGAAGCAGAAGTGGGAAGAAGGATAGAGAAAGCCAGAAGTAATTTTGTGAAGATGAAGGATGTGTTAACTGCGCAAGAACTTTAGCTTGTAACATGGAAAAACTCATAAGATGCTACATTCAATCCACTGTTCTGTGTGCCTCAGAAACCTGGACAATAAATAAAGATCTGTGGAAGAAAATAGAAACCTTTGAAATGCGGATGCTAAGGCATATGCTAAAAATTCCATATTCAGACCATAAGAAAAATGAAGAGGTGCTTGAAATAGCAAGAGCAAAAAGAACTCTAAAAAGTGACATCCAGGAAGGAAAATGTCAATATTTTGGCCATTTGATCAGAGCTGGAAAGCAAAAGGCAAAATGGAGGGCAGCAGATAGAGGGCTTGACTTAGGTGTAGTTGGATGACAGAGGTCACAGAGTGATTGCAGATGAGCTACAGTGAATGTGTGAGGATGGCGCAAGACAGATGAGTGTGACACACCATGACAGCATGTCTCCTGGTAGGAGTAGCTACAAACAGCAGCAGCAGCAGTTTCAGAGTCTAATCAGAATCAGCACGCCAGTAATGTGCATAATTACTTCTCATATGAACAGACAAAAATGATGGACAGGAAAAGAGCAGCTGGTCCTTTGAGTCTGCCCACACGGTCATGATGTCTTAAATTTCAAGATTCATAACACCTCCCACCTACCAACAGCCATGTAATCCCAGAGACCTATAAGTATAACAAACACACAGGCAATTTAGAGAGGCAAAACAAGCTGGAGAATTTCTCTCTGACCCCTTAAGCAATCAAAACTCGTCCATAGCAGACCATATTACTTTACATTCTACTGACCTTTACATTGTCATACCCACCCCCACCAGGAACTGATCCAACTTCCTTTACAGAGAATCACCTTTCACTGCATGAGCCAGCTATTTGTTACATTGGCTTACTGTCTCTCTACTTAAAGTTGTACCCTTGTGTAATTTTATATGCCTGAGCCCTGGTCCTATATGGTAACAACCTGTCACTGTGTTCACATACTCCCATCATTATTTCAAGCACCTTTAACAGATCATGCTGGTGCCTGTTTAAAATAAATTGGCCTAGCTTTTAAGGCCAGAATGGGTAACTAGGTGTGTTTTAAAGTTAATAGCATTCTTGTGGCCCACCTCTGAATGTTTTTCAAAATCTTTATATCACCCACCATGTGAAGGGATCAAAATTGGACATTGTATTCTAAATGTTCCTTAACAAAGACTTATTTAATGATAAAATAGTGTGCTTTGCTTTATACTGAATTGTACCAGCAATTTAACCTAATACCCTATTTGCTTTGGCTGTTGTTTCTGACATTGATCTTGAACCTTAACTCCCACATCAAGGTTCATTTAAGGACACTTCATGGTACTGGATAGAAAACTGGGTTTAAAAATAAGCAACAGAGTACTTACAGGTTATGTCAAACTGAGGACAATCATTGAGAGGAGTTGCACTGAATTAAAAAGGCAAGCCAGGCAATATAAGTAGTACATGAATGGCATTAAAATGGCTACAGCTGAAGCTGAAAGGCATCTGTGGGTTTTCTACTCAGCAGTAAACAGCATAGCAAATAAAATATTGGATTACATACAGCAGCAAGTGGTAGTTTTTATCGCATTAACAGTCATAACACTCACAGAAATCCAGGTGTCATCTGCAAGTTTACAGGCCGCTCCCTAACATCTATAACCAGGTCATTATTAAAGATAGGACATAACAATGGTCCAAACACTGCAGGATACCACCGGTAACTATCTCCAAGTGCATTAGCACCCATAAATAACCACTATCTGCCTATGAGGTTGCAGTCAATTCTTAATCTACTGTAACAAATTCCACCATAAAGGCTTACATCAATATTTAATAAATATAAATAATAGCGAATAAATCAGGATCTCTTACATTTTTACTATTAACATTTTGGCTCAAGGAGCGAAATGGCCGACTGCTGCTCTTGTTTCCTTATGTTCTGATTCGGTGGCACTGGGTTACATTATCAGTACATAACCCAAAATGTTCACTGAAAGGGTGAGAAACCTTTCCTGAAATTTATAGCAATACCTTTTGCTATCAGAAACTGTTCTTGTCTCCAACCATTAATATAGACAAGTGTATCATCACTTGGACCAGCACTGAAAGTGGCCGAGAAATTGGGCCATGCTGCACCCATTTTTCCAGTGCCACGTGGCCTGCTAAGGTCAGGCTGTGCACACATACCTCCAGCTGGAAGTACACCACCCACTACACTGGATAAGAAGAGGGGTCCTTTGACCATGCCTGAAACAAGTAATAGCCCCTCCTTGAGGCCCCCGCTCCAACATTAATTTGCCTTGTGGCAGCCAGCTCCAGTATGGACTGCACTCAGGGAAACCAGACTTGCTGAAAGCATGCAACAAGGAATAGTAGTTCACCCCACTGACCCCCCCATTAAAGGAGCCTCTCGATTGCCATTTCTCTCAACACCAAGCCCCGATACCTGAGCCCCACTCCTAGCACCGAATCTTAAATACCCTCCCTGGCACCAAAGTTCAAGCTCCATGCATCCCCCACCAAGCTCTAAGCCCCAGTCTTCCAACTAACCTGACCCCAAGCTTTGAACTCTTAACTGCCCAACTTTGAGCCCCAATCTCCCCCATCACCCTCAGTACTCACCCTCCCCAGCCCAGGAGCCAATCTCTCAGCCACTTGACCATAACTGGAACCCCCAGCACCTCATAGCCACAATCTCTCAGCCCCAATTCAACCCCTAGCCCTGATCTCCCAGTACTCTATGACCGCAAACCCCGATCTCTCATCCATCCAGCTTTAAGCCTCAATCTCCTATCTCCTCAACCCCAAACCCTTAGCTCCAGTCTCCTTGGCACCCCAGCCCCCAGGTCCCAGTTTTTATATTAATTATTCATTCTTGGGATGTAAGGATTTCTGGCCAAGCCAGCTTTTATTGACAAGACCCACCTTCCCTTGAGAAGATGGTGGTGAACCATTTTCTTGAACCACTGTTGTGGTGTAAGTACACCCACTGTGCTGTTTGCTGCAATTAAGGGATTACTGTAGGACATCACTAAAACAAAGTGTGTCCAGTTTTAGTTTTGCTTTTGCTTTTCAGCAGAGCACACACACACAGCTCTGCAGCTCTGATGTCTTCAAGCTTTATACCCATGTATATTTGTTCCCATGTGCCTAGCCTCAACAAGTGAACCCACAAGGTGTTTTCACAATCCCTTATGATTGACTAGTGCTTTTATATCATTATAAAAACTATATTATGTTAGGGAGAGAGTTCCAGAATTTTGAACCACAACCGTGAAGGAACAGTGAGTTTCAAGTCAGGATAGTGAGCAATTTGGAGGGGATCTTGCTGGTGGTGATGTTCCCATGTGCCTGCTGCCCTTGTTCTTCTAAATGGTAGAGGTTGTGGTTTTGGAAGGCATCGAAGGAGCTTTGGTGAGTTATTGGAGTGCATCTTGTAACTGATACACACTGCTGCTAATGTGTGCAGGTGGTGGAGGGAGTGGATGTTTAAGGTAATTGATGGGGTGTCAGTCAAGTGGGCCGCTTTGTGTTGGATGGTGTCAAGCTTCTTGAATGTTGTTGGAACTGTGTGCATCCAGGCAAGTGGAGAGTATTCCATCACACTCCTGATTTCTGTGGATGGTGGACAGGCTTTGAGGAGTCAGCAGATGTGTTATTCACTTCAGAATTCCTAGCCTCTGGCCTGGTCTTGTAGCCAGAGTATTTCTATGGCTAGTCCAATTCAGTTGCTGATCAATGGTGACCCCTCCCACGATGTTGAAAGTGGTGGATTCAGTGATGATAATTCTGTTGACCGTCACAGGTAGGTGGTTAAATTTTCTCTTGTTGGAGATGGTCATTGCCCGGTACTTGTGTGGCATGAATGTCACCTGACAACTTATCAGCCCAAGCCTGAATGTTGTCGAGGTCTTTGTATGCAGGCATAGATATCTTCAGTATCTAGGGAGTTGTGAATGGTACTGAACATTCACCATTGAACATCCCCACTTCTGACCTTATGATGGAGGGAAGGTCATTGATGATACAGCTGAAGATGGCTGGGCCTAGGACACTACCCTGAGGAACTCCTGTGATGTCCTGGGGCTGAGATGATTGACCTCCAACAACCACAACCATCTTCCTTTATGTTAGGCATGGCCCCAGGCAGTGGAGAGTTTTTGTGGATTCCCATTGACTTCAATTTTACTGCAGCCTGTTAATAACACACTCGGTGAAAGGCTGCCTTGATGTCAATGGCAGTCAGTCTCACCTCTCCTCTGGAATTCAGTTCTTTTATCCATGTTTGTCCAAGTGGCAATCCCCAAGAAATCCGCAGTAGCGAGCCACAATCTCTTAGCAATCCCCAGTCCAACCTCCCTACCTCCCACTCAAATAGCTTTTAGCAGATTGTCACTAAGCAATTCAGATAATCAAAGTGATACAAATTGACATCATTTTTCATTTCCTCCCCTATACCATATTTAATTCAAAAGAGTGCTGTCTATCATAAAGGAGAGCACACGTACCCCAAAATACCCAGTACGGGAATGAAAAACAGTCTTGTTCATTAGAATGAGTAACATCCAATTGAGCTTGAAATCCAGCAGCACTGAATGTGATGAGTGTAATTTTCAGCAAGCACTATGGTCCCCGTATTGATGGAGAGCAGATTAAAACTCTACATTGATAGTGTGAATTCCCTTTTTTCAACAACAACAAAGGTACCTGTTGGCATCAACATCAGGACCACTGTTTGTTGAACTGTTTTCAAATTCAGACAGCATTCTGATAATGTGTGATGCTAACGAAAATTAGTGCCTGCTGGCAGAATGAATAAAAAGCATCATTATCTGTTAAAGGAGGGTAGAATGTACAGTAATGGAGCCCGCAATGACAGGTGCGGCGAGAGCACACCAGATGCATAATGTGGCTTATTGATAAGCAACTCTCAGGGCTGTTACGACATGACAGCTGTCTTCAAACTGTGAAGAGAAATTCTTTATGACACCACAACTCTTTTTACTATGGAAAAACAAGGATAAAGAATCAAAGTTCATTGTCATAGAGTCGTAGAGGTCTACAGCACAGAAAAAGGCCCTTCGGCCCATCGAGTCTACGTCAGTCAAACAAGTACCTAACTATTCTAATCCCATTTTCCAGGCACATAGCCTTGTATGCCTTGGCATCGCAAGTGCACTCCAAATACTTCTTAAATGTTATGAGGGTTTTTGCCTCTACCGCCTTTTTAGGCAGAGAGTTCCAGTTTCCCACTGCCCTCTGGGTGAAAAAATCCTTCCTCACATTCCCTCTAAACCTCCTGCCCCTTACCTTAAACCTATTCTCCCTGGTTATTGATCTTTCCACCAAGGGGAAAAGTTCCATCCTGCCTACCCTATCTATGCCTCTCATAATTTTATACACCTCAATCGTGTCCCCCCTCAACCTCCTCTCCTCCAGGGAAAATAACCCCGGTCTATCCAATCTCTCCTCATAACTAAAACTTTCCAGCCCAGGCAACATCCTGGTAAATCTCTTCTGCACTCTCTCTAGTGCAATCACATCCTTCCTATAATGTGGATTTCAGAACTGCACGCAATACTCTAGCTGTGGCCTAACCAGCGTTTTATACAGTTCCAGCATAACCTCCCTGCTCTTATATTCTATGCCTCGGCTAATAAAGGCAAGAATCCCATATGTCTTATGAACCACCTTATCTACATGTCCCGCTGCCTTAAGGGACTGGTGTGCATGCACACCAAGGTCCCTCTGATCCTTGGTACTTCCCAGGGTCCTACCATTCATCGTGTATTCCCGTGCCTTGTTTGTCCTGCCCACATGCATCATCTCACACTTATCCAGATTAAATTCCGTTTGCCACTGATCAGCCCATCTGACCAGCCTGTTTATATCCTCCTGTAATCTAAGGCAATCCTCCTCACTATTTACCACCCCACTAATTTTCATGTCATCTGCGAACTTGCTGATTAACCCTCCTACATTCAAATCTAAATTGTTTATATATACCACAAACAGCAAAGGACCCAACACCGATCCCTGTGGAACCCCACTGGACGCAGGCATCCAGTCACAAAAACACCCCTTGACCATCACCCTTTGCTTCCTGCCACTCAACCAATTCTGGATCCAATTTGCCAAATTGCCTCAGATCCCATGGGCTCTTACCTTCATTATCAGTCTCCCATGCACGATCTTATCAAAAGCCTTGCTGAAGTCCAAGTAGATTACATCAAATGCATTGCCCTCATCTACACACCTGGTCACCTCTTCGAAAAATTCAATCAAATTGGTCAGACATGACCTCCCCTTAACAAAACCATGCTGACTGTCCTTGATTAATCCCTATCTCTCCAAGTGTAGATTAATTCTGTCCCTCAGAATTGCTTCCAATAGTTTCCCCACCACTGAGGTTAGACTGACTGGCCTGTGGCTTCCTGGTTTATCCCTTCCTCCCTTCTTGAATAACAGTACCACATTGGCTGTCCTCCAATCCTCTGGCACCTCTCCTGTGGCCAGAGTGGCACTGAAAATTATTGCCAGTGCCCCTGCTATCTCCTCCCTTGCCTCACTCAACAGCCTGGGATGCATTTCATCCGGGCCTGGAGATTTATCTACTTTTAAGCCTGCCAGACCATTTAGAACCTCCTCCCTGTCTATGCTAACCCCTTTAATTATATCACAGTCCTTCTGCCTGATTTCCATACCCACATCATCCCTCTCACTTGTGAACACCAACACAAAGTATACATTTACAACCCTACCTACGTCTTCCGGCTCCACACATAAATTTACCACTATAGTCCTTATGGGCCCTACTCTTTCCCTAATTATCCTCTTATTCTTGATGTACTTGTAAAATAATTTTGGATTTTCCTTTATTTTACCTGCCAATGTTTTCTCATGCCCCCTTTTTGCTCTCCTAATTTCCTTTTTAAGTTCCCCCTACACATTCTATACTCCTCTAGGGCTTCTGCTGTTTTGAGCCTTCGGTATCTGCCATAAGCCTCCCTTTTTTCTCTTTATCCAGTCCTGTATATCCCTCAACATCCAGGGTTCCCTCGATTTGTTGGTCCCACCCTTTGTCTTTACTGGAATATGTTGGCTCTGCAGTCTCCCTATTTCCTTCTTGAATGAATCCCACTGCTCTGACACAGATTTACCTAAAAGTAGCTGCTCCCAGTCCACTCTGGCCAAATCGTACCTGATCTTATTAAAATTGGCCTTCCCCCAATTTCGAACTCTGATTTCTGGCCCATCCTTGTCCTTTTCCATAACAACCTTGAATTTAACAGAGTTATGATCACTATCTGCAAAATCTCCCCCATTGATACCTCTATCACTTGCCCGGCTTCATTCCCTAAAATTAAGTCCAGGATCTCTTGTAGGACCTTCTACATACTGAATTAAAAAGCTCTCCTGGATGCATTTTAAGAATTCCGCTCCCTCTAAACCTATCTCACTATGACTAACCCAGTTAATGTTGGGGAAGTTGAAATCCCCCACTATTACTACCCTATTATTTTTACACTTCTCTGAAATTTGCCTACATATCTGTTCTTCTATTTCTCTCTGACTATTTGGGAGCCTATAGTACACTCCCTACAATGTGATTGCTCCTTTTTTGTTTTTCAGTTCTACCCATATGGCTTCATTTGAGGAGCCTTCTAAGATGTCATCCCTCCTTACTGCTGTAATTGATTCCTTGATCAATATTGTAATACCCCCTCCTCTTTTACCTCTTCCCTTGTCTCGCCTGACGACTCTATATCCTGGAATATTGAGCTGCCAATCCTGCCCCTCTCTCAACCATGTCTCTGTGACAGCAATGACATCATACTTCCATGTGTTAATTTGTGCCCTCAACTCATCTGCCTTATTTGTCAGACTCCTTACATTAAAATAAATACCATCCAATCTTGCCAAGCTCCCTAGTGCCTTAACTGGCCTATAATTTCTATGCCTTCCAGACTCACTTGCTCTCTCTTTTAATTTTGGCTGTGCATTTTCCCCTGCTGAACCTCCTCTCAGGATCCCATCCCCCTGCCAAGTTAGTTTAAGCCCTCCCCAACAGCACTCACAAACCTCCCCTCAAGGATGTTGGTCCCATTCCGGTTCAGGTGCAACCCGTCCGCCTTGTGCAGGTCCCACTGCCCCCAGAAATGGTCCCAATGTCCCAGAAATCTAAAGTCCTCTCTCCTGCACCATCTCTCCAGCCACGCATTCATCTGGACTAACCTTCTATTTCTATACTCACTAGCGTGTGGCACCGGAAGTAATCCAGAGATTACTACCTTTGAGGTCCTTGCTTTGTCTTGAACACAAGGAAGGAAGCAAGGAGCAAAAGAGGAGATAAGGGCAAATCCAGAAATAGCGATAATGCAATTGAGTTTTTAACTGCTTAAATGTTATAAGAACAAGGAAAGACTGATGAGCTCAACATTTAACTCTGCCTCTCTATTTACAGATGCTGCCTGAACTGTTGAGCATTTGCAACATTTTTTTTTGTTTTTATTTCAAATTCCCCGCATTGTAGAGTTTTGCTTTTCTTAAAATGATGGAGTCTAAGGAGCTGGAGAGTATTAAAATTTAAGCAATGAATGAATTGGAGTAGAGCACTGTTTAATCAGCCTTGGTTTTCACACGGTAAGGGTATAAAGAGAAGAAAAGAACAAGCAAATATAATCCTGTTTAATTTCTCCACTATTGATCATCCTCTCTAGCTTCCTCCACCTTCTCCACCAACATCCAGTCTGAGGAGCCCATGGACTTGTTCGGCACTACGTTTGAGACCATCTATTCCACTATCTTTCTTGCTTCCTCTTGCCCACAAAGCTAAAGCTCACACCAGGCTCCCTCTGCCCTAACCCTGAACCTTCTATAGTTTTCTCTTACTGTGGCCCAGATTTTCGCTCCCGGGTTGGGTACACAGAGATGGGAGAAACCCAGACACTGCGAAACCAACCTTTAAAAATGGTGGCCTGCAGCTGGAATTTTCATGCTGGGAGGTGGTGGGTGGGCATGCTGGATCACCCCCAGAAAGAGTGCCGAGGCTGCCGGGTGGGGAGGCGGGTTGAGCGGAAAGCCTGCCTCCGTGGGCCAGCACTTTGGTGAATTATATTTTAAAAATTAAAATGGAGCCCTTCAGCTCTCATCCCTCTTACCTCCACATAAACTCACAATGCCCCATCCATGTATTCCTCATGCCCCTCTACCCACACCCCATGGCCCCTCATACCCACTATGCCAACCCAAGCCTCTCTACCCTCTCCTAATGTCCCTTTATAGCCCCAAGCCAATTTAGTGCTTTGACAGCTTTGACAGTTCTAATGAGTGTGTAGACTTTTTGCAATAATCATGTTTAATTATAACAATCCCAAAGGATGCCTTACTGCTCTCAAAGGAGTCCCAGGACTTAATCCATAAGGATACCTTACCTTTCCCAAAGGGGTACCCTCGTTATCCAAGCACATCCACCAAGTTCAGACCAGCTCTGACCTAGTCTAACCTGCACACTCCAATGGCTGAATTTTTTGCCTGTCGGCGGGCGGGCCCGACCCAATCTCCGGTGGGCGGGCAGCCGATCCCCGCCGGAGAAGCAAGCCCTGCCGCCATTTTAAGTGGGCGGGCCAATTAAGGCCCGCCCAGCGTGACGTCTGCTGGGAAGCGCAATGCGCTTCCTGTGCAGGCAGTGGGGTATTCCCCAAATGCGAGAGTGCACTCTTTCGCACATGCACACGAAAGCACATCTCCCTGAGGCAAAGTGCTGCCTCAGGGAAATCGCTGAAAGGTTTTCAAAATTTAAAAATAGAAAAATAAAAAAATCATTAACATGTCCCCCTCATGTGACAATGTCACATGAGATGGGACATGTTAATAAGTTGCACAAAAACTTTCATAAACTTTTTAAAAACCGACATGAAACCTTATCCCACCAGTGGATGAGGTTTCATGTTTTTCAGGAACCCACCAGGGCTCCTGGCCTGCCCACCAACCTTAAGGTTGAATGGGCAGGTCCTTTAATTGTTTTAATTATCCTGTCAATGGCCTCAATTGGCCATTGACAGGTCGGCAGGCGGACAGCTGATTGCGCTGTGCCCCCGCCTTCCTGAAAATTTAAATGGGGCGGGATGATGTCGGGGATTACTCCTGACATCATCCCTCATCACTTTCGCGTCGGAAAGTGGGCCCCGCCTCCTTCTCGCCGATGGAAAAATCCAGCCCTGGGTTTCACAGTCCTGGCCTACCAAAATCCCACTTTAGTGGAGGTAGAATGTCATTTAAATGGCCAGCTGCCTCCATAAATCACGCATGTGGAAGCCTCAGGCCAACTCCATTCCTGACCCCACGAAATTAAGCAGGTGCCGTGTTTGGAGGTGGGACTTAGAGTTTCTGGGCTCATGCACCATTTTCACCATGATGAACTGCTCCCCATTGTGACAAAAATCTGGGCCTTCACCTCATACCTCGTCTGAGATTATGTTGGCCATCAGTCCCACCTCCTACTCCCTTGTCTTCATGGCCCCCATGCTTACTGACTTTGTAAATGGTTGCCTCTCCTCCAGTATTGTCGTGCTCCTTTCAAATCTACCATCCTTCAGAAATATCACCTTTGACCCCTTTGTGCATGCAAACTCCTGCCCCATCACCAAACTTCCTTTCCCTTCCAAAGTTTTAGAATTTGCTGCCACCTCCTACATTCCTGTCCCTTTTCAACAACTCCATTTTTCAGTCCTCAATCAGGGTCACATCTTTGGCAAAGCAATGGAATGGCCCAAATCGTAATGGTGGGGTATTTTCCCTGCTCATCCACCATGGCCTCTCTGAAGCCTTTGAGCAGCCAATGACACTTTCTCCGAAAATGCCATTGCTTAGCTCAGTAGCATTGCACTTATTCATTTCCACTCTTACCTACAAATTCATACCCAGAGAATCTCTTGCAGTGGCATTTTATTTCCTGCCCCCAGAACCATTGCTTCTAGATTTCCACCTTTAGGACTGTCTTTAAGACCCAACTTTGACAAAGCTTTGGTCGCACCTACCTTGCTGCTTGGGGGAGATGGTGGCATAGTGGTAATATCACTTGGTTCATAATCCTGAGGCCCAGGCTAATCCTCTGGGAGTCAAGGGTTCAAATCCCACCATGGCAGTGGGTGGAATTTAATGATTAGTCCTTGGCCACCAACTCTGCCAAATCTACATGCTTCCCCTTGGTGAGACATGCACAATGATGGTGCCCAGCTCTGCTTCACCACAACCTCTCTAGACCCCTTTGCTTTGTGTTATCAATCTACTTGCCTAACATGGACACTTAAGTTACAATTTCCTACTGCTCTCCTGGCCAACATCCCATCCAAAACTCTGCTGCTTGTGCCCCATCCCACTCACCTGCTATCCTTGCTGACCTCCATTGTTTCCTGTCACTACAATGACTCCAATTTAAGACATGCATCTTCATTTTTAAAGAGCTTCATGACTTTGCCTCTCCATCTCCAATACCATCTATAGGGTCATAACCCCTCCTGAACTCTACATTCCTCCAGCTCTGGGCTCCTGGCCTCCCTTCACCCCACCACAACAGCCATGCTTTCATTTGCTTGGAATTCCACCCCTAAACTACCTTTCCTTTCAGTTCTCTCTCCACCTTTAAGACTGTCTTTAAGACCCAACACTTTGACAAAGCTTTGGTCACACCTATCTTGCTGCTTGGAGGAGATGGTGGCATAGTAGTAATATCACTGGACTCATAATCCTGAGGCCCTGGCTAATGCTCTGGGGGCAAGGGCTCAAATCCCACCACGGCAGTGGGTGGAATTTAAATTCAGTTAATAAATCTGAATATAAAGCTAGCCTCAGTAATGGTGACCATTACAATTATCATCAATTGTTATAAAGATGCATCTGGTTCACTAATGTCCTTTAGGGAAGGAAATGTTCTGGCCTGACCTATGTCTGACACCAGGCCCACAGCAATGCCCTCCAAAGTGGCCTGACAAGAAGGGCAATAGGGATCTGCAACAACTTCTGGGCTTTGCTAATGATGTCCACATTCCATGAAAGAAAAATAGATGTTCCTTCTTTGGCTCAGCATTGATGTTTGGCTGCTTACACCACTCTGAAGCGCTTGGGATGTTTTCTACACTTAATGCTCCATATTGGTAAAAGGAACAACTTGCCATAGCAGTATTGACAGCATAGAATGACAGCCGTGATCACCCTCCTGCCATCACTCACCTCTGGCCAGGGATCGGCAATGATCCTGGGGGTCAGGTGGGTGCATACCAGCAGCAGCCAGCACCACCCCAGTGGCTCTGTTCAAGAGATCTGCTGGCAGCTCTTAGCAGGCAGGACTTCTGCCTCTGGGATCCTTAACAGGCTCGTCATTGGCTTGTTACCTGAGAGGCACAAGATGCAATTCTCCAGCCGATGGATGAGAACCTGGTCACCTACACAGTATTCTGCCCGAGGATTGTGAAAGAACTGGTAGGAAAGATAACCTCTAAATGTGGAAGCAGTTTTCAGGTTTGGATAGATTTAGCTTTGCCTGAGAGTTACGAGTTACTGAACAACTTGTTTGGCACAATAAAGGGAACTGAGTTTTTTGGAGGTGGATTTGACAATGCTGACTGCAAGTGAGAGCCCACCTGATAAAAGGTGTGACACCATAGAGAATAGATCTTACTGACCCTATCAAAGATTTAGGAATTATCTTTCCCTGAGCGTTGTGAGCAAATCGTCATTTTCAAACATTTTGGATAAGTTCTACACATTTCACAGCTGGATGATTGAAATAGTCAGCATTTATACCAATTAAATGGTAATTAAGCTGGTTGAGAAGTATGAAAAGAGCTTTATTACAGAACAATTGTGATTGGCTATTTCACTTTAATTACTGCTAATGGATTTAGATTGCAGTTATTTCAGTAGCAAATTTCCGCGCATCATCATTTTCATTTAGGTTGTTCATTTTTTTTTACAATATAGCAAAATGAGTCCTTTACTGAGGAAAGAAAAATATATCTCCCACAATTCTCAGGCAATATCCTCAACCCTCAGGCAATATGACCTAATTCTCTCCCCCACTAGGAGCTGAATGTAACCAACCCTACATTGATAAAAGCAAAATACTGCGGATGCTGAAAATCTGAAACAAAAACAGAAAATGCTGGAAAAACTCAGCAGGTCTAACAGCATCTGAGGAGAAAAAAAACCAGAGTTAACGTTTCGAGTCCTTGTGACTCTCATAAGGACTCAAAACGTTAACTCTGTTTTTCTTTCTCTCCACGGATGCTGTTAGACCTGCTGAGTTTTTCCAGCATTTTCTGTTTTTGTTTCAACCTTACATTGGTCAATTCAGGGAGACCTGTAATTCTTTTCAAAATCATACATATTCCCCAATAAAAGACTACATAAATCAGGCTCATACACACAGAGAAAAGAATTTGTATGTCGATAACACCTTCGCATTGTCTCAGGACTTCCTAAGAGACTTAGCAACCACTTTTGTACTTTTGAAATATAGTCACTGAAGTGGAACCACTGTTGCAATGTGGGGAAATGTAGGAACCTAAAAACACATGGCAAGTTCCTACAAATAGAAACATGATTATGATTAGATAATATTTTATATGTGTTGGCTGAGAGATAAATATTGGCCAAGATACTTTGAGAACTTTCTGCTTTTCTTCAAGTAGTGTCTTGGGATTTTATACATCCATCTGGGCGGTCAGGGCCTGAAAGCCAACACAGCCAGCAGCGAAGCATTTCCTCGGTACCACACTGAAATGTGAGATTAGATAACTCTTACTGTGCAATCATATTTTTAAGCAAAATGACAGACACATATACAATAAAATCTGCAAACATTGCTCATCATTCATCACAATTATGGAAAACAAAACATGTGACAGGGAAAATGATCAAATAGATTGACATACAACAACATTATTTCATTTTGTGGGGCACCAGCAAAATACATTTTCTCTCAATCTCCACAGGACTAGGGATAGGAAAATAATAACAAACAACTTCCCTATTCTTGACTAATCCAATGGCCAATGGTGTCCATATACAGGTGTGAAGGTGAGATGCAGACTGGATTGGAGTTGACTTCCTCAGTCCATTAGCCTTCATGCCTAGGTGCACATATGTACAATGACTCTTGGTGGAAGTACAGAAGCCTGAGGACTATGCACAAATTGCCATCTCAAGACAGGAAAAACAGAATAGGCATGTCTGTTTTGAGCAATGAAAGATAATGAATTAAATCAAATGAGGCCTTTCTGAAGAATGTACCTAATGGAGGGTGCAGAAATGGACTAAATAATGCCTTGAAGGGCCAGGAAGGCTCGAAACGTTAACTGATTTCTTCTCCGCCGATGCTGCCAGACTTGCTGAGTTTTTCCAGGTAATTCTGTTTTTGTTTTGGATTTCCAGCATCCGCAGTAGCTTTTAGCTTTTTGTTTTTAAATAACGCCTTGTTGCCCATCATTAATTTGCTTCCTGCCCTGAGCATTGTGTCAGCTGGTCAATAAACTGAAATATAAACAACACCAACTAGAGGCATGTGTAGTATCCCTGGGCATTATCATTTCTTCCCTAGTGATTGTTATTTACACTTTATGCTGTGCTGTTAACAACTTTCTCTTCATACAGATATTGCAGAAGTTGCTACACATCCTGAATCTGTATTCCGGAGAGATTGTAACCTTTTTCTGTATTCACCAGGTATTCTTTACAATACGTTTTTAACAGCACTTTCTCTATTCATATGGGATGGTAACAAACAATCTAAATGGCTCAGTAGAAATGCTGTGGTTTAGTCCTACGCATCACATGTCAACACAGCCTGAAGGAGGATAAACCTGCTTCATTACAGGCAGTATTGGTATTCAGCTGGAAGAGCTCACATTTCAGCCGTTGAGAAAAATGCTATACTGTGCTCTAAAGGGGGCATGTCCACTCCAGTGACTATTATTTTCAGTCAGCTATACCATTTTCCTAGAACGTTACTGTTCACAGTGCTGCCTGGAATGTCTGCATCTGCACATGATCCATAATGTTTCATGCCTACTTTCCTATCTTCACTTATAGTTATTTATATAACATTTTAAACACAAGACCTTAAATTCAACATTAATGTTCAATAATTTGACATTTGTGATAAAATTTGATAGAAGTATTTCTCTCAATTTCTACAGCACGTTGCAACCAATTTTATTCCTTTGGATGGATCACAGTAACTCAAATGTCAACGGTCTTGTTTAATAGACTTATTTTCATCAGGCCAGCAAAAATTCCAGGGAAGCACCTAAGCTGCAGCAAGCAAGGCAAACTGTGGTTTTAAATGAAAGGAAAACAAGAGCTGCCCACTGAGATAATGAAAAGTGGAAGAAACAGAAAACAACACATATCTTCTACAGATTCACAACACACAGTATGAGGAGGTGATTAAAAAAAAAATGTGAACATACAAATTGGAGCAAGAGTAGGCTTTTCAGCCCCTCGAGCCTGCTCCATTGTTCAATAAGGTCATGGCTGATCTGATTGTGACTTCTACTTTCCTGTTTTTCCCCTATACCCTCTGACTCCCTTGTCAGTCAAGAATCTTTGTATTTATTTCATATTTCCAGAATCCGCAGTATTTTGCTTTTATTTAAGAATCTATCTACCTCAGTCTTAAAAATATTCAATGATCCAACTTCCACTGCTCTTTGAGGACGAGAATTCCACAGACTAACGAACTTCTGAGAAAATAAAATCCTCATCTCCATCTTAAATGGGAGACTTCTTATTTTTAAACTGTGTCCTCTAGCTTTAGTCTCTCCCACAAGGGGAAAGATTCTCTCAGAATCCACCCTGTCAAGCTCCCTCAGGATCTTATGTGTCACAATAAGATCACCTCTCATTCTTCCAAACTCTAATGGATACAGGCCCAACCTGTCCAACCTTTCCTCATAAGATAACCCCTTCATCCCAGGAAATGGTCAAGTGAACCTTCTCTGCACTGCTTCTAATGCAATTATATCCTTTCTCAAATAAGGAGACCAAAACTGTACACAGTATTCTAAATATGGTCTCACCCTGCACAACTGTGGCAAAGCATCCCTATTTTTATATTCCATCCCCTTTGCAATAAACAACAGCGTTCCATTTTCCTTCCTAATCCTTTGCTGCACCTATATGCTAACATTTTGCGATTCGTGTATCAGGGCACCCAGACTCCTCTGTACTGCAGAGTTCTGCAACCTCACTCCATTTAAATAATATGCTGCTTTTCCAGGGCAAGTTCACATTTTTCCATACTATATTCCATCTGCCAATTTTTTTGTCCACTCACTTAACATATCTATATCTCAATTCAGACTCCTTACGTCCTCTTCACAACTCTCCTACCTATCTTTATGTCATCAGCAAATTTAGCAACTATACTAAGCTTCATCCAAGTCATTGATATAGTTTGTAAATAGTTGAGCCCACAGCATTGATCCCTCTTTTCTATGCCCCCTACTCTATACTTATGTGTGTATGAAGTCCAGTGTGAATAAACTAAATTTCTAATTTAATCCTAAGAGAGTTTGCCGTGAGTTACTTTAAAAATCAACTGCACAAACAAAGGGTTTTTGGAATAAGCACCACAGCCTATTTTTAAACAAAAACACCTCTGCTTACGGAGAGATGGTGGGAAAATAAAGGAGTTCAGCTTTGCCCCTCTCTCCTGTCCACAGCAGGATTTACAACCTACTTCCACAAGTGACTTCTTACCGTTGCTATTTCTTATCTGTTTATTATAAAATAATAAAATAAATAGGGCATGAAATTTCACATTGTTGCCCCGCTGGCTGAAGGGGAAGGCAATAACTATCTCCAGCAAGATAGAATCTAACCATCTCACCTTGACATTCAATGGCATTATCATCACTGAAACACCCACAACAGCATCCTAGGGGTTACCATTGACGGGAAACTGAACTTGGCAATCCATATAAATTCTGTGGCTACAAGAGCAGGCCAGAGGCTGGGAATTCTGTGGTGAGTAACTCACCTCCTGACTCCACAAAACCTGTCCACCATCTACAAGGCATAAGCCAGGTGTGTAATGGAATACTCCCCACTTAGCTGGATAAGTGCAGCTCCAGCAAAAATCAAGAAGCTTGACACCATTGAGGGCAAAGCAGCCTGCTTCATTGGCCCCCTTCTACAAACATTTACTCCCTCCATCACTGACGCACAGCAGCAGCAGTATGTACCATCTTCAACAAAAACAGAAAATGCTGGACAAACTCAGCAGGTCTGGCAGAATCTGTGGAGAGAGAAACAGAGTTAATGTTTTGAGCCTGTATGACCCTTCTTCAGAACTGAAGAGAAGTGGAAATGTGATGAAATTTATATTGTTTAAGGGAGGGTGGGGCAGGTGGAGCTGGATAGAAGGCCAGCGCTAGGTGGGGTATTGACAAATATGTCATGAATTTAAGGACAAAGGGAGTGTTAATGGTAGTGGTTAGTGCTAAAAAAAGATGCTGATAGTGGCATAAAGGTAAGAAAGCAGAATGTGATAATAGCAGAACAAGGGTAGCATTGTGTGAAAGAACAACTGCAAGATGCACTACAACAACTCACCAAGGCTCCTTAGACAGCACCTTCCAAACCTGCGATCTCTACCACCTAGAAGGATAAAGGCAGCAGATGCAAGGGAGCAGCACCACCTGCAAGATCTCCTTTAAGCCACACACTATCCTGACTTGGAACTATATCACCGTTCCTTCACTGTCACCGGGTCAAAATCCTGGAACTCCTGCCCTTCATGACCTGGACTGCAGCGGTTCAAGAAGGTGGCTCAAAACCAGTTTTCACTCGCAGTAAAGAATGGGCAACAAATGCTGGCCTAGCCAATGATACCCACATCCCGTGAAAGAATTAAAAAAATATATATAACCACATCAAAAATTATAACACATGTGATTTGCATGGACAGAACATGACAGAAATGCATTTCACCCCAAGGTAGATATCCAACAGAAATATTGGTATTGTTTTGTCTGCTGTTAACTTGAAACAATTTCACAAGCTGTCTTTATGTTGCTGTATTACTTTCTAAACACGCGATAAAATCTCTCCCATCGATCCATCTGTAAACAAGAAATTTGCTTAAGACGAGATGAAAATGGATTTATTGGTGTTGAGCATTTTATAAGTCTCTGAGAGGCTGCATCAGTAAAATTTCCAGAGGTGAGTTGTTAAATCTGTACGTGACATTCAATTGTATCTCTGCAGCTTTTCTTTTGGTGATTAATGACAAACAAGTTGCACAGGAATCACATGGAAAGCAAAGTCCCAGGATAGCTCTCATCTTCACATATTTGGAGAATTTTTTTTTTGTTCTTGTTTCTCATTATCAGGAAAAGAGCAAAGGCAATAGAGTTCCCTGTCATTGCTCAGCAATCAGTTTATGTTTTCCGATCCTTAAGGGACAGCACATATTTCTTTTCTTCAATCAGTATGTAAATTCTTGCTGTGTTTTTGTTGGAAAAAATGCATTCTGTAAAATCATTATTAATGGAATGCAAGACAACAGAACCTCTGCTAAGGGGTATGTCAAAGGACTTACATAACAATAGCTTAAAGAATCGTCGCAAGGGCAAGTTCTTGCCTGACAAACTTCCTTAACTTTTCTTTATTGCAGTTTTTATACAACTTCATGGCCACTTCAGATGGCTCTTAAGATTCAACCATATACATCTGGACTAGAGTCACATCCATTGTAGACCAGGGCAGGTCTCTTTCCCTAAAGGACACCAGTGAACCAGCTAGTTTTTATGACAACTTTATGGTCACTTCAAACTGAATTTGAATTCTCAAATTGCCTAAGAACTCACATAATTCTGGATTATTAGCCCAGCTCTCTGGTTACTGGTCCAGTAAATAGCAAACAACAAAAATAACAACAACAATGATGTGCATTTATATAGTGCCTTTAACGTAGCAAAACATCTTATGGCATTTAACATGAGGGTTATCAAAAGCAAAACATTGACACTGAGCCACAGGAGATATCAGGACAGAAGCTTGGTCAAACAGATAGGAACATTTTTAGGAACATTTTAAAGGAAGAGAGTGAAGTACAGAGATGGGGAGCTTAAATGAGGAAATCCCAGAGATTAGGGACAGGGAGGCTGAAAAGACATCCCCCAACCATGGGGTGATTAAAATCGGGGACGCACAAGATGCCAGAATTGGAAGAGTGCAGAGGTCGAAGGCTTGTAGGGCTAGAGATTCCAGATGTAGGGAGGGTGAGGCCATGCAGGGGTTTTGAAACTAAGATGAGAAATTTAAAATTGAGGCTGGGAGACAGTATAGATCAGCAAGTTCAGAGTTGATGGGTAAACAGCAGTTGGTGCAAATTGAGGGATAGTCAGCAAAGTTTTGGATGAACACAGGTAATGTTGAGTGGAAGTAGGAGTCTGTCCAGGAATGCATTATACAACCTGTCCTGGTAACCAAGTTGCCGCTGAGGAAAATTAATATTTTGATCTTTCCTATACTCTGGACAACTTTGCTTTACAATTTGACTTAGATGTGATTCATTTGGAGCTTTTCCTCAAAAATTTTATGAAGGAACATTCTGCGTTGTTCTCTCCAAGCAAAAGAAAAGTGGTTTATGAAGATCCACCACCAGTGCACCTTGAAGATGGTACAAACACTGCTGAGACTGCTCATTGGTGGCGGAGGGAGTGAATGTTTGTGGAAGGGGTGACAAGCAAGCGGGCTGACCTATCCTGGGCAATTTTCCACATTGCCGGGTAGATTTTTAAAAAATTCATTCATGGGATGTGGGTATTGCTGGCTAGGCCCATCCCTAATTGCCCTCTTCAATCACATTGATCTGGTTTTGGAGTCACATGTAGGCCAGACCAGGTAAGGACAGCAGATCTCCTTCCCTAAAGGACATTAGTGAACCAAATGGGTTTTTACAACAATCAGCAATGGTTTTGTGGTCATCATCAGAACATTAAACCCAGATTTTTAATGAATTCAAATTTCACCATCAAGCCATGGTGGAATTTGAACCTGGGTCCCCAGAGCATTACCCTGGGTCTCTGGAATACTAGTCTAGTGACAATGCCACAAGCCACTGCCTCCCCACAGTGTGCTGATCAGTAAAAACACACTGGGTGGAATTGTCTCAGTTTTGCACAAAGTGCAGTTGCAGGAGGGAAAAAAAATGTACCTGCTGGTCACAAAGTTGGGCTTTTGCATTATATTGTCCCATTCCTGGTGCCTCATTAATAATGCATTCACAGGAAACACGCCGGATCGCTGACAGGTGGGTTCAGATTTGCCCACTCCGCCATGACCTCAGTGTTTCCTTGCTCCAGGCACCACGTTTAAAGTGCACCAGAGCGCATGTCTACTTCATGTCTTCAGGCTAGGACTGCTTCAGGCAACAGATGGCCCTGAAAGCAAAGACGGCTACCCCCAAATTTAATGTCACCTCTCTGGGGCACCTGCCGCCATGATGTCCTCTACCCCCACTCTGGCCGGAGGAGGTCCAGGAGCATCACCGATCCAGCCTGGGAGGTGGTGGCAGCGGTGGTCAGTGCCACCGGAGCACAGAGGAGGTCAGCCATGCAGTGCAGGAAGAGGATGTACACTCTCATCCAGGGTAAGTCAACCACCTCCTCACTCTCAACTCACAATCCCACCACACATCCAAAGGGATCTCACACCTCAAGGGACAACACCACTAACTCTCACACACGCACCCTCACATCTCCATCAGGCTCATATCCTCTCAAGCTCGCGACTTCATCCCATCCATGTCTCCGTTCACCACACAAACATTCCACGCAGTGCCATGTGTCCTTCTCCCAGTCTCTCCGTCTGTTTTCATGCAGGAGAAGCCGGCTCACATCAGCAGAGAGAGGTTCCAGACCGGGAGTGAAGTGGCCCACATTTGGCCTCTCACTCACTGAGGAGTGTGCCATCGCACTGACTGGTGAGGACGTGGACCGTGCCTGTGGTGACAGTAAGGTCGGCGGCAAACACTCACCTGAGGATCCTGCACCACATCATCCCTCTCTCAGTAGGACCTAGATCTCAAACAGGCTCAAGTTCACAATCTGGTGGTCACTGCACTGACATGTGCCCGCAGCGGGAGGAGGCAGGTTCAGCTGAGCTCCCCGGCACTCGGAGGACTCCTGGGGAAGAGGCATCTGTGAGGTCCGAGCCTCTGAATTCGGCCTTCCAACTCATTGTGGAGAGTCAGCAGAAGGCGGGGGAACATCGCACAGAGTTGTTGGAAGCCATCAACAGAGTGGCACATGAGTCGGAGGAGTGCGTCCGCCTGCTCTCTGATGAAGTGGTGCCTACATGTGCGGGTGTGGAGGTCTCCATGGGAAGGACAGTGGACGTATAGAGACACTGGTCCAGCAGAAAATGGAGATGCGCACAGACCTCAGGAATCTCAGAGGCTGTTTGCTTCCTTCGAGTCCCCCTTGCCTGTGACCCCCTCAAACTCATCCTCTGTCACCACAGAGGGAGCAGCTGGCCCACAGGAGGACAGTCAAAGCAAGACGGGACTCTCAAGGCCTGGGCTTTCCGGAGGACCCATGCCACAGTCATCAGAGGCAACAGGGCCAACCATTGCACAGGCTGTCTCCACCCCTGGTACAGATGTCAAGGCAGCAATTAGAAGTGGTAGGCCTAGAAAAGTTAATAAATTCTGATCACAAGTGGTTGAATGGGTGAACACATTTTGTCGTTTTATAACCTAAAAATATATTCACTTCCACTAAATAATTTGTAATGTTGTCTTTCAGCTTCATTGACAGGCTTTGCGAGTCCCACCACTGCATCACCCCTGGACCCCCCCACTGTAACACCCCCACCCCCCACTGCAACACCCCTGAACCCCCACTGCATCACCCCCGGACCCCCCACTGCATCACCCCCGGGAAGGAGGAGGCCGAGGAGGTCAATGTGGATGGGGGGTGGGGGGGTGCAGATTCTCAGGAAGGTAGGGAACGTGCACATTCACCTGGACATCCTGGAAAGAAAAAGATTTGGGTTGGTAGGTGACAGTGGGGAGATGGAATGTGATGCCAGGGGGTCAACAGTGATGGGAGTAAAGACATGAGTGAATGGGGGAGGGGAAAGCTCTGGGGAGCTGATAGGAAACTTAACAACTACCGTGGCTGTTGAAATCGAAAGTGAGCGGAGCCTCGTCCCACCCCAGGGTCCGTGTCTGCCTCCAAATCCCTACCAACCACCCTCGCCATCCCTTCTACCGCTTCTGACACACCCTCACCCTCCCACCCCTCCGGCTCCCTATGCCCCTTCTCATCACTGTTCCCTCCTACCACATCCACCCTCAGTTCGCTCCGCAGGGTGCAGTCATTGAATCCACAGGCCCCTTCCTTCAAAAATGTTCAATTAAACATCCCCCCCACCACCCCCCTTACAATCCCTCTACCCTTACTCTATCCTCCACCCTTACTCCATCCTCTTCCCCAGGACAACTTCCTCCCCCTATACTCTTTCCCCCACCGAACTCCTTCCGCCCCCCCAGGACACCTTCCTCTCCCTGGATATCTTCCTCCCCCTAGATTCCTTCCCCCCTCTGAACTCCTTCTGCCCCAACACCTTCCTCCCCCTGGACTAATTCCCTCCTCCAAACTCCTTCTCTTACACCTTCCTCCTCACTTACACCTACCTCCCCACTTGCCACATTCTCCCCATTACACCCTCCTCCCCCTGTACTCCCTCCTCCCCCCTCCCAACCTCACTACCCCAGACACCTTCACCCACCAGCCCCCCCAACCTCACCCTCCCCCCGAAAACTTCATCCTCCCCCCTCTAAACCTCATCCCCCCCCGGTACACCTACTCCCCCAGTGAAACCTAGACACACCTCTCCCATCCCCACCCCCATATATCTTCCTCTCCCACAACAGCTGGACCTTCCTGTCCACCTCTTCACCTGTAGCAGCCCATGGCCAAGATCATAACATCCCAAAGCAGACCCGAGACATCAGTGGAGACCTCCCAGTTTCCGTGTGCTGCTTTGCGATGGAGCCACGTCCATGAGAATCCACCCACCATGCGATGCACGTGTTCCTCCAGGGTCCAGTAGCTGTAGGGTTCCAGCTCCTTGGATGTCCTGAGCAAGGCCCGAACAGTAAATCCCAACTTCTGCACGTCATACTTGCCCAGTCGTGTTCTAGACCGACGTGTTTTCCCACCTGCATAGCAGAAAATCTGGTGTGGGGGAATGATTCCGGTCGGGTCTTACTTTGCATCCCATTAGCAAATCGCGTTCACACCGGCCTCCAGTGGGATTGGCGTTCCACCGTGGTGAACACCATCGGAGGATCCTGCTGTGCTTTCACGCCGGTGTGAAAACGATTTTTGGCCTTCTCACCATATTGTTCCCACCTGCCCACCATGACACCTGATGCTAACGGGGCTGGAAAATTCCAGCCGTTGTCTTCCAAATAATGAAATATCACATTGTGAATATTAGGGCAATATTTGTAGGAACATCACTATTGTTCTGTTTTTTTCAGATAACACTTTAACAAAAACAATTTCTAATAATTAGTCTTTTCTTCTTCCTACTTTATTCAACTTAAAGGTCAGCAATTAAAGCAACAGCAAGCTTCTACAATTGTGTTTGTCTGTTTTTTCTCGTGTTTGACCTGCACTTCACAATAAGAAAAATCACTGATGGGGTAAATGGAAGTTGTTGTTGCAATCCGTCCAGCGAAGCTTATTCTCCCTGTGCTATAGTTTTACATCTCAGCATCCAACTGTATTTTGAACAGCATCGCAATCTTTTATCAAGCTTTTGGGATTGAAAACAAATCCTAAAATATATGTTCTTCAGGTCCACCTTTCCATGCCTTTGTAAAGGTAATCCTTTCTGTTTACCTTATTCACATCTAGACTTCACTCAGCTCCTCCCTGACCGGTGGTTCATCACTTCACCAATTCCCTCTCCCATCCCCACTGTGACCTTTTCAGCTCTGGTTTGCCACACAATTCCATCTACTTCAATTTCAACTCGTCAAGACTCACACATCCAGAAAATCAATTTTACAAATATATGTAGCAAACTCCTCTGAGGTTAGGGTTCAAGTATACTGTAGAAGCACGGAGGGCTATATTTATATTGTTGTAGTGTTTAATGTCAATGTTAAGTTCCTAATTTAGAATGCACTTGCATTATCCACCAAAAGGGTATCATCTTAATATTTTTCCTTTGTGATCTATAATCGCACTTACATTACTTAAAGGGTTAAGTCAATAAAGTTAGGGAGTTGAGTGGGAACTTAGCTGGGTTAGTGGGTTCCAGCATCTGAGTTTGAATCCAGCTCTCACAAGTGTTGTCTTGTCTTCAAAAGAAATCATCATCATCCATCCATAGTCCAAAAGGACAATAGGCATCTCTCTCCATTAGAGGGAGATAATTTTTGGCAACATGCAGCTGGAGGGGTAGCACTCCACAAACTCCGGGCAAGGTAAGGAGGCAGGGCCTCCATGAAATACCGCAGCTGGTACAGGGATTGAACCCGTGCCATTGGTGTCATTCTGCATCACACTCTAGCGATCCAGCCAAATGGACCCCCTCATAAAAGAAGTATGTCAAAATGAATTAGCTTGCCAATGAACATAAGGACCTTGCACAAAAACTCTTCCCTCAATTTACAGTTGAGGCACAAATATCATTTTGATGATGGCCGTAGGGTCTATCATTAGTTTTGTAATGATGTTATGATGAAACAAATATGATCAGGTACTCATGAACAGGAGGGGATTTATCTTTCCAAATGGAACTATTTTGATACAGTGCAGGGTATGAGTATGTAATTAGGAACATGAATACAGACTGGTCGGTAACAAGTGTTTTTTGGCCAAAAGCAAAATATTGTGGCTGCTGGAAATCTGAAATAAGAACAAAAGAAACTGATGAAAGGTCATCCACCTGAAACATTAACTCTGTTTCTCTCCATTGATGCTCCCTGGCCTGCTAAGCATTTTCAGCATTTTTAAAATTTTAATTTCAAATATTCTTTGGACTCTAATCCCAGAAGGAGAATCAATTGGAATGGCATGGCATAATTTATAACTTGATTTTGTATGTAGTACCAATTAACACTTTTGTATATGCCAATGCACGTGCAGTTCTTTAACAATATTTTCAACCATTTGAGCATCGTTAATTTGTCAAAAATAGAGCTTGCCTTTGGAAGAAGTTCTCTAAGACATTATACACAATGATATCACACCTGTGACATTGGGTTGGAGGTATCCTGGAAATATACGAGCAATGGCAATCCTTTGTTTGATTGAAGGACTGCCTTAACATCACATTAATATTGGCGGCATATTGAAGGGAAGATAATGACCCTGAGGAATTTAGACACTTATTTAAAGACTACCATCTTCATTTTGGAACATGAACATTTCTTGTAGGGCGGGGATAGGTGAAGGAGGCAGATGAGATGTGTTCCTCATCGTAATTTTAGAAGCAGATGACACATGTCTTAAATATGCTTAAATATTCTTAACCAACCTCCCCTATGAATTGCCACGGTACATTGCTAAAGACGTTTTATAAATACAAATAGTTATTGTCTATTTGCAAACAAATGAGGAAAGTGAAACAAAGCCTTTCATGTGGATGTTTGGTAAGACAAATGTTCAGACAGGATGATTCGTGATTGCTTGTAGGTCCTACAACAGCTGGGAATAATCTGCTGCACAAAATCTCTGCCACCCATGATTCATGATCCTGCAAAAGCCGACATAGTAGTCTATTAATATAGAACTATTCTTTTCTGTTGAATACATTCTTTTCCACAGGGAGAAACATTTATTACAAAAATAGCTTTTTAAAAAAATCATCTCAACGTAAAGGACAGCTTAACCTAAAATCACAACCCGTTAAATTAACTCTGGAATATTTTGTCAGTTGAAGCCATGATGAATCATTGCTTTACTTTTCACTGGTTTGAACTATTAGACAACTGGGTAGAAATCTCATACTTATTCACGTGGAGTTAAAAATAGCCATAGTATCCCTTAATGGTATGATACTGAGTTTTGTTTTTGAATGTGCAACGGAAGTCATTCATCAATGCTGTAGTTGGGAGTTGGTCATATTTCACTTGTAGGAATTAGCAAACCAGAGGCCCAGGCTAATGACCTAGGGATATGTATTGAAATCTCACCATGGCAGCTGGTGGAATTTAAATTCAATTAATAATGGTGACCGTGACCATTGTTGATTGTCATAACAAACCCACCTGGTTCCTTAATGCCCTTTAGGAAAGGAAATCTGTTGCCTTTGCCTGGTTTGGCCTATATATGTCTGCAGGCCCATCACAATGTGGTTGTCTCTTAACTGCCCTCTGAAATGGCATGGCAAGCCAATCAGTTCAAGGGCAATTAGGGATAGGCAACAAATGCCGGCATTGCCAGTGATGCCCACATCCAAGAGAGGAATAGAAAAGACCATATCCTTTAATAACCTCTTTGGCTGCCAATCAAACTGTGAGCTTACAACCTCCTTGCTGGGATAATAGTAGGTTGTGTAAAGCAGCCAGTCATTAATAATGATAGATCTTGGAGTAATATCAACAAACCACAATTGTAATTGCTAGAACACATTTTTTTCAACTCTCAGTGACTCAGCAGGCTGTTCCCCTTTATTTTTAAATGGCTGGGGATTTAAATAAGTTCACAGTTTGACAGTTCAACATACCTTACCTACCCTTCACAAACATTCAGGTCTTCTCCATAAATTTTGACTCCCACACTGCAGAATAAGGCCCTTTCTACAGCGAAAATGGGATCTGTTTGAACTCAGCCCTAAAATGGCCCTGCTAAGTTTGTGTTTCCTGCCTGCATGAGTCACGCCGTGCCATCTTCCCCCACCAGCGAAAATGGGGTCTGTCAGAAATAGGGGCGGGACTTCTGTATCTGGGTTCTGTCAGCCATTTTTAAAGGTCAGGGGAGCTCATTGCCTCTGCAAAAATCTGGCCCCAGGTCTAGCTCAGCTTTTCTTGGAATGTAGCTTCTTCCATTTTACCATGGCCCAACCTCAGATGGGCGCCCCTAATGACATCAGTGTAACATTCTTAGTTCTTACACCAGCTATTCTGTAGATTTCCTGAGACAGGTTGCTCATTTAGTGCCAAATAAAGGCCAGTTCTGTGTAATGGGGCTACGAAGAACTGAGGTGAGGCTACTCAAACTCTCCATTGGTACCCATACAGTTATCTGTTTCCATACAACTTGACACAGTTGGGAATACTTACTTGGCTAGGAACTGACCCACTGAAGAGGGAGGGAAATAGCCGCCAATGCAGCAGAACTTAACAATACCAATTTGCAAATAGCTACTTTTTGAAATGTAGTCACTGTTGTATTGTAGAAAATGCTGCAACCAATTTGAACTTAGCAAACTGCCACAGACAGCAATGTGATAATGATCAAATGATCTTTTCATTGAGGGATAAATATCATCTAACACCGAGAGAACTCCCCTGGCCTTCTTCGAAATGGTGCCATGGAATCTTTTTGCACCTTGATTTAATGCCTCATCAACAAGAATGCACTTTTGACAGTGCAGCATTCCCTCAGTACCACAGTGAACTGAATTGGTGCTCGAGTCTCTGGAATATTATGAAAACTTGGATAGCTAGGCATTGAAGAATGCAACATTGGAGCCTTGTCCTTTTACACTTACAAACTTTCTTTTATAGAAACACATGTACCTTCAACTAACATTGATATGGGGGGGGCGGTGGGGGGCTGCTTCTGCAAGGTGTCGCAGAGCACCAGGGAGCTCTCTGGGTGGGGGTCCTTGTGGATCAACAAGATGTTAATTGAGTCACTGCTGCTCTTGGACTTGAGGTTCTCATGCTCACTTACCAGTATGGTCAGAACTCACAAAATTGCCACTTAGCATGACTCTGCAAAGAAAAAGATGCACAAGGCATTTTTTAGGGTTTCAAGAAAATAGCAACTTAGCACTCCTCATAGTGAAATGGTGCAAAAACAGGGAACTCAACACAGACTCCTCAGGTACTGAAGCAGTCCATGTACAAATGCAGCAAGACCTGAACAGTATCCATGCTTGGGCTGACAAGTGGCAAGTAACATTCGTGCCACACAAGTGTCAGGCAATGACGATCTCCAACAAGAGAGAATCTAACCATCGCCCCTTGATGCTCAATGGTATTACCATCACTGAATCCCCAAATATCAACATCCTGGGGGTTACCACTGACCAGAAACTGAACTGGACTAGCCATATAAATTCTGTGGCTACAAGAGCAGGTCAGAGGCTAGGAAGCATGTGATGAGTAACTCACCTCCTGACTGCCCAAAGCCTGTCCATCCTCTACAAGGACAAGTCAGGAGTGTGATGGAACACTCCCCATTTGCGTGGATGAGTGCAGCTCCCACAACACTCAAGAAGGTTGACACCGCCCAGGACAAAGCAACCCACTTGATTGGCATCACATCCACAAACATTCACTCCCTCCCCCACCGATGTACAGTAGCAACAGTGTGTACCATCTACAAGATGTACTGCAGGAATTCACCAAGGCTCCTTCAACAGCAGCTTCCAAAATCAAGACCACTACCATCTAGAAGGACAATTGCAGCAGATAGATGGGAACACCACCACCTGGAAGTTCCCCTCCAAGTCACTCACCATCCTGACTTGGAAATATATCGCTGTTCCTTCACTGTCACTGGGTCAATATCCTGGAACTCCCTTCCTAACAGTACTGTGGGTGTACCTACACCACATGGACTGCAGCGGTTCAAGGAGGCAGCTCACCACCACCTTCTCAAGGGCAACTAAGGATGGGCAATAAATGCTGGTCCAGCCAGCGAAGCCCACATCCCGTAAATGAATTTTTATAAAACGATAATGGGAGTTAAACTATGCTTTCAGCCTGATCCTATACGTGATGGCACAGGTGAGTCCTCAATTAGCAGTAACATTGGAATCAGGAGCATGAGTAGGCCACTCAGCCCTTTAAGCCTGCTCCACCATTCAATAAGAGAATGGCTGAACTGGTTGTAGTTTCCTGTCTGTCCCCCATAACCTTTGACTCCCTTGTCTATCAAAAATCTGTAAAATTCTGCCTTGAATAAATTCAATGACACAGCCTCCACCACTTTCTGGAAAGAGAATTCCACAGGCTAACAACCTGAAACATTTCTCCCCATCTCCATCCTAAAAGGGAGGCCCCTTATTATTATACTGTGTCACTTAGTTCTAGACTCCCCAACAAGTAGAAACATCCTCCTGGTATCTACCTTGTCAAGTCCCCTCAGGATCTTCTATGTTTCGGTAAGGAATGATCTCATTCTTTGAAACTCCAATGGGTACAGGCCCAATCTGTTCAACCTTTCTTCATGAGATACCCCTTTCATCCAAGGAATGAGTCAAGTAAACCTTCTCCAAACTGCTTCTATAGGAACAACTCAAAATACTCAAATATATACCCACCACCCACATATAAGTAACCCAAATTGATATACAATTAACAAGAGTGACTTGAACCAATCATCTGGTGACTCAAAGATTAAATCACGGCCGTTTTCATGGGGATATGCCTGAAGGCCAGTTCTTAATAAACTGCTTAAAAGAGGAGAGAATGAGGTAAAAGTGTTTAGAGAAGGGATTCCAAAGTATAGGGCCTGAACAGCTGAAGACAGGGCTCTAAGAAAAGAAAAATGCAAAAGAAGTCAGAGGTAAAGGAACACGCTATTCTGGAGCTTTGTATCATGATGGAGGAACTGGAGTCCAGGATTCCAGCAGCACTTAAATAAACAGACAGCCTCCAACAAATCATTACTGCCTCTAATAACCGACATGCAATGTCCAAATGAGTGCATCTCTGGTTCTGAATTAGTGGCATTTAAATTTGATAAAGCACTGTGCCCCCTCTAGCACCACTGGCCATCCCTATTGTTCTGGTGACCCAGGCGTCCAGCATTACTAGGGTAATAATTACTAAAAACGCATCATATAAATCCACGCCCTCATTATAAAATCATTTGAATGAATATTTGGGTATGAGCCATTCTCCATCATTTCTGGCAAAAAATGCATCAGAGGCAAAAATGGGTGCTAATTTAACACAACAGTCCCCAGCCCATTTTGTTTACCTGCTCATTTCAGTACAGCTCGAAAATTAACATAACTGCTATAACACTAATGCTATAGTGAGGGCATGTCTGCATCTCCTGCTAATTTAGGTGATTGCCGACATGTTCTCGGGTTAGTTTGGGCAATAATTCTCGTTCCAGTCCATGTCATCAAATCCAGATTAACAATAATTTGTCTCATTGCTAAGTATGGGATATGGTGATTAACCACCTTCTTGATGGTTGCTGTATTTGCGTACACAACAGCACCAGCTGCATTTATAATGTAATTCACCTATATAAAGCACATTGAGATGTTTCAGACAAATTGAGACAAGGAATAATATTAATGGAAGTCTTCTTTTAAGTTGGAATGAGTTCAAAACCAAGCTTTGAAGGTACAAACATGTTAAATCAAGGTGTCATCCAGACTCCTATTTGTTTCTTGTAACTTCATATCCAAATTTCAGATGGTTTATTAAAAATATGTAAGCATGTAATGTCGCGTGTGTCAAGCTGTTACATCAATGAACTGCTTTCCATGTTAAAGAGTTCATTAAATACCCATTAACTATTCATAGTTGGACAGTATCTGAATGTTTGATGGATGTTGATGTTGCAGGATTAATCTTTTGAGAATACACAATTAAAATTTCTTTTTCAATTAAATTTTTGAGCTGACACAAGTATTTAACTCAAATGTTAATTAGTGAAGTGGATTGTTCGCATCGTCCAGTACACGCAAGTCAAAAAAATACTGCAAAGTAGTTGTGGAGTCATTATTCACAATGATATATATTAGGCATAAAAAAATGTGATTCCATTAAAATTGTGCCATAACTGTGGGATATCAATAATAGTTGATCCAATGTCAGTAGACTATTAAAATGAAGTGACATTAAGAAGAAAATAAAATGTTAAGAATAATGCTGGACGTGACTAACTTTTGAGATCCCCGCACTTGTGAGGAACTTCCAGACCTTAATTTCACCTGCACAACTTAAGAGTTAAATAAAACAATGTAAGCAGCACCTTAAAATGCAGTTGAAGCACCTTAGAATGTTGCATAGGAACTATATTTCAACAGTTGTCTTAAGTATCACATGTCTTGGGTAAGTTCAATTTTTCAGCAGTTAAAAATAAAATAACTCACTGAATTCACCTGAGATGGTAGTTTTATTTTTTACTTCATTATCCATTGCATTTGCCATGATCTTTAGGTAATAGTAATCAAACTTTTCTTGGACATTCATTCATGCGATGTGGGCACCGCTGACTAGGCAAGCATTTGTTGCCCATTCCTAATTGCCCTTAAGAAGGTAGTGGTGAACTGCCTTCTTGAACCACTGCAGTATCTGTGGTGTAGATACACCCACAGTGCTGTTAGGGAGGAAGTTCCAGCACGTTGACCCAGTGACAATGAAGGAACGGTGATATAGTTCCAAGTCAGGAAAATGAGCGGCTTGGAGGAGAACTTCCAGGTGATGGTGTTCCCATGTATCTGCAGCCCTTGTCATTCTAGGTGGTAGTGGTCGTGGGTTTTGAAAGTGCTGTCTAAGGAGGCTTGGTGAGTTCCTGCAGTGCTTCTTGTGGATTGTACACACTGCTGTCACTGTGTGTCGGTGGTGGAGGGAGTGGATGTTTGTGGAAGGGGTGCCAATCAGGCTGGCTGCTTTGTCCCGGATGGTAACAAGCTTCCTGAGCGTTATTGAAGCTGCATTCATCCAGGCAAGTGGAGAGTATCCCATCACGCTCCTGATTTGTGCCTTGAAGTTGGTGGACAGGCTTTGGGGAGTCAGGAGGTGAGTTACTCGCCGCAGGATTCCTAACCTCTGACCTGCTCTTGGAGTCATAGCATGTACATGGCTAGCCCAATTCAATTTCTGGTCAATGGTAACTCCCAGGATGTTGATAGTGGGGGATTAAGTGGTGGTAGTGCCATTGAATGTCAAGAGGTGATGGTTGGATTCTCCCCTATTGTAGATGGTTATTGCCTGACACCTGTGTGTGCGAATGTTACTTGCCACTTGTCAGCCCAAGTCTGGATATTGTCCAGGTCTTGCTGCATTTGGACATGGACTGCTTCAGTATCTGAGGAGTCGTGAGTGGTGCTGAACATTGTGCAATCATCAGTAAACATCCTCATTTCTGGAAATCCCTCCCTAACAGCACTGTGGGTGTACCTACACCATAGGGATGGCAGCGGCTCAAGTAGGCAGCTCACCTCCACCTTCTCAAGGGCAATTAGGGATGGGCAATAAATGCTGGCCCAGCCAGCGAAGTCCACATCCCACAAGTGAATTAAAAGGAAACTTCTGACCTTATGATGGAAGGAAGGTTATTTATGAAGCAGCTGAAGATGGTTGGGCCAAGGACACTGCCCTGAGGAACTCCTGCAGTGATGTCCTGGAACTGAGATGATTGACCTCCAACAACCACAACCA